>NC_092464.1:57674539-58295789 GCF_047495875.1 Pithys albifrons albifrons
AACAATAAACCCCACAAGAAGCACATGAGGAGCACAACACCATTGCTCCACTGCTCACCACTCAGTGTCCAATGCCCAGCCCAGCCCAGACACAGATCAGCCCTTCCTGACCAACACCCCATTAACACCCTGATCACGGCTCTGCTTTAAAGGGAACATCCCTTGGGCCAGTTGGGCTCAGCTGTCCTGGCCCTGCTCCCTCCCAGTTCTGTGACCCTGAGGAGATCTTAGGAGGCCATGATTGCACAAACCTCTCACAGATTCCAAGTCAAAACCCAAACCCAAAGCACCTTGAAAAACCTGCAGCCCTTGAAGCTTTAAGGAGCCCCTCAAGGGCAAATCCTGACAAAGCCTCCCCAGGGACTCATCTCGCAGACCCTTGGAGGCCACGACTGCAGGGAGGCAAAGGCTCTGGGCAGCAGCTCAGGTGCTGAGCAAAGCCTGGCTTGGCTGGAGGCAGCAGAAAGGCCCAGCCCTGACCCCCAGCCCAGGGAAGGCACATCCTGTCCCTCACACCTTGCTCACGGCTCTGCTGGGGTCATTGGCTTGGGGGGTGATGCTGAGGGCAGGACAAGGGGTGACAGTGCCCAGCCTTCCTGGGGCTGTGCCAGGAGGCAACAAGGCCCGAGAGCCTCAGCACAGCAAGTCTGCTCACAGCCCTTGGTGGCACAGACGATGCTGTGCCCGAGAGGACAATAACTTCGGATTTCTTGGACTTCTGGCCCAGTCTCTTGATGTCCCTCTGGGAAGGCAGAAACCACCTCCCAGAGGTGGGTGACAAACCAGTGCTGGGAATGGTCATTTGGAGGGGCTGGTCTGTGATGAGTGTCCAAAGATGTCTTTGGTCTCACCAGGCTCTAAAGTGCCTCACGGGCTCCTTGATTCCAGGACATTCTTCAGTGTTCACGGTTCCTTCTTGCTTGCAAAGGTTGTGCCATGTCATGGTGTCCCTTTGGTACCAGGAGGTTCTGTGGTGTCACAATGGCCCTTTGGTTCCAGGAGGTTCTGTGGTGTCACAATGTCCCCTTTGGTTCCAGGAGGTTCCACACTGTCCTTGCTGGAACACACCTGGTTGGATGTTGCCCCACCTGCAGAGCTGCCTCCAGCTCTGGGGTCCCAGCACAACAAGGACATGGAGCTGTTGGAGCAAGTCCAGAGGAGACCACCAAGATGATCAGAGGGATGGAGCAGCTCTGCCATGAGGGAAGGCTGAGAGAGCTGAGATTGTTCAGCCTGGAAAACAGAAGGTCTTGGGGTGACCTAATTGTGGCCTTCCAGGACCTGAAGAGGCCAACAAGAAAGATGGAGAGAGACTGTTTACAAGGGCCTGGAGTGACAGGACAAGGCACAATGGCTTCACACTGATAGAGGGAAGTGTTAGATGAGATATTAGGAAGAAAATCTTTACTGGGAAAGTTCTGGGGCCCTGGCACAGGTTGCTCAGAGAAGTTCTGGCTGCCCCATCCCCAGAAGTTGTTCAAGGCAAGGCTGGATGATCAACCTTGTCTAGGTCCTTTCCAACCCAAACCATTCTATTATTCTGTGACTGGTGGGTGACATGGTGGTCAGGGCAATCTTGGGCACAAAGAATATAAAATAATGGAATTTTCCATTCTGAGTGAAGGAAGGAAGGGGCAGCAGAACTGACAGCTTGGACTGATAGCAGGGAGACTTTGCACTGTTGAAGGGACTGATTGAAGGAGTGTCTTGGGGGTCTGTCCTGAAGCAAAAAGCATTCTCATGGCCAGGCTTTGTGAACAAAGATTTGGGAAGGGCACTACCCACGCTTGCTGCAAGCTGCTGGTGGCTAAAAAGGCCGATACGGGATAGGCAAGTCCGGTCACAAAAGGCACAGGGGAACGTCTCCTTTGGCCATATTGGCAAGGAACGGTTCTGTCTGCGTTGTCTTTTCTCCTCCAGACTGACTGTGCTGCGTTCCCAAAGGAAGCAGCAGCGTCGTGAATGGTGTGTCTCCATGAATCCTGATTGGAGGCCACAGTGGACCATTGGGGCAGGCAATATGGCCAAGGCTGAGCTGTTGTTTCAGGCAGTCCTTGTATCTCCTCTTCGGGTCTCCTCTCTTGTGGCAGCCGGTGGCGAGTTCTCCATAGAGCACAATCTTCGGGAGGCTGTGGGTGATCCTCCATCCTGGAGACGTGCCCTGCCCAGCACAGCTGCGTTCTCAGCAGCATGGCCTCCATACTGCTGACCCCTGCCTGTTCAGAACAGACACATTGGTCACGTAATCAGACCAGTGGATGTTTAGGATTGAACGGAGGCAGCGCTGATGGAAGCGTTCGAGGAGCCGCAGGTGGTGGCGGTAGATGACCCAGGATTCAGACCCATAGAAAAGAGCAGACAGTACAATGGCTCTGTAGACACTGATCTTTGTACTTTTCTTCAGGTGTTTTTGGACCAGGGTCTTCTATGGAGTTTTCAGAAGGCTCTGTAAGCCATTGCTGGCCTGTTGTCTGTCTCTTTGTCAATCTTACTGTCTGAGGAAATGATGCTTCCCAGGTAGGGGAACTGCTGGACTGACTTAAGCTCTGATTCGCAAGAGAAGTGGAGGGAACAGAACAAAGGACCCATAGAACTTTGCTTGACCTCACCAAAGCTTTTGACACTGTGAGCAGAAAAGGGCTGTGGCAGATCTTGGAATGTTTCGGATGTCTCCCCAGGTTCCTCCAAATGATCATCCTGAGGATCGTGAGGATCAGCGTGGACCAGTCAGATCTGGCAATGCACTCTCTGAGCCCTTTCCAGTAACCAGTGGTGTGAAACAAGGTTGTGTTCTTGCACCAACTCTATTCACAATCTTCTTCAGCAGGATGCTCCAAAGAGCCACGGCAGAGCTCGATGAAGAAAACGGCATCTCCATCCGATATCGTACCGATGGAAGCCCATTCAGCCTGAGGCGACTGCAGGCCCACACCAAGCCCCTGAATCACCTTGTCCAGACCTGCTTTTTGCTGACGGTGCCGCCCTCGTTGCTCACACAGAAGCAGCTCTGCAGCGCTTCACATCCTGCTTTGCAGAGGCTGCTGAGCTTTTGGGGATGGAAGGCAGCTTGAAGAATACAAGCTGCACCTCAGGAAGTCTTCCATCATCCCCACATCACCGTAGGCAAATCAAGCTCAAGTCAGTCCAGCAGTTGGTTTTCTCTATTGCAAAATTTAACCCCAGAACTGCTCCAGAAACCCTCTGTGTGAGCATGTCCTGCAGCACTGTGTATTCCTCCTGCAAATCCCCTGGGAGGGAATTTCTTTGTGATTATTCCATGTCTAGTTAGTGGCACACAAACTGCCCATCTTTGTGGCTCTTAGGGCTTAGTTATGTTATTACGAGCCAGTAATAGAGCATAGAATGAACTTGTGTAAAGCAAAGAAACATCAGGGGTGGCAGGTCTTGCATTCAGCCCCTCCTCTTTCCCACCTGTGTCCATCCCCTACACAGAGATGGGGCTTTTCCCAAGGGCTTGGCTCCAGGCTCCAGCACTGGGACCAGTTTGGGGCCAGGCAGTTTTGGGGATGGGTTTATTCTCTTTATTTCTCCACATTTCCCACTCTGGTGCTAGCACAGAGGCTCAAGCCCAGTTCTCATCAGTTCACTTGTGATGCTTCTGATGGCCAGGGAAGCTTCCAGGGCCTTGTACCTTTCCAGGCTTGTGGCCCAGTTGCCCTCAGCCTCAGAAAAGTAACAGCATTTTCCTTGGAAACCAGGCCACATGTCTGGGCACACACAGCAGAATTCCGGTTGAGGGAAACGACATCTCCAAAGAATGAAATAGAGAAAGCTGAGGGAGACACATGGGCAGCACTAAAAAGCAGGAAAATGGGATTAATTTATTGGCATTTTTCCTTGCAGCTGCAAGAGAGAAACTGGGGATGATATTCCTGTGATAGAGTGAGGAGCAGATGCCTGAGCCACAGTTTAGGGCAAAAAGGGAGTCACCCCAAAGGGTGCTTTGCCTGGGGAGCCTGCCTAGATGCTGGGAAAATCCTGGGATCCTCCCATCTCCTAAAATGGAGGTGCCTGGCCCGGATCCTCCCCACGGGATGCCTGGGTGGGACCCACCAGTCAGGGCCACAGCCAGGCTGAAGCTGAGGCTTCCCAGGAACACACTCAGAGGGAGAACACGCACCAGGTGTGATGTCTGCCATTCTGACCCTGGGGAAGGGAAGAGCAGAACAAGGCTGGGCTGGGTCCTCTCCCCTCTGCTTTGGCCTCCCTTGCTGGATCCTCAGTCCATCCTGAGTCTTACCCAGGACAGGGATCTTCTTGGGACTCAGGAGGGCAAGAGAGCTGAGGCAGGTCCTTCACAGGCACCAAGGTGTGTCTGAGGACCTGGAGATGGATCTTCAGCCTTCAGAAGTGACCACAGCCTGGAATTTGAGTGCTCCACACCAACCCCAGGGCTCCATCCCCATCCCACTGGTGCTTCCCAAGAGAGAGATGCTCTTCCCACCCCCTGCCCTTCCCCAGGGCATTGGTTTTCCCAGCATTGCCCCACTTGCACTGTTCCTCGGGATCACTGCAGGGGTTCAACGCTTCCGCTTGGCCTGAACACTTTGTCTCCTGGGTTTCTTTTCCCTTTGTGGCAGAGAAGCCTCAGAGCCCAGGACTGGTGTTCCCGGCCCCTGCAGGTGAATCCTCTGGGGCGCCTGTGCCAAGGCAGAGGCTGAGGAGACCTGCAGGCAGCCGAGCCCCCGTGTGTGCCACATTCCATGGAGCCAGCACAGCCTGGCTGGGGCTCTGCAGCCCCTGGGCTGGAGGGGCAAGAGGCACCTCGGGAAGCCCTGGCAGGGCAGGGTTTGCCCTGAGCTGAACAGGCATTGCCGGGAGGAGGGGGTAGAAAGGACAGAGGGAGGGGAAAAGGCAGGGGAGGGAAAGAGAGGGGAGGGAGAGAGATTGAAAAAGATCAAGAGGCAAAAAAGACAAATAGAGAAGAGAAAAAGACAATTTAAATTTTAAAGAAATAGAGAAGTCACTGCCTGCTCACAGTTCAAAGGGAGCTGAAATTTTTGCGAGGGCATAGGAGCCTGTTCAGGGGCAGGAGCTGCTTCTTCCAAGAGGAAGGAAACACCTGAAAGGATCAGAGCAGAGTTTGTGCTTTGACACCCCTTTCCCATAACCTGCAGGAGGGAAAGAGCTGAGCCTGAAATAACAAGCGTTCTGTTGAGCTTTAATGTCTCGTAGCTGCTTGCAAGCTTGTTTAGCTTTGTTTGCAAAGATGTGGAAATGGTAAAAAGCTTTGCCAGTTGGTGCTGGATTTGTGAAGCAGCCCCGGGCCAGCTCTGCAGTAACAAAGAATCGATGTCTGTCCCGAGCGTGTCACTCTCGGCCTGTCACACCCGGGAAGGAACGCGATGTTTGCGGCCACCCCCGAGGCACAAACTCGCTCCGAGCCCGCCGGGGGGTCCGCGGGAAGGAGCGGGCAGAGAGCCGCTCCCTGTGCGGGGTCTGGGGAGGGGACACGGGGGGACATGGGAGGATACGGAGGGGACACAGGGGGACATGGTCCCTGGGGAGGGGACATGGGGGACTCGGGGGGACACAGCCCCTAGGGAGGGGACACGGGGGGACACTGGGGCCGAGCTCCCCAGAGCCCGCTCCTCCCGCCCTCACCCGCACCAAGCCCCGAGCCCCAGCAGGGCTGCAGCCCCAAACCAGCTGGAACCTGGGGGTGGGAGGGCAGCCCTGAAGCCAGGCTTGCTATAGTGGGACTTGCTGAGAGCGACTTAGAAGGGTTTGTTCATTAGGAACTGCCCTGAACCCGGGGAAAAGACAAATGTTTCCTATTTTTCTATCAAAGATAAGCAGGACACAGGAATTTCTGAACAAACAACAGTAAAACGATAAAACAAATTTTTTTTTAACCAAACAGAGTTTTAGATAAAGAAAACCTTGAAAGAGTTTAGTCCTGCATTTGCAAGAAATAAATCAAAACACCTCTCTGTCCCAGAGGCTGCACCCAGTAAACAATGTTTAGTTAGAAGAAAAATACATTGCCAAAAGACATTCAGTCTTTTAACCATTTGCCTAAGCCCTAAAAATGTGTGTCTCAGGTGATTCACAAGATGTTTGTGTAGTTTGGAAGGATGTGCAGTGATTGATGTCACTCAGATGGATCCGCACCACAGAATGTCCGGTGTCCTCACTGAAATTCCCCTCCTAAACTGGCCCAAATTTGACTCCTGGGGAGCTGCATCGTGTCAGACACAGCCCCTGTGCCTGCCCACGGTGTCAATAAAGGCACTTTGGCTCACAGTGCGGCCCTGGGTGGGTTGCTGTGACTCAGCCCCACAAACCAGGGCTGTGCCCTCGGGCGCTCGGAGCTGCACCAGGGGGATAAAGGCCCCCCGGCCCCCTCGGTGCCCCCAGCAGTGGCTCTGCCCCCCAGAGCGGGGCTGTGCCCCCCAGAGCGGGGCTGTGTCCCAGACCCCTCGGCCCATCCCGAGCTTGGGGCTGAGCGCGGAGCAGGCGCTGAGCTGCTGGATCTGTCTCGGGGCTCAGGGGGACAAGGGGGTGTCACACCAGTGGCACAAACAAGAGATGAGTGGTGTGTGTCAGTCCCTCCCCCTCGCTCTGTCCCTCCCCACTGCAGCCTTTCTGCCAAAGCCCCGAGGATGCTGTGCCGGGCCCTCCATCCCACGGCCCGGGATAAGGGAGATTCCAGCCCCTCCTGGGCTTTCCTGCACTGAAAGAGCCGCACCGGGGGGTCTCTGCTGCCCCATGTCACCCAAAGAGCTGCCCCAGGGCCGCAGTTTGGGGCAGGACTGAGGGCTCAGGGACTGCCAGAGCAGATCTGAGCTGGGAGGGAAGCACAGACAGAGACTCACATGTGGGAGTATCCCAATAGAAACCAATTATCCCAAAATATCCCTGAATTCATTTCACAGTAACTCTGATCCCTCCCCCAATATAGGAATTCTCCCAGAATAACTGAAACCTCCTGGAATACCTGATTCTTCCCCAAAACAACTTTCATTCTTCCCCAAATACTCCAAAAATACCTGAGGTCTCCCAGATATTTCTGAATTGTTCTAAAATACCCCTGAACTCCCCCCAAATCCCCTGAACTCTTAAAGAACTCTCAATCCTCCAGAAATACATCAAATCTCACCAAATACTTCTCAATAAGCTGCACCCCCTTAAACTGCCACAAAACATGCAAAGACCCCCCAAACACACTCAGAGCTCACCAAAGTCCCCACCAAACCCCCTTCTGGGGGAACCTTTAGGGGCACTGGTGGTGCTGGGACCCTCCTGACTCTGGGTGAGCAGCTCTTGGGTGAGCAGCGTGGGGGGTGGGAGGAGGGGATGGTGGGAAAGGTCTGAGGGGAACGGGATAAAAGGGGTGGTTGGACCCCCACAGTGAGCGAGAGGGGAGTGGGACCCCTCTGAAAACAGAGTGGTGCTGGAAACTGAGGACTGGGAACAACGGGAAAAGGGATGGGAGAGGTCAGAAAAATGGGGAAAAAGGGAGGGGTGGACCCCCAAAACTGATCAGGAGGTGGATGGGCACTGGGGGGATGAGTTGTAAGGGGTGGGAGAAGAGGGAAAGTGTGAGCTGTGACCCCCAAACTGATCTTGGGGGGGCCTGGGGATTGAGGGGACAATGGGAAAGGGGAGGAATAGGCAGAAGGGTGGAAAATGGGGATTGGGCTGACAGGATGGACAGTCCCATGGGGGTCTTTGGGCAGAGGGGGCATTGGAAAAGGGGGCTCTGTGGTGGCTCCCTGAGCTCCCAACCTGCTGTGGGGTGCTGGGGCTGCTGGAGAGGGGGGGGCACCCTGGGGCAGGGGAATTATGGAAGGCTTAGGGTTTATTTATTATTACAAGTGATCAGATAAAAGATGTCAATCAAAATTATTTACTACACAATATAAATGCTAAACCTACCAGCAGTATAGTGTGAGACAGGACAGTGCACCATCCTAGAGCAACTGATGAAGCAATTCTACTAAAGCTATCACAAAAGAAAGAATTATTAAGTAGAGATCAATGGAACTCACCCAGCCCAAGGGACCTGGGGAGATCTCTGCTCTCAGCCTTGAGGAGTGACCTTGGTGGGGGCTCCCACCCTAAGGGAGGAATTTCCACACACACACCCCAAGAAGGGATATGTTGGAAGAACCTGCCCCTGTGAAAGGGGACTGGACCTTTAGAGTATAAAGGGATTGACTGACAGCCATTTGACTCCTGGGGTTGCCTCACCATCAGGATGTTAATCTGGGGTTGAAACCAGAGTGGAGTCCCCTCAGCCAACCACTGACACATTTGCAAACAGGGCATTGTTTGCTTGGACATTCCAATGAGGGATGTCCTGGCACAGGCCTAAAGCCATCAAATTCCCTCATCCCACAGGATTTTCAAGGTCAGGTCTGTGTCCTGATGGATGTTCCTCCCACTCTGTTCACCCAGATGCCTACAGGGAACCAGGAGGATGAGGAGACCACCAGCCAGGTGTTTTCCCAATGTGAGTCACCAGGAATGATGGTCACCAAGACTCTACCCAAAGTGGGTCACCAGGTCTTTACCCAACATGGGTCATCAGGTCTGTCCTCAACGTGGGTCACTGTGGATCATCCAATGTGGGTACTCCAATGGGTGATGGAGCTGGAGCAGCAGACGAAGCTCTTCCCGCAGTTGGGGCACTCTGAGGGCTTCCCTTATTGGTGGGTCCGTTGGTGTTGGGTCAAGGCAGAGCTCCGGATGAAGCTGTTCCCACACTCCTCACACCTGTCTGGCCTCCCCCCAATGTGGATGCGCCGGTGGGTGATGAGGTTGGATTTGCGGTTGAATCTCTTCCCGCAGTCAGTGCAGCAGAAGGGCCTCTCCCCGGTGTGTGTGCGCTGATGCCTGAGGAGAACTGAGCTGGTCTGAAACCTCTTCCCACACTCGGAACACTCATAGGGACATTCCCCAGTGTGGATCCTTTGATGGCAGATCAGCTCAGAGCTGCAGCTGCAGCCCTTCCCACATTCCCCACATGTGTAGGCCCATTTCCCACTGTGGATCATTTGGTGGCGGATCAGGGTGGAGCTCTGGCTGAAGCTCTTCCCACATTCCAGACACTTGTAGCGCTTCTCCCTTGAGTGGTGTTGCTGCTCCATCACCAGGTCAGAGCACCTGCTCAAGCCACGGACACCTTTGGGGCACTGGGTTGGTTTTTCCTCCTCAGAGCACACAGGTCTAGTTTTGGAGCTTCTCCTCCTGGGGTATCTCCGTGGATTTTCCTTCCCGGTGACTTCCTGGTCTGTGAAGCCATTCTAAACAGCCTCTGCCAGCAGGTTCTGCCGGGGGGATTTGTCCTCCGCGCTCTCCGTGCTCAGCTCGGGGCCTGGGGCAGGAAGGAACAAGGACAGGCAGGGCATTTGCCTCCGGCCCACAGGGAAGGCCAAGGACATCCCCCCAAACCCGGCCCCGGCAGGACGGCGTCGGCAGCGGGGTTGTCCTGCAGCCGGGGCCATGCTGGGCTGGAAGATGCAGCACAAGGGAGGGGCAAAGGGGCACTGACTTCCTCCTCACCTGCCTGGGGGTCCTGGGGCACCTTCCTCTTCCTCGCAGCCTCTTCCTCCATCCTGACAAGCTTTGGAAAGGAGAAATCCTGGTTTGGGGGGAAAAATAAGGTTGGGGGATCCTCCTGCCCAAGTCCATCTCTGGAATTCACCAGGCATCTTGTGCCCTTAAAACCCTCAAAAACAGTAAGATTAAGTAAATAAAAAACATCTCAGGAGTTTCCTCTCTCTGGTCTCTTTACTTTGGGGTTCTGGGGGTCTCCCCTGTCTTGGCCGCTGGGGGTCCCACGTCAATTGAGGGTTCCCCCTCTCTGGGGTCCCTGCCCTCTCCAGGCTGCCGGGGGTCCTGGGAATCAAAGGGGTCCCTCCTCTCTGGTCTCCCCACTTTGGGATTCTTGGGGTCCCTCCTCTCTGGGGTACCCCAGTTTGGGGATAGGGGTCCCCCCTCCCCAGGATGCCAGGGGTCCTGAGGGTGCCCCATTTCCAGGGTCTCCTTTTTGGGATCCCAGGGGATCCCTGAGCACCCCGAGCAGAGAGTCAGCGCATAGGGGACCTCTGGCACCCTCGGCATTCCTAATTGGGACCCTCGAGAGGGGGAATCCCAGAACCCCAAAGGGGTCAGATCACAGAGTGGGGACCCCTGGCATTCTCAGGATCTCCAGCAGCCTGGAAAAGGCAGAACCCCAGAGAGGGGCACCCAAAACACAAGGCACCCCCAACAGCCTGGACAGGAGGGACCCCCAGAACCCCAAAGTGGAGAGATCAGAGAGAGTAAATTTGGAGGTGAATTTTGGTGCTTTGAATTCCTTTGGCCTTAATCTGCATATTTTGGAGGGGGTTTTGGCCAAATCTTGATGGTTTGGGGTTTTAGGGGATCTGTGCCAGGCACCTCCATTTGGGGGGATCGGAGGATCCCAGGATTTTCCAGCATCCAGAGATGCTCCCCAAGCAAAGCCCCCTTTGGGGGTGACTCCCTTTGTTCCCCACACTGAGGTCACTCCTCACTCACTCACACCGTTCCCTTTTCCAAGAGCATCATCCCCAATTTCCCCCTTTCAACTTCTAGAAATAAACAATAAATAAATCCCATTTTCCAGTTTTTTCGGGCTGCCCACGTGTCTCACTCAGCTTCAGTTCTCTCTGTTTCAGCTGTCACTTCAAGATCCCAGTTTGGGGTGCCTGAGGTGTTTTAGGGGGCTCTTGGGGCAGTTTGGGGGTCCTGGGACAGTTTAGGGGGTCCTAGGGTTGTTTTGGAGGGTCTGGCGGCAGTTTGGAGGTCCACAAGTACTTTGGAGGACCAGGGAAGGGTTTGGGGGGTCCTGGGGTGGAACGGGGGGGATCTGAGGGCATTGTAGGGGTCCTGGGAAAGGTTTGGGGAACCCAGGGATGCTTTGGGGGGATCTGAGAGCAGTATGGGTGTTCTGGGAGTGGGTTTAGGGGGATCCTGGCCTAGTTTGGGGAGTTCTGGAAGTAATTTGAGGGCCTTGGGGCAGTTTGGAGAGACTGGGAGAGAATTTAGGAGGGGTTTGAGGTAGTTTGGGAGTCTTGGGGCAGTTTGGAGAGGTCTGAGTGGGGGCCTGGGGGGAGGTTGAGGGAATTTGGCAGGTCTGGTTGCTTCAGAAAGGGATTTTGGCGGGTCCTGCGGTGGTTTGGGGGGTCTGGGAGGAAATACAGAATAGCCTGAGGGTAGTTCGGTGGGTTCTGAGCAGTTTAGACGCTCTGAAAGAGGTTGGGGGGGTCTAGGAGGGGGTTTAGGGGGTCTCTGAGGCGTTTAGGTGGGGGCGAAGTGTTTCAAATGCTCCAGAGAGTTCAGAATGCGATTTGAGGCATCCTGGGGGGCCGAGGCAGTTTGGGAGGTCCCAGGTGGGCGGTTTGGGGTCTCAGGGATTTTTTTGGGTGATTTTGGGGGGTCCCGAGGCGGATCCCGGGGTGGGGGGAGGGGCTTACCCGGCTCCTTCACCGTCACGGCCAACACGGCCCCGGGGGGGTCCCGCGGGTCTGTGGGGGGTGGGTGGGTCGTGCGGGATTCCCAAAGCCCGCCCTGAGTCCCCGAATATTTCCTAAATTTTCTCAATTATCTTCCAAACCTCCCTATGGCACCGCCATTGCTCAACTCTGCCGGCAGCGCCGTCGAGTCCCGCCCTCCGTCTGCGCTCCCTCTGATTGGGCGATGCGCCTGCCCGTCACCGCCTGCAGCCAATCAGCGTTCAGGAATGCAGCGGGCGGTGACGGGACATGGAGTCCGCGCCATTTTGAGCCTGTCCCGTACTACATCTCCCGTCGTGCACCGCGGCCCGTTCTGGCCAATCACAGGCGGGACTACAACTCCCGCCCCCCCCGTGCCCAAGCGGGTCGGTCCCACCCCCATTGCAGCCCCCCAAGTGTCCCCCGGACCCCAAACTGCCCCAGAAGGGCCCCAGGACCCCCAAGTGCTCCCCCAATACCCACTCAGACTCCCAAATCACCTCCCTGGACCCCCACCTGACCCCCAAGTTCCTTCAGGACTTACAAGTGACCCCTAAAATCCTCGTTGGACCCCCAGATTCCGTGCCTGGACCCTCGAGTGACCCCCCCAAGGGTCCCCTCGGACACCCAAGTTCTTTCCCAGTGCCCCATTAATCTTCCTCACACTGCAATGGGACCCCCAAGTGCCCCCCAAGTGCCTTCCAGGCCCCCAAATCCTCCCCAACCTCCCCAAAGCCCCCAGCCCCCCCTTCCCATGGGCCCTTCCCGGGATTTGGGGCTCCAAAGGGACACTTGGGGGTCAGGGGGGATTTGGGGGCACTTGGGGGGCTGGTGAGTTGGGGAAGGGATTTTGTGTGGAATTGAGGGAATTTAGAGTGGAATTCAGTGGATTTGAGGTGAAATTAGGAGAGGTTGGGCGGAATTAAAGGGATTTGGGATGGAATTAAATAATCCTTATGTGAAATTAAGGGGATTTCTGTGGAACCTTCAGGATTTGGGATGAATTATTTGGGATTGTAAGAGGGATCAAGGTATTTTTGAGTGGAGGTCAGAGATTTGGGATGGAATTAGGGATATGTTGGGTAGAAATAAGGAATTTTTGCACATAGTTAAGAAGATTTGAGGTGGAAATACAGAAATTGAGACATTTTGGGTCAAATTAAAGTAATTTCTGGTGAAATATATGGGATCGGGGATGTTATAGATGGAATTAAGGGAACTTTGGGCAAAAATAATGGAGATCTTCAGGAAAACTAAGTGGATTTGGGGGTAAATGAGAGGAGTTTTATGTGGAATTAATAGAATTTTGGGTGGAAGACACAGGAGATCTGGGGCAAAATCAGCAGGACTTTGATGGGTTTATAGAGATATGAGTTGGAATTAAAGCAACTTGGAGTAGAACCATTGTGGTATGAGGGGAAAATCAGGGTATCTTTCAGTGGAATTAAAGGAATTTTGAGGGTAATTATGGGATTTTGAGTGGAATCCTGGGGATTTGGGGTAAAACTGGGGGGATTTGAGGTGAAAGTCCAAGGAGTGTGTTTGTTTTCAATGGTGAAACTTATGAGTTTCAGATTGCTGCAAAAATAGAGGAAAAATCCCTCTTGCCTGTGTTCAGCCAGTTCTCAGAGCAAAGCAGGTCCCAGCTGACTGATGAGGGACATGATGGGGCTGGGGAGATGTGGAGCAAGGTTGTCCCCACTGTCAGACCTCAAGGGATTGCTCTCCAATTAGTCCAAACCTTTTCAGGAGGGAACCTTGGTCAACATCAATCAGAGAATGCTGCAATCACCTCTTCTCTAAAAAGAAAAGTAATTATCCATATCATTTAAAATAGAAATGCACATTTGTTAGAAGCTCTTTGAAATCTTCCTTCAAAATTGTATTAGGGAAATTACTTAATTAACTCTCCTTGATTAGAGGGCAAACTCAGAAAGAGCCATGATCTGTTCAGTTTTGCTTTATCTTAACAAGCCCCGTGGTGCATTTGGTGCTGAGCCCTTGAGCCTCAGGTACTGAGAGGAGATTGCACAAACCTTTCCATAATTCAAAGTCAGAAGAAAATCACAAAGTATCTCAAAGCACTAATGGGTCCCACTGAGGGCCATTCCCAATACAGGCTCTTCACTGACTGGTAGGAGGAGATAATTGGAAGCCTTGATTGAACAAACCTGTCATAGACTCAGTTTCAAAAGGAAAGGAAAAGTACCTTAATAAATATTGAGTCCTTTGAAGCCCTAACAAGCCTCACTGTGGGCTATTACTGTCAAAGCCTCTCAGGGGTCTAAATAAAGCAGATCATTGCAGGCCATGATTTCACAAACCTCTCACAGACTGGGTGTCAAAAAGAAGCACCTCAATAAGCTTTGAGTACCTTGAAGCATTAATGAGCCCCACTGAGTGTTGATACTGACTAAGACTCTCAAGAGACTCGTTACAGCTGATAATTGGAGGCCTTAATTGAACAAACCTCTCACAGACTCCAAACCAAAAGGAAAACTCAAAGTACTTTGAAAAACCTGCAGACTCTTGGAGCTTTAAGGAGCCCCCAAGGGCCACTCCTGAAGAATCCTCCCCAGGGACTCGTTCCAGCAGACCCTTGGAGGCCATGACTGCAGGGAGGCAAAGGCTCTGGGCAGCAGCTCAGGTGCTGAGCAAAGCCTGGCTTGGCTGGAGGCAGCAGAAAGGCCCAGCCCTGACCCCCAGCCTGGGGAAGGCACATCCTGTCCCTCACACCTTGCTCAGGGATCTGCTGGGGGCACTGGCATGGGGGGTGATGCTGAGGGCAGGACAAGGGGTGACAGTGCCCAGCCTTCCTGGGGCTGTGCCAGGAGGCCACGAGGCCCCAGAGCCTCAGCACAGCAGGTCTGCTCACAACCCTTGGTGGCACAGACGATGCTGTACCTGAGGGGACAAAGACTTGGGATCTCTTACACTTCTGACCCAGCCACTTCATGTCCTTCTGTGAAGGAACAAATCACCTCTCAGAGGTGGGTGACAAACCAGTGCTGGGAATGGTCATTGGGAGGGGCTGGTCTGTGATGAGTGTCCTGGAGCACCTTGAGCAGAGTGTCCAGAAAACAAGGGCAGTCTGGGCCAGACACAATGTGGGGCTTTTCCCACTTGCCCCCTCCTAAACTCACCTCAGTCTCTAACACACACAACTCCTGCCATCCCCCTGCCACTCCAGAGATCCAGAGGGTTCTGCACTCCTGTGCCCTGATGCCATCAGTGTGCACTGGGCACCAGTGTCTACTAAAGTTTTACACCTCTGTGGATCTGCTGTGCCAGGCCATCGAATCCACACAGTGCAGTGTGCCTGGTCATCCCTTTCCTCCTCCTGGCCAAAGGCAGGGACCCTCTATTCCTGTTCCTGTCCAGAGTATTCACTGTCTGACCTCTGTGATACCAGACCAGAAGTCCCATCACCAGGATCAAAAGAGTTGATTTTAGTCCTTTTATGCCTGGGAGATCCCTGATTGCCTTCTTGTCTCCCTGCAGCAACTCCATGGACATCCTTCTTGGCTGACCCCTTCTCCACAGCTCTCTTCCCTCTCAGTTCACCTCTATGGGCTCCCAGCTCAAAGGTGGGTTCACCATCCCACTTCCTCATGTCTCCCTCTGGCCATGCAGAAAGAACCAGAGTTCACCACGTGGCCTGTGCTTGGGACTCCCTTTCCCTCTGGCTGGGGCAGGAGAGGACTGATCTCCTGGGCTGCCCCTGAGAGCTGAGCTGCTGGGCCATGGGGATGAGGAAGTGCCCTGAGTTTCTACTACATTTCAGAGCCAGGAGGGTGCCATCTCCTGGTGTATCCCTTTGGAGGGAATACAATGCCATCAGGCTGTTGGAACGTGATCCAGGAGTGCTTTGAACCTCCTAATGGCCACTGTGCAAGGAACATCCTCTGAGTCTTTAGGGGTGTTTTCCCTTTTTAGGTCACTATAGATGATTTCCAGCGCAGGCAATTCCCTCCAGTACTGGATACCTTTGTTTCCAGAGCTTCACTTTCCTTGGAAGTTCACAACATCTTCCTGAAATGGAACTCTTGCCCTCACACTTGAGAAGAGTCATCTTCAGAGATTGTAAATTTCTCCTTCTTTTCCAATTCCTCTTTAATTTCCTAATCTCTAGCAAAGGAATCTCAGCTTTTGGGCTTCATGACCTTGCATGACTATCAGCCCCACTATTCCTGCATGGAAGCAGCCAGGTGGAAATCCACTCACCTGGATGGCAGCTGAACTCTTTTCACAAGTTTGAAAGTTTTTATGAGTTCAGGGACCAGGTAACTTTGGTTTCCTGTTTTCATTTGTGTCACTCCTTTCAATTTCTTTGTTGAAAGATTGGCTTCTTGATCTGCCCCCTCCCCTCCTGATTCTCTTTCTCTTGTCCTGCCCTCAGCATCACCCCCCATGCCAGTGCCCCCAGCAGAGCCCTGAGCAAGGTGTGAGGGCAGGAGGTGCCTTCCCCAGACTGGGGGTCAGAGCTGGGCCTTTCTGCTGCCTCCAGCCAAGCCAGGCTTTGCTCAGCACCTGAGCTGCTGCCCAGAGCCTTTGCCTCCCTGCAGTTGTGGCCTCCAAGGGTCTGCTGGGATGAGTCCCTGGGGAGGCTTTGTCAGGAATGGCCCTTTGGTGGGGCTTGTTAATCCTCCAAGGGACTCCAGGTTTTTCAGGTGCTTTGGGTTTTCCTTCCCACACTGAGTGTCTGTGAGAGGTTTGTTCAATCATGGCCTCCAATGATCTCCTGAGGGTCACAGGACTGGGAGGGAGCAGGGCCAGGACAGCTGAGCCCAACTGGCCCGAGGGATGTTCCCTTTTATTCAGGGCTGTGCTCAGGGTGTTAATGGGCAGTTGGTCAGGAAGGGCTGATCTGTGTCTGGGCTGGGCTGGGCATTGGGCACTGAGTGGTGAGCAATGGAGCAATGGTGTTGTGCATCTCATGTGCTTCTTGTGGGGTTTATTGTTATAGTTCCAGCTTTTATTACTGCTATTGTTGTCATGGGTAGCAGTAGTGTGTTCACTGAGGGTAACACAGAACACTCACCAGGTCATTTTCCCTGTTTCCTGCTGTAGCCCCTGCAGTTACAGGGCTCTGTTTGCTGGTTCACAACCAGATTTAGAGTTTTATCTGTGTCAAGACCCTGAACAGGTCTGTGCTCACTGGCCTCCATTTATTGCTGATCCCTGGCACACACTGTCCCTGCAGGTCCCCTATGTTCTCCTGGCAGCTCCCAACTTGGTTCACTTAAACATTCACCTCCCACCACCACTGTCACCTTCTCTAAAGCCACTGAGAGAATGAAAATGATGATTTGCCGTCTCCATGCTCACTGGCCACCAACAAGCAAAACCTGAAGCAGACTTGAGTCCCTTGAAGGCCACACTAGGACCCCGATCTCAGCACAATGAGGCCGTGGAGAACAAGCCAAACAAGGAGCCTCTATAGAGTCTATTCCTTGGCATGTTCTTGAGAGTGACTTTGCAAAAAGCCCTAAGACTGCATGTCCTGAGCTAAGGAGAACCCCTTTCCTGATGGAGCTGCTGTTGTGGAGCCCAGCTGTGTCCCAGCAGTGCCCATGGCCTGTCCCTGCCTGTGAGCCCAGGATGGACATGCAGCAGGTCTGTGTCCCAGCTGGCAGAGGAGCAAGGCCTTAGTCCAGCCCAGGGGCTCTGCAGGAGAGTGTACAAGTGGAAAGAGAGCAGGTCAGCAAAGGCCCAGTGCTGGTGCTCCCTGGCAGTGCTGCTGTGCTGGGACCTTTTGCCCTTCTCTGCACACATGGAACTGCCCAGTAGGTGCCTGAAAGTCTCATAGGAAAAAGATCAGATAATCAAGGCTACTGCAAAAGAATTTATTTTGTTTAAATATAAAGATAGCACAATTACTAAAAGATTTAAATATTCAAATTAATGAACTAGAACTAAGATGAGAGGATGAATAAAATAATTTCATTGACCACAACATTATGACAAAAAGAACCCTCTGACCATGAAGAAAAACCTGGGAAGGCAAACTGAGCTTGTCATGAGATTTATTGTGAACACTGTACAGAAGAAAACTGGCAGGTTCTTGCTGCTGAAAAACATCCAGTCATCATTTTCCTCAGGGCATCCTTGAGCTCCTGGTTTCTCAGGCTGTAGATGAGGGGGTTCAGTGCGGGAGGCACCACCGAGTACAGAACTGACAGGGCCAGATCCAGAGATTGGGATGAGATGAAGGGAGGTTTCAGGTAGGAAAATGTGCCAGTGCCGATAAACAGGGAGACCACGGCCAGGTGAGGGAGGCACGTGGAAAAGGCTTTGTGCCGTCCCTGCTCGGAGGGGATCCTCAGCACAGCCCTGAAGATCTGCACATAGGAGAAAACTATGAAAATGAAACAACCAAAAGCTAAATAGACACTCACGACAAGAAGCCCAAGTTCCTTGAGATAGGAATGTAAGCAGGAGAGCTTGAGGATCTGTGGGATTTCACAGAAGAACTGGTCCAGGGCATTGCCATGGCACAGGGGCAGGGAAAATGCATGGGCTGTGTGCAGCAGAGAGTAGAGAAAGCCACTGGCCCAGGCAGCTGCTGCCATGTGGGCACAAGCTCTGCTGCCCAGGAGGGTCCCATAGTGCAGGGGTTTGCAGATGGCAACGTAGCGGTCGTAGCACATGATCGTGAGGAGGAAAAACTCTGCTGAGATGAAGAAGACAAAGAAAAAGACCTGTGCAGCACATCCCATGTAGGAGATGGTTGCGGTGTCCCAGAGGGAGTTGTGCATGGCTTTGGGGACAGTGGTGCAGATGCAGCCCAGGTCTGTGAGGGACAGGTTGAGCAGGAAGAAGTGCATGGGGGTGTGCAGGTGGTGGTCGCAGGCTACGGCGCTGATGATGAGGCCGTTGCCCAGGAGGGCAGCCAGGGAGATGCCCAGGAAGAGCCACAAGTGCAGGAGCTGCAGCTGCCGCGTGTCTGCCAATGGCAGGAGGAGGAACTGGCTGATGGAGCTGCTGTTGGGCATCTGCTGCCTCTGGAGGTGGGGCACTGTCCAAAGAGGAAATAACAGTGACAAATAAGATGAGACATTTTTCAAAGAGTCACAGCCATTTCCCAATACCCCTTTCCCTTCTGCTTACACTCCCCACTTTTCCTTTTTCAGGAAACTTTGCTTCATCTCCATGGCTGGAGCCCTGCTTGGTGCTCACTACATTTCCCATGAGGAGCAGCCCCTCTGCCCACTGGCTGTGAGGGTCACCCTGCTCTGCTCCAGTGGGGTGATGGGCATGGCGGGGGCAGGGCCCATCCTGGTGTTCAGCTGTGTCAGATGAAACTGCTCCTAAAGCAAAAGTTCTCATGGGCATCTGCACTCCCAGTTTTGAGAAGATTTCAGGATTCCAGAAGACAGTTTCAGAGGTTTGGGTGTTTTGTTTCTGACTCCCCTCATCTTCCCTGTGGAGTTTTCCTGGATGTCAGAACCCCTCAGCATTTGTGCTGCCCTGAGAAAGAGCAGAGCAGGGCTTCCCAAACAGGACCATGTCTGTGGCTTAGTGCAGAGTGAGGGGAGCTGCTCTGTCCCTCTGCCTTCTTCCAGCTGCCCTGGACTTGGGCCTTCCTCAGACAAAGAGTGATCACACTCCCATTTTTGTCTGAAATGCCACCAGACACTGTTGACAGCAGAGAGATCCATCACAGACCACTCAGTGTCTCAGCCTGGCTCAAGGTCTCAAGGACACACATGGCTCATCTCACCAACCCAACAGCATTTCCTGGGATGGGCACAGCATCTCTGCCCTCTGCACTGCGGATTTCAGATAACACAATTGTGCTATGAAGATGATTTGCATTCTTGAGGGCAGCTCCCAGCTTGGAAGGACATCTCAGAGAAGAACCAAGTGTCCTGACAATGGAGTTTGATTCTGGGAAACACACCTCATTCTCCAGGCACACAGAATTCACTACTGACAGCCCCAGAGGTCAGAGGAAAATTGGAATGTCTCATTCCCAGGGACCCACCTGCCTGAGGGGGATCACAGGATCACTGATTGACTCTGTAGCTTGAACTCCCATTCCCAGTGAGCCTGACTGAGAGAAGGAGGAAACAATTCCAGTAACAAGGGCAAGTTGAGGAAAAAGGAAATGCACACTGAGGGTCCAGCTGGGAGAATCCAGGGCAGAACCAGGTGGGCACTCAGGGCAGTGTCACCCTGAGCCAGCTGTGCCACCTCCCAGACACCAGCAATGCCAGGTAATTCTCAGCCCCTGTGCAGCTCCTCAGAGTTCCCTCTGCTACTCAAACCACCAGGTATGTGGCTTGAGAGCTTGATAGAAATCCCTCCTTTCACCTTCTCCTTGAAGTATCCCCTGGAAAATATCCCTGAGTGCTCTGGTTCTATAAGCAGTCCTCACCTATGAAACTCTCCCTTGATAGCTGAACAAACCTGCCCTGCCCTGCCCTGCCCTGCCCTGCCAGGGTTTGCTCTTTCCACCCACAGCCTCTTCCCCAGCACTGAGGGAGCTCCCCAGACCAGGTGAGAGCTGCCCCTGGCAGGTGGCAGAGCTCCTGCCCTGGCACAGCACCCTGGGGTGCAGGACCCTGCTCTGTAGGACAGTTTGGGGCAGCCTGGGTAGCACAGCCTGGATTCAAACCCTGCAGCCATCCCTGGGAGGAGGGAACCCTGCTGGGATGTCCCTGGGATGGTGCAGGAGAGAGTCCCTGCTTTGCAGCCCGTCCTCATCTTCAGCACCAGAGAAACTGTGATATCCCACATTAGAGACCCCCCAAGCTGTGGGATGTGCCAGCGTTGGGAGATCTTCCCACAAACTGCACATACATTGCCCTTCATGCAGACTTACCGTGGGAGACCCTGGAAAGATTCCTCTTCTGTGGATCTTCCTCTCAACTTTCCTCACACCCCAGACTGTGTGTAACCTCTCTCTGCCCTGCTTTTCTGCCCTGGGTGTGTGCAGGCAGTGCCCTGAGCCCTGCTGGGCTGTGCACAGGAGCTGCTCCTGGGCAGAGCTGTCTCTCTGCAGCGCTGCCCGCTTGCCAGGAGCTCCCTGTGTGCCAGGAGCCCAGCCCAGCTCAGCAGCACAGCAACAGCCCAGGGCATTTAATGGCCCTCTGGGGGGTTTGGTGCTCAGTCCCTGAACATCAGACCCTGAGGAAAGTTCCAGAAACCTCTTGAGAAAGAAAAGTCAGAATCAAACTTTTAAATTTCTTGTGTTTTTAATGGGTCCCTCTGAGGGACATAACTGAGAAAGTGTCCTGAGATTCCAGTTAGAAAACAAAGAGACAATGATGACAAATACGGACTAGGAAAGAAAGGTCACTCTGATGCTGAGGAAAGTAAGAAGCATTTCATTAACCCAAAGGTCACAGCCCTGGGAAGGGAGATCCTGTCTCTCCCTCATTCCTCGGGGCTCTTCCTTGGACATCGGGTTGTAGGATGTGGAAAACCTGGGGCAGGAGGATGGAGTGGCACCTCCCAGGCTGCTGAGCAGGGACAAGGAGGCAATGAGGCCCCAGGGCTGCAAGGCTCACTTGTCTCCTCATGCCATCAGGGGCACACACAGCAGCCATGGCCAAAGGCCTGCACAAGTTGGCTCTCTTGGGACCTTTCAGCTTCTGCACATCCCTGTCTCCTCTCCAGCCCAGGCTGTCCTACGGTGTCCATGCCCTGCCCCTTTCCCTGCAGGCTGTCGGCATCCCCCGGCTGCCCCACCTCGCTGGCCCCTTCCTGCACTGACATCTCTCCCTCCTCCCTGGCTCTGCCTTGGAGCACAAAGCCTTGGGCTGATCCAGACTCCTTCTTGGTGATGCTTTGTATCAGAGCGCTTGTCTTAGAGGGAAATTTCTTTCTTCCCATGTCAAGTGTGGACCTTCCCAGATGCAATTGGTGACATTATTTTTTCCTCATTCTATTTCTGACCACAAAAAGAAAAGCTCCACCATCTCTGACACCACCACTGGGACACTGTGGAACCTCATGGAATGAACAGCCCAGTGTGACACTGCAGAGTCTTATTGATGCAATGGATTCATTGTCACTCTGTGGAACCTCATGGAATCAAGGGGTCATTTCAGGAATTATAGAGGGGTGATTGAATCACTTTTCCTCACAGGTTTTAATGATGGCAAATCAGATCCACTTATATAAATTGCATTATATATTATGATAAATGAGGAGACAGAACAGTAGACAAGTGAACAGATATTTTCTTAAATATTTAATACACTGGTAAAGCTGAAGCCCGCTAGTAGAGTATATTATAGCATAAAATAGTGCAGAGCACTGTATCAAAACACTTATTTTAATGCAGTTGATCAAAAGCAGCAAAAATAAACAATCATTAAAAAGGGACTGATGTAACTCTCACACAACTAAAGAGGGCAGATCTCTCTCCTTCCCTTAACCCCTGGGCAGTGACCACGAAGAGCCATCCCTGCTTCATGGGAGAAGCTCCACATGCTTCAAGACAGTCTGTGGAAGGATCTGCCATATGGAAGTTGGACTGAGCTTTTATAGTTACACTGTCAGGGATTGCTGGTCACATGTTTCCAGGCCAGTGAGCAGCTTCTCTGTCCAATGGTGCTTCAAAAATCAGGATGGGCATTTGCAGTTTGGTGAACCAGGCTGGTTTTAGCAGAATTCAACACCCAAAAAGCCCCTTGGTGCCAGCAGTAACTCAGCCCAGAGAGCCTGCATTGTTTGCATTCTCTGAGTGGATTCTGGGCCTGATCAGGGCAGAACATCCTGCCATGGTCCATAAGGCTCTGCAGTGCCACAATGGCCCCTTGAAGTTATGGGGTTCCAAAATGTCCTGAGATTCCTTTGGCTCCAGGAGTCCCCACAAGTCACAAAGGCCCCTTGGTTCCATGAGATTCCACAGTGCCCCAGGGTCCCTTTGGCTCCATAAGGCTTTTTAGTGTCAAAATGGCCCCTTGATTCCAGGAGGTTCCAGATTCCCAGGGTTCTTTCAGTTCCATTAATCCCTGCAGTATCACAATGGACTTTGGATTCCATGGTGTTCAGCAGCGGGGCCCAGTTTGGGTTCCATAACCCTACTCAGTGTCACAAAGGCCCCTTCATTCCTGGAGGTTCCAAAATATCTCAGGGTTCCTCTTCTATGACAAAATGACCCACTCAGGAGATGAGGGAAAGGCTGTAGATGTGTCTCTCTGGAATTCAGTCAAGCCTTTGGCACCACCTCCCACAGCATCTCCTGCAGAAACTGGCTGCTCATGGCTGGGATGAGGGAACTGTTTGCTGAGTGAAAAACTGGCTGATGGCCCAGAGAGTGGTGTGGAATGGAAACAAATCCAGGTGGGGCTGGTCAATAGTGGGGTTCCCCAGGGCTCAGTGTTAGGGCTGGTCGTGTTTGACATTGTTTTAATGATCTGGATAAGGGGATCAAGTGCACTCTTAGTAAATTTGTGGAGAACAACAAGGTGGGTGTGATTGTGGATCTGCTGGAGAGCAGGAAGGCTCTGCAGAGGGATGTGGACAGGCTGGATTGATAAGGTCAAGAGTCAGATCCTGTCCTTGAGTCACAACAACCCCATGGAATGTTTCAGGCTGTGAGCAGAGTGGCTTGAGAGCTGCTCAGCAGGAAAAGACTTGGGGCTGCTGCTTGAGAGCAGCTGGGTATGAGCCAGAGTGTGCCCAGGTGGACCAGAAGGCCAAAGGCATCCTGGCCAGTATGAGGAATAATGTGACCAGCAGGACTAGGGCAGGACTGTCCCTCTGCACTGGCCACTGATGAGGCCGCACCTTCAGTGCTATGTCCAGTTCTGGGCCCCTCACTGCAAAAAGGACATTGAGAGGCTGGAGCATGTCCAGAGAAGGGAATGGAGCTGGGAAAGGGTCTGGAAATCATGTTGGATGAGGAACTTGTGTTCTTGAGTCTGGAGAAGAGGAGGCTCAGGGAGGACCTTGTTGCTCTCTACAAACACCCAAAAGGAGGTCTTAGTGAGGTGATTCTCCCTCTCGTCTGCCAAGCCTATAGGGACAGAAAGAGAGAAAACAGACTTGAATTGCATAGGTCAAGGTTCAGATTAGATATTAAATAATAATTTTTTCACTGAGAGGGTTTTCAGGTAATGAAATAAGTAGCCCAGGGTGGTGGTGTTATCTGAAAGTGCTCAGGTGGTGTTTGAATGTGGCACCTGGAATAAGATTTAGGGGTGATTATGGGGTGCTGGTTGACAGTTGGACTAGAAGATCTTGAAGGTCTCTTCCAACCTTGATGATCCTGTGATTCTCTGACCTGCCACCACTGCCTCCATGTTTCTGCTCCAAAAATATCCTGGGGATGTTTTCTCAGTTGTGTCCCTCAGTGGGACCCATTAGCACTGCAAGAAACTTCACAGTTTGAATCTCACTTCAACTTTCCTCAGGGTGTGATGTTCAGGGACTGAGCACCAAACCCCCCAGAGGGCCATTAAATGCCCTGGGCTGTTGCTGTGCTGCTGAGCTGGGCCGGGCTCCTGGCACACAGGGAGCTCCTGGCAAGCGGGCAGCACTGCAGAGAGACAGCTCTGCCCAGGAGCAGCTCCTGTGCACAGCCCAGCAGGGCTCAGGGCACTGCCAGGGCAGCTCAGGGACACCAGCAGGGCACAGACAGAGCTTAAAGGGGCTCAGCATTGGGAGGATGACTCAGAGCTCATGGAGGAGAAATCTTTGCAGTGCTGGACACGGTGAGTCTGTGGGTGCAGGGCAATGCAGGGGCAGCTCCTGGAGGCATCTCCTAAAGCTGGAATAGCCCCAGCTGATGGGATGTGTGAGGAGAGGGCTATTGGGGGACACTTTGGAATAGCTGTGGAGACGGGGTTGCAGCCAGGGGTGCCCAGGGCTGTGGTGCAGATCAGGGTCCTGCAGCCCAGGGTGCTGTGCTGGGGCAGGGACTCTGCTGCCTGCAAGGGTCAGCTCTCAGCCGGCCTGGGGAGCTGCTCACAGGGCTGGGGGAGAAGGGCTGTGGGGAAGGAGCGATGGCTGAGAGCTGAGTCCTGATGTGGATAAGGTTCTCTGTGGTTTGAAGGTGCTCAGAGCTGGATAGCAGTGCAGGAGATTTCACAGGATATTTTTCAAGAAGCACAAAAAGGCAGGGGCTGTTTCAAATGGAATTATCCTGTTCTTACCTTTTTTTGTGGGCTATCTGGCCCATAAAAAGTAGAAATTAATTTCTCATTTCAGGAGGTGGCACTTCCATTTCAAATCGTTTACACCTACTGATGAATAAACCTGGGAGGATTAGAAATCTGCCAGGTACACACATCATCAGTGCTGCTTTTCCATTCTCCTCAGGGTTGCTTTGACATTGCCAGCAGATCCTGCACAGGCAGAGCTGTCCCTGGGCAGTGCCCTGTGCTGGGAGGGCTCTGCAGGGCAGAGCTGAGCACCCAGGGCTGGGATGGGCTCTGGGAGCACTGCCAGGGAAGCAGCTGCTGGCAGGGACAGCTCCAGGCAGCAGACCCCTGGACAGGGAGTGAGAGGGAATTGCTGCTGAAATGCTGTGGCAGGGGAGTTGAGGCAGCTCTGGGCCATCCCTGCTCTGCAGATTTCTGCCCAGAACAAGCCCCTGATCTCACCCACTACCCAGCAGAGTCCTTCCCTTTGGCCATCTGATTGTCTCTGTAGGGTCTCCATAGGAGTGTGGAGGAATTTCTCTATTTTCCCTTCCTCTTCATGCTGCCTTTGCTCCCAGCTCAGGTGGGAGCTCTGGGCAATGGGTCTCCTGGACTCTCCAGTCAGGATGTAACAACTTTAAGACATTCAGTTCTTTCCCTGGATGATCCTGCTGTCCTGCAGGATGCCTTCCTGAGGGGCAGAGCTGTGCCATTCCAACCCTGTGTTCCCTACAGCCCCTCAGCACTGAGGCCATGGCAGTGGGGCTGCAAGGTGTGTGCAGGCAGCTGCAATGAGCCCTCTGTGCCCCTGGTGGGAGGGGAGAGCTGAGATATCTCTCTTCTGTAGGATGAGACAGGATGAGGAGTTTGAAGATGTGCACTTGGAAACTGGAGTCACCAGATCTCAGCAGTGTCCAGTTTCTCCTCAGGGGAACCCCTGGGTGCCTTTGCCCTGCAGAACAGAGAGGTGACAGCCTTGGGCAGATGAGAGCAGGGCTGATGGATCTTGCCAAACATTGCAGGAATGGATGATCTCTTTGCCTCACAGGACACAGAGTTTGTCTCTTAGATAGAAGTATAAATACCAAGGATTCCTGCCTCAAAAATTTCAGTACTTGTGTTGGAGCAAATAGAAGCAAACAAACAAAACTTTGCCCCCACAGCTCTGCTCTGCAATAGGGTGAAATGGGAGTGACAATGTTGAGAAGCTTTTTAGCACCACGGATGGCTTAAAACTAACATCAGTCTCAGTTCCTATTTATCTGTTGTTGTAGGACAGAACTGAGTATACCAGAACATCAGCAGAGCTCCTTTTTCCCTGGAGCTTTTTGAGCCAGGCCTCAACAGAAGTCCTCAAATGGACCAGCTAAAGGGTTTTTGTGAAAAAGAAGAGGTGATCTGAGGGTGTTACATAAGGACTAGAGAGATTTTTTCTGAAACATGTACTGTCACTTGTTACTATATTTTTCTCCTTGGACAGGTGCTATACCCAGGAGAAGCTCATGTCCAACAGCAGCTCCATCAGCCAGTTCCTCCTCCTGCCATTGGCAGACACGCGGCAGCTGCAGCTCCTGCACTTGTGGCTCTTCCTGGGTATCTCCCTGGCTGCCCTCCTGGGCAACGGCCTCATCATCAGCGCTGTAGCCTGCGACCACCACCTGCACACCCCCATGCACTTCTTCCTGCTCAACCTGTCCCTCACAGACCTGGGCTGCATCTGCACCACTGTCCCCAAAGCCATGCACAACTCCCTCTGGGACACCACAACCATCTCCTTCATGGGATGTGCTGCTCAGGTGTTTTTGTTTCTGTTCTTCATGTCAGCTGACTTTTATCTCCTCACCATCATGTGCTACGACCGCTACGTTGCCATCTGCAAACCCCTGCACTACGGGACCCTCCTGGGCAGCAGAGCTTGTGCCCACATGGCAGCAGCTGCCTGGGCCAGTGGCTTTCTCAATGCTCTGCTGCACACAGTCAATACATTTTCCCTGCCCCTGTGCCATGGCAATGCTCTTGCCCAGTTCTTCTGTGAAATCCCACAGATCCTCAAGCTCTCCTGCTCACACTCTGATCTCAGGGAACTTGGGCTTCTTGTGGTTAGTGCCTGTTTAGCTTTTGGTTGTTTCATTTTCATAATTTTCTCCTATGTGCAGATCTTCAGGGCTGTGCTGAGGATCCCCTCTGAGCAGGGACGGCACAAAGCCTTTTCCACGTGCCTCCCTCACCTGGCCGTGGTCTCCCTGTTTCTCAGCACTTCCATGTTTTCCTATCTGAAGCCTCCCTCCATCTCCTCCCCATCCCTGAATCTGGCACTGTCAGTTTTGTACTCCGTGGTGCCTCCAGCACTGAACCCCCTCATCTACAGCCTGAGGAATCAGGAGCTCAAGGATGCTGTGAGGAAAATGATGACTGGATGCTTTTCAGCAACAATAACCTGTCTGTTTTCTGCCCTATAGAGTTTGTAGTGTAACGCATTAGAAGCACAGCATGCCTTCTCAGGTTTTTGGTGATGGTCAATTGGCTCTTCTTGTCAGGATGTTGTGCACAATAAAATTTTATTAATTTCTTTTGTCATTCTTCGTTTTTCTGTGTGACTCAAAATCTCTGAGGAATTGTGCTCTCTTTATATTCAAAGAAAATAAATTATCCTGAACTGCTCTTGTTCATCTGTGATCCTAACTGTGGGACCATCATAAAGCTGCAGGGCAATTTCATATGTGCAGAGGAGAAGGGGAAAGAGTCCAGCACAGCAGCACTGCTGGGGACCAGCAGGACTTTTTAGAGTTGCTCCCTTTCCACTTCCACACTCTCCTTCTAAGACCCCATGTTGGTGTAAGATCTGAGTGCTCTGCCAGTTTGGTCGGGCTGTTTCTGTGTGGTGATGCCCAAAGGGGCACAAAGAAACTGCTTAGAGACAGAGTTTTAATCTTTAAGCAGCAAGGTATTTATTGAAGCAACGTTGGGGAACCGTCCGATTCTCGTCGGACAATAGAGTTCCGAAGTCAGCAGTGTGAAGCCAGAGTATTTATACAGTTTCTGTGAGAGATTACATCATTTTTACATGCATATTCATGTTATTGCAACACTTGGTTATAATATATAGAGCAGGCGGAGTCCAGGCAGAGTCAGGGGTGGAGTCGTCGTTTTGAGGAATATTATGGTGGGAGTTCCTGTTACCTCATCTGGTAGGGGTCTCATTTCACCTCCTCATCCTCGGTGAACTTTTCAACTTCTACTGAATTTTGCTGATTTTAATATAGATCGTGCCAAAATGCCGTGTTTGAAATTTCTTGTCTCTTCCTGCAGGTCACCGTGTCCTGTACTCGGGCTGTGCTTCTCCCTTATATGTTATTGCCTGCGTATTTCGTATTGGTTTGGACGGACCTCAAGACCACCTTTGGATAGCTCCCAAACCTGGTTTCTATCCAGCTATATTTCCTGTGGCTGGCTTCAGAGACTGTTTTGTGTTAATTCTTTGGGTCCTGTGCTTGCTCTGCTTCAGTGGGAGTGCTGTGACTGCCAGCAGACAATGGGCATTTTTGTGGCAGAGTTGGCCTCAAACAGCAGTTCCATCATGAAAAGGGATCTCCTCAGCACAGTGCCTGCAGGTTGTGGTCTTCTTCTAAAGTCACTCTGAAGAACATGCACAGAGAATGGACACTAAAGAGGCTCCTTATTTGGCTTGTTCTCCAGGGGCTCAGTGTGATGAGATCAGGGGCTCAGGGTGGCCTTCGAGAAAATTAGATCTGCTTTTGCTTGTTGATGGCCAGAGCCCAAGCAGATGGAGAATGATCTGGGATTAACATTCCTGGGTCTCTGTAGCTTGTGACAGGAATGATGGCAGGAGAATGTTTGATTGAAGAGACCTGGGAACAGCCAGGAGAACTCAAAGGACCTGCAGGGACAGTTTGTGCCAAGGAGTCAGCAGGAAATTCAGCCCAGTGAGCACAGGCCTGTCAAGTGTGGGGTCACTCCATGATTATATTCTATATCTGGGTGTAAACTGAAAAAACAAGAGCTCTGCAGATCCAGGGGACACATCAGGTACAGGGAAAGGAGTCTAAGTGACCTGTCTTACCCTCAATGAAATTCCACCATTGGATCCAGTGCAGCCCCCAGACCCACCTCCCAGCACTGGAACAAGGCAGGGCCCCTCTGAGCACCCTCCATGGTCACACAAGAGCTTGTCAGTGGCAAGAGGGGGTCAGTGGCAGGGACCACCATCAGCTGGCTCTGCCTCCCAGCCTGACCAGCCCAGCCCAGCCCAGCAGAGCCCCCCCATGGCCCTGGGCACCACAGCCCCTGTGCCCTGCAGAGCAGCACCCCCAGTTCGGGGGCTGTGGGGAGAACAGGGAGGGGCTGCAGGAATGGCTGCAGGAATGGCTGGTCAGGCCAGTACAGACGTGTTCCCCTGGGGAAAGGCTCTGTGGGGAGATGGGATGTGCCAGGAGAAGAGCAGGACAGGTTGTGGGTGCCCATGAGGGTGGAAAGAGAAACACTTTGCTGAGGGTCCCAGCTTTGGGAAGGCTGCCCTGTCCCTTGAGCTGCCTGAGGAGCTGCTGGGTCAATTCTCTCACTCTCCCCTGGGGAGCAAGTTTGGCTCTGGGGGCTGTGAAAGGCCTGGGGTGGGGAATTAAAGTAAACAATAAATAAACTACAGAGGAACTGGATCATTGTGATCGAGTGAATGCCCATTTATTACACACTACACACTTTATATGGAGCTAAAGCTACGTACTATTGGCTACATTGAACCTCACACCATATAACTGCAAATCCCAATTGGTTATAACCCATATCTCACAAGTCCAATGTTTATATTGTCTCATCCTCCATGTTTTCAGGTGCACCTCCAGAATCCTGTGTGAAAGTCGAGGCGGTCCCATGAGAAACCTCTGGGGAGTTGCCAACTCCTCCAAGCAGCTGTGACTGTTTATTCTTAGCTGCCTTCAGTCTCACAGGGTTGATGCAGGCTGGATCGTTCATGAGCCCATTTTCTGAAAGAACCCCCTCAACATATCCCCTCTCTTTATTTTGAGTGATCCAGGCCTGCTCCACAGACTTGTGAACTGTATTAACAACACATTGCAATATACAAGGCAAGAAAACCAAAGCAGCTACAAAAAATACAATTGTTTGGCCCTCTTTCAAAAAATCAAATGACCAACCATTAAATCCCAACTTTTTCAACCAATCATCAAAAGCAGAAGTTGTTACGGTCAGCTTTTTCATTTTGTCCTTCAACTGTCTCAAATGTGCATAAATGGACACAGAATGGTCTGATAAATTCATGCAGTACATCTATGAAATTCCTCAAAACTAAGGCCTTGAGGTAAAAGCTGTGCTGAAAGCAAAGACAATCCAAAGCAACTCTATTTTGCAGTAATGCACGACTAATACTGTCTGCATCAGTGGCAAGACAAGGCATCTGCATTCTACAGGTAGTTCTTTGGTCCTTAAGGATGCATTGATCAGTCATTGCAGATGTCAGAGGAGACACAGAGACACACACACACAGACACACACACACAGACACACACACAGAGACACACACACAGACACACACAGACACACAGACACACAGACACACACACAGACACACAGACACACAGACACACAGACACACAGACACAGACACACACACAGACACACACACACACACAGACACAGACACACACACAGACACACACACAGACACAGACACAGACACACAGACACACACACACACACAGACACAGACACAGACACACAGACACACACACACACACAGACACAGACACAGACACAGACACACACACAGACACACAGACACAGACACAGACACAGACACACACACACACACACACACACACACACAGACACACACACACACAGACACAGACACACACAGACACACACAGACACACAGACACACACACAGACACACACAGACACACACACAGACACACAGACACAGGCACACACAGACACACACACAGACACACACACACACACAGACACACACACAAACAGACACACACACAGACACACACACACACACACACAGACACACACACACACACAGACACAGACACACACACAGACACACAGACACAGACACAGACACACACAGACACACAGACACAGGCACACACAGACACACACACAGACACACACACAGACACACAGACACACACACAGACACACACACAGACACACACACAGACACACAGACACACAGACACACAGACACAGACACACACAGACACACACAGAGACACACAGAGACACAGGCACACACAGGCACACACAGACACACACACAGACACACACAGACACACACACAGACACACACACAGACACACACACAGACACACAGACACACACACACACACAGACACACACACACACAGACACACACACACACAGACACACACACAGACACACACACACACACAGACACACACACAGACACACACACAGACACACAGACACAGACACACAGGCACACACAGGCACACACACACACAGACACACACACACACAGGCACACACAGGCACACACACACACAGGCACACAGACACACACACAGACACACACACAGACACACAGACACAGACACACACAGACACACAGACACACAGACACACACACACACAGGCACACACAGGCACACACACACACAGGCACACACACACACAGACACACACACAGACACACACACAGACACACACACACAGACACACACACACACAGACACACACACACACAGACACACACACACACACACACAGACACACACACACAGACACACACACACAGACACACACACACAGACACAGACACACACACACACACACAACCTGACAATTCTCTCTAAATGTGCCACAAGATTGGCAGCAGCACTTCAGCATGGGCCCTTAGCAGAAGGCTACTACATCTGATGTTAACTGCAGCACAATTGTCACAATCACAGAAGGCACAAAAAATCTATCTATTGTTCATCCTTAAAGCAATTTGTTTATCTAACTTCATCTATCATTCATTCATCACTTACTTTTTCACTTCTATTTTCTTTTTCTCTTTTTAATTTCATTATTGTTCTCCCTCGGAGTTTTTTTGTGAACCCTTTTTCATTTTTTCTTTTTCTCTTTTTTCTTATTCTTTTTTTTTCCACTGTTCATGCCCCCTTTTTATTTTTTGAACCAGGAACAGACACTTAATTGCTGCTCTGTTCTGTAATGTAGCAAGCTTAACCCTATTTACTGTCAGTACCAGTTAACAATACACTCAAAGCTACAAATGTAGCCTTACTCTAATGATTTAAACCTTTACCAAATTAACATTACTCTGCCGACTCAATTAACACTTTAACTCTTAACATTATTCTCCTTAACTTCTTAACCTCTTAACAAATTAAAAACACTATTGCAATAACCGAACATCCTTATTTGCTTAAGAAATGACAAACATTATTCTATTAGCTTAACAACTTATTTTTCTTAACCAAAGAAAAAACATTATTCTATCTGCTTAACGTCATTATTTCCTTAACAAATGAAAAAACATTCCTGCAGGCATTGTCATTGGTGCACCAAAAAGCTTAAAAACCTTATCAGAAATAAAACAACACCAAACAACATTATTTCTATAAACTGGTTATGTTGCATTAAGTCCTACATTCATAAAAACAGATCATAACATGTCTAATTCTCATAATTCTAGTGTTACTTGTGGAAAATATGCATTTCTGCATCTAAAAGAACAAATCTTAACCAATCCAATGCTATATAACTAAAAACATTATCTGTGTCAATTCACTTTGGTACTCCTAAAAAGAGCTGTTTGAAAATGCTTAATACCATCAAATGGAAATACATCAATTACTATCTGGTGTTATGGATATGAATCTGAGGGATCAAATTAAAAACTTAGTCAGTCACTCAAAAGTTCTGCGGAAACAGCTGTTTACATCCATCTCTGATTTCAACCTGTGGAGAAAAAAATAGAACTTTTCTCCAAATTATTAAAAGCTTACAACACTCTATGACTTTTAAACAAGAGCCAAGTTAACAAAGGAAAAAGTTCAAAAGGAGATTCCATCTAGGCTTCTTTGTTGCTCTCGGAATCTCTTGAGGAAGATGTTGCATTCTGACCTTGCATGATTCATTGTAGGTCTGTGACCGAAGGGTACAGGTGTCTGTGTTTCACTTGTGCCAAAGACAGACTTTGGCTGGTGTTCATTAAAGTGATTCCATTCAAGCCGCCTGCTTTTGCTAAACTGACAGGCTTTGAGACCCTTAGGTGTATGCTGGAACTACAACACCCAGAATCCTTTACAAATGGACTACATTACCCAGGAGTCTTTGCAAAAACTTGATGACGTGCAAAGTTCCACCTGACCAAACTACAATAACCATCAGTCGTTGTGAGACTCACGCACATGGCAAGAAGCTCGGTGACGTCATGCGAGGGAGCCCACCCCCTGCCTCGGGGGAGGCTGACCCCTCCCTACTCAAAGCAGGAAATCGCCATTTTTAAACTGCTCAGCAATAATTCTCTCGCATTGGCAGGGTAGAAAATGGCTGGAAACAAACTTTTGCAGCCTCCAAAGATGGGAAAAAAAGCAAAACAGTTGAGAGCAATTTTCGGCAACTTACGGCTTTTTAGCAGGCTGAGGAGAAAATGTGGAGCTTGAAGACAGAACAGGACAAAGCCCACGTGCTGTGAGATGGCCAAAAGCTGCATTCAGGGTTATATTGTCCCTTGCAAGTACAGATTTGTGTCCCATTTCCCATTTTTTGGTGTCTGTCTTTCTATTGCCAACTCTGGAAGCCCCTGCATGGCTGTAGGGGGGTTGGGGGGCAAAAATCGGTGTTCCCAAGGCTACGAGAAACAGCAACGGTGGGCGTGAGGTGGGGAGGAAGCGGCATTCCCAAGGCAGCAGGAGCCGAAGCCATGGCATGGCCGGAGCAGGCAGCGAGCCGTCGGAGAGCGGGAGTGGGGAAGCGGCGGCGGAGACCAGGGCTGGGGGGAGGAGGCGGTGGCTCTGACAGCGAATGGAGCCGGACTCACGGCATGCCCTGGGCGAGCAGAGAACAGTGCTGGGGGAGATGAGACCGGTGCTGTATGGCGGCGGCAGCCGACGGGAGGTGGGGCGGGACGGCAGCCCACAGAGAGACCAGGGCTGGAGCTGCAGCAATGGTGACCACAGGGCAGCAACCAGCAGGGAGGGTGGCGGTGGGAGCGGGAGCCATTTGCAGCCAGCACAGAAAACACGTCAGTCCCTTCGGTTTTATTTCCCGCAACAAATCCCTTGTACCAGAGGCTTCTCCTCATGGCCTCCCACGTAAACAACTTAAACACTGTATTAACATTGGGGAAAAAGTCTCTATTTTGTGCCCACTTTAAAAAATACTTCAAAGCCCAAAAATTATGGCAAATCCCTTTCTCAGAACAGATGCATTGGAAGAGCTCACCCCCATCACCTTCCCAACTGCTCGCTCACCTGAATTTTTGAGCGAGATTTCCAGATGACTTGTCGTCACTCCGAGGTGCACCCCTTAACTCCAGACTCCATGGGGCACTGCAGGCCTGCTGACCGCCAGGGCAGCAGTCTCTTTGGTTGGAAAACTTCTCCGCTTTTTTCCTCTCATTCTACTGCTTCTTTTTCAGGATGCAGGGGTTGGGGATGCAGCAATCCAAGGGAAAATCTTCATCTGTTATGAGAATCCACTGCCAGTCGGGCACCAGATAAAGTAAACAAAAAATAAACGGCAGAGGATTTGGACACCACACATAGATCATTATGATCAATTGAATGCCGATTTATTACACACCACACACAGTTTATATGGAACTAAAGCTACGTACCATTGGCTAAATTGAACCTCACACCATGTGCCTGCAAATACCAGTTGGTTATAACCCGTAACTCACAAGTCCAATGTTTATATTATCTCATCCTAAATCTTTTCAAGCACCTGCAGAGTCCTGTGAGAAACTACTGTGTGAATCCCTGGGGAGTAACCTTCTTCCTATCACCTACCAGCAGCTGTGCTCATTGCTGCTTCTCAGCTGATAGCTACCCCAGTCTCACAGGGTCTGTACAGATCTGAATTGCTCACCCCTGAATTTTCTGTACCTAGAGGTCACCAGGGCTGTGCCCAGCATGGATCACCTGGAACGTGGGTCACCACGTCTGTCCTAAACAAGACTCATCAAGAATGTTGGTCATCAAATCTTTACCCAAAATGGGTCACAAGGTCTGTGCCCAAAATGAGACACTGTGGATCATCCAACATGGGTCCTCCAATGGATGATGGAGATAGAGCAGCAGATAAAGCTTGTCCTGCAGTCGGGGCACTTGTAGGGCTTCACTTACCGGTGGGTCCGTTGGTGTAAAGTCAAGTGAGTGCTCCGGATGAAGCTCTTCCCACACTCCAAGCACTCGTACGGCCTCTCCCCTGTGTGGATCAGCCAGTGGGAGATGAGGTGGGAGTTGCGTTTGAAGCTCTTCCCACACTCCCCACACTCATAGGGCCTCTCCCCAGTATGGATGCTCTGGTGGGTGATGAGGTGAGCGTTCTGGTTGAAGCTCTTCCCGCAGTGGGTGCAGCGGAAGGGCCTCTCCTCCGTGTGTGTGCGCTGATGCAGGAGGAGAGCTGAGCTGGTCTGAAACCTCTTTCCACACTGGGAACACTCGTAGGGACGTTCCCCAGTGTGGACCATCTTGTGCTGTATCAGGTTGGAGCTGGATCTGAAGCTCTTCCCACATTCCCCAGAGGTGTAGGGGCGTTCCCCACTGTGGATGTGCTGGTGGCGGAACAGGTCGGAGCTGCTGCTGAAGCTCTTCCCACATTCCAAGCACTTGTAGCGCTTTTCCTTTGTGTGAAGATGCTGCTGCACCACCAGGTTGGAGCTCTGGCTGAAAGTCTGGCTGCCTTCCTGGCTCTGGCTGCTTCTTTCCTCCTCTGAGCACAGTGGGCTGGTTTTGGAGTTTCTCCTCCTGGGGTATCTCTGTGGATTTTTCTCCTCACTCACTTCCTGCACCCTGGAACCGTTCAAAACAGCCTCTGCCAGCAGGTTCTGCCGCGGGGATTTGTCCTCCGTGCTCTCCGTGCTCAGCTCGGGGCCTGGGGCAGGAAGGAACAAGGACAGGCAGGGCATTTGCCTCTGGCCCACAGGGAAGGCCAAGGACATCCCCCCAAACCCGGCCCTGGCAGGACGGCGTCGGCAGAGGGGTTGTCCTGCAGCCGGGGCCATGCTGGGCTGGAAGATGCAGCACAAGAGAGGGGCAAAGGGGCACTGACTTCCTCCTCACCTGCCTGGGGGTCCCGGGGCATCTTCCTCGCAGCCTCTTCCTCCATCCTGACAAGCTTTGGGAAGGAGAAATCCTGGTTTGGGGGGAAAAATAAGGTTGGGGTATCCTCCTGCCAAGTTCATATCTGGAATTCACCAGGCATCTTGTGCCCTTAAAACCCTCCAAAACAGTAAGATTAAGTTAAAAAAATCCCCTCTCAGGAGTTTCCTCTCTCTGGTCTCTTTACTTTGGGGTTCTGGGGGTCTCCCCTGTCTTGGCCGCTGGGGGTCCCACGTCAATTGAGGGTTCCCCCTCTCTGGTGTCCCTGCCCTCTCCAGGCTGCCGGGGGTCCTGGGAATCAAAAGGGGTCCCTCCTCTCTGGACTCCCCACTTTGGGTTTCTTGGGGTCCCTCCTCTCTGGGGTCCCCCAGTTTGGGGATAGGGCCCCCCCTCCCCAGGATGCCAGGGGTCCCGACGGTGCCCCATTTCCAGGGTCTCCTTTTTGGGATCCCAGGGGATCCCCGAGCACCCCGAGCAGAGAGTCAGCGCATAGGGGACCTCTGGCACCCTCGGCATTCCTAACTGGGACCCTCGAGAGGGGGAATCCCAGAACCCCAAAGGGGTCAGATCACAGAGTGGGGGACCCCTGGCATTCCCAGGATCTCCAGCAGCCTGGAAAAGGCAGAACCCCAGAGAGGGGCACCCAAAACACAAGGCACCCCCAACAGCTTGGACAGGAGGGACCCCCAGAAGCCCAAAGTGGAGAGACCACAGAGAGAAAATTTGGAGGTGAATTTTGGTGCTTTGAATTCCTTTGGCCTTAATCTGCACATTTTGGAGGGGGTTTTGGCCAAATCTTGATGGTTTGGGGTTTTAGGGGATCTGTGCCAGGCACCTCCATTTGGGGGGATCAGAGGATCCCAGGATTTTCCAGCATCCAGAGATGCTCCCCAAGCAAAGCCCCCTTTGGGGGTGACTCCCTTTGTTCCCCACACTGAGGTCACTCCTCACTCACTCACACCGTTCCCTTTTCCAAGAGCATCATCCCCAATTTCCCCCTTTCAACTTCTAGAAATAAACAATAAATAAATCCCATTTTCCAGTTTTTTCAGGCTGCCCACGTGTCTCACTCAGCTTCAGTTCTCTCTGTTTCAGCTGTCACTTCAAGACCCCAGTTTGGGGTGCCTGAGGTGTTTTAGGGGGCTCTTGGGGCAGTTTGGGGGTCCTGGGACAGTTTAGGGGGTCCTAGGGTTGTTTTGGAGGGTCTGGCGGCAGTTTGGAGGTCCACAAGTACTTTGGAGGGCCAGGGAAGGGTTTGGGGGGTCCTGGGGTGGAACGGGGGGGATCTGAGGGCATTGTGGGGGTCCTGGGAAAGGTTTGGGGGACCCAGGGATGCTTTGGGGGGATCTGAGAGCAGTATGGGTGTTCTGGGAGTGGGTTTAGGGGGATCCTGGCCTAGTTTGGGGAGTTCTGGAAGTTGTTTGAGGGCCTTGGGGTAGTTTGGAGAGACTGGGAGAGAATTTAGGAGGAGTTTGAGGTAGTTTGGGAGTCTTGGGGCAGTTTGGAGAGGTCTGGGTGGGGGTCTGGGGGGAGGTTGAGGGAATTTGGCAGGTCTGGTTGCTTCAGAAAGGGATTTTGGCGGGTCCTGCGGTGGTTTGGGGGGTCTGGGAGGAAATACAGGATAGCCTGAGGGTAGTTCGGTGGGTTCTGGACAGTTCAGACGCTCTGAAAGAGGTTTGGTGGGGTCTAGGAGGGGGTTTAGGGGGTCTCTGAGGCGTTTAGGTGGGGGCGAAGTGTTTCAAATGCTCCAGAGAGTTCAAAATGCGATTTGAGGCATCCTGGGGGGCCGAGGCAGTTGGGAGGTCCCAGGTGGGCAGTTTGGGGACTCAGGGATTTTTTTGGGTGATTTTGGGGGGTCCCGAGGCGGATCCCGGGGTGGGGGGAGGGGCTTACTCGGCTCCTTCACCGTCACGGCCAACACGGCCCCGGGGGGGTCCCGCGGGTCTGTTGGGGGTGGGTGGGTCGTGAGGGATCCCCAAAGCCCGCCCCGAGTCCCCGAATATTTCCTAAATGTTCTCAATTATCTTCCAAACCTCCCTATGGCGCCGCCATTGCTCAACTCTGCCGGCAGCGCCCTCGAGTCCCGCCCTCCGTCTGCGCCGCCTCTGATTGGGCGATGCGCCTGCCCGTCACCGCCTGCAGCCAATCAGCGTTCAGGAATGCAGCGTGCGGTGACGGGACATGGAGTCTGCGCCATTTTGAGCCTGTCCCGTACTACATCTCCCGTCATGCACCGCGGCCCGTTCTGGCCAATCACAGACGGGACTACAACTCCCGCCCCCCCCGCTCCCAATCGGGTCGGTCCCACCCCCATTGCAGCCCCCCAAACTGCCCCAGAAGGGCCCCAGGTCCCCCAAGTGTTCCCCCAATACCCACTCAGGACCCCAGATCACCACTCCGGAGTCCCAAATGACCCCCAAGTTCCTTCAGAACTTACAAGCAACCCCTAAAATCCTCGTTGGACCCCCAGATTCCGTGCCTGGACCCTCGAGTGACCCCCCCAAGGGTCTCCTCGGACACCCAAGTTCTTTCCCAGTGCCCCATTAATCTTCCTCACACTGCAATGGGACCCCCAAGTGCCCCCCAAGTGCCTTCCAGGCCCCCAAATCCTCCCCAACCTCCCCAAAGCCCCCAGCCCCCCTTCCCATGGGCCCTTCCCAGGATTTGGGGCTCCAAAGGGACACTTGGGGGTCAGGGGGGATTTGGGGGCACTTGGGGGGCTGGTGAGTTGGGGAAGGGATTTTGTGTGGAATTGAGGGAATTCAGAGTGGAATTCAGTGGATTTGAGGTGAAATTAGGAGACTTTGGGTGGAATTAAGGGAATTCGGGATGGAACTTGATAATCCTTATGTGAAATTAAGGGGATTTCTGTGGAACCTTCAGGATGTGGGATGAAATACTTGGGATTGTAAGAGGGATCAAGGTATTTTTGAGTGAAGGTCAGAGACTTGGGATGGAATTAGGGATATGTTGGGTAGAAATAAGGAATTTATGTACATACTTAAGAAGATTTGAGGTGGAAATACAGAAATTGAGATATTATGGGTCAATTAAAGTATTTTTTGGTGAAATATATGGGATTGGGGAGGTTATAGATGGAATTAAGGGAACTCTGGGCAAAAATAATGGAGATCTTCAGGAAAATTAAGTGGATTTGGGGGTAAATGAGAGGAGTTTTCTGTGGAATTAATAGAATTTTGTGTGGAAGACACGGGAGATCTGGGGCAAAATCAGCAGGACTTTGATGGGTTTATAGAGATATGAGTTGGAATTAAAGCAACTTGGAGTAGAACCATTGTGGTATGAGGTGAAAATCAGGGTATCTTTCGGTGGAATTAAAGGAATTTTGAGGGTAATTATGGGATTTTGAGTGGAATCCTGGGGATTTGGGGTAAAACTGGGGGGATGTGAGGTGAAAGACCGAGGAGTGTGTTTGTTTTCAATGATGAAACTTATGAGTTTCAGATTGCTGCAAAAATAGAGGAAAAATCCCTCTTGCCTGTGTTCAGCCAGTTCTCAGAGCAAAGCAGGTCCCAGCTGACTGATAAGAGACATGATGGGGCTGGGGAGGTGTGGAGCAAGGTTGTCCCCACTGTCAGACCTCAAGGGATTGCTCTCCAATTAGTCCAAACCTTTTCAGGAGGGAACCTTGGTCAACATCAATCAGAGAATGCTGCAATCACCTCTTCTCTAAAAAGAAAAGTAATTATCCAAATCATTTAAAATAGAAATGCACATTTGTTAGAGCTCTTTGAAATCTTTCTTCAAAACTGTAGTAGGGAAATTACTTAATTAACTCTCCTTGATTAGAGGGCAAACTCAGAAAGAGCCATGATCTGGTAGGACTTGCTTTATCTTAACAAGCCCCGTGGTGCATTTGGTGCTGAGCCCTTGAACCTCAGGACCTGAGAGGAGATTGCACAAACCTTTCCATAAGTCAAAGCCAGAAGAAAATCACAAAGTATCTCAAAGCACTAATGGGTCCCACTGAGGGCCATTCCCAATACAGGCTCTTCACAGACTGGTAGGAGGAGATAATTGGAAGCCTTGATTGAACAAACCTCTCATAGACTCAGTTTCAAAAGGAAAGGGAAAGTATCTTAATAAATGTTGAGTCCTTTGAAGCATTAACAAGCCTCACCTTGGGCTGTTACTGACAAAGCCTCTCAAGGGACTAATTAAAGCAGATCATTGCAGGCCATGATTTCACAAACCTCTCACAGACTGGGAGTCAAAAAGAAATACTTCATTAAGCTTTGAGTACCTTGAAGCATTAATGAGCCCCACTGAGTGTTGGTACTGACTAAGACTCTCAAGGGACTTGTTAGAGCAGATAATTAGAGGCCTTAATTGAACAAACCTCTCAGAGACTCCAAGTCAAAAGCAAAACTCAAAGTACATGGAAAAACCTGCATTCCCTTGAAGCTACAAGGAGCCCCCCCCAGGGGCCAATCCTGACAAAGCCTCCCCAGGGACTCGTCCCAGCAGACCCTTGGAGGCCATGACTGCAGGGAGGCAAAGGGTCTGGGAGCAACTCAGGTGCTGAGCAAAGCCTGGCTTGGCTGGAGGCAGCAGAAAGGCCATGCCCTGACCCCCAGCCCGGGGAAGGCACATCCTGTCCCTCACACCTTGCTCAGGGCTCTGCTGGGGGCACTGGCATGGGGGGTGATGCTGAGGGCAGGACAAGGGGTGACAGTGCCCAGCCTTCCTGGGGCTGTGCCAGGAGGCCACGAGGCCCCAGAGCCTCAGCACAGCAGGTCTGCTCACAGCCCTTGGTGGTACAGACGATGCTGTGCCCGAGGGGACAAAGACTTGGGACCTCTTGCACTTCTGACCCAGTCTCTTGATGTCCCTCTGGGAAGGAAGAAACCACCTCTCAGAGGTGGGTGACAAACCAGTGATGGGAATGGTCATTGGGAGGGGCTGGTCTGTGATGGATGTCCTGGGACACCTTGAGATGAAATCAAGGCCAGTCTGGGCCACTCTCCATGGGAGGCTTTTCCCGCTCTTCCCTCTAAACTCACCTCTGTCTCTAACACAGACAACTCCTGGCATCCCCCTGCCACTCCAGAGATCCAGAGGGTTCTGCACTCCTGTGCCCTGATGCCATCAGTGTGCACTGGGCACCAGTGTCTACTAAAGCTTTACACCTCTGTGGATCGGCTGTGCCAGGCCATCGGATACACACAGTGCAGTGTGCCTGGTCAGCCCTTTCCTCCTGTTGGACAAAGGCAGGGACCCTCTATTCCTGTTCTTGGCCAGAGTATTCACTGTCTGACCTCTGTGATGTCAGACCAGAAGTCCCATCACCAGGATCAAAAGAGTTGATTTTAGTCCTTTTATGCCTGGAAAAGTTCTGATTGCCTTCTTGTGTCTCTGCAGCAACTACATGGACATCCTTCTTGGCTGACCCCTTTTCCACAGCTCTCTTACCTCTCAGTTCACCTCCATGGGCTCCCAGCACAAAGGTGGGTTCACCATCCCACTTCCTCATGTCTCCCTCTGGTCACGCAGAAAGAACCAGAGATCACCACATGGCCTGTGCTTGGGGCCCCCTTTCCCTCTGGCTGGGGCAGGAGAGGACTGATCTCCTGGGCTGCCCCTGAGAGCTGAGCTGCTGGGCCATGGGGATGAGGAAGTGCCCAGAGTTTCTTCTACATTTCAGAGCCAGGAGGATGCCACCTCTAGAGCTGGTGTATCCCCCTGGAAGGAACACAGTGCTGCCAGGCTGTTGGAATGTGATGCAGGGGTGCTTTGAACCGCCCTCCTCCCCATGCCCTTTGTGCAAGGAACATCCTCTGCATCTTTAGGGCTCTTATCACCTCTTAGATTACTACAGGTGATTCCCAGCACTGCTAATTCTCTCAAGTACTGGATACCTTTGTCTGCAGTGCTCCACTTTCCTGAAGAGTTCACAAGGTATCCCTTCAATGGATCTCTTGCCCTCACTCTGGAGAAGAGCCAACTCCAGAGACTGCAAATTTCTCTTTATTTTCCAACTCCTCTATCAATTTTCCCTTCTCTAGGAAGGGATCCCAGCTTTTGGGCTACATGACCTTCCAGTTGCTCACTATCAGCCCTCTTATCATGGCATCAAAGCAGCCAGGAAGGGATCCACTCACCTGGCTGGCAGCTGGAATCTTTTCACAAGTCCTGATGTTCTAATGAGCTCAGGGATTGGGTAACTTTGGTTTCCTCTTAGATTTGTCTCACTCCTTGACATTTCTTTGCAGTAGAACTGGCTTCTTGATCTCCCCCCTCCTCTCCTGATTCTCCTTCTTCTTGTGATTCTCCTTCTTCTTCTTCTTCTTCCTCCCTTACTAATTGATGATTCAGACCTGTCACTCACCTTACCCATCTTTTTCTTTTCACTTCTGGGGCAATTACTGTAGTTGTGATTTGAGTCTGTGTTTCAGCCACAGTGTCCTCCAATGCAGTTTGGGTCCCTGCCTCCCCTACAGTCCTCTGAGGGTACTCAACTGTGGCTCTACAGGCACAGGCCAGGCCCCAGGACAGGGGGAGAAGCTGCTGGTTTTCACTGGGGCAGGCAGGGCACCTTCCATCAGGTGACAGGTCAGTTGGCCAGGATTGATTATTTGTTGAGGTGTGAAGTCCCAGGTGATGGGAGGTGATAATTGCCCCAGGAACCTGCCCAAATCCTCCCACACCACCTGCCACTCAGGAACTGGATGACTCAGGACACATTTCAATATAATATCACCTAAAGTTTCTTTTCTCTTACACCAGGATGACACACCAGAATCCACAAACCCCACAGTGTGCCAACAGTATTAGTTAATATTATTACCAGTATCAAACAGCTCACATAAGGATGAGCAAAGACCATGGGAGACTTCATTATAAAGCCATTCACATCAATCTCAGGCAGGCAGGGAGGGTGAATTCCTCCATCATCCCCAGAAGATGCTTCCCCCAGCAGGACAAGGCCATCAGTGTATGGGCAAAGCATAGAGCCCTTGTTTATGCTGCTGTGTTCCCAAACTCAGCACAATAAAGAGATGAGCAGCCCAGCTGACAAACTCTGTGTCCAGTGACAAAAACACTGTGGTGGGTTGACTGATGCAGGGCTGTGAGGGCTGGTGTGGGGAAATGACCTCCAGCTCAGCCAGACCCAACACACATGGGGGTCTGAAATATCTCAGGGTTTGTTTGGTTCCATGAGGCCCTGCAGTGTCACATTGTCCCCTTCATTCCATGAGGTTCTACACTGCCCCAGGGTTCGTTTTGTTCCATGGGTTCCAGGGTGGCCATGGGTTCCTGTCGTTCTATGATAGAGGGCAGTGCCCTCTCTCGTAATGTTTTGCACTGTCCCAGAGTTGCTTTGGTTCCATGAGGTTCTGCACTTCCCCAGGGTTCCTTTGATTCCATGAGGTTTCTCAGTGTCCCACAGTTCCTTCACTTCCATGAGACCCTTCAGTGTCAAAATGGTCTCCTAGTTCTGTGAGGTTCAGCAGTCTCAGAATGGCCCCTTCCTTCTATGACGTTTCAAAACGTCTCAACATTCCTCTGGTTCCAGGAGGACCAATGGCCCTTTGTTTCCATGAGGTTTCACAGTGTCCCAGGCTTCTTTTGATTCACTGAGGCCCTACAGTGTCACAATGAGCCCTTCATTCCATGAGGATCCAAAGTGTGACCAAAATTCCTTTGTTTCCATGAGGCCCTGCAGTGTCACAATGACTCCTTTGGTTCCATGAGGTTCTGTGGTGTCACAATGTCCCTTTGGTTCCAGGAGGTTCTGTGGTGTCACAATGTCTCCTTTGGTTCCAGGAGGTTCCACACTGTCCTTGCTGGAACACACCTGGTTGGATGTTGCCCCACCTGCAGAGCTGCCTCCAGCTCTGGGGTCCCAGCACAGCAAGGACATGGAGCTGTTGGAGCGAGTCCAGAGGAGACCACCAAGATGATCAGAGGGATGGAGCAGCTCTGCCATGAGGGAAGGCTGAGAGAATTGGGGATATTCAGCCTGGAGAAAAGAAGGCCTTGGGGTGACCTAATTGTGGCCTTCCAGGACCTGAAGAGCCAAAAAGAAAGATGGAGAGAGAGTATTTACAAGGGCCTGGAGTGACAGGACAAGGGGGAATAGTTTTACACTAATAGAAAGAGGGTTAGATGAGATACCAGGAAGAAACTCTTCATGCTGCTGGTGGCACAGGTTGCTCAGTGAAGTTCTGGCTGCCCCAACCCTGGAAGTTGTTCAAGGCAGGGTTGAATGAGAAAAGTAGTCCAGTGGAATGTGTCCAAACTCAGTTGTCCTCAGGTGATGGGGGTCTGAGTGAAGCCCCCATAATCCAGGAGTATATGCTTAGTCACAGTGAGACCCCAGAAGTCCCTGTGCCCACATGAGATGCACCTGAGGGCACTGAGGCAGCTGGAGATAGAGCTGGCCAAGCCACTTTCACTCATTGCCCAGCAGTCCTGGTGAACTGGAGAAGTCCCAGCTGACTGGAAATCAGCAATTGTGGTGCCCATCCACAAGAAGGGTTGCAAGGAGGATCTGAAAAACTCCAGGCCTGTCAGCCTGACCTTGGTGCCAGGGAAGTCAATTCATGAGATCACCCTGAGTGCCATCACATGGCACGTGAAGGAACCCAAGGAATAAGGGTCAGTCACTGTGGGTTTTGGAAAGGCAGATCCTGCATGACCACACTGACCCCCTTCCATTACAAAATGACACACTCAGGAGATGAGGGAAAGGCTGTGGATGTGTCTCTCTGGAATTCAGTCAAGCCTTTGGCACCACCTGCCACAGCATCCCCTGCAGAAACTGGCTGCTCATGGCTGGGATGAGGGAACTGTTTGCTGGGTGAGAAACTGTCTGATGGCCCAGAGAGTGGTGGGGAATGGAACTAAATCCAGGTGGGGCTGGTCACTAGTGGGGTTCGTCAAGGCTCAGTGTTGGGGTTGGTCCTGGACAAAGGGATGGAGTGCACCTTCAGTAAATTTGTGGACAACACCAAGGTGGGTGTGATTGTGGGTCTGCTGGAGGGCAGGAAGGCTCTGAAGAGGAATCTGGACAAGCTGGATCAATAAGGTCAAGGGTCAGGTCCTGCCCTTGAGTCCCAAGAACCCCATGGGATGCTCCAGGCTGGGGCAAAGTGCCCTGAGACCTGCTCAGGGACTGCTGCTTGAGAGTGGCTGGATGTGACCCTAAGTGTGCCCATGTGGACAAGAAGGCCAAAGTCATCCTGGCCAGTGTCAGGAATAATGTGGCCAGCAGGACCAGGACAGGGATTGTCCCTCTGCACTGGGCACTGGAGAGGCCCCACCTTCAGTGCTATGTCCACTTCTGGGCCCCTCACTGCAAAAAGGACATTGAGGGGCTGGAGCATGTCCAGAGAAGGGATCCGAGCTGGGGAAGGGTCTGGAAAACATGTTGGATGAGGAACTGGCGTTTTTCAGTCTGGAGAAGAGGAGGCTCAGGGAGGACCTTGTTGCTCCTCTACAAACACCCAAAAGGAGGTCTTAGTGAGGGGATTCTCCCTCGCTTCTGCCAAACCTATTGGGACAGAAAGTGAGGAAAGAGACTTGAATTGCATAGGTCAAGATTCAGATTAGATATTAAATAATACTTTTATTCACTGAAAGGGAGCTTAGGCAATGAAATAAGTAGCCCAGGGTGGTGGTGGTATCTCCAAGTGCTCAGGTGGTGTTTGGATGTGGCACCTGGGAATACAATTTAGGTTTGTTTAAGGGGGTCCTGAATGACAGTTGGACTAGAAGATCTTGAAGGTTTCTCCCAACCTTGATGATCCTGTGATTCTCTGACCTGTCATCACTGCCTAAATGTTTCTGCTCCAAAAAAACCCTGGGGATGTTTTCTCAGTTGTGTCCCTCAGTGGGACCCATTAGCACTACAAGAAAGTTCACAGTTTGAATCTCACTTTAACTTTCCTCAGGGTCTGATGTTCAGGGACTCAGCATCAAACCCCCCAGAGGGCCATTAAATGCCCTGGGCTGTTGCTGTGCTGCTGAGCTGGGCCGGGCTCCTGGCACACAGGGAGCTCCTGGCAAGCGGGCAGCGCTGCAGAGAGACAGCTCTGCCCAGGAGCAGCTCCTGTGCACAGCCCAGCAGGGCTCAGGGCACTGCCAGGGCAGCTCAGGGACACCAGCAGGGCACAGACAGAGCTTAAATGAGCTAGCATTGGGAGGACGACTCAGACCTCATGGAGGAGGAATCTTTGCAGTGCTGGACACGGTGAGTCTGTGGGTGCAGGGCAATGCAGGGGCAGCTCCTGGAGGCATCTCCTAAAGCTGGCACAGGCCCAGCTGACGGGATGTGTGAGGAGGGGGCTGTTGGGGGACACTTTGGAATAGCTCTGGAGCCACGGGGTGCAGCCAGGGGTGCCCAGGGCTGTGGTGCAGAGCAGGGTCCTGCAGCCCAGGGTGCTGTGCTGGGGCAGGGACTCTGCTGCCTGCCAGGGTCAGCCCTCATCCGGCCTGGGGAGCTGCTCACAGGGCTGGGGAGAAGGGCTGTGGGGAAGGAGCAATGGCTGAGAGCTGGGTCCTTATGTGAATAAGGTTCTCTGTGGTTTGAAGGTGCTCAGAGCTGGACAGCAGTGCAGGAGATTTCACAGGATATTTTTCAAGAAGCACAAAAAGGCAGGGGTTGTTTCAAAGGGAATTATCCTGTTCTTACTTTTTTTTCTTCTGTGGACAATCTGGCCCATAAAAAGTAGAAATTAATTTCTTATTTCAGGAGGTGGCACCTCCATTTCAAATCGTTTACACCTACTGATGAATAAACCTGGGAGAATCAGAAATCTGCCAGGTACACACATCATCAGTGCTGCTTTTCCATTCTCCTCAGGGTTGCTTTGACATTGCCAGCAGATCCTGCACAGGCAGAGCTGTCCCTGGGCAGTGCCCTGTGCTGGGAGGGCTCTGCAGGGCAGAGCTGAGCACCCAGGGCTGGGATGGGCTCTGGGAGCACTGCCAGGGAAGCAGCTGCTGGCAGGGACAGCTCCAGACAGCAGAGCCCTGGACAGGGAGTGAGAGGGAATTGCTGCTGAGATGCCGTGGCAGAGGAGTTAAGGCAACTCTGGGCCATCCCTGCTCTGCAGATTTCTGCCCAGAACAAGCCCCTGATCTCATCCACCACCCAGCAGAGTCCTTCCCTTTGGCCATCTGATTGTCTCTGTAGGGTCTCCATAGGAGTGTGGAGGAATTTCTCTATTTTCCCTTCCTCTTCATGCTGCCTTTTCTCCCAGCTCAGGTGGGAGCTCTGGGCAATGGGTCTCCTGGACTCTCCAGTCAGGATGTAACATCTTTAGGACATTCAGTTCTTTCCCTGGATGATCCTGCTGTCCTGCAGGATGCCTTCCTGAGGGGCAGAGCTGTGCCATTGCAGCCCTGTGTTCCCCACAGCCCCTGAGCACCGAGGCCATGGCAGTGGGGCTGCAAGGTGTGTTCAGGCAGCTGCAATGAGCCCTCTGTGCCCCTGGTGGGAGGGGAGAGCTGAGATATCTCTCTTCTCTAGGATGAGACAGGATGAGGAGTTTGAAGATGTGCACTTGGAAAATGAAGTCACCAGTTCTCAGCAGTGTCCAGTTTCTCCTCAGGGGAACCCCTGGGTGCCTTTGCCCTGCAGAACAGAGAGGTGACAGCCTTGAGCAGATGAGAGCAGGGCTGATGGATCTTGCCAAACATTGCAGGAATGGATGATCTCTTTGCCTCACAGGACACACAGGTTGTCTCTTAGATAGAAGTATAAATACCAAGGATGCCTGCCTCAAAAATTTCAGTACTTGTGTTGGAGCAAATAGAAGCAAACAAACAAAACTTTGCCCCCACAGCTCTGCTCTGCAATAGGGTGAAATGGGAGTGACAATGTTGAGAAGCTTTTTAGCACCATGGATGGCTTAAAACTAACATCAGTCTCAGTTCCTATTTATCTTTTGTTGTAGGACAGAACTGAGTCTTCCAGAACATAATCAGAGCTCCTTTTTCCCTGGAGCTTTTTGAGCCAAGCCTCAACAGAAGTCCTCAAATGGACCAGCTAAAGGGTTTTTGTGAAAAAGAAGAGGTGATCTGAGGGTGTTACATAAGGACTAGAAGAGATTTTTTCAGAAACATGTACTGTCACTTGTTACTATATTTTTCTCCTTGGACAGGTGCTATACCCACGAGAAGCTCATGTCCAACAGCAGCTCCATCAGCCAGTTCCTCCTCCTGCCATTGGCAGACACGCGGCAGCTGCAGCTCCTGCACTTGTGGCTCTTCCTGGGCATCTCCCTGGCTGCCCTCCTGGGCAACGGCCTCATCATCAGCGCCGTAGCCTGCGACCACCACCTGCACACCCCCAGGCACTTCTTCCTGCTCAACCTGTCCCTCACAGACCTGGGCTCCATCTGCACCACTGTCCCCAAAGCCATGCACAACTCCCTCTGGGACACCACAACCATCTCCTACATGGGATGTGCTGCACAGGTGTTTTTTTATTTCTTCTTCATTTCGGCAGACTTTTGCCTCCTCACCATCATGTGCTACGACCGCTACGTTGCCATCTGCAAACCCCTGCACTACGGGACCCTCCTGGGCAGCAGAGCTTGTGCCCACATGGCAGCAGCTGCCTGGGCCAGTTGCTTTCTCTACTCCCTGCTGCACACAGCCAATACATTTTCCCTGCCCCTGTGCCAGGGCAATGCCCTGAGCCAGTTCTTCTGTGAAATCCCACAGATCCTCAAGCTCTCCTGCTCACATTCCTACCTCAGGGAAGTTGGGCTCCTTGTGGTTAGTGCCTGTTTAACTTTTGGTTGTTTAATTTTCATAGTTTTCTCCTATGTGCAGATCTTCAGGGCTGTGCTGAGGATCCCCTCTGAGCAGGGACGGCACAAAGCCTTTTCCACGTGCCTCCCTCACCTGGCCGTGGTCTCCCTGTTTGTTAGCACTGGCATATTTTCCTACCTGAAACCTCCCTCCATCTCATCCCCATCCCTCGATCTGGCACTGTCAGTTCTGTACTCAGTGGTGACTCCAGTACTGAACCCCCTCATCTACAGCCTGAGGAACCAGGAGCTCAAGGATGCCCTGAGGAAAATGATGACTGGATGCTTTTCAGCAGCAAGAACCTGCCAGTTTTCTTCTGTACAGTGTTCACAATAAAACTCATGACAGGCTCAGTTTGCCTTCCCAGGTTTTCCTTGGTGCTCAGTGGGTTCTTTTTGTCATAATGTTGTGCACAATGAAATTATTTTATTCATCATCTCATCTAATTAATTTTTTATTTTCCTTAATTTTACTCTTTTAAATCTGTACTTGAGTAATTGTCCTATCTCTATTTTTAAACAAACTCTCTTGCAATAGTCCTGCCTGGCTGCTTACTAGTTTTGATTTGAGACTTTCAGGGACCCACTGGGCAGTTCCATGTGTGCAGAGAAGGGCAAAGAGTCCCAGCACAGCAGCACTGCCAGGGAGCACCAGCACTGGGCCTTTGCTGACCTGCTCTCTTTCCACTTGTGCACTCTCTTGCAGAGCCCCTGGGCTGGACTAAGGCCTTGGTCCTCTGCCAGCTGGGACACAGACCTGCTGCATGTCCATCCTGGGCTCACAGGCAGGGACAGGCCATGGGCACTGCTGGGACACAGCTGGGCTGCACAACAGCAGCTCCATCAGAAAAGGGCTTCTCCTTAGCTCAGGACATGCAGTCTTAGGGCTTTTTGCAAAGTCACTCTCAAGAACATGCCAAGGAAGAGACTCTGTAGAGGCTCCTTGTTTGCTTGTTCTCCAGGAGCTCTAAATCTGAGTGTGAACCATCAAACAGAGCCCTGTAACTGCAGGGGCTACAGCAGAAAACAGGGAAAATGATCTGGTGAGTGTTCTGTGTTACCCTCAGTGAACACACTACTGCTACCCATGAAAACAATAGCAGTAATAAAAGCTGGAACTATAACAATAAACCCCACAAGAAGCACATGAGGTGCACAACACCATTGCCCCTCTGCTCACCACTCTGTGCCCAATGCCCAGCCCAGCCCAGACACAGATCAGCCCTTCCTGACCAACCCCCCATTAACACCCTGAGCAGGGCCCTGCATCAAAGGGAACATCCCTTGGGCCAGTTGGGCTCAGCTGTCCTGGACTTGCTCCCTCCCAGTCCTGTGACCCTCAGGAGAAAATTGGAGGTCATGATTCTACAAACGTCTCACAAATTCCAAGTCAAAACCCAAACCCAAAGCACCTTGGAAAACCTGCAGCCCCTGAAGCTTTAAGGAGCCCCTCAAGGGCCAATCCTGACAAAGCCTCTCCAGGGACTCATCCCAGCAGATCCTTGGAGCCCATGACTGCAGGGAGGCAAAGGCTCTGGGCAGCAGCTCAGGTGCTGAGCCAAGCCTGGCTTGGCTGGAGGCAGCAGAAAGGCCCAGCCCTGACCCCCAGCCTGGGGAAGGCACATCCTGTCCCTCACACTTTGCCCAGGGCTCTGCTGGGGGCACTGGCATGGGGGGTGATGCTGAGGGCAGGACAAGGGGTGACAGTGCCCAGCCTTCCTGGGGCTGTGCCAGGAGGCCACGAGGCCCCAGAGCCTCAGCACAGCAGGTCTGCTCACAGCCCTTGGTGGCACAGACGATGCTGTGCCCGAGGGGACAAAGACTTGGATCTCTTGCACTTCTGGCCCAGTCACTTGGTGTCCCTCTGGGAAGGAACAAACCACCTCTCAGAGGTGGGTGACAAACCAGTGCTGGGAATGGTCATTGGGAGGGGCTGGTCTGTGATGAGTCTCCCAGGATTCTTTCAGTCCCATGAGCCTCTAAAGTGCCTTAATGGGCTTCTTGAATCCAGGACATTCTGCAGTGTCCATGGTCCCTTCTTGCTTTGAAAGGTTGTGCCATTTCACAGTGTCCCTTTCGTTCCAGGAGGTTCTGTGGTGTCACAATGTCCCCTTTGGTTCCATGATGTTCTGTGGTGTCACAGTGTCCCTTTGGTTCCAGGAGGTTCTGTGGTGTCACAGTGTCCCTTTGGTTCCAGGAGGTTCCACACTGTCCTTGCTGGAACACACCTGGTTGGATGTTGTCCCACCTGCAGAGCTGCTTCCAGCTCTGGGGTCCCATCACAGCAAGGACATGGAGCTGTTGGAGTGAGTCCAGAGGAGACCACCAAGATGATCAGAGGGATGGAGCAGCTCTGCCATGAGGGAAGGCTGAGAGAATTGTGCGTTGGAGTGACCTAATTTTGGCCTTCTAGTGCCTGAAGGGAACCAACAAGAAAGATGGAGACTGTTTACAAGGGCCTGGAGTGACAGGACAAGGGACAATGGCTTCACACTGATAGAGGGAATGGTTAGATGAGATATTAGGAAGAAAATCTTTACTGGGAAACTGCTGGGGCCCTGGCACAGGTTGCTCAGAGAAGTTCTGGCTGCCCCATCCCTGGAAGTTGTTCATGGCCAGGTTGGATGATCAACCTCGTCTAGTGGAAGGTGTCCCTGCCCATGGCAGTGGATGGGAATTAGATGATCTTTAAGGTCCTTTCCAACCCAAACCATTCTATTATTCTGTGACTGGTGGGTGACATGGTGGGCAGGGCCATTTTGGGCACAAAGAACATGAATTAATGGAATTTTCCATTCTGAGTGAAGGAAGGAAGGGGCAGCAGAACTGACAGCTTGGACTGATAGCAGAGAGCGTTTGCGCTGTTGAAGAGATTGATTGGAGGAGTGTCTTGGGGGTCAGTCCTGAAGCAAAAAGCATTCTCATGGCCAGGCTTTGTGAACAAAGATTTGGGAAGGGCACTACCCACGCTTGCTGCAAGCTGCTGGTGGCTAAAAAGGCCAATACGGGATAGGCAGGTCCGGTCACAAAAGGCACAGGGGAACGTCTCCTTTGGCCATATTGGCAAGGAACGGTTCTGTCTGCGTTGTCTTTTCTCCTCCAGACTGACTGTGCTGCGTTCCCAAAGGAAGCAGCAGCGTCGTGAATGGTGTGTCTCCATGAATCCTGATTGGAGGCCACAGTGGACCATTGGGGCAGGCAATATGGCCAAGGCTGAGGTGTTGTTTCAGACAGTCCTTGTATCTCCTCTTCGGGGCTCCTCTCTTGTGGCAGCCGGTGGCGAGTTCTCCATAGAGCACAATCTTCGGGAGGCCGTGGGTGATCCTCCATCCTGGAGACGTGCCCTGCCCAGCACAGCTGTGTTCTCAGCAGCATGGCCTCCATACTGGTGACCCCTGCCTGTTCAGAACAGACACATTGGTCACGTCATCAGACCAGTGGATGTTTAGGATTGAACGGAGGCAGCGCTGATGGAAGCGTTCGAGAAGCCGCAGGTGGTGGCGGTAGATGACCCAGGATTCAGACCCATAGAAAAGAGCAGACAGTTGTCTTGGTTTGAGATAAGCAACTGCCAACCCCCCCAAGCATGGAGAGAAAAGCCTCCCTCCTAACACCTGGGAAAGGGAGGAAAAGAGAGGGGAAAGGAAAAAAACACTTCAGATGGCATTTATACTAAAACTACATATATTTTTACAGAAAGAAAGAGACAATTAGAAGAGAGTACAAATATTCACTCACACAAGTCTGCAACAACAACTTCCCCACCTCAACTTCATAACGAACACACAAATTCTACTGTCCTAACTACACATTACTTAAGAAAAACCTTATTCCCCAGGGAGACAAACTCAAGCAGAAAGGAGAGACCCAGAACAACACAATTTACTTTCCTGAGATACCCTGTGAGCCAGTGGTGGGCCTGGTCCTCTCCATCCCCCCTGGGGCAGCATCGTGCGTCCTCCCAAGAGCAGGGCTGAGAAGCGACTGCCTTATCCACTCCCACACTGGTTCCTCCTTCCCTGGAGATGATGTCATAATGTGGTATGGAATACAAAATTACTGGCTAGAAGAGGTCAGCTGTTAGCTCAGCCCAGCTCAAGTCAGCTGACAGCTTCGGCCTAGTCCAGACTTCAGAGCCCAAATCTAGGCCCACCTAGGGGAACCCACAACAAAGTCCCTGGTCATTCCCTATCCCTGGCTATTCCCTGTCCCTGAACCATTCCCTATCCCTGGGCCATTCCCTATTCCCTTACCATTCCCTGTTCTTGAACATTCCCTATCCCTGTCCATTCCCTCTCCCTGGCCATTCCCTGTCTCTGGCCATTCCCTCTCCCTGGCCATTCCCTCTCCCTGGCCATTCCCTGTCTCTGGCCATTCCTTGTCTCTGGGCATTCCCTGTCTCTGGGCATTCCCTGTCCCTGACCATTCCCTCTCCCTCGGCTCTGCAGGGCCAGGGGTGTCAGTGGGTCTCGGGGGGGTCCCTGCTCAACCCTGGCTCAGAACTGCGGCCCCGGCCGGGCCCGAGGGGCCCTGGGGGAGATAAACCCTGAGCCCCAGCTGGGCCAGAGCCACCCAGTTCCACCCAGTGGGGCCCAGGGCACTCCCAGCATGGGCCCAGTGGCTCCCGGTCACCTCCAATGTGGCTCCACTCACTCCCATATGATCCCAGTCACCTCCACCATGATCTCAGGTGCCCTCAGCATGGTCTCACCTGCCCTCAGAATGCTCCCAGTCACTCCCAGTATGATGCCAGTATGACCCCAGTCACCCTCAATGTGGTCCCAGTTTTTCCAAGTACGATCTCTGTCACCCCAGTTCTGGTCCCAGTGTACCCCAGTCCACCCCAGTCCATCCCAGCCTGTCCCGCTCCGTCCCGGTCCCTTCCCGGCACCGCCGCCCTTTCCCGATCCCGCCCCCGAACCAGCGGGTTTACGGCCGAGTTTCACCGCAGGGCGCGGGAGTTCAGCCCAGCCCGGCCCGGGGGTCCCGCAGTTCGTGGCCGTGGAGGGTCCCAGGGTGTCCCGGAGGGATCCAGAGGGGTCCCAGGAGGGGTCCCAAAGGGGATCCAGGTGAATTCCCGGGAATTCCCCCGTCCCCGGCCCCCCCGCGCTCCCTCGGACACGCGTTTCCCGTCTCACAACCTGCGCCGCCGGGATCTGCCCGGAGACCGATGACGTCACAGGCGGATCGGGCTGCCATTGGCGATCAAGAAAGAGCGGAGCCAATCGCGCGGCCGGAGGCGGCTCTGTGGGCGGGGCCTGGTCCGGGTCAGCGGCCGGCGGGGCCGCAGCGGAGCAGCGCGATGGCCCCAGCGCTGGGTCTGAGGGCGCTCCTGGGGTTCCTGGGGCTCCTGGGGGATCCGGGGGGGCCGACGGAGGGTAAGTGGGACCCTCGGAGTGGGGAACTCTGGAATTGCCATGCCCGGGCACGGAGAACTTCCTGAATCCCCATTCCTTGGGCATCGGGACCCCCCTGTACCCCATTCCTGGGCAGGAGAATTCCCCTTCCCCCCATTCCCAGGTACTGCGACCCCCCTGCACCCCCTCCCGCAGCACCGGGAACCCCAGCCCCTCCTCCCCTCCTTAGCCGGCACCGGGACCCCTGAACCCCCATTCCTGAGCACGGGAAACCTCCTGAACCGCAATTCCTGGACATGCGAACCCCCTGCAACCTCCGTTTCCAGGAAGGGAACCTCCCCCAAACCCCTATTCCAAGAAATAAGCCCCCCTCAACCCCCATTCCCGGCCACGGGAAACCCCTTGAGCCCCCATTCCTGGGCACTGGGACAGCCTGCACCCCCATTTCCGGCACTGGGACCCCCCCGGATCCTCATTCCTGGGACACCTTGGACCATCTTGTCCCTCACTGGGACCACCTGAACCCCCATTTCCGAAAACAGGGACCCCCCTGCACCCCATCCCCGGCTGCAGGACTCCCCGGAACCCCTTTGCTCTGAACAAATACTCCCCTGCAATCCCTTTTCCAGCCATCCTGCCTCTCACAGCCCCCTGATCCTCCCTTTTCCTTGACCCTGGGATGCCCTGAAACCCTATTCCTGCCCTTCCCAGCCCTTAGATCCCACTTTCCTCAACACTGGGGACCCCTGGACTGCCCTTTCCTGGGCACAGGGACCCCCTAGATCCTCTCTCTCTCCTTTCCCAGTCCCGTCCCCGCCTTTTACTTGAACCTTGGACCCTTCCTGACTCTCTTGGCTCTCCCAGTTCCACTTTCTTGTCCCTTGGACCTCCCAAACCTGCCAATCTGAGAGTCCTCCCAGTTCTTCACTCTCTGCTCTTCCTGCAGAGGGTCCCAGGCACTGGAACCCCCTTGGCCACAATTTCTTGGCACTGGGACCCCCCTTCACCCCCATTCCTGGGCATGAGGACTCTCTGCAGCCCACTCATATGGCACCAGGACCCCCCTATACCTGGTTATCCTGTAGCAGTACCCCCCTGCACCCCCTTTCCTGGCCATCCCACCTCTTCCAGACCCTCCTTTTCCTTGATCCTAAGCCCCCCTGACCCGCACTCCAGCCTTTCCCAGCCCGAAGTCCCTCCTTTGGTCTACACCAAACACCTCCAGGACCCCCATTCCCAGCCATCCCAGGTCTTCCTTTCTTGTGACCTCTGTTTTCTCGTCACTGGGGACGCCTGGACCCCCATTTTCCTGGGAACAGAGACCCCTGGACCTCCCATTCCACCTCTCCCAGTCCCTGCACTCACCATTCCTTTATCCTTGGATCCCCTTGGATCCCATCTTGTTCAGCACCAGGATCCCTCTGACCCCCCCTTATCCTGCACCAGTATCACCCTGTGGCCCTTTTCCAGCCATCCCACCTCTCCTATCCCCCCTTTTCCTTGACCCTGGGACCCCCTGAACCCCCATTCCTGGGCATGGGGACTCCCCTGCATGTCTCATTCAGCACCCAGACCCCCATAACCCTTTTTTTGGGGGACTGGGACCCCCTGCACATCCTTACTGAGCACTTTGACCCCCCTGTATCCCCTTTCCTGGGCACAGGCACCCTCCTACACCCCCCTGTGTACCAGCAAGACTCCCCTGAACTTCCATTCCCATACACTGGGACCCCCCTACAGCCCCTTATCCTGCACCAATACCCTCTGCACTCCCTTTCTCAGCCATTCCGGGTCTCCCCACCCTGTGACCCCCTTTCCCTGACCCTGAGGGCCCCTGGATCCCCATTTCCTGGACACAGGAACCTCTTGGACTCCCTGTTCCACCTCTCCCAATCCCTGTACCCTCCTTTTCCTTGAGTCTGGGACTCCCCTGAGGCCCCAGTCCTGTGCAGTGGGACCCCCTTGCACCCCCTACCCCGGCACCAACACTCCCTGCACCAACTTCCCTGGGATCCCCAAAGCCCTTCCTGGCTCTGTCAGCTCTCCCTTTCCTTTACCCTTGACCCCCCAGTTCCCCCAAATCTCCGTGTCCCCCCAGTTCTCCACTCCCTGCGGTACCAGCACATGACGGTGTCAGAGCCCAGCCCGGGGGTCCCCCAATTCCTGGCCGTGGGATTCCTGGATGGGATCCCCTTTATGCGCTATGACAGCGAGCGGGGCCGGGTGGAGCCGCAGACGCCGTGGATGGAGAAGGGACCCGAGCCGGGATTTTGGGATGGACAGACCAAGATCGCTGAGGTGCACCAGCACTGGGCTGCCGACAGCCTGGAGACACTGCGGGTCCGGTACAACCATAGCAGGGGTAAGTGGGGACAGCTGGGAATTGGAGAGTTCCATGGGGCTGGGCTGGGATCTGTGGGGCTGAGATGTGATCCATAGTGCTAGAAGAGATCTCTGGGCTGGAGGAGGATCTTTGGGTCTGGGATGGGATCTGTGGGCCTGGGGGGGATCTGTGAGTCTCATGAGGATCTGTGGGACTGGGATGAGATTTGTGGGGCTGACGGACATTTTTGGGGCTGGAATGGGATCTGTTGTGCTATGAGAGATGTGTGGGCTGGAGGGGGATCTTTGGGGCTGGGGAGGATCTGTGGGTCTGAGATGGGATCTATGGGGCTGAGGTGCATCTGAGGGGCTGGGATATATCTGTGGGGTTGGGTTGCAATCCATGGTGCTATGGGAGATCTCTGGGCTGGAGAGGGAATCTTTGGGGCTAGAGGAGATCTGTAGGGCTGAGGTGCATCTCTGGGGCTGGGATGTGTATCTGTGGGGCTGGGATGGAACCTGGGAATGGAACCTGTGAAGCTGGGATGAATCTGTGGGCCTGGGGGAACCTGAGGGGATGGGGGGAATCTGTGGGGCTGGGCTGGGATTTGTGGGTCTAGAGGGCATCTGTGAGTCTGGAATGGGATCTGTGGGGCTGGGTTGGGACTTGTGGGGCATTTGTGGGGCTGGGGGTGATCTGTGGGGCTAGGTGGAAATCCATGGGTATCCAAGGGTCTGGGATGAGGCTCTGTGGGTCTCCATCACACTCTGGATGGGGCTCTCTGGGGCTGGGACACAAGTCCATGGGTCTCTGTGGATCTGTTTGCCCCCCAGGTCTCCACACACTGCAGTGGGTTTCTGGCTGTGACCTCCTGTCCGATGGGACTGTCCAGGGATCGGACCGGTACAGCTACGACGGGCGGGATTTCCTCGCCTCCGAGCTGGGATCCAAGAACTTTGTGGCGGCCGACGTCGCTGCCCAGGTCACCAAGAGGAAAGGGGAATACGAATGGATCGAGGTGGAGGAGTGGACAAAATACCTGGGGCTCACCTGTCCAGAATGGCTCCAGATATTCATCAGATACGGGCAGGAGGCGCTGGAGCGCAAAGGTGGGGATGGAATTCCCATCGAAATGTGGAATTTGAGAATGGAGGACTTAGGAATGTGGTAATTTGCATGGGAATTCCATGGTTGGATGTCACCATTATCCCATTCCAGAGCCCCCCGATGTCCATGTCTCCGGCAAAGAGGAACACGGGATCCTAACTTTGTCCTGCCACGCGTACGGATTCTACCCCGGGATCATCGGGATCAGCTGGATGAAGGGGGATGAAATCTGGGATCAGGAGATGGAGTGGGGCGGGGTCGTTCCCAACAGCGACGGCACCTTCCACAGCCGGGCCAGGATCGAGGCGCTGCCGGGGGAGTGGGAGCAGTACCGGTGCCGGGTGGAGCACGCCGGGATGCCGGAGCCCGGGATCTTTGCCTGGGGTGAGGCTGGGAATGTGGAATGTGGGAAATGGGAATTTGGGAACTGGGAATTTGGGAATGTGTAGTAGTGAGATGGGGGTTTGTCTCTCTCTCCTCACACTTCCACCCTTCCCAGAGCCAGAATCCAACTGGAATTCCACCCCAGTGGTGGTCGCCCTGTCCGTCATCGCTGCCATCATCAGCAGCAGCCTCATCGGATTTGGTGTCTGGAAGCTCCAATCTGGTAACTCACGGGATGGGGGTTGGGAAGGGGCACAGATCCACCTGACAGCATTCCAGGGATCCTGTGCCACAGGTGCTGATCCTGCTTTATTTCCATAGGGAAGAAGGAGAGGAATGGATACAACACGACGCCTATGAGTGAGTACCAGCAGTGTGTCTGGATACAAATCCAGATCCTCTCCATGTGGATCCAGTGATGGATCTCAGGATGGATCCAGGTGTGTGATCCAGGCCAGAATCTCATGGATCTTCTGTTTTCCACAGTAGCATATGTGTGAACCGGCGGCTCCCCTGCAGGTACAGAGTGGGATCCAGGTGGGATTCCAGAGGGGAATCAGAGCATAGTGGATGGAGCAGGATTGGGATGGGATTCCAAATCAGGGCAGGATTCCAGAGTGAGATCAGAAGGAATTCTGGAGTGGGATCAGGACTGGATTATGGATCAGGATCAGGCTGGCTGGATGAAGGGGGATAGAGGTGGGATTCCACAGTTGGATTGGGTGGGATGGATGGAGCAGGATGATGATGGATTTCAGAGGAGCTCCTGCTCTCTGTGGGCTCCACAGCTGGATCAATCCCATGGGATGGGGACAGGGACATGGTGACTCTGTCCCCCACTCTCATCCCAGCAGGAATCACCACCTGAGCAATCCATGGAGCTGGATCCATCCCCTTCCCTCTTTCTGAGGAAGGCCAGAAGCTGCTGGCAGAGCTCATCCTGCATCTCTCACCCACCCTGGCACCCTGTAGCGTGTAAACAAGTCAAAAATATGTTTCTCCATTGTTTTCTGCCTCTCAGTACATTCTGCTAACATTGCTATGGCAGCTTTAGTGGAAAAGCTTTCTCAAGGAAATACTTCCTGCCAGAAGATCCTGCCTATGTGATCAGTTTCCCACATCTGGATGTGACTACGTGCCAAAGAACATGTGTAGAGATTAGGAAAGCATTATAAAAACCTGAAGGTGAATTCAGAAGTTGGAGGAACAAGAGACAAGGAGAAACCAGGACGCCTTGCCTAGTCTTCTTCTGATCTCTCTTCTCAGCTCGTCTTACTTTCCTTCCAACACCACCAGCCGTCATCTGCCGAGAGAGAGAGAGAGAGAGAGACTGCTTGTCAGCCTGGAGAGAGAGCATCGGCCTAGAGCGAGACTGCCTGGCAGCCTGAATGGTCTGTGACTGTCTGTGGAGGTATATCCTTTCTCTGAATTTTTCTCTTACAGGCTAAAATAAAGCACCCTCTTTTGCAGCTACTCCAGAAGCCGGTCGGGTTGTGAGGGGAAAAAAGGGCATTTTCATTTCAAAGACTCACCATCCTCTTGCAGCCATGAGATAACATCGTGGCAGAAACAGAGAGAGCATCTGCATCCCCCCCTTCCTCTCATTACATGGATAAGGCACTCAAGTAGTTTTTCATGGTGGTTTCTTTTCTCTGCTTCTATAAATAATCTTAAGCATTTTTCCTAACTTTTCTTATTTTTCCTCTTTTCCTTTCGCATCTCTCTCACAATCCATTAATAAAAATCAGTTTTTGGTATTTACAGATAACTTGAATTTTAATTTTGCTCAAGAGAATGATTCGAACTTGTAGTTCAATCTGCATCAAAAATTAAGCAGATCTGAACGTCACACCCCCAAATAGCCCCTGGGGGCAACTCCCTGCCCAGCACAAGGGACAGCACCAGGGTGGCCATCAGGGCCCCAAGGGGACAGTGGAGGGGATGCGGTGAGGACCCCCCATGTCGTGGAATGCCAGATCCTGTTCAAGGAAGGGGCATGGAAAAAGGGGGGGACTCAAGGCAACCATCACCCCCCACCCCCAGAGCCCGAGGCAGGGTGTCCTGGGGCAAAGCTCCCTGGGGAGACCCCCCAAGTCCCTGCAGCCTCCCTGAACAGGGGCAGGGGGAGCTGAGTGTCCCCGAAAAGACCTCTCCTCCCTCTTTCGGGGTCCCAGCTTGGGGGGTGGGACAGCAGCCAATCAGAGCCTGGAGAACAGCCCCCCAAGCCCCTCCTCCCTCAGTCTGGGCCTCAGTTTGCCCACCCTGAGCAGCCCTTGGGGACCCGAGGGGTGGCATCACCCCACCCCCATCAGCACCCCCTCGAGTTCCTCTCCCCCACCAATCTGGGGGCCCAGCAGACACGACCCCCCAGTCCCTGCACCCCTGGGATGGGGCGTGGGGGGTTTGTATCCAGAGGAAGGAAAACCAGGGGAAAGGACAAGGAATTGCAGCACAAGGTACTGAGAGGAAAAAAGTATTTCTCACTTCCCAGAATGGTGAAAATAAAAGATCAAGGTGTTGATCCTGACCTCTAAGAGAGGAGAATCAATAAAATATAATTGATTTATAAAACGTTGAAATCAAACAATAAATATTAGATGTATTTAAAAAAATATACAAACACACTGTTGTGGAACTAGCACGTATTCAGTTCAAGCCCTGGGGAATCCTTTTGCCTGCCCTCTAATTAGGAGCACTTTATTAGGTTAATTAACCACTGATTCATTACTCTCTATTCGTCTGACAGGCACAGGCCAGCACAGGCTCCACAGGCTGCAGGGCTGCTGCTCCTGCCAGGACTCAGGGCATTGGTTTTATTTGCCCCCAAAAGGGAAAACAGCCCCAGATCCCTTTGGCCGAGCGGAGGAGGGAACAGATTTGCGTCAGAAAGGACCATAAATCGTTTTTCCCCAGCTTTGGAAGAACAAACCAAAGAGAACTGAGGCGAGACCCCCTCAGTTGGGCCCTGGAGCGCGGGGAAGTCGCGTCGCAGCCGCTCCGGCTCCGGCAGCGGCACCGCCGGGTCCTGACGGGGAGGGGCGGGCGGGGAGGGGGAGCCGGGCGGGGAATCCCGGCGGGAACGAGAAGGGGAAGGGCAAGGGGAAGGGCCCTGGGGGAGCCGCTCCGAGGGGGCCCCGCCAGGCCGTGGCACTGAAGAGCCGCCCCGCGGGACGAGCGAAGTGCGAATACAAAGCACATAATGAAGGAAATGGAACAGAGATCGGCACTGAGGGGGCCCGGCCGGCACTGACGAGCCGCCCCGCGGGACGGGCCCTGTCGGGAGTCACCGGAGGTGGGGGCGAGGTCTGAAGAGAATAAAATGCAGAGGATAGAAATAGTAAAACAAAAGATCCGCACCGGGGGAGTCTCCGCCGCCCGATAACTGAAAGAACTGCACGGCGAGACGAGTGAGGAGGAGCGGCGGTGAAATAGTCGCCCTGGGTGGGGTGCGGGAATAAAATGGAATGGAATAAAATAGAGAGAGTAGAATAAAATGCACTCAAAGAGCCTTCCCGAGTCACCGAAAGAGCTGCCCCGAGGGACCCGCTGTCGGGTGGTGTCAAAGGGCTGCACCGAGGGGAGGGCGAGGAGTGACTGAAATTAAGCACAGAGAATAAAATCAATAGAATCAAAAGCCGCGCTCGGGGGGTCCCCGCCGCCCCGGATCTAAAAGAGCTGCCCCGAGGGAGCGGGGAGTGTGAGGGGCTGGAGACCGGCACGGAGGGGTCCCGGCCGTCCCGTGTCACTGAAGGAGCTGCACAGCGGGACAGGCGAGCTGTGAATACAATCGATTAGAGACAATAAAATAAATCGAATAAAACCCTGCGCCGAACGGTCTCCGCTCCGTATCTAAAACGAGCTGCCCCGAGGGAGCGGCGGGGATGGCACCGTGGAGGTCGGACGGTGTTCGGTGTGCCCGAAAAAGCCGCATCACTGGGCGGGGACAGAAGGGCGGCACCGAGGGACGGAAAGTGTGAACGGAATACAATACATAGAATAAAATACAATAAAAGAACCGCACCGGGGAGTCTCCAGTGCCCCGTGTCACTGAAGGAGCCGCACAGCAGTAACTACAGAATAAAATATAACGAAAAATATAAGGAATAAAACATCTGCGACAAGGAGTTTGTGCCGCCCGGTACCTCAAAGAGCTGCCCCGAGCGATCAGCGGGGCGGCCCCGGGGTGTGTGAAGGGGTGATGAGCGGCACCGAGGGGTCCCCGCCGGCCCGTGACACCCAAAGAGCCGCCCCGAGGGACCGGCCGGGGCCGAACGGCGGCAGAGCCGGAGCCGGGAAGCGACTGGAGCGGCGGAAACGAGCGGGGTGTGCCCAGCCGGCTCCGCTCAGCCCGAGGGCACCGGGGGGACATCGGGGGGTTGTTCCCAGCCGGCTCCGCTCAGCCCGAGGGCACCGGGGGGACATCAGGGTGTTGTTCCCAGCCGGCTCCGCTCAGCCCGAGGGCACCGGGGGGACATCGGGGGGTTGTTCCCAGCCGGCTCCGCTCAGCCCGAGGGCACCGCGCTGGGGCCGCCCCCCAGTTCCCAACCAGCTCCCCCAGCACGGCCCGGGCCCCGCCGAGCCGAGACACGCCGGGAAATCGCCTCCATGTACTAAAACCCCTTTCAATAAACGGTTTATCCCGTGACCTGCCCGGCCGAGCAGCCGCATCTCAGTGCCACAGCCCGGGCGGGGATTGGAGCAGCGGGGGAACCGCTGGCGGCAAATTCGGGGCACAACAGCGGCTTTGGATCGACTTGGGCAGGTTCGAGCTGGGAGGGAAGCGCGGACAGAGACCCACAAGTGTCTCGAGAGCCCTGAAGAATTCCTCCAAAATACACCCGAATTCCTCCCAGAATAGCTCTGAATTTCTCCCTCTCCGATATCTCTGAATTCTCACCAAATAACAGAAACCTCCTCAAATACTTGCGAGTGCTCCGAAATATTTGAAAGCTCCCGAAGTACTTCGGAATTCTCCCAGTATACCCCTGAATTCTTCCCAAAGCCGTCTCAGCTCCGCACAGGCTCCCACAGAGGCTCCTGTGTCTCTACGAGCGGGATTCGAGGGAGAATAAACAGAAGTTTCCTCCGAACGATTAAATTTACCCCCCGCCCCGAAATTAAAGTTTCATTATAATGATCAAACTTCCTCATTTTCTGCCTCCAATTAAACTTTTTGTTCCATAATTAACGTTTTCTCACTCAAACATTTTTCCTCCAATAAAGTTCCCCCCCCCGAAATAAAATTTCCTTTCTAATTACAACTAACTGAAAATTAAACTTTCTCCCCATAATTAAAGAGTCCTCCCCAATCTTACTTTTCTCTCCCAATTAAAATCTTCTCTCTCCAAGTAAAGTTTTCTCCCCTCATTAAGGTTTTCTGCCCCAATTAAATTTCCTCTCCAGTCAGAATAATCTTCCCGCATTAAAATCCCGTCAATTAAATTTTCTCCTTAATATTAAGTATTTCTCCCCCAATTAAATTTTGTCTTTCTAACCCCTCTTCTGGCTCCTCCTGGCCCCGACGTTCTGCAAAACCAAACCGAGAAGTATTCAAAGAAATAATAATTATTTTGATTTATTCTTACTGGAGTTTTTTCCTGGGGAATTTTCCTGCAGCTCCACCCTCCAGCTCCATCTGCTTTTCAGCCCTTTCCCAACTTTTCCAGCTTTTCTCCTCAGCTGGGCAGGGCAGATTATCCAAAAATGTGGATTTGGGGGTGCAGGAGGGGGTCGCTCTGCTCGGAGGGTCCCCGAGGTGACCCCAGAGCGGCCACGAGGACCCAGCGCGGTTCCCTCCAGCCCTTTTGATCATTTCCTTAATGTAAACGCTTCAAAAATAAGTGTTTTGTAACTAAATCACCCACTGCGGGGTTTAACCACAAAGTCTCATTTATTTTAAATAGTTTTTGAGGTTTTTCTTGTAATCCGTGGCTTGACAGCACCAAAGAAAGGCTGTGGGAAGGGCAGGTCAGCACAGCATCTTCTGTAAGGGTGTAAAGGTGACTGTGAGTGAAAGAAGAATAAGAATAAACTTGAGAGTATGGGGAAAATACAAACTAAAAAAGGAAAAAAATGAAAAAATCAGAAAAGTAAAAACTAGAATGAAATATAAAGACATAATAAAAAGAAATTATAGTAAACTTTTAAAAAATAAAAGTAATGGCATAGTTTTTCCTACTGGGATTTTGGGGTTATCCTCTTTTATCCCGTTTCCTGATACTGGAAGAAACTGGGAAAATTCCTACTTTTTCTTTTTTTCCCTTTTTTTTTTCCTTCAGGTTTTGGATACGTGAGGAAAAAAAATAGAAGTATTTTTACCTCTATAAAAAGATGGTGCTGGGCGTTCTGGGACTGGCCCTAAACTGGGATTACCACCCAAAAACGTGAAGAAAAAGGAGGGGACAAGGTTGGGAATTGGTCATAAAATGGTCCAAGTGTCCCATGGATTTGGGATTCACATTTCCTCAGTGGCTTTGCATCCCATCAAACTCTCCCCAGAGAGATTTTTGGAACAACTGGTCACCTCCATTTCCAGGAGAACCCCAAGGCTGTTCCAGGCAGGAACCTGCAGCCAGTGTGGGTTGGAGTGAGGGTAGGGCAGGAGTGGAGACGGGTGAACAACACACCCAGCACCCCGAGGTGGGACTGTCCCAGGCCTGTTGGGATAAAAAGCAGCTTTGCTTCATTTCAGACCCATTTTGTGCCCTGATCCCTCTCCCTGAGTTTTTGGGGTCTGTGCAAAGGTTTCCTGTTCCTCTGGCAACGCTCTGCAGACCAAGGGCTGGGGGCACAGGGTACAGTGGGGTTGGTTATTTGGTGTATGGGGGGCACAGGGCACAGTGGGATAATAATTAATCAACAAAAATTTAAAAATGCATAATTTAATTAAGAATACATTTAATAAGTCACAACTAAAGAAATTATAGATTGAATTTATCTGTGAATAAAAATGAATTATTAAAATAAAGAAATTAATTAAATAAAATATATAAATATATAAAAGGTATAAAAATATATAAATAACTAGGAAAATAAATAAATAACTAATAAAAAATCACATACTGAAAAGATAATCAAATACTTCGAATTAAAGTATTAGCAAAACTAGAATTTTATTTTATATATATTAAAATATATAAATAAATAAAGCAAATTATGCAATGAAAATATAATCAAATAATTAGAATTAAACTATATTTAAAATAGTATTTTAGTAATATTCTAATAAAATAACAATATTTCAGTAAGTATAATAATTATAGAATAATATGTAATATATTTACATCATAATGTCTATATTACTCCATGTCACTGAAAGGGAGGAGGAAGAAGAGGAGGAGGAGGAGGTGGGGGATGTACCTCCAGGAGCCCTTTCAGCTCCTTCCTCTCTCCCCCCACAGCCCCTTCACACCCCCCGGAGCAGCTTCACCCTCGGCAGTGGCTCTTTGTGGCTCCTGCGGCCGCGGTGACACATGGACAGCGACTCAGAGCCTGGAGGGACACGAGCCCACTCCCCTGCCGGGCTCTGCTCCTGCTCCAGAGAGGCCAAACCCCCCGTTATCCCGGATCCCAATGTCCCGGGGGCAGGGACAGGGCACTAACCCCCATCTGTGCCAGCCCTGCTGTGCCCCGGAGGGGCCCCGGTGAGTGACGTCCCTTGGCCCCTCTGCCCCATCCCAGGGGGGCTCTGCTTGGGGGGGGCGGGTTTGGAGGGGCCAATGTCCCTGATGGGGCTGGATCCCTTCCCTGCAGGAAATGCTGGGCAAGAAAAGGACCTTCTGTGCCTTTTCCTGAGCTGCTGGTGGCCAAACCCCAATGCTTTGCCCTCCAGAGGGTTTGCTGCCCACCCCCAGCCTGGGGCACAGTGTTGGCACCAGCAGGTTTTGTTCTTCTCACCCCATTTCCTTCGGAAGGATGGAAAATACAGCCAGTGCCCACGGACCCCGTGCAGGGCTTCACCTGCTCAGCAGGGCTGGGGGGCCCTGCAGCCCCCTCTGGGATCACTCCAAACATCCCCAGGGCTTGGCTTGGGGGTCTCTCCATCCCCAGGACACCTCTGGGTGCAACTCAGGGCAGGAGAGGGAGGGACTGAGCTCTGAGGCTCTGCAGCTTTGCTGGGACAAGTGAACAAAGAGGCACCTTGTGGAATTTCTGGGCTCCCAGAGAGCCTTGTGAGGTTTCCTCACTGAGCAGAGGGATGTGGGGGACCTTCAGCTGAGGCAGAGCATTAAAAGCAGAGCAGGGAGCACAGAGGAAGAAGAGCTGCTTCCTCCCTCGCTCCCAGTATGGTCCCATTGCAGGTCCTCACTGGTTCTGGGCTCTGCTGGGAGCTGGAGGGGTTGGGACACTGGTCCTGGTGGGCATCGTGGTGTGGCTGCTGCAGGGACAAGGTGAGGCATCCAAAAGGGATAAACCCCCCTTGAGTCCATGGTAAAATTCCCCAAATCCATGAGAGCCCAGCTCCAGGCAGGGACTGGAGCAGATTCCCCCTGAATTTCCAGCAGGGAGCAGCTCCTGGGCAGTGTCAATCCCTGAGGGGCAGGAGGGGAGAGCTGCCAGCAGGGGCTGATTGATGTGGGTTTGGGGGCTGAGCAGCTGCAGGTCCCTCTCTCCACCCTGATGGTGCTTGCAAATACCCAGGATTCCCTCTGTGTTGTCGCCAGGAGGAGTTTCCAGTGCTCCAAATTAAAAGTTAAATATAAACCAGAGGGAGACTCAGAGTTGTGTGAGATTAAGGGCAGCTGGTGGTGGATCTTTGTCAAGAGGGAAGTTTCAGGTGGAATTCTGGGTTCCTGGATCCTTCCAAACCCCACTGGGGCTCCTCTAGGGGTGGCTGCAGATGGAGAATTTCCTCTGGGAGCACCAGTCTCTGCTGATCCCATGGGAGTTGGTGTAGGCACATTGGCCATTGCCCTGGATGCCAAACCTGCACCCAGAACACAGCCAGAGCTCAGGGAAGGATTCCCAATCCCAGGGAGTGCTGCAGGAGCAGGGACCACCCTCCCCAGCAAACCTCCCCCAGGCAGAGCCCAAACTGCCTCCCACCCCTCAAAGGAGGGGATATTCCCATGGGCTTCATCCCGGCATGGCCTCAACCCCCACCAGCACCTGCATCCCACAAATCCATGGGCTGTGTCCCAGGGCTTTGGCACAACCAGGAAAAGCAGTTCCCACCTCCTTAGATCTGGACCTACCTGTGCCTTCCTGCACTCAGCCCCAGCCCAGCTCAACATTTTGCTCTCCAGGAGAAGATGGAATGTACAGGGCATTGAAGAGGGACCCATTGAACCATTCCCAAGGTTTGGAACCTTCCCTCTGGAGACCAATCCAGTGGTGCACAGACCTCCTGTAGCACAAGAGGAGAACCAGAGAGAACCAGAGAACCAGGACTTGCTTTGTTTTCCCAGCTCACCCTTGGCTCTGCCATCTCTGTGTGCCCTGGAAAGGTTTTGTCTCAAGGGCTTGCACAGCTGTGAGGTCTCGTCTCCCCCAGCACCGTTCTCTGCTCGCCCCGGGCACACCGCAGGTCCGGCTCCGTTCTCTGTCAGAGCCACCGCCTCCTCCCCCCAGCCCTGGCCAACGCCGCCGCTTCCCCACTCCCACTCTCCACCGGCTCGCCGCCTGCTCCAGCCATGCCATGGCTTCGCCTCCTGCTGCCTTGGGAATGTAGCTTCCTCCCCACCTCCCGCTTGCCATTGCTGTTTCTCGTAGCCTTGGGAACACCGATTTTTGCCCCCCAAGCCCCCTACAGCCGTGCAGGGGCTTCCAGAGTTGGCAATAGAAAGACAGACATCAAAAAACGGGATATGAGACACAAATCTGTACTTGCAAGGGACAATATAACCCTGAATGCAGCTGTTGGCCATCTCGCAGCACGTGGGCTGTGTCACATTCTGTCTTCAAGCTCCACATTTTCTCCTCAGCCTGCTAAAAGGCCGCAAGTTGCCAAAAATTGCTCTCTTGACTCTGTTCTGCTTTGTTCTTTCCCCTGGGAGGCTGTGTGTGTGTGTCTGTGTGTCTGTGTGTGTGTGTGTGTCTGTGTGTCTGTGTGTGTGTGTCTGTGTGTGTCTGTGTGTGTCTGTGTGTGTGTGTGCTTGTGTCTGTGTGTTTGTGTGTGTGTGTCTGTGTGTCTGTGTGTGTGTGTGTGTGTCTGTGTGTGTGTTTGTGTGTCTGTGTGTCTGTGTGTGTGTGTGTGTGTGTGTGTGCGTGTGTGTGTGTGTGTGTCTGTGTGTCTGTGTGTGTGTGTCCTAGTTCAGCAGGAGGGACCAGCTAACCCTGTGTGGGGGTGATCAAAGCTGTGTATTCTACCCCCTCTATTCATTCCCCAAGGTCAATGGGCCATTAGCAACAGCTGCCCAGGGAGTCATTATCACTTCACACCCAGCCTGAGGGGGGCAGAGCTGCTAATGGGCCATCAACAGTTCAATAACCCCTGGCTCCCAGAGTTAATCACCCATTGTGTGAGTCCCCACCCAGGGGGAGGGACTGGGTGCTCCCTGGGGGTACATAAGTGGTGGGTAAGAAGACTTTGGTGACTTAACGGTCAGATCCAGAGGAGCAGCAGGACCTCAAACAGGAGGAGATCACCGCTCTCGCCCAGACCACAGCCCTCGCCTGCACCAACAGATTTTTCATTTCCTTTCGCTCTGGATTTGGGGGAGCCACTGGGGCCTCAGCACAAGAGCAAACAAACCCCTTTTCGGTTTGCGCCCCAGGACACTGGGTTATACTGCTGGGTTTTTGTGAGTTGAAAGCAATTTCCCTTTTCTGTCAGTGTTTTTATTGTAATATTATTATTAAATTTTAGGTCTGACTTCTAATCTCTCTCATGGTGAGTTTATTTCCCCTGCTGGTTCGCCTTTAAACCAGCACAGTGTGTGTGTCTCCGTGTGTGTGTCTCCGTGTGTGTGTCTCCGTGTGTGTGTCTGTGTGTGTCTCCTGTGATGTCTGCAATGACTGATCAATGCATCCTTAAGGACCAAAGAACTACCTGTAGAATGTAGATGCCTTGTCTTGCCACTGATGCAGACAGTATTAGTCATGCATTACTGCAAAATAGAGTTGCTTTGGATTGTCTTTGCTTTCAGCACAGCTTTTACCTCAAGGCCTTAGTTTTGAGGAATTTCATAGATGTACTGCATGAATTTATCAGACCATTCTGTGTCCATTTATGCACATTTGAGGCAGTTGAAGGACAGAATGAAAAAGCTGACTGTAACAACATCTGCTTTTGATGATTGGTTGACAAAGTTGGGATTTAATGGTTGGTCATTTGATTTTTTGAAAGAGGGCCAAACAATTGTATTTTTTGTAGCTGCTTTGGTTTTCTTGCCTTGTATATTGCAATGTGTTGTTAATACAGTTCACAAGTCTGTGGAGCAGGCCTGGATCACTCAAAATAAAGAGAGGGGATATGTTGAGGGGTTTCTTTCAGAAAATGGGCTCATGAACGATCCAGCCTGCATCAACCCTGTGAGACTGAAGGCAGCTAAGAATAAACAGTCACAGCTGCTTGGAGGAGTTGGCAACTCCCCAGAGCTTTCTGATGGGACCGTCTCGACTTTCACACAGGATTCTGGAGGTGCACCTGAAAACATGGAGGATGAGACAATATAAACATTGGACTTGTGAGATATGGGTTATAACCAATTGGGATTTGCAGTTATATGGTGTGAGGTTCAATGTAGCCAATAGCACGAAGTTTTAGCTCTATATAAACAGTGTGTAGTGTGTAATAAATGGGCATTCACTTGATCACAATGATCCAGTTCCTCTGTGGTTTATTTATTGTTTACTTTAATTCCCCACCCCAGGCCTTTCACAGCCCCCAGAGCCAAACTTGCTCCCCAGGGGAGAGTGAGAGAATTGACCCAACAGCTCCTCAGGCAGCTCAAGGGACAGGGCAGCCTTCCCAAAGCTGGGACCCTCAGCAAAGTGTTTCTCTTTCCACCCTCATGGGCACCCACAGGCTGTCCTGCTCTTCTCCTGGCACATCCCATCTCCCCACAGAGCCTTTCCCCAGGGGAACACGTCTGTGCTGGCCTGACCAGCCATTCCTGCAGCCCTTCCCCTTGCTCCCCACAGCCCCAGGTTTGGGAGCTATCCAAAGGTGGTCTTGAGGTCCGTCCAAACCAATACGAAATATGCAGGCAATAACATATAAGGGAGAAGCACAGCCCGAGCACAGGACACGGTGACCTGCAGGAAGAGACAAGAAATTTCAAACACAGCATTTTGGCACGATCTATATTAAAATCAGCAAAATTCAGTAGAAGTTAAAAAGTTCACCGAGGATGAGGAGGTGAAATGAGACCCCTACCAGATGAGGTAACAGGAACTCCCACTATAATATTCCTCAAAACGACGACTCCACCCCTGACTCCGCCTGGACTCCGCCTGCTCTATATATTATAACCAAGTGTTGCAATAACATGAATATGCATGTAAAAATGATATAATCTCTCACAGAAACTGTATAAATACTCTGGCTTCACACTGCTGACTTCGGAACTCTGTTGTCCGACGAGAATCGGACGGTTCCCCAACGTTGCTTCAATAAATACCTTGCTGCTTAAAGATTAAAGCTCTGTCTCTAAGCAGTTTCTTTGTGCCCCTTTGGGCATCACCACACAGAAACAGCCCGACCAAACTGGCAGAGCACTCAGATCTTACACCAACATGGGGTCTTAGAAGGAGAGTGTGGAAGTGGAAAGGGAGCAACTCTAAAAAGTCCTGCTGGTCCCCAGCAGTGCTGCTGTGCTGGACTCTTTCCCCTTCTCCTCTGCACATATGAAATTGCCCTGCAGCTTTATGAGGGTCCCACAGATAGGATCACAGATGAACAAGAACAGTTCAGGATAATTTATTTTCTTTGAATATAAGGAGAGCACAATTCCTCATTTACAGAGATTCTGGGTCACACAGGAAAACAAAGAATGACAAAAGAAATTAATAAAAAAATTTATTGTGCACAACATCCTGACAAGAAGAGCCAATTGACCATCACAAAAACATGAGAAGGCATGCTGGGCTTCTAATGAGTTACACTATGAACTCTATAGATCAGAAAACAGACAGGTTATTGTTGCTGAAAAGCATCCAGTCATCATTTTCCTCACAGCATCCTTGAGCTCCTGGTTCCTCAGGCTGTAGATGAGGGGGTTCACTGCTGGAGGCACCACCGAGTACAGAACTGACAATGTCAGATCCAGGGATGGGGAGGACATGGAGGGAGGCTTCAGGTAGGAAAATATGCCAGTGCTGACAAACAGAGAGACCACGGCCAGGTGAGGGAGGCACATGGAAAAGGCTTTGTGCCGTCCCTGCTCAGAGGGGATCCTCAGCACAGCCCTGAAGATCTGCACATAGGAGAAAACCATGAAAATGAAACAACCAAACACTAAAGAGATACTAACCACAATGAGTCCAAGTTCTCTGCGGTAGTACTGTGAGCAGGAGAGCTTGAGGATCTGAGGCAGATCACAGAAGAATTGGCCCACGGCATTACCCTGGCACAGGGGCAGGGAAAATGTATTGACTGTGTGCAGCAGAGCATTGAGAAAGCAACTGGCCCAGGCAGCTGCTGCCATGTGGGCACAAGCTCTGCTGTCCAGGAGGGTCCCGTAGTGCAGGGGTTTGCAGATGGCAACATAGCGGTCGTAGCACATGATGGTGAGGAGGGAAATCTCTGTGACAATGAAGAACAAAAAGAAAAAGAGCTGTGCAGCACATCCCATGTAGGAGATGGTTGTGGTGTCCCAGAGGGAGTTGTGCATGGCTTTGGGGACAGTGGTGCAGATGCAGCCCAGGTCTGTGAGGGACAGGTTGAGCAGGAAGAAGTGCATGGGGTTGTGCAGGTGGTGGTCGCAGGCTACGGCGCTGATGATGAGGCCGTTGCCCAGGAGGGCAGCCAGGGAGATGCCCAGGAAGAGCCACAAGTGCAGGAGCTGCAGCTGCCGCGTGTCTGCCAATGGCAGGAGGAGGAACTGGCTGATGGAGCTGCTGTTGAACATGAGCTTCCCCTTGGGTATAGCACCTGTGCAAGAAGAAAAATATAGTAACAAGTGACAGTATATGTTTCAGAAAAAAACTCTTCCAGTCCTTATGTAACACCCTCAGATCACCTCTTCTTTTTCACAAAAACCCTTTAGCTGGTCCATTTGAGGACTTCTGTTGAGGCCTGGCTCAGAAAGCTCCAGGGAAAAAGGAGCTCTGCTGATGTTCTGGTATACTCAGTTCTGTCCTACAACAAAAGATAAATAGGAACTGAGACTGATGTTAGTTTTAAGCCATCCATGGTACTAAAAAGCTTCTCAACATTGTCACTCCCATTTCACCCCAATGCAGAGCAGAGCTGTGGGGGCAAAGTTTTGTTTGTTTGCTTCTATTTTCTCCAACACAAGTACTGAAATTTTTGAGGCAGGAATCCTTGGTATTTATACTTCTAAGAGACAACCTGTGTGTCCTGTGAGGCAAAGAGATCATCCATTCCTGCAATGTTTGGCAAGATCCATCAGCCCTGCTCTCATCTGCCCAAGGCTGTCACCTCTCTGATCTGCAGGGCAAAGGCACCCAGGGGGTCCCCTGAGGAGAAACTGGACACTGCTGAGAGCTGGTGACTTCATTATCCAAGTGCACATCTTCAAACTCCTCATCCTGTCTCATCCTACAGAAGAGAGATATCTCAGCTCTCCCCTCCCAGCAGGGGCACAGAGGGCTCATTGCAGCTGCCTGCACACACCTTGCAGCCCCACTGCCATGGCCTCAGTGCTGGGGGGCTGTGGGGAACACAGAGCTGCAATGGCACAGCTCTGCCCCTCAGGAAGGCATCCTGCAGGACAGCAGGATCATCCAGGGAAAGAACTGAATGTCCTAAAGATGTTACATCCTGACTGGAGAGTCCAGGAGACCCATTGTCCAGAACTCCCACCTGAGCTGGGAGAAAAGGCAGCATGAAGAGGAAGGGGAAAATAGAGAAATTCCTCCACACTCCTATGGAGACCCTACAGAGACAATCAGATGGCCAAAGGGAAGGCCTCTGCTGGGTGGTGGATGAGATCAGGGGCTTGTTCTGGGCAGAAATCTGCAGAGCAGGGATGGCCCAGAGCTGCTCTAGCCCCCCTGCCACAGCATTTCAGCAGCAATTCCCTCTCACTTCCCTGTCCAGGGCCCTACTGCCTGGAGCTGTCCCTGCCAGCAGCTGCTTCCCTGGCAGTGCTCCCAGAGCCCATCCCAGCCCTGGGTGCTCAGCTGTGCCCTGCAGAGCCCTCCCAGCACAGGGCACTGCCCAGGGACAGCTCTGCCTGTGCAGGATCTGCTGGCAATGTCAAAGCAACCCTGAGGAGAATGGAAAAGCAGCACTGATGATGTGTGTACCTGGCAGATTTCTAATCCTCCCAGGTTTATTCATCAGTAGGTGTAAACGATTTGAAATGGAAGTGCCACGTCCTGAAATGAGAAATTAATTTCTACTTTTTATGGGCCAGATAGCCCACAGAAAAAAAAAGTAAGAACAGGATAATTCCCTTTGAAGCAGCCCCTGCCTGTCTGTGCTTCTTGAAAAATATCCTGTGAAATCTCCTGCACTGCTGTCCAGCTCTGAGCACCTTCAAACCACAGAGAACCTTATTCACATAAGGACCCAGCTCTCAGCCATGGCTCCTTCCCCACAGCCCTTCTCCCCAGCCCTGTGAGCAGCTCCCCAGGCTGGCTGAAAGCTGACCCTGGCAGGCAGCAGAGTCCCTGCCCCAGCACAGCACCCTGGGCTGCAGGACCCTGCTCAGCCCCACAGCCCTGGGCACCCCTGGCTGCAACCCCGGCTCCACAGCTATTCCAAAGTGCCCCCCAACAACCCCCTCCTCCCACATCCCATCAGCTGGGGCTGTGCCAGCTTTAGGAGATGCCTCCAGGAGCTGCCCCTGCATTGCCCTGCACCCACAGACTCACCGTGTCCAGCACTGCAAAGATTTCTCCTCCATGAGCTCTGAGTCATCCTCCCAATGCTAGCCCATTTAAGCTCTGTCTGTGCCCTGCTGGTGTCCCTGAGCTGCCCTGGCAGTGCCCTGAGCCCTGCTGGGCTGTGCACAGGAGCTGCTCCTGGGCAGAGCTGTCTCTCTGCAGCGCTGCCCGCTTGCCAGGAGCTCCCTGTGTGCCAGGAGCCCGGCCCAGCTCAGCAGCACAGCAACAGCCCAGGGCATTTAATGGCCCTCTGGGGGGTTTGATGCTGAGTCCCTGAACATCAGACCCTGAGGAAAGTTAAAGTGAGATTCAAACTGTGAACTTTCTTGTAGTGCTAATGGGTCCCACTGAGGGACACAACTGAGAAAACATCCCCAGGGTTTTTTTGGAGCAGAAACATTTAGGCAGTGATGACAGGTCAGAGAATCACAGGATCATCAAGGTTGGGAGAAACCTTCAAGATCTTCTAGTCCAACTGTCATTCAGCACCCGCATAAACAAACCTAAATTGTATTCCCAGGTGCCACATCCAAACACCACCTGAGCACTTGGAGATACCACCACCACCCTGGGCTACTTATTTCATTGCCTAAGCACACTTTCAGTGAATAAAAGTATTATTTAATATCTAATCTGAATCTTGACCTATGCAATTCAAGTCTCTTTCCTCACTTTCTGTCCCTATGGGCTTGGCAGAAGAGAGGGAGAATCCCCTCACTAAGACCTCCTTTTGGGTGTTTGTAGAGGAGCAACAAGGTCCTCCCTGAGCCTCCTCTTCTCCAGACTGAAAAACTCCAGTTCCTCATCCAACATGTTTTCCAGACCCTTCCCCAGCTCGGATCCCTTCTCTGGACATGCTCCAGCCCCTCAATGTCCTTTTTTCAGTGAGGTGCCCAGAAGTGGACATAGCACTGAAGGTGGGGCCTCTCCAGTGCCCAGTGCAGAGGGACAATCCCTGTCCTGGTCCTACTGGTCACATTATTCCTGACACTGGCCAGGATGACTTTGGCCTTCTTGTCCACATGGGCACACTTAGGGTCACATCCAGCTACTCTCAAGCAGCAGTCCCTGAGCAGGTCTCAGGGCACTTTGCCCCAGCCTGGAGCATCCCATGGGGTTCTTGGGACTCAAGGGCAGGACGTGACCCTTGACCTTATTGATCCAGCTTGTCCAGATTCCTCTGCAGAGCCTTCCTGCCCTCCAGCAGACCCACAATCACACCCACCTTGGTGTTGTCCACAAATTTACTGAAGGTGCACTCCATCCCTTTGTCCAGGACCAACCCCAACACTGAGCCTTGACGAACCCCACTAGTGACCAGCCCCACCTGGATTTAGTTCCATTCCCCATCAGTCTCTGGGCCATCAGACAGTTTCTCACCCAGCAAACAGTTCCCTCATCCCAGCCATGAGCAGCCAGTTTCTGCAGGAGATGCTGTGGGAGGTGGTGCCAAAGGCTTGACTGAATTCCAGAGAGAAACATCCACAGCCTTTCCCTCATCTCCTGAGTGGGTCATTTTGTCATAGAAAGAGATCAGGTTGGTCAGACAGGATCTGCTTTTCTCAAACCCACACTAGTTGGGCCTGATCCCCTGGTTGTCCTGTTTGTGCTGTGTGATGGCACTCAGGATGATCTCATGAATTGACTTCCCTGGCACCAAGGTCAGGCTGACAGGCCTGGAGTTTTTCAGATCCTCCTTGCAACCCTTCTTGTGGATGGGCACCACAATTGCTGATTTCCAGTCAGCTGGGACTTCTCCAGTTCACCAGGACTGCTGGGCCATGAGTGAAAGTGGCTTGGCCAGGTCTTTCTCCAGCTGCCTCAGTGCCCTCAGGTGCATCTCATGTGGGCACAGGGACTTCTGGAGTCTCACTGTGACTGAGCATATACTCCTGGATTATGGGGGCTTCACTCAGACTCCCATCACCTGAGGACAACTGAGTTTGGACACATTCCACTGGACTACTTTTCTCATTCAACCCTGCCTTGAACAACTTCCAGGGTTGGGGCAGCCAGAACTTCACTGAGCAACCTGTGCCACCAGCAGCATGAAGAGTTTCTTCCTGGTATCTCATCTAACCCTCTTTCTATTAGTGTAAAACTATTCCCCCTTGCCCTGCCACTCCAGGCCCTTGTAAATACTCTCTCTCCATCTTTCTTTTTGGCTCTTCAGGTCCTGGAAGGCCACAATTAGGTCACCCCAAGGCCTTCTTTTCTCCAGGCTGAATATCCCCAATTCTCTCAGCCTTCCCTCATGGCACAGCTGCTCCATCCCTCTGATCATCTTGGTGGGCTCCTCTGGACTCGCTCCAACAGCTCCATGTCCTTGCTGTGCTGGGACCCCAGAGCTGGAGGCAGCTCTGCAGGTGGGGCAACATCCAACCAGGTGTGTTCCAGCAAGGACGGTGTGGAACCTCCTGGAACCAAAGGGGACATTGTGACACCACAGAACCTCCTGGTACCAAAGGGACATTGTGACACCACAGAACCTCCTGGAACCAAAGGCCCATTATGACACCACAGAACCTCATGGAACCAAAGGAGTCATTGTGACACTGCAGGGCCTCATGGAAACAAAGGAATTTTGGTCACACTTTGGATCCTCATGGAATGAAGGGCTCATTGTGACACTGTAGGGCCTCAGTGAATCAAAAGAAGCCTGGGACACTGTGAAACCTCATGGAAACAAAGGGCCATTGGTCCTCCTGGAACCAGAGGAACGTTGAGACGTTTTGAAACGTCATAGAAGGAAGGGGCCATTCTGAGACTGCTGAACCTCACAGAACTAGGAGACCATTTTGACACTGAAGGGTCTCACGGAAGTGAAGGAACTGTGGGACACTGAGGAACCTCATGGAACCAAAGGAACCCTGGGGAAGTGCAGAACCTCATGGAACCAAAGCAACTCTGGGACAGTGCAAAACATTACGAGAGAGGGCACTGCCAGGGCTCATAGAACGATAGGAACCCACGGCCACCCTGGAACTCATGGAACAAAAGGAACCCTGGGGCAGTGTAGAACCTCATGGAATGAAGGGGACAATGTGACACTGCAGGGCCTCATGGAACCAAACAAACCCTGAGATATTTCAGACCCCCATGTGTGTTGGGTCTGGCTGAGCTGGAGGTCATTTCCCCACAGCAGCCCTCACAGCCCTGCATCAGTCAACCCACCACAGTGTTTTTGTCACTGGACACAGAGTTTGCCAGCTGGGCTGCTCATCTCTTTATTGTGCTGAGTTTGGGAACACACCAACATAAACAAGGGCTCTGTGCTTTGCCCTTACACTGATGGCCTTGTCCTGCTGGGGGAAGCATCTTCTGGGGATGATGGAGGAATTCCCCCTCCCTGCCTGCCTGAGATTGATGTGAATGGCTTTATAATGAAGTCTCCCATGGTCTTTGCTCATCCTTATGTGAGCTGTTTGATACTGGTAATAATATTAACTAATACTGTTGGCACACTGTGGGGTTTGTGGATTCTGGTGTGTCATCCTGGTGTAAGAGAAAACAAACTTTAGGTGATATTATATTGTAATGTGTCCTGAGTCATCCAGTTCCTGAGTGGCAGGTGGTGTGGGAGGACTTGGGCAGGTTCCTGGGGCAATTATCGCCTCCCATCACCTGGGACTTCACACCTCAACAGATAATCAACCCTGGCCAACTGACCTGTCACCTAATGGAAGGTGCCCTGCCTGCCCCAGTGAAAACCAGCAGCTTCTCCCCCTGTCCTGGGGCCTGGCCTGTGCCTGTAGAGCCACAGTTGAGTACCCTCAGAGGACTGTAGGGGAGGCAGGGACCCAAACTGCATTGGAGGACACTGTGGCTGAAACACAGACTCAAATCACAACTACAGTAATTGCCCCAGAAGTGAAAAGAAAAAGATGGGTAAGGTGAGTGACAGGTCTGAGTCATCGATTAGTAAGGGAGGAAGAAGAAGAAGAAGGAGAATCACAAGAAGAAGGAGAATCAGGAGAGGAGGGGGAAGATCAAGAAGCCAGTTCTACTGCAAAGAAATGTCAAGGAGTGAGACAAATCAAAGAGCAAAGCAAAGTTACCCAACTGCTGAACTCATCAGAACTTGGAGACTTGTGAAAAGATTCCAGCTGCCAGCCAGGTGAGTGGATCCCTTCCTGGCTGCTTTGGCGCTGGGATACCAGGGCTGATAGTGAGCATGTAGCCCAAAAATTGGGATCCCTTGCTAGAGATGGGAAAATTGAAAGAGGAGATGGAAAAGGAGACATTTGCAGTCTCTGGAGATGGCTCTTCTCAAGAGTGAGGGCAAGAGATCCATTTAAGGGATATCTTGTGAACTCTTCAGGGAAGTGGAGCACTGCAGACAAAGGTATCCACTGTTTGAGAGAATTAGCAGTGCTGGGAATCACCTGTAGTAATCTAAGAAGTGATAAGAGCCCTAAAGATCCAGAGGATGTTCCTTGCCCAATGGGCATGGGGAGGAAGGTGGTTCAAAGTGCCCCTGCATCACATTTCAACCACCTGACAGCACTGTGTTCCCTTCAAAAACATACACGAGCTCTACAGGTGGCATACTCCTGTCTCTGAAATGTAGGAGAAACTCTGGGCACTTCCTCACCCCCACAGCCCAGCAGCTCAGATCTCAGGGGCAGTCCAGGAGATCAGTCCTCTCCTGCCCCAAGCGCAGGCCATGTGGTGATCTCTGGTTCTTTCTGCTTGACCAGAGGGAGACAGGAGGAAGTGGGATGGTGAACCCACCTTTGAGCTGGGAGCCCATGGACGTGAATTGATAGGGAAGGGAGTGTGGAGAAGGGGTCAGCCAAGAAGGATGTCCATGGAGTTGCTGCAGGGACACAAGAAGACAATCAGAAATCTCCCAGGCATCAAAGGACTAAAATCACCTCCTTTGATCCTGGTGATGGGAATTCTGGTCTGGCATCACAGAGGTCAGACAGTGAACACTCTGGCCAGGAACAGGAATAGAGGGTTCCTGCCTTTGGCCAGGAGGAGGAAAGGGCTGACCAGGCACACTGCACTGTGTGGATCCGATGGCCTAGCACAGCAGAACCACAGAGGTGTAAACCTTTAGTAGACACTGGTGCCCAGTGCACACTGATGGCATCAGGGCACAGGAGTGCAGAACCCTCTGGATCTCTGGAGTGGCAGGGGGATGCCAGGAGTTGTGTGTGTTAGAGACTGAGGTGAGTTTAGGAGGGGACAAGTGGGAAAAGCCCCTCATTGTGTCTGGCCCAGACTGGCCTTGTTTTCTGGACACTCTGCTCAAGGTGCCCCAGGACACTCATCAGAGACCAACCCCTCCCAATGACCATTCCCAGCACTGGTTTGTCACCAGCTCTGCGAGGTGGTTTGTTCCTTCCCAGAGGGACATTAAGAGACTGGGTCAGAATTTCAAGAGATCCCAAGTCCTTGTCCCCTCAGGCACAGCATCATCTGTGACACCAAGGGCTGTGAGCAGACCTGCTGTGCTGAGGCTCTGGGGCCTCGTGGCCTCCTGGCACAGCCCCAGGAAGGCTGGGCACTGTCACCCCTTGTCCTGCCCTCAGCATCACCCCCCATGCCAGTGCCCCCAGCAGAGTCCTGAGCAAGGTGTGAGGGACAGGATGTGCCTTCCCCGGGCTGGGGGTCAGGGCTGGGCCTTTCTGCTGCCTCCAGCCAAGCCAGGCTTTGCTCAGCACCTGAGCTGCTGCCCAGAGCCTTTGCCTCCCTGCAGTCGTGGCCTCCAAGGGTCTGCTGGGACAAATCCCTGGGGTGGATTCTTCAGGAGTGGCCCTTGGTGGGCTCCTTAAAGCTCCACGGGACTGCAGGTTTTTGAAAGTACTTTGAGTTTTGCTTTTGGTTTGGAGTCTGTGAGAGGTTTGTTCAATTAAGGCCTCCAATTATCAGCTGTAACGAGACCCTTGAGATTCTTAGTCAGTATCAACACTCAGTGGGGCTTGTTAATGCTTCAGGGTACTCAAAGCTTATTGAGGTGCTTCTTTTTGACACCCAGTCTATGAGAGGTTTGTGAAATCACGGCCTGCAATGATCTGCTTTAATTAGTCCCTTCATGGGCTTTGTCAGTAACAGCCCAAGGTGAGGCTTGTTAATGCTTCAAGGGACTCAATATTTATTAAGATACTTTCCCTTTCCTTTTGAAACTGAGTCTTTGAGAGGTTTGTTCAAGCAAAGCTTCCAATTATCTCCTCCTACCAGTCAGTGAAGAGCCTGTATTGGGAATGGCCCTCAGTGGGACCCATTAGTGCTTTGAGATACTTTGTGATTTTCTTCTGACTCTGACTCGTGGAAAGGTTTGTGCAATCTCCTCTCAGGACCTGAGGTTCAAGGGCTCAGCACCAAATGCACCACGGGGCTTGTTAAGATAAAGCAAGACCTAACAGATCATGGCTCTTTCTGAGTTTGCCCTCTAATCAAGGAGAGTTAATTAAGTAATTTCCCTAATACAGTTTTGAAGAAAGATTTCAAAGACCTTCTAACAAATGTGCATTTCTATTTTAAATGATATGGATAATTACTTTTCTTTTTAGAGAAGAGGTGATTGCAGCATTCTCTGATTGATGTTGACCAAGGTTCCCTCCTGAAAAGGTTTGGACTAATTGGAGAGCGATCCCTTGAGGTCTGACAGTGTGGACAACCTTGCTCCACACCTCCCCAGCCCCATCATGTCCCTCATCAGTCAGCTGGGACCTGCTTTGCTCTGAGAACTGGCTGAACACAGGCAAGAGGGATTTTTCCTCTATTTTTGCAGCAATCTGAAATTCATAAGTTTCATTATTGAAAACAAACACACTCCTTGGACTTTCACCTCAAATCCCCCCAATTTTACCCCAAATCCCCAGGATTCCACTCAAAATCCCATAATTACCCTCAAAATTCCTTTGATTCCGCCGAAAGTTACCCTGATTTTTACCTCATACCACAATGGTTCTGCTCCAAGTTGCTTTAATTCCAACTCATATCTCTATAAACCCATCAAAGTCCTGCTGATTTTGCCCCAGATCTCCCGTGTCTTCCACACAAAATTCTATTAATTCCACATAAAACTCCTCTCATTTACCCCCAAATCCACTTAATTTTCCTGAAGATCTCCATTATTTTTTCCCAGAGTTCCCTTAATTCCATCTATAACCTCCCAAATCCCTTATATTTCACCAGAAATTACTTTAATTTCACCTAAAATTTCTCAATTCTCTTTATTTCCACCTCAAATCTTCTTAACTACATGAAAAATTTCCTTATTTCAACCCAACATATCCCTAATTCCACCCCAAATCTCTGACCTCCACTCAAAAATACCTTGATCCCTCTTACAATCCCAAGTAATTCATCCCAAATCCTGAAGGTTCCACAGAAATCCCCTTAATTTCACATAAGGATTATTTAGTTCCATCCCAAATTCCCTTAATTCCACCCAACCTCTCCTAATTTCACCTCAAATCCACTGAATTCCACTCTAAATTCCCTCAATTCCACACAAAATCCCTTCCCCAACTCACCAGCCCCCCAAGTGCCCCCAAATCCCTCCCGACCCCCAAGTGTCCCTTTGGAGCCCCAAATCCCGGGAAGGGCCCATGGGAAGGGGGGGCTGAGGGGCTTTGGGGAGGTTGGGGTGGATTTGGGGGTCTGGAAGGAACTTGGGGGACACTTGGGGGTCCCATTGGGGTGTGAGGGGCATTTATGGGGCACTGGGAAAGAACTTGGGTGTCCAAGGGGACCCCTGGGGGTCACTCGAGTGTCCAGGGACAGAATCTGGGGGTCCAAAGAGGATTTTAGGGGTCACTTATAAGTCCTAGATGAACTTGGGTGTCACTTGGGGGTCCGGAGAGGTGATCTGGGTGTCCTGAGTGGGTATTGGGGGAGCACTTGGGGGTCCTGGGGCCCTTTTGGGGCAGTTTGGGGTCCGGGGGACACTTGGGGGGCTGCAATGGGGGTGGGACCGACCCGATTGGACGCGGGGGGAGGGGGGAGTTGTAGTCCCGCCTGTGATTGGCCAGGACGGGCCGGTGCATGACGGGAGATGTAGTGCTGGACTCCATGTCCCGTCACCGCCCGGTGCATCCCAATCAGAGGCGGCGGAGACGGAGGGCGGGACTGGACGGCACTGCTGGAGAGTTGAGCAATGGCGGCGAGTTTGGGGTAATTTCTGAAAATTTGGGAGCATTTCGGGGGCATTCGGGGACTTGGGGCGAGTTTTGGGGGTCCCTCAGGACCCACCCACCCACCACAGACCCCCCGGGACCCCCCCGGGGCCGTGTTGGCCGTGACGGTGAAGGAGCCGGGTAAGCCCCTCCCCCCACCCCGGGATGTGCCTCAGAACGCCCCAAATCCCCCCCGAAAATACCCCTGAGACCTCCCTAACCCACCGCCTGGGACCCCCAAACTGCCCCGGAGCCCCAGGATGCCCCAAATCCGGTCCTGAACTCTGCGGAGCCCCTGAAACACCCCGGGCGGCCCCAAACACCCCAGAGATCTCCTAAACCCCTCGCAGACCCCCCAAACCTCTCCCAGACCGTCTAAACTGCCCAGGACCCCTAAAATGCCCCCATACTCACCTAAATTCAGCTCCCAGACCCCTCAAACCACCGCAGGACTCACCAAACCCCCTTCTAGGGCACCCAGACCTGCCCAAATTCTCTCAACCTCCTCCCAGACCCCCACCCAGACCCTCCTAAACCTCTTCAGGACCCCCCCTATTCTTTCTCCTAGTCCCTCCAAACCACACCAGGTTCCCCAAACAGCTTCTAGACCTACCCCAACTATCCCAGGATCCCCCCAAAGCTCCCTCCCAGACCTCCCAAAACAACTCCAGGGCCCTCCAAACCCCTCCAAGGAATGCCGAGGGTCCCAGGGGCGGCTTCTGCCCTGAGTCTCTGCTCGGGGTGCTCAGAGACCCCCCTGGGACACTAAAACAGGGAGCCTGGAGAGGGGGGACCCCCAATACCTGTAGGACCCCCAGCAAGCCCATTAGGGGAGACCCCCCAGAGCCCAAAGTGGAGAGATCAGAGAGCAGGAACTTCTGGGAGGCTTTTTTGGGGCTGAATCTTTTGTTGTGCAGGGGGGACACAGAGCTGGGGAAGGGGGTTTTCAGGGGTCCACAGGTCCAAGGAAGGGGGGATATAGCAGCTTGGAGAAGGGAAATGGGGGGTCCAGGGGATTCTGTGCCCAGGAAAGGGGGGTCCAGGGGTCAGGGAAAGGGGAATCATGGAGTAGAGAGATCCAGAGTATCCAGAGAAACTGATTCAAGTGGACCCCCAGTGTTCCAAAAAGGGGGAGTCTGTGGTCTGGGAAATTCAGGAGTGGGGGTTCCAGGGGACCCAGAGTGAAAAAAAACAAAACAAAACAGGAGGTGTGGGAGCTGGAAGAGGTGGAATGGCCAGGCAAGGGTATGCAGGGGAATATTGGTGCAGGATAAGGGGGTGCAGGGGGATCCCAGTGCCTGGGAGTGGGCGATCAGGAGGGTGCCAAGGTGAAGGACAGGCAGGACTGGGGTGGGGAGAGGTAGTTGGTGGGTCCAGGGGATGGCAGGTTAAAGGAAAAGGGAGTGTGGGATGGGTGGGATAGGGGGGTCAGGGTGTTCCTGGAGTCAGAATTAAGAGGTGTGGGGACAGGAAACCTGAGAATGGCCGGGCAGGGGTTTCTGGAGCCCCGGCAGCCTGGAGAGGGAGGACACTGAACAGACAGGAGACCCCAAGCAGCCAGGACAGGGGGTACCCCCAGAACCCCAAAATGGAGAGGTCAGAGAGGAGGAGTTCCTTTCAGTATTTTCTTGGCTGAATCTTGGAATTTTGGAGATTTTTATGGACACAAGAAGCTTGTTAAGTTCTAGAGATGGTCTTTGGGAGGAGGAACCCCCAACCCAAGGCACTCACACCTTGTTTTTCCCCAAACCAGGATTTCTCCTTCCCAAAGCTTGTCAGGATGGAGGAGGAGGCTGCGAGGAAGAGGAAGATGCCCCGGGCCCCCCAGGCAGGTGAGGAGGAAATCAGTGCCCCTTTGCCCCTCTCTTGTGCTGCATCTTCCAGCCCAGCATGGCCCCGGCTGCAGGACAACCCCGCTGCTGACGCCATCCTGCTGGGACCGGGTTTGGGGGGATGTCCTTGGCCTTCCCTGTGGGCCAGAGGCAAATGCCCTGAGTGTCCTTGTTCCTTCCTGCCCCAGGCCCCGAGCTGAGCACGGAGAGCACGGAGGACAAATCCCCCCAGCAGAACCTGCTGGCAGAGGTCGATTTGAGTGGCTCCACAGCACAGGAAGTGAGTGGGGAGGAAAATCCATGGAGATCCCATAGGAGGAGGAGCTCCAAACTCAGGACAGGGTGCTCCAAAGAGGAGAAACCCTCCATCTCCTGGGAAGGCAGTCAGAGCTTGAGCCAGAGCTCCGACCCGGTGATGCAGCAGCACCTTCACACAAAGGAGAAGCGCTACAAGTGCTTGGAATGTGGGAAGAGCTTCAGCCAGAGCTACAGCCTGATCCGCCATCAGATGATCCACACCGGGGAACGTCCCTACGAGTGTTCAGAGTGTGGGATGCTGTTTCAGACCAGCTCGCATCTCCTCACACATCAGTGCACACACACTGGGGAGAGGCCCTTCCGCTGCACCGACTGCGGGAAGAGCTTCAGCCGCAACGACACCCTCATCACCCACCGGCGCAAACACACCGGGGAGAGACCATACAAGTGTAGGGAGTGTGGGAAGATGTTTCTGAGCAGATCAGATCTCCTCAAACATCAGCAGACACACACAGAGGAGCGACCCTACAAGTGTGAGGAGCTCAACTCTCCTCAGGCATCAGCGCACACACACAGAGGAGAGGCCCTTCCGCTGCACCGACTGCGGGAAGAGCTTCAACCGAAACTTCACCCTCACCATCCACCGGCGCATCCACACCGGGGAGAGGCCTTAAGAGTGTGGGGAGTGTGGGAAGAGCTTCAACTTTAGAAGTAACTTGACTCAACACCAACGGACCCACCGGTAAAGGAAGACCTACAAGTGCCCCAGCTGCATGAACATCTTCATCCGCTGCTCCAACTCCATCATCCATTGGACGACCCACGTTGGATGATCCACAGTGACCCATGTTGGTCACAGACTTTGCGACACAAGTTGGGTAAAGAGTTGATGACCAACATTCTTGACGAGGCCTGTTTAGCAGAGACCTGGTGACCCACGTTCCAGGTGATCCATGCTGGGCAGTGCACTGCGTTTGTGCAGCCAGATTTTGTAGTGGGGGGGCTCCAGGGATGGGTTCTGTGAGCGGCTGTCAGAAGCTTCCCCCTTGTACAGCACCTGTCCAGACCCCCCTGAAGGTGAGGCTGACCCAGGTTCTTGTTAACCCAACCTTTGGAGTAGATTACATTTACTTTATCAATATATATGTATATGTAGGGTTTAGAACAGTTTTGTTTGCATGTAAAGTAGGTTTGGAGCAGTTTTGTTTCCTGTCTGTAGTGACATAAAAGCATAAAAATAACCCTTCCCTTCCCTGGCTCCAAGCCCAGCCTGTCCCCTCCAGGGGTGGGTGTGCCTCCCTCTGCCCCTGGGTGGTTCTTTTGCCCATGGGCAGCAAAGTACCCTCTGCTTCTGCAACTGGATAATGTTGGAGCCATGAACCATCAGCATTCCATCTCCTGAAAAGTGGAGGCACTGGGGTCTGGTTCCACCACACGTGTTCCTGTGCAGATAGAAATACTAAATAAACATTTATCTTGCTGACAGCTGACCCCATGTCCAGCACCACCTCTCCCATACTCTGCCTTTATAATGTTACTGAAATCCTTGGAAACCATTGGGGCAATAAACCCTCAACACCATCTTTTCAGTGTCGAAGAGTCAGACGTTCCTTATTCTGGGTTTGACTGACAAAATTGCAGCTTCCACAGAGACAGTGAGAGAAGACTTTTTCACCTATTTATACATTTTTCAGCAAACAAATAAATGTTCATTGGTTCTAAATTGCATAATTCCCTTTCATTAATTAGTAGTTTCTCCTCTGTTGGTTATCGATTTCTTGCTTTCTATATTATTTTTTAGTGTTTTCAGTATCTTTTTTCTTGGGTAGGGACTTTCCAAAATAAGTACTGTGTCTTTCGTAGCCTCATCTTTTGGTTTCTGCAAAATGTCCCTGTGGTCTGTATGTTCTGCATTCCAGATGTCCAACCTCAACCACCCATCTCTCTCTTCCAGGCTTTGTTCACTGAGGAAGATCAGAGTTTATTTATCAAAACTTGAAGTTCTGGTACTTTTCACAAGTTTTTCCCACAAAAATACCTTAAGACAACTTTGATAAATGCTGGCCAAGTGTGATTTAAGGATAACACTTTATTTATCACCAATATATATTGATTTTAAAGCCTGATGCTGGGACTGGGAGGAGCTGGGGCCATACTGGTGGCACTGGTGGTGCTGGGAGCCCCCGTGGTTGAGGGTGAGGAGCTCTTGGTAAAGGGGGTGGGGAAAGGGGGGGTGGGACAGTGGAAACTGGGGGGAAAAGAGGGCAAAAACTGGGTGTGGGGCTGCAAAGGGAGTGGGAACCCCCAAAACCAGGAATGGGGGAAGGAGGTTGGGGATTGGGGGGACAATTCAAAAGGGGTGTTGGGACACCCAAATTTAGTGGGAGGGGGACAGCTGTAAACCACACTCTGAGGGAGGTGGGGTTTGAAGTCTTACAGGAAAAGGAGGGGAGAGGGAGGAAAAGGAAGGCTTTGGACCCCCAAACTGAGCAGAAATGGGCTTAGACCCCAAAACCAAGCAGGGGGGGACACCCCCAACCTGAGCTGTGTGGGGAATTTAGGATTGTTGGGACAATGGGAAAGGAGTGGTATAGTGGGGAAAGGAGAGGTGGGTAACTTGGCAGGGGCATCTTGGGGGTCCTGTAGCAGGATGGTCTGCCTGGAATGGGGGAAAATAACTATTACAAGGCCCAGTTTGCAAAGCCCCCAGTGGGAAATGAAGAAGGGGGTCACCCTGCTTTTGGGGTTGAACAAAGCTGAGAGTGGCCTGAGTCAACCAACACTCCCAAAGTGAAACATCCTGAGAGGAAGGGGAAGATGTGGCAGAGCTGGGAAATCCCTGGATAAAGGAACAAACAAGTTCCACCCCTGAGAACTCCAAAGCTGCTGAGCTGGCACAGCCTGGACACACCTGACTGACAGGCCAGCGCTTTCTACTATAAAAGCCCAGGCCTAAATTTTAGAGATTGGGTCTTCTGACATATCCCTTCTTGGGGGGTGTGTGGAGGTTCCTGCCTGGAGCGGGGATGCCCCTCAGGGTCACTCCTCGAGGCTGAGCCAAAGAGCTTTGTCCAGGGTCGTTGGTCTTGGTGAGTGACATCACTCTCTGCTTAATGATTGGGTTTGCTTCAATCCAAGTGTTTCAATATTGCTTCCTAGTGCAGTGTATGATAATAGTTCCTACAGCTTCTGTGCTGTCCAGTGAATAAATCTGAGTCAGATCTTTTTGTCTAATCATTACCATAGTAAATCATATACATTTCTTTAAGTATATCTGGATTTCCATCCTTGATTGGGCAGGACAAAGTTGTACAAAGGTTCAGTCTCACCTGTATAATCCTTTACACAGAAACCATTGACAAAGTCTGGGGCTGGGATTGGATCCAGCCACTTCCAGGCTCCTCTGGGAGAAGGACTTTAGAAACCCAGGGGGTGCTGGGAGGCACTAGGGGTCTCTGATGGTGTTGGGGGTCCTTTCTGCATCATGTGACTGAACGGGACCTTTTCTAAGAGACTATGCCTGCAGCTCCCACTGTGCCTGTGACAGGTATCCTGTGACTGTCTGTGACTGCTCTGTCCTTTGGCAGCCTGGAGACCCTTGGAATGTCCCTTAGAGGCCCTGTGAGTGCCTGAGACAGGTTGGTGCTGGAGCAGCCCAAAGTCCCCTGGGATGTCACCATGGAACTGCTGTGACAGCCTCTGACCACACAGCTCTTTGTCACCCCCAGAGACACCTGGGAGGTCACCAGGGAGCCCCTGGGACAGTGTGGGACCTCATGGCTCTTTGGCAGCCTGGAGACCCCTGGATCCATCCCAGGATCCACGTGGAGAGGATCCAGAGCCAGATGTGCCACTGGAACCATGTTGTATCCATTACTCTCTCTATTCCCTGTGGAAATAAAGAGGGATCAGCAAATGTGGTGGGAGATCCCTGGGATGCTGCTGGGTGATCCATGTCCCTTCCTGACCCCCATCCTACGTGTTCCCAGTTTGGAGCTTCCAGACACCGAATCCGATGAGGATGATGATGATGATGGCAGAGATGAGGGATGAAATTTCATCCTGATTCCGGCTTTGGGAAGTCTGGGATGGTGAGGAGCGGGAGGGAAACCCCCATGCGACTTCTCCACATTCCCAAATTCCCGATTCCCAATTTCCACATTCCCAGCCCAGGGGTGCCCTAGACCATATGACATCACACTCGGTATGTCAAGTGGGAGGAAGTTTGGGGATTTGGTGTTTGTCTTTCCAAGTCACCCTTTCAAAGGATGGGGCCCTGCACTCCTGGAGATGGCTGAACACCTGCCCAGCCATGGGAAGCAGGGAATGAATTCCTGGTTTTGCTCTGCATGTGTGCATGACTTTAACTCAACCCAGAAGTTCTGTTACTTTTACCCTTCTGACTCTCAACCCATCCCACTGATGAGAAGGGAGTGAGCGACTGTGCAGTGCTCAGGTACCGGCTGACATTGCTCAACCTTGACAAATGGAAACTCCACAGGTGTCTGGAATGCTATTCCAGTGCTGAATTGTTCCCTTGATGGGTTTTTAAATTATTATTTTTTTATTCTTTATAATAAATTAGTCAAGCTTTACAGATCTCAGTGCAAGACATCACAGCAGGGGAAGTTGCCCTTCATATCTTTTAGCATTTGAAGCTGATTCCATGCAGGGACACTGCCCATAGTCCATGAGGTCTAGGAAGTGATTGCTCAAATCCAAGGGGAGTCACCTCCTCATGGGTTGTCTCACCCTCTGGGGCTCATTGATGACTGGCCACAATTGCACTATTTCTACCTCACATGACATTGGTCAGACACAGCTTGACAGAGTTGTTGTGTTTGGGATCCACTGTGGGATCACTTTGTCCACAGGAGTTTCTTCAGGGCAATTCTCACTTCCTTATTCCTCAGGCTGTAGATGAGAGGGTTAAACATGGGAGTCACAATTGTGTAAAACAAGGCAAAGTATTTGTCAGGATCTCCGGAATCCCTGGAGTGTCCCTTTAAGTAGATGACTGTGGCTGAGCCATAGAAGAGTGTCAGCACCATGAGGTGTGAGGAGCAGGTGGAAAAGGCTTTGTGCCTGCCCAGAACTGAGGGGATTTTCAGAATTGCCCTGATAATTTGAATGTAAGACAGAACTATTAGGCAGAAGGGAAGAACTGCAAACCCCAGGATGATGGTGTGCAGCACCACTTGGTTCCAGAATGTGTCTGCACAGGCCAGGTCCAGCAGTGGAGGGACGTCACAGAAGAAGTGACGAAGGTCGTGGGAGGCACAGAAGGGCAAAGTGAACAGCTGGTAGGTCTGCCCTACCTGTACTGGTGTGACAGCCCCCCAGGAGCCCAGCACCAGCCTGGTGCAGAGCCCCCTGCTCATGGCCAGGGGGTAGTGCAGGGGGTGGCAGATGGCCACGTAGCGGTCGTAGGCCATGGCAGCCAGGAGAAGGCTTTCAGTGCTGCCCAACAGGACCAGGAAATACAGCTGGGCAGCACAGCCAAGGAAGGAGATCCTGCCATCTGCCCTCAGGACACTCACCAGCATTTTTGGCAGAGTGACTGAGGTGTAGCAGATCTCCAGGAAGGACAAGTTCCTCAGGAAGAAGTACATGGGGCTGTGCAGGCTGCAGTCCAGCACTGTGATGAGGCCAATCAGGCTGTTCCCTGCCAGCAGCACCAGGTAGATGACCAGGAGCACAGTGAAGCACAGGCCCTGCAGGCTGGAGTGGTCACAAAATGCCAGAAGAACGAATCCAGATCCAACGGTGTGGTTCTCCAAGCCTCTCCTTTGGGACATTTTCCCTCTGCAGAGCAATCCAGGCAGCAGCTCTCAGAGGGTGCTGGTGGCCTCTCTGCCACCACACGCACCTGAAGGCCAGAGAAAGACTCCAAACACCACACACAGGTGGCTGCAGGAGAGCTGGAAATCTAACAGGGCTGTTTGCTGCAGGGAGGATTGCAGAGGGAGGGAGGAACAGAATCCCTGAGCCTGCAGGACCCGGCGATGCCACAGAGAGAAGAGAATCTTGCCTTGCTTTTTCAGAGGTGATTTTATTAAATAGGATGCCTGGGGATAAAAGAGAAAAACGGAAGGAAATGGATAAATACCAGCCCCTTGCAAAACCATCTTGTTTACATTCCTTGTCCAGATCTTTAAGAGATGCATTTAATGTTAGAACATTGAGTAGAAACAGGGTGAAAAAGCAGGAAAGTGATGAAAACGGGGAAGACAAAGCAAGGCAAGGCTCGGGGAGGAGAGGCAATCCTAACACTGCAAGGCAAGTCATGACTCAGTTCTTAGACCTTAGGCAGAGAGATTAATCCCAGGTCTCCTCACATGTAAGAGCTCACCCCCTGGGGCTCTGTCAGACCACAAAGATTTGGGAGATTGTTGTAGATCTGAATCCTTCCCTTTTACCTGGGGAGGGGCATCTCTCTTGCAGTGAATCCGGTGACTCTGATGCATCCCCAGGGCATTTTAGCAAGACAGATAAGCAACAGTTTATGTCTAAATAAAAAGTTTCAATAGTGTTAAGACACAGGTTGGTGCAAGCAATGCCCCTTTTCAGCAATGCAGTTTTCAAGTCATTTAGGGAAGAAATGCTTCAAAGTGGGTGATTTCCCCACAATATCCAATTTTCCTGTGCAGGTCAGGCTTTTATAATTTCTGCATGAATCACAGATAGTTCAACATTCCTTACCTTCCTTCTCTGTCACTTGGATTCCTGACCCCTTACAAATCCAGCCAGAGATTCATTCCCTCCGATCCCAGCCCTGCAACACATTGCAGACCCATGCAAGCACCCACAGAGGCAGAGCAATGTTCTTGCTGCCTGGGGAGCTGAGCCTTTCCTTTGCATTCCCCACCCTCCCAGAGCACAGACTCCCTGCAGGGCACACAGACAGGGTGTGAGCTACAAGGCAGCACCTCCATCACAGGTTTCTTCTAAAGAAGTGACAGCTCAGCTGAGAGGTGTTTCAGAAACTCAGTTTGGCTTGGGGAGGGAATATCCTCTCCCAGGTGAGGACTGAGGATGCTGCTGCATCTCTCAGCCACCAGCAACACCCTTGGAGAAGTCTTCTTAAACTCTGAGGTATTACTGATGAGAAGCAGATCAGAGAACATGCAATAAAGTGTCCAGTTAGCACAGGGCATTTCTTCAAGAGAAAAACCTGAATTCACACAAACACATGGTCCTAATACTTTGCTTATTTTCCCATAGTACTTGTGCCATTTTCCTGTGAGTTTTATCTGTCTCATTGAGATGTGATTCAAAAATTACAATATAAAATCAGACTTCACATGAGAGTAAACTCACCACATGATTGTTTTCTAAACTACCAACTGAATGATACAAATATACATAAAAAATAAATATTCTCATTGCAACCCAAGACATTGAGATACTCACATTTATTTTAATGTAATGCTTTAAGTCAAAGCAAACATTTCCATGCAGGTTATCCACATACCAGCAATCCCTGCTTGTTGCCAAATGTTCTCAAAGATACAGCCTACTATTTTTAACTCTCAGGTGTCTCAGTGCTGCCAAGCTCATGGGTGGAGCCCAGGGCAGGCTGTCTTTGCTCCCAGCAATCTGCCAGAGCCCTTCTTATGGGGTGCCAGTCTCACTGACAGCATTTCCTAATGCTGAAGGAAGTGTGAAAAGGAATTAAGGAAACTTCATCCAGCCAAGCCAGGCTTTTCTCAGCATCAAAGCTGCCTGCACAGAGCCTTTACCTCCCTGCAATCGTGGCCTCCAGGGATCTGCTGGAAGGAGTCCCTGGGGAGGCTTTGTCAGGAATGGCCCCTGGGGGCAGGGTGGGCTCCTTAATGTTTCAAGGGCCTGCAGGTTTTTCAAACTGCTTTGGCTTTTCCTTTTGACTTTGTGTCTCTGAAAGGTTTGTGCAATTATGGCTTCCTGTGACCTGCTGCAGAGAATCCCTTGAGATTCTTTTGTCAATAACCACACTCAGTGGGGCTCATTAATGCTTCAAGGTACTCAAGGTTTATTAAAGTATTCTTTTTGACACTAAGTCCATGAGAGATTTATGGAATTATAGCCTCCAATTATCTGCTTTAATTAGTCCCTTGAGAGGTTTTGTCAGTAATGACACTCAGTGGAGCTCATTAGTTCTTCAAAGTGCTTCAGTTTTTTAGGGCTAGTTGGGCTTTCCTTTTGATACTGAGTTTTTGAGAGGTTTGTGTAATCATGGCCTCCAATGATCTCCTCCAGTGAGTCCATGAGGAGCCTGTCCTGGTAATGAGGTTGCCTTTTCAGCTCCATAACTCCCTGCAGTGTCACAATGGACTTTTGCTTCTATGGTATCTCATGTTGTCCTCAGGTTCCTTGTGCTCCGTAGGTATCTGCAGTGTGTCAGGGGCCCCTTGGATCCATGAGGTCTGTGGTAATCCAGAATTCCTTTGGTTCCATGACACCCTGCAGTTTGACAATGACCATTTGACCCTGAAGTGTCACATTTACCCCTGGATTTGATGAGGTTCCACAGTTTCTCAGGGTTCCTTTGATTCCATGAGACCCCACATGTCAGATGGGCCCCTTGGTTCCAGCAGGTTCTGTGGTGTTTCCATGGGGTTCCACACTGTCCTTGCTGGAACACACCTGGTTGGATGTTGCCCCACCTGCAGAGCTGCCTCCGGCTCTGGGGTCCCAGCACAGCAAGGACATGGAGCTGTTGGAGCGAGTCCAGAGGAGGCACCAAGATGATCAGAAGGATGGAGCAGCTCTGCCATGAGGGAAGGCTGAGAGAATTGGGATTGTTCAGCCTGGAGAAGGGAAGGTCTTGGGGAGACCTAATTGTGGCCTTCCAGGACCTCAAGATCCAACAAGAAAGATGCAGAGAGAGTATTTACAAGGGCCAGGGTTGAATGAGAAATGTAGTCCAGTGGAAAGTGTCCAGACTCAGTTGTCCTCAAGTGATGGGGGTCTGAGTGAAGTCCCCATAATCCAGGAGTATATGCTCAGTGCCACTGAGACCCCACAAGTCCCTGGCCCACATGAGATTCACCTGAGGGTACTGAGGGAGCTGGAGAAAGAGCTGGCCAAGCCACTTACACTCATTGCCCAGCAGTCCTGGTGAACTGGAGAAGTCCCAGCTGACTGGAAATCAGCAAATGTGATGCCCTCCACAAGAAGGGTTGCAAGGAGGATCTGGAAAACTCCAGGCCTGTTAGGCTGACCTTGGAGCCAGGAAAGTCCATGGAGCAGATCATCCTGAGTGCCATCACACAGCACAAACAGGACAACCAGGGGATCAGGCCCAACTAGTGTGGGTTTGAGAAAAGCAGATCCTGCCTGACCAACCTGATCTCTTTCTATGACAAAAAGACCCACTCAGGAGATGAGGGAAAGGCTGTGGATGTGTCTCTCTGGAATTCAGTCAAGCCTTTGGCACCACCTCCCACAGCATCTCCTGCAGAAACTGGCTGCTCATGGCTGGGATGAGGGAACTGTTTGCTGGATGAAAAACTGTCTGATGGCGCAGAGAGTGGTGGGGAATGGAACTAAATCCATGTGGGGCTGGTCACTGGTGGGGTTCCCCAGGGCTCAGTGTTGGGGCTGGTCCTGTTTAACATCATTATTGATGATCTGGACAAGGGGATCGAGTGCACCCTCAGTAAATTCATGGACAACACCAAGGTGGGTGTGACTGTGGATCTGCTAGAGGGATCTGGACAAGCTGGATCAATAAGACCAAGTTTCAGGTCCTGTCCTTGGGTACCAACAACCCCTTGGAATGCTCCAGGCTGGGGCAAAGTTCCCTGAGACCTGTTCGGCAGGAAGGGTCTTGGGAATGCTGCTTTAGAGTGGCTGGATGTGACCCCAAGTGTGCCCATGTGGGCAAGAAGGCCAAAGACATCCTGGCCAGTGTCAGGAATAATGTGACCAGCAGGACCAGGGCAGGACTGTCCCTCTGTACTGGGCACTGGAGAGGCCCCACCTTCAGTGCTATGTCCAGTTCTGGGCCCCTCACTGCAAAAAGGACATTGAGGGGCTGAAGCATGTCCAGAAAAGGGAATGCAGCTGGGGAAGGGTCTGGAAAACATGTTGGTTGAGAAACTGGTGTTCTTGAGTGTGGAGAAGAGGAGGCTCAGGGAGGACCTTGTTGCTCTCTACAAAGACCCAAAAGGAGGTCTTAGTGAGCAGGGGTCTCCCTCTCTTCTGCCAAACCTATTGGGACAGAAAGAGAGGAAAGAGACTTGAATTGCATAGGTCAAGATTCAGATTAGATATTAAATAATACTTTTATTCACTGAAAGGGTGCTTAGGCAATGAAATAAGTAGCCCAGGTAGATGGTGGTATCGCCAAGTGCTCAGGTGGTGCTTGGATGTGGCACCTTCGAATACGATTTAGGGGTGATTATGGGGTGCTGGTTGACAGTTGGACTAGAAGATCTTGAAGGTTTCTCCCAACCATGAAGATCCTGTGATTCTCTGACCTGTCATCACTGCCTCCATGTTTCTGCTCCAAAAAAATCCTGGGGATGTTTTCTCAGTTGTGTCCCTCAGTGGGACTCATTAGCACTACAAGCAATTTTAAAGTTTGAATCTGACTTTTGTTTCTCAAGAGGTTCCTGTAACTTTCCTCATGGTCTGATGTTCAGGGACTCAGCACCAAACCCCCCAGAGGGCCATTAAATGCCCTGGGCTGTTGCTGTGCTGCTGAGCTGGGCCGGGCTCCTGGCACACAGGGAGCTCCTGGCAAGCGGGCAGCGCTGCAGAGAGACAGCTCTGCCCAGGAGCAGCTCCTGTGCACAGCCCAGCAGGGCTCAGGGCACTGCCAGGGCAGCTCAGGGACACCAGCAGGGCACAGACAGAGCTTAAAGGGGCTCAGCATTGGGAGGATGACTGAGAGCTCTTGGAGGAGAAATCTTTGCAGTGCTGGACACGGTGAGTCTGTGGGTGCAGGGCAATGCAGGGGCAGCTCCTGGAGGCATCTCCTAAAGCTGGCCCAGCCCCAGCTGATGGGATGTGTGAGGAGGGGGCTGTTGGGGGACACGTTGGAATAGCTGTGGAGCTGGGTGTGCAGCCAGGGGTGCCCAGGGCTGGTGTGCAGAGCAGCGTCCTGCAGCCCAGGGTGCTGTGCTGGGGCAGGGACTCTGCTGCCTGGCAGGGTCAGCTCTCAGCCAGCCTGAGGAGCTGCTCACAGGGCTGGGGGAGAAGGAACAAACCATGATAGGTGATGGCAGGTTCCTTCCACTCTCAGGGTGCTGAAGTTGGCTGGCTGCTCACAGCTCCAAATCACAACAGGACATTCAAGAATGGAGTTTTAAAGAAGCACAGAAAGTTTTGTGACACATGACTGGAATTGATACTGCTCTTTATGTCTTCTGCTCTGGCTTGCCCAGGTAGGCAATGGGACACAGAAATTAATTTCTCGGTCCAGCCGCAGGCACAAAAATTCTCCATCTTCTACAATTAGAACTGAATAAAACAGGCAATCTGAGAAATCACCACACTGTGCCGTACAGGCACCATCAGTGTCCCTTTTCCACTCTCCTCAGGGTTGCTCTGACATTGCCATCAGAACCTGCACAGATATTTTTCTCTTTAATCAGCTCTGAGGCACCACAAATGGAAGTGCAGGGCAGATGGGAAACAGAGCAGTCAGCACTATCTGTCTGTGCTGACTATGAACTAAAACACTGAGAGCTAAGCAATATTTCCTATCCCATCCTAAAAATGTTCACATTTTCATTAACCAAAAATTAGAATATTTACACTTAAAATTAGCATGTGACAGATATGACTGTAGAAAAAAATTAAGGGAAACAAGTAGAACAATACTCTGACAAAATCACTATTAAGTTCAGCTAAGCTTGTCTTCTGCAGTCCAGAATCTTCTGCAATAAGAGCAGATAGTTTAATTCTGTTACACCTGCCATCCCTTGGGCTTTCTGGAACTTTCATGAGCCAGTCTCCATGTGCCCACTGCAGCAGGGCTGAACTAACTCTTTTTGAGCAGCATAGTCAGCCCAGAGAGAGAAAATGAATCCAAAATTAGTGAAGTAGACGGGAAATTCTATGAGCTATGGGCTGATTTTTCCGTTAGAAGTCTGTCCTAAATAGTCTCTATCTTTTCCTTCTTGAACAGTGCTCCATGCCCAGGGGAAGCTCATGTCGAACAGCAGCTCCATCAGCCAGTTCCTCCTCCTGCCATTGGCAGACACGCGGCAGCTGCAGCTCCTGCACTTGTGGCTCTTCCTGGGCATCTCCCTGGCTGCCCTCCTGGGCAACGGCCTCATCATCAGCGCCGTAGCCTGCGACCACCACCTGCACACCCCCATGCACTTCTTCCTGCTCAACCTGTCCCTCACAGACCTGGGCTGCATCTGCACCACTGTCCCCAAAGCCATGCACAACTCCCTCTGGGACACCACAACCATCTCCTACACGGGATGTGCTGCACAGCTCTTTTTCTTTGTCTTCTTCATTTCAGCAGAGTTTTCTCTCCTCACCATCATGTGCTACGACCGCTACGTTGCCATCTGCAAACCCCTGCACTACGGGACCCTCCTGGGCAGCAGAGCTTGTGCCCACATGGCAGCAGCTGCCTGGGCCAGTGGCTTTCTCAATGCTCTGCTGCACACAGCCAATACATTTTCCCTGCCCCTGTGCCAGGGCAATGCCCTGGGCCAGTTCTTCTGTGAAATTCCACAAATCCTCAAGCTCTCCTGCTCACACTCCTACCTCAGGAAGTTTGGGCTCATTGTGGTTAGTGCATGTTTATTGTTTGGTTGTTTCATTTTCATAGTTTTCTCCCATGTGCAGATCTTCAGGGCTGTACTGAGGATCCCCTCTGAGCAGGGACGGCACAAAGCCTTTTCCACGTGCCTCCCTCACCTGGCCGTGGTCTCCCTGTTTATCAGCACTGCTGTGTTTGCCCACCTGAAGCCTCCCTCCATCTCCTCCCCATTCCTGGATCTGGCCCTGTCAGTTCTGTACTCAGTGGTGACTCCAGCAATAAATCCCATCATTTACAGCCTGAGGAACCAGGAGCTCAAGGATGATGTGAGGAAAATGATGACCAGATGCTCTCCAGATGCATGACACTAACTTTTGTTTTCTGCATAGTATTCAGAATGGAACTCATTTCAAGTCCATCCTGCCTTCTCAGCATTTTGATGGGGGGCATTGGTTCATCTTGTCAAGAGTTTGTGCACAATTAATCTTTTTAATTAATCTCTATTCAAATCCAGTGTCTACCTTTTGTATTTGACCCAGAGACTGTCTAAATGAGAATAAAGGACTGTGGAGTCACTTGTTTGATCCTTCTTAGGCATTCACAAAAGACAGCTCACTGCAGGACAGTGCATGTTTACAGAGAGGAGGGGTCTGTTCAGAGCTGCCTTTTCCACTTCCACACTCTCCTTCTGAGCCCCTGTGTTGGTCCAAGGCCTTGGTCCTCTGCCAGCTTGGTCACATCCTGCTGTGTGTCCATCCTGGGCTCACAGCCAGGGACAGGCCATGGGCACTGCTGGGACACAGCTGGGCTGCACAACAGCAGCTCCATCAGGAAAGGGGTTCTCCTGACGGCAGGGCAGGAAGGCTTTGGGCTTCCTCCAGAGTTGTTCTTAAGAACATGCCAAAGGAAGAGACATTCAAGAGGCTCCTTGTGCTGCTTTGTCCTCCCTGGGATTCAGTGTGATTAGATGATTGTCCCAGTTTGGTCCTCAAGGGACTTAGTTCTGCTTCAGGTTTTGCTTGCTGGTGACCAGTGTCCATGCAGACAGGAAATGGTTTATGATGATCCATCCTGGGTTTCCATGGCTTGTGACAGGGCTGATGGCAGGTGAATGTTTTTCCAAACAGACTTGGGAGCTGCCAGGAGAACTCAGGGGACCTGCAAGGACAATTTGTGCAGGGAGTCAGCAGGAAAGTTTTGGCACTGATCATGAGCCTGTTCAGCTTGGTGTGATCCAGAGATAAAATTTTAAAGTCTTGGTGTGAACTGGAAAACGGCTCTTCAACCACTGGGACTACAGTGAGTTCAGGAGAGGCATTCTTTCAAATGATAATTTTCTCTTCATGGATCATAGGCTGGATCCAGTGGAGCCTCCAGACCCATCTCCCAGCACTGGAACAGGGCAGGGCCCCTCTGAGCACCCTCCATGGCCACACAAGAGCTTGTGTAGCAGGGGGTCAGTGGCAGGAACCACCATCAGCTGGCTCTGCCTCCCAGCCTGACCAGCACAGCCCAGCAGAGCCCCCCCATGGCCCCGGGCACCACAGCCCCTGTGCCCTGCAGAGCAGCACCTCCAGCTCGGGGGCTGTGGGGAGCACAGGGAGGGGCTGCAGGAATGGCTGGTCAGGCCAGCCCAGAGGTGTTCCCCTGGGGAAAGGCTCTGTGGGGAGATGGGATGTGCCAGGAGAAGAGCAGGACAGCCTGTGGGTGCCCATGAGGGTGGAAAGAGAAACACTTTGCTGTGGGTCCCAGCTTTGGGAAGGCCGTCCTGTTGTTATATGTTTGGAACTTTCCTCCATTTTTTTCTCTCTACCAACACGAAGGTTTTGGAGGCTGCAGCCCTGCCCCCCAGCGCCCACCCTTGGGGCTGGCTAACAATAGAATGGTTAATTGATGGGCATTCCAATTTGATTCCTGGGGGAGATGGAGTAGGGTGGGGATGGAGAAAGGGGTTTTTTTCAGGTTTTTTTGTGACAGTTCTCTGCTGCTTTCAGCTGCAGTGTGGGTAAGAGCTCCATTCTTTGCTGGTCTTGCAGAGGCATTTAGGGCTCTCTTAGTTCAGCTTCCCCCATCAGCTCGGCATGTCCGGTGCAGTGCTGTGCAGAGACAGAGAGCAGTCTCTGCTACCTTAGATTGACTGCAGACTTTCAGCTGTGGAGGAGTTACAAAGAACCACCACCTTCCACCCTGGCTTTTCTTTCTCTGAGAGGGGGAGGAGGAGTCCCTGTCCCCTTTTGCAGCCCACATTTCCAGGTGAGTCATCAGAGCCCGCATCCCTCCCGCCCTTTTGTCTCCACCTTGACAGGAAAAAGCAGGGACTGACCCGAGGTGAGAGATTGCCACTGCTGTCCGTGAATAGAACTGCACCGAAGGGACAGACAGCTCCAATGGACAGACGGATTCAGTCATATATATATTTGTAGTTAAGAACTGTTATCCTATTTTATACATTTTCTGATTAAAACCTCTGAAGTTCAAAGATTGTGGTAATTTTTGGGAGAAGACCTCTTTTTCTGGTCCATATAAATGTCTTAGTTTTCCTCAAAACTCAGAGACCTTTCTCTGGAGCTGCCTGGGGAGCTGGTGGGTCAATTCTCTCACTCTCTCCTGGAGAGCAAGTTTGGCTCTGGGGGCTGTGAAGGGCCTGGGGTGGGGAATCACTTCAGCCTGTGGCGGAATGCACATTCTCACTGACCTCCAGTTCCTGATGTGGGACCAGCACCAGTAAGCATGTTCTGCTGAGTTTTTCTGGGGTGAAGACAGGGAGGGGGCAAGATTCAGTGAAGAGTTGAGATGTCCAGGCTGGGAAATGTCCTGGGGAAGGAAAGCTTAGGGAAAAGTTCCTCTGCCCTCCCTTCTGGCCTGTCCCTTTCCCTGCCCAGCAGCAAACCAGCCTGGCTGGGCAGCATTTCCCCTGTGCAGGCAGAAAGGGCTCTGCAGGCAGCAGCAGCTTTACCCTCCATCAGGCAGCATTCCTGCCCTTTCCCAGAGCACAGAGTACAGCTGGGCAGTGGGATGCAGCCAGAGGCACACACACCTCCATGGGTCACCCCTCTGAGCTGCCTGAACAGCTTCAGTGAGCACCCAACAGAGAAACAAATGCTCTCAGTCACAGGTGTCCAAGCAGGGGAGAGGGGACAGGAGGACATAAACTTTCCATGGAAAGAGGACTAGGACAATCAGACATTGTCAATGAAGTTTCCCCTAGTGGGTATGGGGAATTTTCCCAACCTTCAGATAAATGTCTTCCTCCCCCTGTCATGACCTCCCCTGTATTGGGTTTGGGAACAGCCTCAGCCTGGGGCTAATGTTGGCTCAGGGAATTTAGGTCACCTACAGTTATCATTTCTTTTTTCCCAGATACATTTTGTGCCTCTGACAAACTGGACCACTTTTTGTGTGATTTTGTTCACCCCAGTGCCTGAAATCTCCTATAGTGACACCATGACACTCATGCTCTTTGTTTTCATAAGCTACTTTTTAGATCAGCCTTCCCCTTCTTGTTCATACTGTTGATTAACTGAGGAGGAAAATGAGAGGTAGTCTTCCCTTTTTAGCTCTTGAACATTACTTGTTGGAATCTCAGTTTAAGTTGAACAGTATTATGATTACTGGACTTCTGAAACATTCCAGTAATTATTGTCTTGGATTCCAGATAGGGATGACTAAAGCCAGTAAGTGATCCTACAAACAGCGCTCCTAAGTGAGACCCTTTGGGCTCTCCTGGGCTGCAGCAGCTGCACCAGAAGCTCCCTCTCAGTGGACACCTCCCAGACCTCCCAAGATCTCAAGTTTGAGATACCCAAAGGTCCATCCCTGAATGCTGACGAAGGGGCCTGGGCTGATGCCCTCACTCTTAAAGGCTCAACCCACACATTTTGAGAAGTTCAAATGCATTAGACCTGAGAATGTCACTGAACCCCAGAGGAAGTTCTAATAGGCAATTTGGTACATCGGTACATCCTTATGCAGATATACAGCTCTGTGTCTCTGTGTGCACATGCGAAGTGATTCAAGCACCCTCTGGCAAGTCCTGTTGCCATTTCAGATCTATAGTTAAGTCACTGCAGTTTTAGAATATCACAGAATCAGACTGGCAGAATGGTTCAGGTTGGAAAGAACCACTGGAGGACACCTTTTCCAACCTCCCTGCTCAAGCAGGATCCTCTCCAGCTCATTACTCCACACCCTCTCTGGGCAATCTGTTCCAGGGCATGGAACTCCACAGAGTTGTCACTCCCTGGACTCAGCACTGCTGTGGCCACGTCTGGACTGGTGTGTCGGGGAGTGGGGCTCCCCGTTCTGCAGGAATGAGGAGAAACAGGAGGGGCTCTGCAGGACTGACAAGATGGGGTTTGGGGCCTGTGTGGAGAAGCTGAGGGAAATGGGCTGCTGTACCTTTGGAAGGGGGTGCTCAGGGCTCTTTCTGCAACTGTTTGAAGGAGTGTGTCAGAGATACTGGAACTTTTCTTGGTAGTGGGAGAAGGAGGAAATATCCACAAAGTGCCACTTGGGTAGTTGAAGATGTAGGTGAGGAACAAAAATCCCATAAAAAGCATAGTTGTGTAGTATAAAGTCACCCAGAGGGTGTCAGTATCATCCCATGGCTTTGTGTTGCAGGGAAGAGCCAGAGATGGAGCAGAGACATCAGTGAGGGCACAGAAATGCTGCTAGGAGGGCTGGTGGCAAAGCAGGATGGGTGTGTGCAGCCTGCAAGGCCAGAGGAGCAGCAGGGACAGGGCAGGACAGGCTGCAGGACAGATGGCCAAGGGCTCTGGCAGGGCTGGAAGGCACAGAGACACCCAGGCCTTTGTCCCCTATTCTCTGGCAGGTGCCTCTGCCACTGAGGCCACCAGAAGGAACTTTCCTTTGAGGTTCTGGACTTTGTTTCTCCCTCAGCCCTCCCTGAGGAGGCTGGGAGGGGTTGCACAGCTTTGACATTTGTTGTTCCTCCCCCTCCCATCCCACTGCCCCACAAACAGCCCTGAGCCACCTGTGAGGGACAGGACCTGCTGTCCCAGGGCCTGGGACTCAGGCCTTGGCCTTTGTACTTCCTCCAACCAACCCAGGGTTTTCTCAGCATTGCAGGTGCCTGCACAGAGCCTTTGTCTCCCTGCAATCAGGGCCTCCAAGGATCTGCTCTGAGTCCCTGGAGAGGCTTTGTCAGTGCCTGCCCTCAGTGGGGCCCATTGGTGCTTAAAGGGACTTGGAGTTTGGCTTCTGACTTCTTGAGCTGTATTTCAAATTTTGTCTCACTACTTGAGGATCATGGACTCATCTCCAAATACACAGTGGGGCTCATTAAAACACAGGAAAACAAATTATTTCTCTTTCTTTAATTGTTTTCAAGTCTTCAAGACTTTTACTAATTCGAGTTGTTTTGTAGATTTGCTAAGGAGGAAATTTCAAAGTGGACTTCACAAAAAATTTATTTTTTTAGTGAAAAGGAATGATTTACACAGAGACTTGGGATGGAAGAGGATCAGGGTACAAAGGATTTGGATACAAAAGGGAGCAAAAGAAATTAGTAGTACTTAATCACTGAACAACTGAAGAGTTATCAAGTGATTCAATAGCATTGATTAGCAATGCTAACAGTGAATTAATTATAAATTTTCAATAACATTCACACCACACTCAATTCACACACAGACAGGCAGAGATGTTTGGACACATCAATATCTGTGTGTGTAAAGGTGCCCATCCACAATTCTCCTGGATGTCAGTGAAACACTCCCATCCCATCCCTTTGTGTTTCCCAAGAGACAAGGGGGGCACCTGGAGGGGTGTGTTTGTTGAGGGGGGATCAGAATTGTCCTGGGCATCAGCGACGCTCTTTGGAGTGTTGCAAACTTGAGGGTTCCCGAGCTCCGAGAGGCTCCCAGAGGTGCCCACTGAGAGGGAGGTGCTGGGGAGCTCCAGGGGCCTCCCTCAGGACCTCTGTTTGTGGGGTCACAGGGTGACTGGCTTTAGTTCTCTGCTGAATTTCCATCCTCATGTCAGTAATTACTGGAGTTTCCAAAATGTTAGGGAATTGTTCCACTTGTGCTACATACAATTCATGTAGGGAAATGTTCCAAGGCTTTCAGAGAGTGGGTGATTGTCCTGTGATCCCCACCTGTTATGGGCAGGATTGTCCCCACCTTTATCATACAGGAGCACTTGGCACAAACAAGGGACACTTCACCACACACCTGGAACAGTCAAGGGACCTTTCCTGGCTCATCTGGTTTGGACAAGGCTTGTCAGGAGCACCTGAAAGACTTTTCAGTAGGGCCTGGGCAGATGAGCTTGATGGGCTTGATGAGACAAGAGATAACAGTTTTAAACTTACAGAGGGCAGATTTGAACTAGATATAAACAAGAATCTTTTACACTGAGGGTGGTTGTCCAGAGCAGTGGTCGGTGCCCCACCCTTGGAAACATTCAAGGGCAGCTTAGATGGGGCTCTGAGCAACCTGACCTGGTTGAAAATGTCCCTTTTCACTGCAGGGAGTTGGATTGGACGACCTATAAGGGCCCTTCTGACTCAAACTGTTTATGATTCTGTAGTTCCTTATTGTCCTACAGGAGCCAAGGCTGACAAGGCTTACAGAGGTTTCAGCATCCCCTTTGCTGGCCCAGGTGGCAGCTCTGCTAAAAAGCTGCTGCAAAGAACCTCCAGACCTAAAGGAGCTTTTGTGCTGAGCTCAGCTGTGACTGTCAGGGACTGGGAGGTTGATGTGACTTCCTGGTGCCCACTGAGGATCTTTTTCACTCCTCACTGGAACACAGAAAGCTGGTACCAAGTGCCCAAAATCCCAGGCAAGCAACAGGTTTGCTCCAGAGCCTGCTGGGGTGGGTGGCAATGAAAGAGCAACTGAGGTGTCCCCAAGGAGTAATCCCTGCTGTCCCCAGGGCCAAAGAGATGCAGGGCTGGGCTGTGCAGCCTGGCAGGACAGGGCTTGGCTGCCTGTGGGGTCTGTGCAACTGAGGGTTGTAGAGCATTGGAGGAGAATGTCCAGGGAAGTGACTGAGTCACCATGGAATCAGAGTAGTTAAGGTTGGAAATGACCTCTAAGATCATGGAACCCAAGTTATCATCACTGTCACCTTCACCACTAAACCATGTCCCCAGGTGCCATGTCCAGACATCTTTTGGACGTTTGCAGGGATGGTGACTCAGCCCCTTCCCTGGGCAGACTCTTTCAATGCTTGGCAGCTCTTTCAGGGAAGATCACCCCTTGTGGTCTTTAAATATCCATTGAGGCATTTGTCCCTCCTCTCTGACACTCTCATGTCTTCAATCCCTTCCACAAGCCTTGGCTCTGCACCACAATCCCTCTGATTTCCAGTGACAACAATTCCCTGTGGTGCTGCTTCACTTGGGCTACAATTCAGGTGAATGGTTCACCAGGGCTACAAGGGATAATGACTCCTCCTTTGTTTCCCACCCTTCTTGGCCCCTTCTGTTTCTGCCTGTTCCCACCTCTACCATGCAAGAGCTCCTGGTGCCATCAGGGAGTCCCTCCTGGCTTGACTGGAACAGTCCAGGGACACTTCCCTGTTCAGCTGGGTCAGTCAAGGCTTAGGAGGAGCTTCTGAGGTCAGGCCCCAGGATGGGGCTGGGCCTTGGAACAGGCTGCCCAGGGACCTGGCAGAGTCACCATCCCTGGAGGGGCTTACAAGGGGTGTGGATGTGACACCTGGGGACATGGTTTGTTGGTGGACTTGGCAGTGCTGGATTGTGGTTGGACTTGGTGACCTTGGAGGGCTTTTCCAAGCTCAGTGATTCTATGATGCAATGACTCATCAACTCGATGATTCTGATAATTCTTCTGCAATCACATTCTGATATGACAGAAATGGTATTGATATTTCCTTGAATGTATTGAATCATTTCAATTGATAAAAATATGTTATTTAAAACTCAAAATATCAAAGAATATTCTTTGGTTTTCAGGCTGAGCTGCACTGACTGACCATCAGTACCCAGTGCTGCTGAAGGCTCAGGTGTTTTTGAGGTCCTTGCCTGGCACTGGCAGCTGTCACAGAGGACCTGCAGGACATCAGGAGCCCTTTGGAGCTGCAGATGGAACCTGGGCAGGGGGTCCCAGGGAAACTACATAAGAGTATCAGGTATTTGTGTCCCTGTAACACAAGGAGGAGAACTAAAAAGAATATTAAAAGCTTAAAATTTTCTTCCCTCTGGATGGTTTTTGGATACCTTTCTGTCTAGGAAAGTGCCCAGTGCCCCAGTTAAACCCTTCCTGCCCAGCACTGCCCCTGCCCCACCTCACACAAGGAGCTCTGTGAGGTTTCTGAGGTGGAGCTCTCTCACCTGACACAGGGGAGCAGTGACCAGTGTCAGTGACACCCCTGGGGTTTGGATGATCAGCTTTGCACTCATCTCACACATCTGTTACAGTGGCTTCCTGTAAGAGTTCCTAAATCATCAAATCACTTTTCCTTTCCATCCCCTCCAGGGTACAGGATGTGTGACACTGGTTTAGGAGATGAAATAGGTGGGAATGGTCTCACCTGGAGCTCACAGGAGGTATCGACCTCACAGGCCCTTGTCTTGCTGAGCGAACCTGCTCGACATCTCCTGGGAAAGTAGCATGGAGGGCTCTGGACACTGAATGAGACTCCTGGAATGAAAGGGGGAAAACTTCCTGACCCAGGTAATAGGAGGCCTTTCCAGGGGGGATGTGTTACTGGATCTTTGGTCACCAAGGCAAGTGGTGACCAGTGGTGTCCTGGGCTGCCTCCAAAGCAGCCTGGGCAGCAGGGGAGGGGGATTCTGCCCCTCTGCCCTCTCAGGTGAGACCCCACCTGCAGTGCTGTTTCCAGCTGTGGGCTCCCAGCACAGGAAGGGCATGGAACTGTTGGAGTGAGTCCAGAGGAGGCACCAAGATGATCAGAGGGATGGAGCAGCTCTGCCATGAGGGAAGGCTGGGAGAGCTGGGATTGTTTGGCTGGGAGAAGGGAACCTTTGGGGTGGCCTAACTGTGGCCTATCAGTACTTTAAAAAACAAAAAGAAAGGTGGAAAGAGATTATTGACCAGGGCCTGGAGTAACAGGAAGAGGGGGAATGACTGAGGGAGATGGTTTAGATGAGGTATTAGGAAGAAACCTTTCCCTCTGAGGGTGCTAGCACAGGTTTCCCAGAGAAGCTGTGGATGCCCCATCCCTGGAGTGTTCAAGGCCAGGCTGGGCAGAGCTCTTGGGCAACCCAGTCTAGTGAAAGGTGCCCCTGTTCATGTCACGGAGGTTGGATCTAGATGATCTTTGAAGGTCCCTGAAACTCAAGACACACTATGATTCTGAGTTACTTCAGACAGCTGTGAAAGAGCCCAACATCTTGACCCAGTTGGGGAAAAGGTAATTTTCAAAAAATGGAAATTGAAGACAGTAATGCAAAGAGACCCATAAGCTCCAGCCCCATAGAAAATGATATTTCTTATGCTGTGGGTGCAGAAGGCAGTAAGTGTTGGGTTGTGCCTCAGAACACTCAAGCAGATCTAATCAATGCACCCAGGAGCAAAGGCAAACACTGAGCAGAGTGAGGGGCAGTGAGTGGGGGCCTGACATGCAGAAGGAGCAGATTGCTGGGGGAGGAACTGCCTTTCCTGTGCCATGACCAGGGCACATCCCACTGCAGGAAAAGCCCCAGGCCAGCCCAGCACATTGAAGGCCACAGGCACAACTCAGAGTGACTTGGTGGCACCTCTGCCAGGGAGAGCCTGAAACCCCAAATGCATCTTGGCAGCAGCAGGTCCTGCCAGTCCATGGCCAGGAGCCCTCCCTTGCCAGCCCAGCCTGGTGGGCAGCACTGCAGAGCTGCTGGTTAAGGGTGTTCTTTCTTGCTGGGCTCTGCAAAGCCACTTCTGCTACGGGAGCCTCATCGGGAAGAAATTGGGCCCCAGCAACTTGGAGACAAGATATTAATCAAAACCTGCTCATGCTGTTGCCAAACCCCTCTGAAATGATTGGGGTAATAAAACCCCCTAACACTGCATGTTTGGTGTTACAAAGGAAGGTATCACTTTATTCCCATTCTCTGTGTGTGTGTCCAACAGAAATCCTTTCACACAGACACCAATGCATCACTTTTTCACATATTTATAAATTTTTAGCAAAGAAATCAATGTTCATTGGTTCTAAATGACATAATTTTATTGAACTAATTTTGAATTAATATTGAATTAATTTTTATCTTCTATTAGTTATGGACTTCTCCCTCTCTATGCTAATTAGTCCATATTTTTAGTCTTTTTCTCCTGGCTGGGACTTTCCATCACATCTCCTAAGTCCTTGTTAGCCATCTTCTTTATCTACTGGTTTCTGCAAAATGTCCTTGTGGTCCATAAATTCTGCATTCCAGATGTCCAACATCAACAGTACATCTTTCTATCCCGGGCTTTGTTCATCAAAGCATATCAAGGTTCACTTAACAAAACTTAGAGAATTAGTACTTTTCCCAAGCTGTGTTCTCACAGTGGTAGGTTAAATTCTGCTGAGTGCTGGCTGAAAGAGATTTAAGGCCCAACACACAACTTGTCTTTAATTCAAGCAGTTCACTAAAAGGCTAATTAAAACCATTATGAAATTAGAAGAGTTATATAATTTCCTACAATCTAAGCAGAGACCAGACAGGGGCAGAGGGAAGGGGAGGCCAGGCATGGGGGATATGGCTGGAATGTGATGGTTGTGAGGTCACTTCCACTGCAGCAGCCTGGGTGGCCCTCAGGAGACATTCTGGCCAGGGAGCATTGTGAGGTCATCCAGCACATCAGGGAACCCACACAACAAAATTTGCCATCCTTGGGGAGCTGAAAGAGTGGGGCAGGTGGGAGAGCCCCCCAGGTTCTGATTCTGGGGGCAGCTCTGTCACACAGCCCCACCAACCCTGGCAGGCAGGAAGGCAGCCTGGGCTTGTGGCCACCCTGCTCTGCACTGGCCCTACAACTGGGAAAAAGTCTTTTCCTCATCTCCAGGCTGAGCATTCCCTGTTTCCCTCAACACCCCTTGTCTTTCATCCTCTTCACATGCCAGCTCCAGCCAAGCCTTCCTTTCCTCAAAAAACAAAGTCCAAATTTCTATTTTTATTCTCTGCCAGCTGTGCTTGCTGTCACCTCCTGGCAGTGGCTTCATGGCCCCTGTCACAGCCAGCCCTGGCCCTGCACTGACCCAGCTCTGCTGCCCCACAGATGCTGCATCAGGAAGGGAAGGTCCATGGGGGAGGGAAATGCACAGGGACTCATCCTGGAAGGGACCTCGGGCGGGTTCTGGGCCAAACCAAAGCACAGTGAGTGGAGAAGGGGACACAAGGGTGGGCTGTTTGTGTGCTCTGCCATGTCAGGAGAAGATGTAGAGCTCCAGAGACACCCAGACAATGTGGATCCCTCCAGGAGATGATCTCAGACAGGGGCTCCCAGGCCTCTGCCACTTGCTGGTTACTCTGGTTTGATGGTCACTGGTGGTTACACTCATCCACACCCACCAGTGTTCTGCGCACACACACCAGTCTCACCAGTGTCTGGGTCCTCAAAGAACGTAAGAATTAATGATTTGTGGCCTCCACTCCAGTGGCAGGCACCTGGATCTCCCTCCATACCCAGAGCATAGAGATCCCTTCTCCCAGAAAGTTCCTGGTAATGGAGGTATTAGGAAAATGGAACAGCCAGTGGAGTCAGTTGCAGGGCATGGCCAGGGAAAGGCACTGACCAGTCACCTCTTTAAACATGTTCAGCTTCTTTCATCCATTTTTCGCTCTCTTTTCTCAGGTCTGTTCCTCCATAAATCACTTTAGTCATTTCCTGGACATCCCATGGCAAGTCTTGTACAGTCCCTAAATGCACTTTCTGGCTGCCCATCCTGAGTCTCAGGACCTGAGTGAGAAAACCCCCAACCTCAGCTGCAAGGCCATCCTGGGGGGCTGTCACTGATCAGTTGGGGAGACTTTCATGCAGAGATGTTGGAAATCTCTATTAGTTCCTTTATAACTTTTGAGTTTTGAAAGGCTCCTCCAAAGTCATTGAAATTCATGTCTCTAAAAGGACTGTTTTTCCATTTTCATAAAGTGTTGGGGATTAGGTCACATTAAAATGCCAACATGGTGCATGTAGGTATTTGCAACCCTGTGGAGAAGGAGTTGGGGATATAGGAAAAAAGAATAATAATCTGTTTGGGTTGGAAGAGACCTAAACCAGACACGAGTCCAAGGACCTTTGCATTAGCCATGGACACCTTCCACAGGTTCAGGTTGTACAAAATTCCCAAACTTGGACAGATCCACGGATGGAGTTTTCAGTTACTTAATAAGCTGGCCCAGGTTCCTGCCACCCTCAGCACAAAATATTTCTTCCTGGCATCCAATGAAAATCTCCCCTCATTCAGTTCCAGATCCTGTGCCTTGTTTTGCCAATACAGCCCTTGACAGAAAATGTCACTGTGTCTCTCCTGCACTAAGAGCACAACATTTTCATGGCTAAACATCTTGGAGAGGGACCAGAAACATCCCATGGAGGGGTTTGGAGGCCTCAAGCACAAGTCCTGGACCCAGTGGTGTGGAGACTGAGGAGACGTTTGAGAGGGCTGAAGGGCAGTTAAAGGGCAAATGGGGAGGTCCAGACTGCACACAAGGAGAAAGGAATTTCTGCCCAAGGGCAGTGCTGTGGTGCAACACATCCCCCTGAAGGAGTCTGGATCAGTCCAAGGCTTTGTGTGCCAAGGCAGAGCCAGGGAGGAGGGAGAGATGTCAGTGCAGGAAGGGGCCAGCGAGGTGGGGCAGCCGGGGGATGCCGACAGCCTGCAGGGAAAGGGGCAGGGCATGGACACCGTAGGACAGCCTGGGCTGGAGAGGAGACAGGGATATGCAGAAGCTGAAAGGCCCCAAGAGAGCCAACTTGTGCAGGCCTTTGGCCATGGCTGCTGTGTGTGCCCCTGATGGCATGAGGAGACAAGTGAGCCTTGCAGCCCTGGGGCCTCATTGCCTCCTTGTCCCTGCTCACAGCCTGGGAGGTGCCACCCCATCCTCCTGCCCCTGCTATTCCACATTCCGCACCCCTGGGCCCAAGGAAGAGGCCCGAGGAATGAGGGAGAGACCTTTAGGTTAATGAAATGTTTCTTAGTTTCCTCAGCATCAGAGTGACCTTTCTTTCCTAGTCCATATTTGTCATCATTGTCTCCTTGTTTTCTAACTGGAATCTGGGGACACTTTCTCAGTTATGGCCCTCAGAGGGACCCATTAACAACAAAAGAAACTTTAAAGAGACTTTAAAGTTTGATTCAGACTTTGCTTTCTCAAGAGGTTCCTACACCTTTCCTCAGGGTCTGATGTTCAGGGACTCAGCACCAAACCCCCCAGAGGGCCATTAAATGCCCTGGGCTGTTGCTGTGCTGCTGAGCTGGGCCGGGCTCCTGGCACACAGGGAGCTCCTGGCAAGCGGGCAGCGCTGCAGAGAGACAGCTCTGCCCAGGAGCAGCTCCTGTGCACAGCCCAGCAGGGCTCAGGGCACTGCCTGCACACACCGAGGGCATTAAAGCAGGGGAGAGAGAGGTTACACACAGTCTGGGGTGTGAGGAAAGTTGAGAGGAAGATCCACAGAAGAGGAATCTTCCCAGGCTTTCAGAAGGTAAGTCTGCATGAAGGGCAATGTATGTGCAGTTTGTGGGAAGATCTCCCAACGCTGGCACATCCCACAGTCTGGGGGGTCTCTAATGTGGGATATCACAGTTTCTCTGGTGCTGAAGGTGAGGACAGGCTGCAAAGCAGGGACTCTCTGCTGCACCATCCCAGGGACATCCCAGCAGGGTTCCCTCCTCCTAGGGATGGCTGTAGGGTTTGAACCCTGGCTGTGCCACCCAGGCTGTCCCAAACTGTCCTGCAGAGCAGGGTCCTGCACCCCAGGGTGCTGTGCCAGGGCAGGAGCTCTGCCACATGCCAGAGGCAGCTCTCAGCTGGTCTGGGGAGCTCCCTCAGTGCTGGGAGAGACGCTGTGGATGGAAAGAGCAAACCCTGGTGGAGCAGGGCAGGGCAGGGCAGGGCAGGGCAGAGCAGGTTTGTTCAGCTATCAAGTGAGAGTTTCATAGTTGAGTACTTCTTACAGAGCACTCAGGGATATTTTCCAGGGGATACATCAAGGGGAAGGTGAAAGGAGGGATTTCTATCAGGCTCTCAAGCCACATGCCTGGTGGTTTGAGTAGCAGAGGGAACTCTGAGGAGCTGAACAGGAGCTGAGAACAAATACCTGGCATTGTTGGTGTCTGGAGGTGGCACAGCTGGATCAGGATGGCAATGCCCTGAGTGCCCACCTGGTTCTGCCCTGGCTTCTCCCAGCCGGACCCTCAGTGTGCATTTCCTTTTTCCTCAACTTGCCCTTGTTACTGGGGTTGTTTCCTCCTTCTCTCAGTCAGGCTCACTGGGAATGGGAGTTCAAGCCACAGAGTCAATCACTGATCCTGTGATCCCCCTCAGGCAGGTGGGTCCCTGGGAATGAGACATTCCAATTTTCCTTTGACCTGTGGGGCTGTCAGTAGTGAATTCTGTGTGCCTGGAGAATGAGGTGTGTTTCCCAGAATCAAACCCCATTGTCAGGACACTTGTCTCTTCTCTGAGATGTCCTTCCAAGCAGGGAGCTGCCCTCAAGAATGCAAATCACCTTCATAGCACAATTGTGTTATCTGAAATCCCCAGTGCAGAGGGGAGAGATGCTGTGCCCATCCCAGGAAATGCTGTTGAGTTGGTGAGATGAGCCATGTGTGTCCTTGAGACCTTGAGCCAGGCTGGGACATTGAGTGCTCTGTGATGGATCTCTCTGCTCTCAACAGTGTCTAGTGGAATTTCAGACAAAAATGGGAGTGTGATCAGTCTCTCTCTGAGGAAGGCCCACGTCCAGGGCAGCTGGAACAAGGCAGAGGGACAGAGCAGCTGTCCTCACTCTGCACTAAGCCACAGACATGGTCCTGTTTGGGAAGCCCTGCTCTGCTCTTCCTCAGGGCAGCAAAAATGCTCAGGGGTTCTGCCATCCAGGAAAACTCCACAAGGAAGATGAGGGGAGTCAGAAACAAAACACCCAAACCTCTGCAACTGTCTTCTGGAATCCTGAAATCTTCTCAAAACTGGGAGTGCAGATGCCCATGAGAACTTTTGCTTTAGGAGCAGTTTCATCTGACACAGCTGAACACCAGGATAGGCCCTGCCCCCACCATGGCCACGACCCCACTGGAGCAGAGCAGGGCTGACCCTCACAGCCAGTGGGCAGAGGGGCTGCTCCTCATGGGAAATGTAGTGAGCACCAAGCAGGGCTCCAGCCATGGATATGAAGCAAATTTTCCTGAAAAAGGAAAAGTGGGGAGTGTGAGTAGAAGGGAAAGGGGTATTGGGATATGGCTGTGATTATTCTCAGAAATATCTCATCTGATTTGTCACTGTTATTTCCTCCTTGGACAATGCCCCACCTCCAGAAGTAGCAAATGCCCAACAGCAGCTCCATCAGCCAGTTCCTCCTCCTGCCATTGGCAGACACGCGGCAGCTGCAGCTCCTGCACTTGTGGCTCTTCCTGGGCATCTCCCTGGCTGCCCTCCTGGGCAACGGCCTCATCATCAGCGCCGTAGCCTGCGACCACCACCTGCACACCCCCATGCACTTCTTCCTGCTCAACCTGTCCCTCACAGACCTGGGCTCCATCTACACCACTGTCCCCAAAGCCATGCACAACTCCCTCTGGGACACCACAACCATCTCCTACATGGGATGTGCTGCACAGCTCTTTTTCTTTTTGTTCTTCATCGTGACAGAGTTTTATCTTCTCACCATCATGTGCTACGACCGCTACGTTGCCATCTGCAAACCCCTGCACTACGGGACCCTCCTGAGCAGCAGAGCTTGTGCCCACATGGCAGCAGCTGCCTGGGCCACTGGCTTTCTCCATGCTCTGATGCACACAGTCAATACATTTTCCCTGCCTCTGTGCCATGGCAATGCTCTGGGGCAGTTCTTCTGTGAAATCCCCCACATCCTCAAGCTCTCCTGCTCACACTCGTACCTCAGGGAAATTGGGCTTCTTGTGGTTAGTGTCTGTTTAACCTTTGGTTGTTTCATTTTCATAGTTTTCTCCTATGTGCAGATCTTCAGGGCTGTGCTGAGGATCCCCTCTGAGCAGGGACGGCACAAAGCCTTTTCCACGTGCCTCCCTCACCTGGCCGTGGTCTCCCTGTTTGTCAGCACTGGCACAATTTCCTACCTGAAGCCTGAGTCCATCTCATCCCCATCCCTGGATCTGGCACTGTCAGTTCTGTACTCAGTGGTGCCTCCAGCAGTGAATCCCCTCATCTACAGCCTGAGGAACCAGGAGCTGAAGGATGCTGTGAGGAAAATGATGACTGGATGCTTTTCAGCAGGAAGAACCTGTCAGTTTTCTTCTGTACAGTGTTCACAATAAAACTCATGACAGGCTCAGTTTGACTTCCCAGGTTTTCCTTGGTGGTCAGTGGGTTCTTTTTGTCATAGTGTTGTGCTCGATTAAATTATTTTATTCATCCTCTCATCTAATTAATTTTTTATTTTCATTAATTTTACTCTCTTAAATCTGTACCTGAGTAATTTTGCTATCTCTATTTTAAACAAACTCTCTTGCAATTGCCCTGTCTAGCTGGTTAGGGTTTTTGATTTGAGAGTTTCAGGCATCTACTGGGCAGTTCCATGTGTGCAGAGAAGGGCAAAGAGTCCCAGCACAGCAGCACTGCCAGGGAGCACCAGCACTGGGCCTTTGCTGACCTGCTCTCTTTCCACTTGTACACTCTCCTGCAGAGCCCCTGGGCTGGACTAAGGCCTTGGTCCTCTGCCAGCTGGGACACAGACCTGCTGCATGTCCATCCTGGGCTCACAGGCAGGGACAGGCCATGGGCACTGCTGGGACACAGCTGGGCTCCACAACAGCAGCTCCATCAGGAAAGGGCTTCTCCTTAGCTCAAGACATGCAGTCTTAGGGCTTTTTGCAAAGTCACTCTCAAGAACATGCCAAGAAATAGACTCTGTAGAGGCTCCTTGTTTGGCTTGTTCTCCAGGGGCTCTAAACCTGTGTGTGAACCAGCGAACAGAGCCCTGTAACTGCAGGGGCTACAGCAGGCACAGGGAAACAGATCCAGTGAGTGTTCTGTGTTACCCTCAGTGAACACACTGCTGCTACCCATGACAACAATAGCAGTAATAAAAGCTGAAACTATAACAAAGAAACCCCACAAGAAGCACATGTGGAGCACAACACCATTGCTCTACTGCTCACCACTCTGTGCCCAATGCCCAGCCCAGCCAAGACACAGATCAGCCCTTCCTGACCAACCCCCCATTAACACCCTGAGCATGGCCCTGCATCAAAGGGAACATCCCTTGGGCCAGTTGGGCTCAGCTGTCCTGGCCCTGCTCCCTCCCAGTTCTGTGACCCTCAGGAGATCATTGGAGGCCATGATTGAACAAACCTCTCATACCTTCCAAATCAAAACCCAAACCCAAAGCACCATGAAATACCTGCAGCCCCAGAAGTTTTAAGGAGCTCCCACGGGCCATACCTGACAAAGCCTCCCCAGGGACTCACCCCAGCAGATCCTTGGAGGCCACAACTGCAGGGAGGCAAAGGCTCTGGGCAGCAGCTCAGGTGCTGAGCAAAGCCTGGCTTGGCTGGAGGCAGCAGAAAGGACCAGCCCTGACCCCCAGTTTGGGGAAGGCACATCCTGTCCCTCACACCTTGCTCAGGGCTCTGCTGGGGGCACTGGCATGGGGGGTGATGCTGAGGGCAGGACAAGGGGTGACAGTGCCCAGCCTTCCTGGGGCTGTGCCAGGAGACTACCAGGCCCCAGAGCCTCAGCACAACAGGTCTGCTCACAGCCCTTGGTGGCACAGACAAAGTTGTGCCCGAGAAAACAAAGAGTTGGGATCTCTTGTACTTCTGGCCCAGTCACTTGATGTCCCTCTGTGAAGGAACAAACCACCTCTCGGAGGTGGGTGACAAACCAGTGCTGGGAATGGTCATTTGGAGGGGCTGGTCTGTGATGAGTGTCCCAGGATTCTTTTGTCCCATGAGCCTCTAAAGTGCCTCAAAGGGCTCCTTGATTCCAGGACATTCTGCAGTGTCCATGATCCCTGCTTGCTTTGAAAGGTTGTACCATGTCACAGTGTCCCTTTGGTTCCATGAGGTTCTGTGGTGTCACAGTGTCCCCTTTTATTCCAGAAGGTTCCACACTGTCCTTGCTGGAACACACCTGGTTGGATGTTGCCCCACCTGCAGAGCTGACTCCAGCTCTGGGGTCCCAGCACAGCAAGGACATGGAGCTGTTGGAGCGAGTCCAGAGAAGGCACCAAGATGATCAGAGGGATGAAGCAGTTCTGCCATGGTGGAAGGCTGAGAGAATTGGGCGTTGGGGTGACCTAATTGTGCCCTTCTAGTGCCTGAAAGGAGCCAGCAAGCAAGATGGAGAGAGACTGTTTACAAGGGCCTGGAGTGACAGGACAAGGGGCAATGGCTTCACACTGATAGAGAGAACGGTTAGATGGGATATCAGGAAGAAAATCTTTACTGGGAAAGAGGTGGGACCCTGGCACAGGTTGCTCAGAGAAGTTCTGGCTGCCCCATCCCCGGAAGTTGTTCAAGGCCAGGTTGGATGAGCAACCTGGTCTAGTGGAAGGTGTCCCTTCCCATGGGAGGGGATTGGAATTAGATGATCTTTAAGGTCCTTTCCAACCCAAACCATTCTATGATTCTGTGACTGGTGGGTGACATGGTGGTCAGGGCCATCTTGGGCACAAAGAATATGAAATAATGGAATTTTCCATTCTGAGTGAAGGAAGGGGCAGCAGAACTGACAGCTTGGACTGATAGCAGGGAGACTTTGCACTGTTGAAGAGACTGATTAAAGGAGTGTGTTGGGGGTCAGTCCTGAAGCAAAAAGCATTCTCATGGCCAGGCTTTGTGAACAAAGATTTGGGAAGGGCACTACCCACGCTTGCTGCAAGCTGCTGGTGGCTAAAAAGGCCGATACGGGATAGGCAGGTCTGGTCACAAAAGGCACAGGGGAACGTCTCCTTTGGCCATATTTGCAAGGAACGGTTCTGTCTGCGTTGTCTTTTCTCCTCCAGACTGACTGTGCTGCGTTCCCAAAGGAAGCAGCAGCGTCATGAATGGTGTGTCTCCATGAATCCCGAATGGAGGCCAGAGTGGACCATTGGGGCAGTCAATATGTCCAAGGCTGAACTGTTGTTTCAGGCAGTCCTTGTATCTCCTCTTCGGGGCTCCTCTCTTGCGGCAGCCAGTGGTGAGTTCTCCATAGAGCACAATCTTCGGGAGGCAGTGGGTGATCCTCCATCCTGGAGACGTGCCCTGCCCAGCACAGCTGCGTTCTCAGCAGCATGGCCTCCATACTGGTGACCCCTGCCTGTTCAGAACAGACACATTGGTCACGTAATCAGACCAGTGGATGTTTAGGATTGAACGGAGGCAGCGCTGATGGAAGAGTTCGAGGAGCCGCAGGTGGTGGCGGTAGATGACCCAGGATTCAGACCCATAGAAAAGAGCAGACAGTACAATGGCTCTGTAGACACTGATCTTTGTACTTTTCTTCAGGTGTTTATTGGACCAGACTCTTTTATGGCGTTTTCAGAAGGCTCTGTAAGTCATTGCTAGCCTGTTGTCTGTCTCTGTCAATCTTACTGTCTGAGGAAATGATGCTTCCCAGGTAGGGGAACTGCTGGACTGATTAAGCTCTGATTTGCAAGAGAAGTGTAGGGAACAGAACAAAGGACTCCATGTAATTTTCCTTGACCTCACCAAAGCTTTTGACACTTTGAGCAGAAAAGGGCTGTGGCAGATCTTGGAATGTTTAGGATGTCCCCCCAGGTTTCTCCAAATGATCATTCCGAGGATCCTGAGGATCAGTGTGGACCAGTCAGATCTGGCAATGCACTCTCTGAGCCCTTTCCAATAACCAGTGGTGTGAAACAAGGTTGTTTTCTTGCACCAACTCTATTCACAACCTTCTTCAGCAGGATGGTCCAAAGAGCCACGGCAGAGCTCGATGAAGAAAACGGCATCTCCATCCGATATGGTACCGATGGAAGCCCATTCAGCCTGAGGCGACTGCAGGCCCACACCAAGCCCCTGAATCACCTTGTCCAGAGCTGCTTTTTGCTGACGGTGTCGCCCTCGTTGCTGACACAGAAGCAGCTCTGCAGTGCTTCACATCCTGCTTGGCAGAGGCTGCTGAGCTTTTGGGGCTGGAAGGCAGCTTGAAGAATACAAGCTGCACCTCAGGAAGTCTTCCATCAGCCCCACATCACCGCAGGCAAATCAGAGCTCAAGTCAGTCCAGCAGTTGGTTTTCTCTATTGCAAAATTTAACCCCAGAACTGCTCCAGAAACCCTCTGTGTGAGAATGTCCTGCAGCACTGTGTATTCCTCCTGCAAATCCCCTGGGAATTTGTGATTATTCCATGTCTATTTAGTGGCACACAAACTCCCCATCTTTGTGGCTCTTAGGGCTTAGTTATGTTATTACAAGCCAGTAATAGAGCATAGAATGAACTTGTGTAAAGCAAAGAAACATCAGGGGTGGCAGGTCTTGCATTCAGCCCCTCCTCTTTCCCACCTGTGTCCATCCCCTACACAGAGATGGGGCTTTTCCCAAGGGCTTGGCTCCAGGCTCCAGCACTGGGACCAGTTTGGGGCCAGGCAGTTTTGGGGATGGGTTTATTCTCTTTATTTCTCCACATTTCCCACTCTGGTGCTGGCACAGAGGCTCAAGCCCAGTTCTCACCAGTTCACTTGTGATGCTTCTGATGGCCAGTGAAGCTTCCAGGGCCTTGCACCTTTCCTGGCTTGTGGCCCAGTTGCTCTCAGCCTCTGAAAAGTAACAGCATTTTCCTTGGAAAGCAGGCCAAATGTCTGGGCACACACAGCAGAATTCCAGGTTAGGGAAATGGCATCTCCAAGGAATGAAATAGAGAAAGCTGAGGGAGACACATGGGCAGCCTGAAAAAGCAGGAAAACGGGATTAATTTATTGTTTTTTTCCTAGCAGCTGCAAGGGAGAAACTGGGAATGATATTCCTGTGATGGAGTGAGGAGCAGACACCTGGACCACAGTTTAGGGCAAAAAGGGAGTCACCCCAAAGGGTGCTTTGCCTGGGGAGCCTGCCTTGATGCTGGGAAAATCCTGGGATCCTCCCATCCCCTAAAATGGAGGTGCCTGGCCCGGATCCTCCCCATGGGGTGCCTGGGTGGGACTCACCAGTCAGGGCCACAGCCAGGCTGAAGCTGAGGCTTCCCAGGAACACACTCAGAGGGAGGAGAACACGCACCAGGTGGGATGTTTGCCAGTCTGAACCTGGGGAAAGGAAGAGCAGAACAAGGCTGGGCTGGGTCCTCTCCCCTCTGCTTTGGCCTCCCTTGCTGGATCCTCAGTCCATCCTGAGCCCCACCCAGGACAGGGAACCTCTTGGGGCTCATAAGGGCAAGAGAGCTGAGGCAGGTCCTTCACAGGCACCAATGTGTGTCTGAAGACCTGGAGATGGATCTTCAGCCTCCAGAGGTGACCACAGCCTGGAATTTGAGTGCTCCACACCAACCCCAGGGCTCCATCCCCATCCCACTGGTGCTTCCCAAGAGAGAGATGCTCTTCCCACCCCCTGCCCATACCCAGGGTGTTGGTTTTCCCAGCATTGCCCCATTTGGACTGTTCCTTGAGATCACTGCAGGGGTTCAACACTTCCCCTTGGCCTGAACACTTTGTCTCCTGGGTTTCTTTTCCCTTTGTGGCAGAGAAGCCTCAGAGCCCAGGGCTGGCATTCCCGGCCCCTGCAGGTGAATCCTCTGGGGCGCCTGTGCCAAGGCAGAGGCTGAGGAGACCTGCAGGCACCTGAGCCCCCGCGTGTGCCACATTCCATGGAGCCAGCACAGCCTGGCTGGGGCTCTGCAGCCCCTGGGCTGGAGGGGCAAGAGGCACCTCGGGAAGCCCTGGCAGGGCAGGGTTTGGCCTGAGCTGAACAGGCATTGCCGGGAGGAGGTGTCAGAAAGGACAGAGGGAGGGGAAAAGGCAGGGGAGGGAAAGAGAGGGGAGGGAGAAAGATTGAAAAAGATCAAGAGGCAAAAAAGACAAATAGAGAAGAGAAAAAGACAAGTTTAAATTTTAAATAAATAGAGAAGTCACTGTCTGCTCACAGTTCAAAGGGAGCTGAAGTTTTTGCGAGGGCACAGGAGCCTGTTCAGGGTCAGGAGCTGCTTCTTCCAAGAGGAAGGAAACGCCTGGAAGGATCAGAGCAGAGTTTGTGCTTTGACACCCCTTTCCCAGAACCTGCAGGAGGGAGAGCTGAGTCTGAAATAACAAGTGTTCTGTTGAGCTTTAATGTCTCGTAGCTGCTTGCAAGCTTGTTTAGCTTTGTTTGCCAAGATGTAGAAATGGTAAAAAGCTTTGCCAGTTGGGGCTGGATTTGTGAAGCAGCCCCGGGCCAGCTCTGCAGTAACAAAGAATCGATGTCTGTCCCGAGCGTGTCACTCTCGGCCTGTCACACCCGGGAAGGAACGCGATGTTTGCGGCCACCCCCGAGGCACAAACTCGCTCCGAGCCCGCCGGGGGTTCCGCGGGAAGGAGGAGCCCGTGGGGAGCCGCTCCCTGTGCGGGGTCTGGGGAGGGGACATGGGGGGGCACGGGGGGATACGGGGGGGGGCACGAGGGGGCATGGGAGGATACAGGGGGTCCACGGGGCGACACAGCCCCTAAGGAGCGGACACGGGGGGACACTGGGGCCGAGCCCCCCAGACCCCGCTCCTGCCCCCCCCGCCCGCACCAAGCCCCGAGCCCCGGCAGGGCTGCAGCCCCCAAACCAGCTGGAACCTGGGGGTGGGAGGGCAGCCCTGAAGCCAGGCTTGCTATAGTGGGACTTGCTGAGAGCGACTTAGAAGGGTTTGTTCGTAAGGAACTGGCCTGAATCCTGAGAAAAGACAAATGTTTTCTGTTTTTCTATCAAAGATAAGCAGGAGACAGGAATTTCTGAACAAACAACAGTAAAACGATAAAACAAATTTTTTTTTAACCATAGAGAGGTTTAGATAAAGAAAACCTTGAAAGAGTTTAGTCCTGCATTTGGAAGAAATAAATCAAAACACCTCTGTCCCAGAGGCTGCAACCAGCAAACAGTGTCTAGATAGAAAAGAAATGCATAGACACAAGACATTCAGTCTTTTAACCCTTTGCCTAAGCCCTAAAAATGTGTGTCTCAGGTGATTCAGAAGATGTTTGTGTAGCTTGGAAGGATGTGCAGTGATTGATGTCACTCAGATGGATCCGCACCACGGAATGTCCGGTGTCCTCACTGAAATTCCCCTCCTAAACCAGTCCAAATTTGACTCCTGGGGAGCTGCATCGTGTCAGACACAGCCCCTGTGCCTGCCCACGGTGTCAATAAAGGCACTTTGGCTCACAGTGCGGCCCTGGGTGGGTTGCTGTGACTCAGCCCCACAAACCAGGGCTCTGCCCTCGGGCGCTCGGAGCTGCACCAGGGGGATAAAGGCCCCCGGCCCCCCTGGTGCCCCCAGCAGCGGCTCTGCCCCCCAGAGCGGGGCTGTGCCCCCCAGAGCGGGGCTGTGTCCCAGACCCCACGGCCCATCCCGGGCTTGGGGCTGAGCGCGGAGCAGGTGCTGAGCTGCTGGATCTGTCTCGGGGCTCAGGGGGACAAGGGGGTGTCACACCAGTGGCACAAACAAGAGATGAGTGGTGTGTGTCAGTCCCTCCCCCTCGCTCTGTCCCTCCCCACTGCAGCCTTTCTGCCAAAGCCCCGAGGATGCTGTGCCGGGCCCTCCATCCCACGGCCCGGGATAAGGGAGATTCCAGCCCCTCCTGGGCTTTCCTGCACTGAAAGAGCCGCACCGGGGGTCTCTGCTGCCCCACATCACCCAAAGAGCTGCCCCCAGGGCCGTAGTTTGGGGCAGGACTGAGGGCTCAGGGACTGCCAGAGCAGATCTGAGCTGGGACAGAAGCACAGACAGAGACTCACATGTGGGAGTATCCCAAAAGAAACGAATTATCCCAAAATATCCCTGAATTCATTCCACAGTAACTCTGATCCCTCCCCCAATATCGGAATTCTCCCAGAATAACTGAAACCTCCTGGAATACCTGATTCTTCACCAAAAATCCTTTGATTCTTCCCCAATTACTCCAAAAATACCTGAGGTCTCCCAAATATTTCTGAATTATTCTAAAACACCACTGAACTCCCCCCAAATCCCCCTAAACTCTCAAACAACTCTCAATCCTCCAGAAACACATCAAATCTTATCAAATACTTCTCAATTAGCTGCACCCCCTTAAACTGCCACAAAACATGCAAAGACCCCCCAAACACACTCAGAGCCCACCAAGGTCCCCACCAAACCCCCTTCTGGGGGGACCTTCCAGGGCACTGGTGGTGCTGGGACCCTCCTGGCTGTGGGTGAGGAGCTCTTGGGTGAGCAGGGTGGGGGGTGGGAAGAGGGGATGGTGGGAAAGGTCTGAGGGGAACGGGATAAAAGGGGTGGTTGGATTCCCACAGTGAGCGAGAGGGGAGTGGGACACCTCTGAAAACAGAGGGGGCTGGAAACTGAGGACTGGGGACAACGGGAAAAGGGATGGGAGAGGTCAGAAAAGTGGGGAAAAAGGGAGGGTTGGACCCCCAAAACTGATCAGGAGGTGGATGGACACTGGGGGGATGAGTTGTAAGGGGTGGGAGAAGAGGGAAAGTGTGAGCTGTGACCCCCAAACTGATCTTGGCAGGGGCTGGGGATTGAGGGGACAATGGGAAAGGGGAGGAATAGGCAGAAGGGTGGAAAATGGGGATTGGGCTGACAGGATGGACAGTCCCATGGGGGTCTTTGGGCAGAGGGGGGATTGGAAAAGGGGGCTCTGGGGTGGCTCCCTCAGCTCCCAATCTGCTGTGGGGTGCTGGGGCTGCTGGAGAGGGGGGGCACCCTGGGGCAGGGGGGAAAATGGAAGGCTTAGGGTTTATTTATTATTACAAGTGATCAGATAAAAGATGTCAATCAAAATTATTTACTACACAATATAAATGCTAAACCTACCAGTAGTATAGTGTGAGACAGGACAGTGCACCATCCTAAAGGAACTGATGAAGCAATTCTACTAAAGCTATCACAAAAGAAAGAATTATTAAGTAGAGATCAATGGAACTCGCCCAGCCCAAGGGACCTGGGGAGATCTTTGCTCTCAGCCTCGAGGAGTGACCTTGGTGGGGGTTCCCACCCTAAGGGAGGAATCTCCACACACACCCCAAGAAGGGATATGTTGGAAAAACCTGCCCCTGTGAAAGGGGACTGGACCTTTAGAGTATAAAGGGATTGACTGACAGTCATTTGACTCCTGGGGTTGCCTCACCATCAGGATGTTAATCTGGGGTTGAAACCAGAGTGGAGTCCCCTCAGCCAACCACTGATACATTTGCAAAGAGGGCATCGTTTGCTTGGACATTCCAATGAGGGATGCCCTGGCACAGGCCTAAAGCCATCAAATCCCCTCATCCCAAAGGATTTTCAAGGTCAGTTCTGTGTCCTGATGGATGTTCCTCCCACTCTGTTCACCCAGGTGCCTACAGGGAACCAGGAGGATGAGGAGACCACCAGCCAGGTGTTTTCCCAATGTGAGTCACCAGGAATGTTGGTCACCAAGATTACCCTAAGTGGGTCAACAGGTCTTTACCCAACATGGGTCACCAGGTCTGTGCTCAATGTGGGTCACTGTGGATCATTCAACATTGGTACTCCAATGAGTGATGGAGCTGGAGCAGCAGACGAAGCTCTTCCTGCAGTTGGGGCACTCTGAGGGCTTCCCTTATTGGTGGGTTCGTTGGTGTTTGGTCAAGTTAGAGCTGTCAGTGAAGTTCTTCCCACACTCCTCACACCTGTATGGCCTCTCCCCAGTGTGGATGCGCCGGTGGGTGACGAGGTGGGAGTTTTGTTTGAATCTCTTTCTGCAGTGGGTGCAGCAGAAGGGCCTCTCCTGTGTGTGTGTGCGCTGATGTGAGAAGAGTTGTGAGCTGGTCCTAAAATTCTTTCCGCACTCCGAACACTTGTAGGGCTGTTCCCCAGTGTGGATCCTTTGATGGCAGATCAGCTCAGAGCTGCAGCTGCAGCCCTTCCCACATTCCTCACATGTGTAGGCCCATTCCCCACTGTGGATCATTTGGTGGCGGATCAGGTGGGAGCTGAAGCTGAAGCTCTTCCCACATTCCCAGCACTTGTAGCGCTTCTCCCTTGAGTGAAGTCGCTGCTCCATCACCAGGTCGGAGCACCTGCTCAAGCCACGGCCACCTTCGGGGCACTGGGTTGGTTTTATCTCCTCAGAGCACCCAGGTCTAGTTTTGGAGATTCTCCTCCTGGGGTATCTCTGTGGATTTTCCTCCCCACTCACTTCCTACACTCTGGAGCTGTTCAAAACGGCCTCTGCCAGCAGGTTCTGCCAGGGGGATTTGTCCTCCGTGCTCTCCGTGCTCAGCTCGGGGCCTGGGGCAGGAAGGAACAGGGACAGGCAGGGCATTTGCCTCCGGCCCACAGGGAAGGCCAAGGACATCCCCCCAAACCCGGCCCCGGCAGGACGGCGTCGGCAGCGGGGTTGTCCTGCAGCCGGGGCCATGCTGGGCTGGAAGATGCAGCACAAGGGAGGGGCAAAGGGGCACCTGCCTGCGGGTCCCGGGGCATCTTCCTATTCCTCACAGCCTCCTCCTCCATCCTGACAAGCTTTGGGAAGGAGAAATCCTGGTTTGGGGAAAAACAAGGTGTGAGTGCCTTGGGTTGGGGGTTCTTCCTCCAAAAGACCATCTCTAGAACTTACTGAGCTTCTTGTGTCCAGAAAATTCTCCAAAATTCCAAGATTCAGCCAAGAAAATACTGAAAGGAACTCCTCCTCTCTGGCCTCTCCATTTTGGGGTTCTGGGGGTACCCCCTGTCCTGGCTGCTGGGGGTCTCCTGTCTGTTCAGGGTCCTCCCTCTCCAGGCTGCCGGGGCTCCAGAAACCCCTGCCCGGCCATTCTCAGGTTTCCTGTCCCCACACCTCTTAATTCTGTGACTCCAGGAACACCCTGACCTCCCTTTCCCACCCATCCCACACTCCCTTTTCCTTTAACCTGCCATCCCCTGGACCCACCAACTACCTCTCCCCACCCCAGTCCTGCCTGTCCTTCACCTTGGCACCCTCCTGATCGCCCACTCCCAGGCACTGGGATCCCCCTGCACCCCCTTATCCTGCACCAATATTCCTCTGCATACCCTTGCCTGGCCATTCCACCTCTTTCAGCCCCCACACCTCCTGTTTTGTTTTGGTTTTTTTCACTCTGGGTCCCCTGGAACCCCCACTCCTGAATTTCACAGACCACAGACTCCCCCTTTTTGGAACACTGGGGGTCCACTTGAATCAGTTTCTCTGGATACTCTGGATCTCTCTACCCCATGATTCCCCTTTCCCTGACCCCTGGACCCCCCTTTCCTGGGCACAGAGTCCCCCTGGACCCTCCATTTCCCTTCTCCAAGCTGCTATATCCCCCCTTCCTTGGACCTGTGGCCCCCTGAAAACCCCCTTCCCCAGCTCTGTGTCCTCCCTACACAACAAAAGATTCAGCCCCAAAAAAGCCTCCCAGAAGTTCCTGCTCTCTGATCTCTCCACTTTGGGCTTTCGGGGGTACCCCCTAATGGGCTTGCTGGGGGTCCTACAGGTATTGGGGGTCCCCCCTCTCCAGGCTCCCTGTTTTAGTGTCCCAGGGGGGTCTCTGAGCACCCCGAGCAGAGACTCAGGGCAGAAGCCGCCCCTGGGACCCTCGGCATTCCTTGGAGGGGTTTGGAGGGCCCTGGAGTTGTTTTGGGAGGTCTGGGAGGGAGTTTTAGGGGTATCCTGGGATAGTTGGGGTAGGTCTGGAAGCGGTTTGGGGGACCTGGTGTGGTTTGGAGGGACTGGGAGAAAGACCGGGGGGGGTCATGAAGTAGCCTGGGGGTCCTGGAGAGGTTTAGAGTGGTCTGGGTGGGGGTCTGGGAGGAGGTTGAGAGAATTTGGGCAGGTCTGGGTGCCCTAGAAGGGGGTTTGGTGAGTCCTGCGATGGTTTCGGGGGTCTGGGAGCTGAATTTAGGTAAGTATGGGGACATTTTAGGGGTCCTGGGCAGTTTAGACGGTCTGGGAGAGGTTTGGGGGGTCTGGAAGGGGTTTAGGAGATCTCTGGGATGTTTGGGGCGGCCCGGGGTGTTTCAGGGGCTCCGCAGAGTTCAGGACGGGATTTGGGGCATCCTGAGGCTCCAGGGCAGTTTGGGGGGTCCCAGGCGGTGGGTTAGGGGGGGTCTCAGGGGTATTTTCGGGGGGGATTTGGGGCGTTCTGAGCCGCATCCCGGGGTGGGGGGAGGGGCTTACCCGGCTCCTTCACCGTCACGGCCAACACGGCCCCGGGGGGGGTCCCGGGGGGTCTGTGGGGGGTGGGTGGGTCGTGAGGGACCCCCAAAACCCGCCCCGAGTCCCCGAATGCCCCCGAAATGCTCCCAAATTTTCAGAAATTAGCCGAAACTCGCCGCCATTGCTCAACTTTCCAGCAGTGCCGTCCAGTCCCGCCCTCCGTCTGCACCGCCTCTGATTGGGCGCTGCTTCTGCCCGTCACCGCCTGCAGCCAGTCAGCGCTCAGGAATGCAGCGGGCGGTGATGGGATATGGAGTCCAGCGCCATTTTGAGCCTGTCCCGTACTACATTTCCCGTCATGCACCGCGCTCCCGCTCTGGCCAATCACAGGCGGGACTACAACTCCCGCCCCCCCCGCGCCCAATCGGGTCGGTCCCACCCCCATTGCAGCCCCCCAAGTGCCCCCCGGACCCCAAACTGCCCCAGAAGGGCCCCAGGACTCCCAAGTGCTCCCCCAATACCCACCAGGACCCCCAAATCACCTCCCTGGACCCCCACGTGACCCCCAAGTTCATCCAGAACTTACAAGTGACCCCTAAAATCCTCTTTGGACCCCCAGATTCCGTTGCCGGACACTCGAGTGACCCCCCAGGTGTCCTCTCGTACCCCCAAGTGCCCCATAAATGCTCCCACAGACCCCCGTGGGATTCCCATTGTTTCCCAAGTGCCCCCCAGACGGCAATTCCACCCCAATCCCTCCAAAGCCCCCCAGCCCCCCGTTTCCCGTGGGGTTTTTTCCCAGGATTTGGCTCTCCAAGGGGGCACTTGAGAGGCCAGGGGGGATCTGGGGCCACTTTGGGGGCTGGTGAGCTGGGGAAGGGATCTGGGGTGGGGTTAAGAGATTTGAGGTGCGATTATAGGAATTTTGGGTGGAATTCAGTGGTTTTAGTGCAGAATTAAATGGGTTTATAGTGACATTAGGAGAGATTGGGTGGAATGAAAGGAACTTGAGACGTAATTCAATATTCCTTGTGTGAAATTAAGGGGATTATAGTGGAATCTTAATGATTTTGGATGGAATACCAGGGATTCTAAGAGGGATTAAGGAATTTTGGGGTGCAACTAAGAAATTTGGGGTAGAATTAGGAATACTTTGGGAAGAAATAAGAAAATTTTAGATAGAAAAAATGAGATTTTAATTGGAAATATGAAGATTTGGGGAATTTTAGGTGGAATTAATAGAATTTTCAGTAAAATAAATGCAATTATGAAGATTTTAAATGAAATTAAATGATTTGTGAGAAATATTATTAGGGATTTTCAGTAAAACTAAGGGGATTAGGTTTAAAATTCGTGATTTGGGTAGATATGAGAAGAATTTTATGTAGAATTAAGAAAATTTTGAATCAAATTCAGGGGATTTGAGGAAAAATCAGCAGGATTTTGATGGGTTTATAGGGATTAGAGGTGGAATTAAGGCAACTTTGAGGAGAATCAGTGTAAAATAAGGTGAAAATCAGGGAATGTTTTGGTGGAATTAAAAGAAATTTGGGATAGAATTAAGGGAACTTTGAGTGGAATCTTTAGGGGGTTTGGAGTAAAACTGGGGTGATTTGGGATGAAATTCTGGGCATTTCAGGAGACGTTCAGGGACTCTTGAGTGGAATTCAGGGATTTCAGGAGGAATTAGGAGGCTGGATGGCACCTTAAGAGATGATGGGATGGAGCAGGTGACATTTTTAGGGGTGTAAAGTCAATAAATCCCCTCTTCCCAATGAATTCCCAATGCTGGTCTGCGTCCTGATGGATGTTCCTCCCCCTGAACTCACCCAAGTGCCCACAGGGAACCAGGAGGGTGTGGAGTCCTCCAGCCAGGTGTGCTCCCAGTCTGGGTCACTGGGAATGTGAGTCCCCAGGTGTGTTCCCAACGTGGGTCACTGGGAATGTGGCTCACCAGGTTGTTCCCAATGTTCCAGGTTCACTAGGATTCCCAGAACAAAATACAAGACACTAAAACACAGCTGAGGTAGCAAAGCAAATTTATTGGTGAGCAAAGCCAATGGATCCTGTTCCTTGGCACACACACAGCACATCCTCAGCCCTGCAATCTCCCCAGGCCAATGGATCCTGTTCCTTGGCACACACACAGCACATCCCCAGCCCTGCAATCTCCCCAGGCCAATGGATCCTGTTCCTTGGCACACACACAGCACATCCCCAGCCCTGCAATCTCCCCAGGCCAATGGATCCTGTTCCTTGGCACACACACAGCACATCCCCAGCCCTGCAATCTCCCCAGGCCAATGGATCCTGTTCCTTGGCACACACACAGCACATCCCCAGCCCTGCAATCTCCCCAGGCCAATGGATCCTGTTCCTTGGCACACACACAGCACATCCCCAGCCCTGCAATCTCCCCAGGCCAATGGATCCTGTTCCTTGGCACACACACAGCACATCCCCAGCCCTGCAATCTCCCCAGGCCAATGGATCCTGTTCCTTGGCACACACACAGCACATCCCCAGCCCTGCAATCTCCCCAGGCCAATGGATCCTGTTCCTTGGCACACACACAGCACATCCCCAGCCCTGCAATCTCCCCAGGCCAATGGATCCTGTTCCTTGGCACACACACAGCACATCCCCAGCCCTGCAATCTCCCCAGGCCAATGGATCCTGTTCCTTGGCACACAAACAGCACATCCCCAGCCCTGCAATCTCCCCAGCCCGCGGGGCAGGAGCAGCAGGTGCAGCGGCACTGGCGCCAGGGCAGGCAGGCAGTGCCCCTTCAGGCCCTGCCCTGCACCAAACCAGGCCCAGCGGGGCCTCCTCACCCCCAGCCCAGCCCACCCCTCCTGTCCCCTCTCTCTGCAGGGCAGCTTTGCCAGCTGCAGCACCAGCCCCTGCGTGCCCATCGCACCAGCCCAGGCTGCAGCAGCTCAAGGGCTGACTCCGGGACAACAACGGCTCTGCCCTTTATTGTCCCTGGGGCACAGCCCAAGCTCTCACCACTTCCAGCTCACACTGATGGCTCTTTCTCCAGGCCTGAGCTCTCCACAGGCAAACTCTGCAGAGTTTTCTCACACCAAATCAACAAGCACAACCACAGACCAAACATGACAGGCCCAGACACGTCTCTGGTCCCTGACACAAAACCTCCTCAGAATTTATCCTTCCTCTGCTTCTGGGGATTGGGAGGATAAGGCTTAGCCACAGTCTGTTCTATTTCCATGCATTACAGTTTGTCACATGATTATGGAGCACAAACACAGGCTGGATGGAGAATGAACTGAGAGCAGCCCTGAGGAGAAGGACTTGGGGTGGTGATTGATGAGAAGCTCAGGCAGCCCTGCTTGGCTGGGCAGGGAAGCCACTGGCAAGAGCCCAGTGCTCCCTGAGCATCCCAGCACGGGCAGTGGCTCCTCTGGGCCAGCAAGGGGCTGGGAGAGGGGTCTGGGGCAGTGTCAGAGCCCAGAGGGACCCCCAGCAGAGATCAGATGGTGTAACTCCAGTGTGCTGGTTGGACCTGCTGGCAGCTGCCTGTCTCTCACTGAGAACTCTCTGGGCTCTCCCTCATCCAATCTCCTTTCAGAACGGGATTTAGGGAACAGATCTGAAGCCTCCCTGCAGGGTCCCCTCTACTCCTGCAGCCCCTGACGCTGCAGGTGTGACAATGATGGGCTGAGCAGCATTTTCGGGCTCCCATGGAACCACAGGAACATCCATCTAAAACAGGCAGTGCACAAAGGCATTTCTGGAACAGATCTGATTTTTGTTAATAAAACTTTATGCTGTATAAATTTAGTTTTTCATTTTTTCCCCATGGCTACTGGTTGCCACCTGAATTTTATCAGTAAAATTGCAATTGCCTCTTTTGATCACAGCCACCCACAGTGCATTTGTGACAGTGAACTCAGTGTTTCTGTCTCAGGTGTAGTGATCAGCAGACATTGGAATGCCCACAAGCCCCTGAGCACTAAGTCAAGGAGAGTTAGGGCCATACAGGCCTCATTCCCAGAACTCAAACACAGCCCTGTTGCTGTTGCTCTTGAAATAGAATAAAATTCCAGAGGCCACCCCAGAAATTGCCTCTGTAGTGTCAAATAAAATTAAAATATCCACCCTCCCCTCTTAGATGGACCTCTGGCCAACAGTTCCTGCCCACTCCTGTGCTGGTTGCTCCTGAATGACCTTGCTGGCAGGTCCTAAACTGGTCTTTTCAAGGGTTCCTTGTTTACAAACTAAACCCTGAGATCTTTTTCTTCACCAGAGCTGTGTGAGAAAGGGCAGTGCTGGTGCCAGTCAGGGCAGGGCTGAACACTGGGGTGACTTGGCAGCTTCCACTGCACCGTCTGTGCCACCTGGATTCCTTTGGGAAATATTTCTGCCTCCAAATGGAACACAACAGTGGCCTTTTGGACATGCTGCCCCCAAGGGGGTAACTCTGAACACTTAGAATAAAACAATGACCCCTCCCAAGAGTCAAGCTTAAACCTAAGTTTAAGTCCACCTGGCTAAACCCATAACAAGCTTGTAGCTGTTTCCTAAAAGCATCATGTGTGGTGTCCCCAGTTGTGTCTCTGGGCAGGTCTGGAGGGGCTGCTTTGGGCAGGGCAGCCCTGGGGGCCCATTGCCATGGGCAGGGCTCAGGGATGGACAGGAGGGGCTGTGCCATCCCAGAGGAGCTGCTGCCATGGGCAGCTCTGCAGGGATGGAGAGGAGGGGCTGTGCCATCCCAGAGGAGCTGCTGCCATGGGCAGCTCTGCAGGGATGGACAGGAGGGGCTGTGCCATCCCAGAGCAGCTGCTGCCATGGGCAGCTCTGCAGGGCCCAGCAGGGCAGCTCAGTGTGGGGGTGATGCTGAGGGGCCCCCAAGGGAACCAGCACTGGGGGTGTCTGAGCAGGGGCAGCACAGGGGCTGGGGAGGGCCCTGGTCCTGCTGTCAGGGGCAGCCAATGGGGTGTTCCCTTAGGATTTTATGGATATGTAGATTTTATAGAGCTATGGAGTTCCTTACATTTAAAGTAGGAGCTGGCACCTTCTCAGCCCTGAGATACATTCCTGCATTTTCTGTCTTAAGGCTCAGAGAGGAACTAGAACATATTCTAGTCCAAATAAGGAGCCATTTCAGTCCTGGTGACAGAATGCCCAGAAACCAGGCTGGCTGTGCCACTGCCTGGGCACTGTGGTTACCTCCCTCTCCTGCAAAGCTACTGCCAAAGTCAGCAAAGGGGGGGCAAAGAAGGTTTTGTTGCCATGGTTACAAGCACGATTGTTTTGTAAGGGGTTTAATGTCAATTTACTTTGAAACAGCCCAGAAGGGAAGTGAAAAGACTCCAAAAGGATGGATGGCTAATCTAATTCTAATAATATTGTCAAAACACCAGACAATACAGTGACTGTTAATTACTGTATTTCAGGTGTCTTTCATTGCTTTCCAGATTTTTACTGTTAGTTTGATTATTTGTGAACCTCCTTACACTGAACTGAGTTTTCCTTTTACAGCTGATTCATGAAGAAGATAATGCAGCAATAGAATTGAAAGCTTGTATTGTTTTGTGATATTGATTATTTGCAGTGTTCACATTTTGTATATATTTTGTCCCAATAATTTTGCAGCATTTTGTGAACACCATTGGGAATATTCCTGTGTCCTCTCCGATTGCTGCAACTTGTGAAAAAGCTTTCCCTGAATTCAGTTTGAGAGTAAAAACAGAAGTTCATGTGATTGTAAGATCAAATTCATCTACCTTGAATTTGTCTCTAAAATATTTTGTCATCTACTCAAACAGTGTGTGAGCTCACAGAAGCCTCACAGAGGAAGAGACCTGTGTTAAAAAGCACCAAGTGGTTTGTTTGCCACACTGCAGCTGAAGAATTAGTTTTGTGGACTCTCCCATGGGCACTGCCTCACATCCTGTTTGCAATCTTGGAGATAAATTGGTACCATCATGGTTTCCAAGGGTTTGTTTAGTTTGTACCCAGCTGAAATGAATGCCCTGACTGGCTTTAATGTAATACCCAGTTACTGTGGTGTCTATCCCAGACACCAACATGTGAAAATGCCAAAGTCAGTGGCCAATTGGATACTGACTGGTGTGCCACGATAACACACACATGAGCATTTTGGTATGGATGGGGATGCTTTTCTAGCATGGAGGCAAGAGGGCCCTGCACAGCCACTGCAGGAGACAGAGAGAGGGTTGAGCACAGTCAGAGGGCAGAGTGTGGCAGGAGGGTTTGCTCTCCATGAGGCCTGGAATCTGTTCAGAGAATGCAAGCTCTCTGTGGGAAGCAATTCCGAGGACCAAGATGTTGTTTGGTGTTGCATCAAACTGGGTACTGGGGGTAGGGTGTGCATCTCTCTGTGTGCTTTCCATCCTCTGTACACCTCAAACCTTGTAAGTAAAGAACTCCTCTTGACCCTACCCAGGGAACGTGCCTTGGAAAGCTTTTCCAGAAATTCCAGGCAACAGGGGAAGGCAGGATGGCCTCGTTCTTGTTGGCCAGAAGGGGTGAGGTGACAACCTGAACAGGAAGGGAGCAGGCAAGATTGGGAAATGGTGGGGGTGGGAATTGACAAGGGAGAGGGCAGAGAAAAGGGAAAGGGATCCCAAGACACAGTGGAATGTCATGGAATGAAAAGGATATTGTGAATACAGAGGAACCTCATGGAACTGAAGGAACCGTGAGATGTGGAACCTCATGGAATCAAGGGGCCAGTGTGACACTGTGGAACTCATGGAGTCAAAGTTACCCTGAGAGACTGGAAAACATCATGGAACCAAAGGAGTCGTGGGAAACTGCACCACCTCATGGAATCAAAAGGACCCTGGGACAATGCGGAACCACATGGATACTGATGGTCAGACAGAGAAGCTCCTGAAATCCTGAGACATTTGACACATGTTGAAAAGTCTGAGCATGACCTGATCAGCTGGAACAATGGAACACTTGTCATAAAATATTTGTGTTCTCCCATGGGATCACACTGAGATGTTTTCAGGATGTGCATTAACAGCAAGGGCAGAACTGTTGCCCTCCCACCCTCTTGGCACGGTCAGCATTCTGTCCTTTGGGCTGCACATTTCATCTCCCTCACCTTTCACCTCTTCCCACCTCTCCTGCCTGAACTGCCCATGGCTGAAGTCCCCTTCCCAGCAGCCTGTCTGCACAGCAGCACTTGCCAGTGCTCTCTGCATTTCCCTTCCCCTCACTCTTGGGTTGCTCACACACCTCTCAAAGACCAACTTGGGACTTTGAGCTTCAGGGAGTTAAAAGTTTTCCTGTCCCTCAGTAATTGGTCTAATTCTGTCTTCAGCCAACATTTTATTTGTGTTTGTTTCATTTCTTTTCTCTCTAATACATTTCATGCATGGTTATACTTTGGGAAGTTGAAGCCCAATGGTGGCATCTTGGACCTGGCACAGAGTTGAGGAGTGTGTTTATTTACAATGATGAAACTTATGAGTTTCAGATTGCTGCAAAAAGAGAGCAAAAATCCCTCTCTGCCTGTGTTCAGCCAGTTCTCAGAGCAAAGCAGGTCTCAGCTGACTGATGAGACACAGGATGGTGCTGGGGAGGTGTGGAGCAAGGTTGTCCACACTGTCAGACCTCAAGGGATCACTCTCCAATTAGTCCAGACCTTCTTAGGAGAGAAGGTGGACCAATATCAATCAGAGAATGCTGCAATCACCTCTTCTCTAAAAAGAAAAGTAATTATCCACATAATTTAAAATAGAAATGCACATTTATTAGAAACTCTTTCAAACCTTTCTCCAAAACTCTATGTGGCATCTTTCTTAATTAACTCTCCTTGATTAGAGGACAAACTCAGAAAGAGCCATGATCTGTTGGGACTTGCTTTATCTTAACAAGCCCCGTGGTGCATTTGGTGCTGAGCCCTTGACCTCAGGTCCTGAGAGGAGATTGCACAAACCTTTCCATAAGTCAAAGTCAGAAGAAAATCACAAAGTATCTCAACGCACTAATGGGTCCCACTGAGGGCCATTCCCAATACAGGCTCTTCACTGACTGGTAGGAGGAGATAATTGGAAGCCTTGATTGAACAAACCTTTAATAGACTCGGTTTCAAAAGGAAAGGGGAAGTACCTTAATAAATATTGAGTCCTTTGAAGCATTAACAAGCCTCACTGTGGGCTGTTACTGACAAAGCCTCTCAAGGGACTAATTAAAGTAGATCATTGCAGGCCGTGATTTCACAAACCTCTCACAGACTGGGTGTGAAAAAGAAATACTTCAATAAGCTTTGTGTACCTTGAAGCATTAACAAGCCCCACTGAGTGTTGTTACTGATGAAGAATCTCAAGGGACTCGTTACAGCTGATAATTGGAGGCCTTAATTGAACAACCTCTCAGAGACTCCAAACCAAAAGCAAAACTCAAAGTACTTTCAAAAACCTGCAGTCCCTTGGAGCTTTAAGGAGCCCCCCAAGGGCCACTCCTGAAGAATCCTCCGCAGGGATTTGTTCCAGCAGACCCTTGGAGGCCACGACTGCAGGGAGGGAAAGGCTCTGGGCAGCAGCTCAGGTGCTGAGCAAAGCCTGGCTTGGCTGGAGGCAGCAGAAAGGCCCAGCCCTGACCCCCAGCCTGGAGAAGGCACATCCTGTCCCTCACACCTTGCTCAGGACTCTGCTGGGGGCACTGACATGGGGGGTGATGCTGAGGGCAGGACAAGGGGTGACAGTGCCCAGCCTTCCTGGGGCTGTGCCAGGAGGCCACGAGGCCCCAGAGCCTCAGCACAGCAGGTCTGCTCACAGCCCTTGGTGGCACAGATGGTGCTGTGCCTGAGGGGACAAGGACTTGGGATCTCTTGAAATTCTGACCCAGTCTCTTAATGTCCCTCTGGGAAGGCAGAAACCTCCTCTCAGAGATGGTGACAAACCAGTGCTGGGAATGGTCATTGGGAGGGGCTGGTCTGTGATGAGTTTCCTGGGGCACCTTGAGCAGAGTGTCCAGAAAACAAGGCCAGTCTGGGCCAGACACAATGTGGGGCTTTTCCCACTTGTCCCCTCCTAAACTCACCTCAGTCTCTAACACAAACAACTCCTGGCATCCCCCTGCCACTCCAGAGATCCAGAGGGTTCTGCACTCCTGTGCCCTGATGCCATCAGTGTGCACTGGGCACCAGTGTCTACTAAAGTTTTACACCTCTGTGGATCTGCTGTGCAGGCCATCGAATCCACACAGTGGAGTGTGCCTGGTCAGCCCTTTCCTCCTCCTGGCCAAAGGCAGGGACCCTCTATTCCTGTTCCTGGCCAGAGTATTCACTGTCTGACCTTTGTGATGCCAGACCAGAAGTCCCATCACCAGGATCAAAGGAGGTGATTTTAGTCCTTTTATGCCTGGGAGATTTCTGATTTTCTTCTTGTGTCCCTGCAGGAACTACATGGACATCCTTCTTGGCTGACCCCTTCTCCACACTCTCTTCCCTATCAATTCACGTCCATGGGCTCCCAGCTCAAAGGTGGGTTCACCATCCCACTTCCTCATGTCTCCCTCTGGTCACGCAGAAAGAACCAGAGATCACCACATGGCCTGTGCTTGGGGCTCCCTTTCCCTCTGTCTGGGGCAGGAGAGGACTGATCTCCTGGGCTGCCCCTGAGATCTGAGCTGCTGGGCTGTGGGGGTGAGGAAGTGCCCAGAGTTTCTCCTACATTTCAGATCAAGGAGGATGCCACCTGTAGAGCTCGTGTATGTTTTTGGAGGGAACACAGTGCTGTCAGGTGGTTGAAATGTGATGCAGGGGCACTTTGAACCACCTTCCTCCCCATGCCCATTGGGCAAGGAACATCCTCTGGATCTTTAGGGCTCTTATCACCTCTTAGATTACTACAGGTGATTCCCAGCACTGCTAATTCTCTCAAACAGTGGATACCTTTGTCTGCAGTGCTCCACTTCCCTGAAGAGTTCACAAGATATCCCTTAAATGGATCTCTTGCCCTCACTCTTGAGAAGAGCCATCTCCAGAGACTGCAAATGTCTCCTTTTCATCTCCTCTTTCAATTTTCCCATCTCTAGCAAGGGATCCCAATTTTTGGGCTACATGCTCACTATCAGCCCTGGTATCCCAGCACCAAAGCAGCCAGGAAGGGATCCACTCACCTGGCTGGCAGCTGGAATCTTTTCACAAGTCCTGATGTTCTAATGAGCTCAGGGATTGGGTAACTTTCGTTTCCTCTTAGATTTGTCTCACTCCTTGACATTTCTTTGCAGTAGAACTGGCTTCTTGATCTCCCCCCTCCTCTCCTGATTCTCCTTCTTCTTGTGATTCTCCTTCTTCTTCTTCTTCTTCCTCCCTTACTAATTGATGATTCAGACCTGTCACTCACCTTACTCATCCTTTTCTTTTCACTTCTGGGGCAATTACAGTAGTTGTGATTTGAGTCTGTGTTTCAGCCACAGTGTCCTCCAATGCAGTTTGGGTCCCTGCCTCCCCTACAGTCCTCTGAGGGTACTCAACTGTGGCTCTACAGGCACAGGCCAGGCCCCAGGACAGGGTGAGAAGCTGCTGGTTTTCACTGGGGCAGGCAGGGCACCTTCCATCAGGTGACAGGTCAGTTGGCCAGGATTGATTATCTGTTGAGGTGTGAAGTCCCAGGTGATGAGAGGTGATAATTGCCCCAGGAACCTGCCCAAATCCTCCCACACCACCTGCCACTCATGAACTGGATGCCTCAGGGCAGATTTCAATATAATATCACCTAAAGTTTCTTTTCTCTTACACCAGGATGTCACACCAGAATCCACAAACCCCACAGTGTGCCAACAGTATTAGTTAATATTATTACCAGTACCAAACAGCTCACATAAGGATGAGCAAAGACCACGGGAGACTTCATTATAAAGCCATTCACATCAGTCTCGGGCAGGGAGGGAGGGTGAATTCCTCCCTCATCCCCAGAAGATGCTCCTCCAGCAGGACAAGGCCATCAGTGTAAGGGCAAAGCACAGAGCCCTTGTTTATGTTGGTGTGTTCCCAAACTCAGCACAATAAAGAGATGAGCAGCTCAGCTGACAAACTCTGTGTCCAGTGACAAAAAATCTGTGGTGGGTTGATTGTGGTTGGGCTGTGAGGGCTGCTGTGGGGAAATGAACTCCAGCTCAGCCAGACCCAACACACATGGCGGTCTGAAATATCTCAGGGTTTGTTTGGTTCCATGAGGCCCTGCAGTGTCACATTGGCCCCTTCATTCCATGAGGTTCTGCACTGTCCCTGGGTTCCTATAGTTCTATGAGCCCTGGCAGTGGCCCTTTGATTCCCTGAGGTTCCACAGTGTCCCACAGTTCCTTCAGTTCCATGAGGCCCTAAAGTGCCTAAATAGTCCCTTCATTCCATGATGTTCTCCTGTGTCCCTTCTTGCTTGCAAAGACTGTGCCATGTCAAAATGGCCCCTTTGGTTCCATGAGGTTCTGTGATGTCACAGTATCCCCTTTGGTTCCAGGAGGTTCTGTGGTGTCACAATGTCCCTTTGGATCCAGGAGGTTCTGTGGTGTCACAATGTCCCCTTTGGTTCCAGGAGGTTCCACACTGTCCTTGCTGGAACACACCTGGTTGGATGTTGCCCCACCTGCAGAGCTGCCTCCAGCTCTGGGGTCCCAGCACAGCAAGGACATGGAGCTGTTGGAGCGAGTCCAGAGGAGACCACCAAGATGATCAGAGGGATGGAGCAGCTCTGCCATGAGGGAAGGCTGAGAGAATTGGGATTGTTCAGCCTGGAGAACAGAAGGTCTTGGGGTGACCTAATTGTGGCCTTCCAGGACCTGAAGGGAGCCTAAAAGAAAGATGGAGAAAGACTACTTCCAAGGTCCTGGAGTGACAGGAGAAGGGGGAATGGTTTCACACTGACAGAAGGAAGGGTTAGATGAGATATTTAGAAGAAATTCTTTACAGTGAGGATGGTGAGGCCCTGGCACAGGTTGCTCAGAGAAGTTCTGACTGCCCCATCCTCAGAAGTTCTGGATGAGGCTCTGAGCAACCTGGTCTAGTGGAAGGTGTCCCTCCCCATGGCAGGGGGTTGGAAGGAGATGCTCTTTAAGGTCCCTTCTAACCCAAACCATTCTATGATTCTGTGACTGGTGGGCGATGTGGTGGTTGGGGCCATCTTGGGCACAGAGACACTGAATGGCAGCATTTTCCATGGTGGGTGAAGGAAGGAGCGGGCAGCAGAACTGACTCCTGGGACTGATAGCAGGCAGAATTTGGCCTCTTTGGGAGAATGATTGATGGAGTCCCTGGGGAGTCAATCCTCAAAGATGGGGTCCAGGAAGGCTGGAGGTACGTTAAGAAGAAAAATCTGAAAGCTCCAGGAGCTCTGCCTTTGTGCCATAAGACAAGCCAGAGGGCAAAAAGCATGGCCTGGTTAAACAGAGAACCCAGGCTGGAACTCAGGGTGGGAAAAAAGAGAGTGTGTCACCTCTGGGAAAAGGGGCAAGAAACATAGGGGAGTACAGGGATATTGTGAGGTTATGTTGGAAAAAAAATTAAAGGGCCAAAGGAAAATAGGAACTGAATTTTGCCACTGCAGTTAAAGACAGCAAAAAATGTGTCTCTGAATCCACAGGCAGAAAAAGGAGGGCTCAGGAGAGTCTCCATCCTTTGCTGGATGCAGGGGCAGCAGAGGGCAAGGGGAGGAAGAAAAAGCTGAGGGACCTCATGCCTTCTTTGCCTCTGTCTTTAACACATAACCCAGTTGTCCTCAGGATACCCAGATCCCAGGGCTGGAAGTTGGTGATGAGAGTCTGAATGAATCCCCTGTAATCCAGGAGGAAATGATGAGTGACCTGCTCTGCCAATGAGACCACCACAAGTCCGTGAGCCCAGATGGGATGCACCTGAGAGTGCTGAGGGAGCTGGAGGAAGAGCTGGCCAAGCCACTTTCACTCATTGCCCAGCAGTCCTGGTGAACTGGAGAAGTCCCAGCTGACTGGAAATCAGCAACTGTGATGCCCATTCACAAGAAGGGTTGGAAGGAGGATCTGGACAAGTCCAGGCCTGTCAGGCCTGACCTTGGTGGCACAGAAGTCCATTGAGGAGATCATCCTGAGTGCCATCAGACAGCACAAACATGAAAACCAAGGGATCAGGCGCAGCCCATGTGAGCTTGGGAAAGGCAGATCCTGGTTGACCAAACTGATCTCCTTCTATGACAAAATGACCCACTCTGGAGATGAGGGAAAGGCTGTGGATGTGTCTCTCTGGAATTCAGTACAGCCTATGGCACCACCTCCCACAGCATCTCCTGCAGAAACTGGCTGCTCATGGCTGGGATGAGGGAACTGTTTGCTGGGTGAAAAACTGTCTGATGACCCAGAGAGTGGTGGGGAATGGAACTGAATCCATGTGGGGCGGGTCACTAGTGGGGTTCCCCAGGGCTGAATGTTGGGGTTGGTCCTATTTGACATTGTTATTGATGATCTGAACAAGGGCATCATGTTCACCCTCAGAAAAGTTGTGGACAACACCAAGGTGGGAGTGATTGTGGATCTTCTGGAGAGCAGGAAGGTTCTGCAGAAGGATGTGGACAGGCTGGATTGATAAGGCCAAGAGTCAGATCCTGTCCTTGAGTCACAACAACCCCATGGAATACTCCAGGCTGGAGGCAGAGTTGCTTGAGAGCTGCTCAGCAGGAAGGGACCTGGGGGTGCTGGTGGAGAGTGGCTGGATATGAGTCAGAGTGTGCCCAGGTGGGTAGGAAGGCCAAAGGCATCTGGCCAGTGTAAGGAATAATGTGGCCAGCAGGACCAGGGGAGGGATTGTCCCTCTCAACTGGGCACTGCTGAGGCCACACTTTGAGGGCTGTGTTCAGTTCTGGGCCCTTCCCTGCAACAAGGACATTGAGGGGCTGGAGCATGTCCAGAGAAGGGAATGGAGCTGGAAAAGAGTCTGGAAAACAAATTGGATGAGGAACTGGTGTTCTTGAGTCTGGAGAAGAGGAGGCTCAGGGAGGACCTGAATGTTCTCTTCAAAGACCCAAAAGGAGGTCTTAGTGAGCAGGGGTCTCCCTCTCTTCTGCCAAGCCTATAGGGATGGGAAGAGAGGAAACAGACTTGACTTGAGTATGTCAAGGATCAGATCAGATATTAAAAATATGTTTTTCACTGAGAGGGTATTTATAAAATGAAATAATTAGCCCAGGGAGGTGGTGGTATCTTGAAGGGCTCACATGGAGTTTGGTCGTGAGATCTTGGAATATGATTTAGGGATGATTATAGTGGTGCTTGGATGAGAGTTGGACTAGAAGACGTTGAAGGTCTCTTTCAGCCTTGATAAATCTGTGAGTCTCAGACCTGTCATCACTGCCTCCAAATTTCTGCTCAAAAAACCCCTGGGGATGTTTTCACAGTCGTGTTCCTCAGTGGGACCCATTAGCACTGCAAGAAACTTTACAGTTTGAATCTCACTTTAACTGTCCTCAGGGTCTCATGTTCAGGGACTCAGCACCAAACCCCCCAGAGGGCCATTAAATGCCCTGGGCTGTTGCTGTGCTGCTGAGCTGGGCCGGGCTCCTGGCACACAGGGAGCTCCTGGCAAGCGGGCAGCACTGCAGAGAGACAGCTCTGCCCAGGAGCAGCTCCTGTGCACAGCCCAGCAGGACTCAGGGCACTGCCTGCACACACCGAGGGCACAGCAGGGAAGGGACAGAGGTGAGAGGCAGCCTGGGCTGGGAGGGGACTGAGCTCTCATTAAAGCAGAAACCTCCACAGTATTTGAAAGAAGAATTCTCTGGCTATAGGAAAGTAAATCTTCCCTTCCTGCAGGGATCTCCTAAAGCTGGCACATCCCACAGCTTCCAGGATCTTTCAGAAGGACTCCCACAGTACCTTTAGTGGAGAGGAGGTGGCCATATGCAGAGCAGGGCAGGACCTGCAGGCACGAAGGGCAGACAAGAGAAGTGAGAAACAGGTTGAAGGTGTCCTGGAGTGGGAGGACAGGGGAGAGCTCTTCAGAAGAGGAATCTTCACAGCACTTTGCCAGGGTAAGTCTGGCTGCAGAGCACTGCAGGTGAGTTCCTGGAATTGTCTCTTACACCTGCCAAATGCCAGCACTGACAGGACCTGCCAGGATGGCTCTCCTGGATTTCCTGGTGTGGAGCATCAGAGGCAGAGGGCAAGAAGGTTCCCTTCTGGCAGGGCTGGCTGTTGGGTGTGAGGGTGGGGGTGCAGCCAGGGGTGCCCAGGGCTGTCCTGCAGAGCAGGGTCCTGCAGCCCAGGGCTCTGTGTGCTGGGGCAGGGACTCTGCTACCTGTCAGAGACAGCTCAGCATGGCCAGTGAGCTCCTCATGGCCCTACAGGGAGAAGGTGTGGGTGGAAGGAGTGACCCCTCATGGCAGAGCAGGGATGAGCAGGGCAGGGATGTGGGTCATGTCTCTTGACCCACAAGACTTGACCTGCAGTGCAATAAAAATTTCAGGCATTTCAGACACCCACAACCACTGGTAACTGTGGCAGGTGCAACTGGGTGAACAAATACAAAGAATACCCTCAGCTGAATTCCTCAGCTGGGCAAATTGCAACCAGTAGGGCTGGAAGCTCTTTGATGTATCACGAGTACATTAATTTGAGCTCACCCTGCATTCTGAGTTCCCTCTCTCTGCAAGGCATAAAGGACTCCTCAGGAGTCCATTACAGTGCCCCTGTTTTAATGGCCTCATCAGCCAACAAAACCCAGAGCTTAGGTGAGCAGGATGCAGAGAGGTCTTAAAAAGAGAGACCCTTATTGTCAAGTTGCTGTCAGACAATGTGTTTTGCTACAATAGTCACAGATAACTTAGTTCTGACTTTTCCTCCTCAACAGACAACATTCCCCCAAGGCAGCGGATGTCCAACAGCAGCTCCATCAGCCAGTTCCTCCTCCTGCCATTGGCAGACACGCGGCAGCTGCAGCTCCTGCACTTGTGGCTCTTCCTGGGCATCTTCCTGGCTGCCCTCCTGGGCAACGGCCTCATCATCAGCGCCGTAGCCTGCGACCACCACCTGCACACCCCCATGCACTTCTTCCTGCTCAACCTGTCCCTCACAGACCTGGGCTCCATCTGCACCACTGTCCCCAAAGCCATGCACAACTCCCTCTGGGACACCACAACCATCTCCTACATGGGATGTGCTGCACAGGTCTTTTCCTTTTCCTTTTTCATGTCAGCAGAGTTTTCTCTCCTCACCATCATGTGCTACGACCGCTACGTTGCCATCTGCAAACCCCTGCACTACGGGACCCTCCTGGGCAGCAGAGCTTGTGCCCACATGGCAGCAGCTGCCTGGGCCAGTGGCTTTCTCTACTCTCTGCTGCACACAGCCAATACATTTTCCCTGCCCCTGTGCCAGGGCAATGCCCTGAGCCAGTTCTTCTGTGAAATCCCACAGATCCTCAAGCTCTCCTGCTCACACTCCTACCTCAGGGAACTTCGGCTTCTTGTGGCTAGTTTTTTTTTATTTATGGGATGTTTCATTTTCATAGTTTTCTCCTATGTGCAGATCTTCAGGGCTGTGCTGAGGATCCCCTCTGAGCAGGGACGGCACAAAGCCTTTTCCACGTGCCTCCCTCACCTGGCCGTGGTCTCCCTATTTCTCAGCACTGCCTCATTTGCTTGCCTGAAGCCTCCCTCCATGTCCTCCCCATCCCTGGACCTGGTGGTGGCAGTTCTGTACTCGGTGGTGCCTCCAGCAGTGAATCCCCTCATCTACAGCCTGAGGAACCAGGAGCTCAAGGATGCTGTGAGGAAAATGATGACTGGATGCTTTTCAGCAGGAAGAGACTGCCTGCTTTGCTCTGTCAGTGACACCCAGTGCATTTCATGAGAGACCAAGTCTCTCCTCTTATATAATTTCCTTTTTTTCCCCTTCTAACATTGCTGTTATCAAAAAAAAAAAAAGTAACTATTCATTTTATCCCCGTTAATTAGCCACCCAGTCTTTTGTGACCAAGGCCAAGGACTGCCCTGGGCATCCCATCAGAGGGGCCATTCCCCACCATGGATGCTCCTGCCCTGGGCTGGGGCTGCACAGGGGGCTGTGGGACCAGCTGTGGGGCAGTGGGGCACAAAGGGGCCATGGAATCTCTGCCAAGGTTGACAGCAAGGCCAGGCACAGACAAGGAATTCCTGGGCATGGCCTGTGCTGTGCACGTGGGACTGTGGGGAAGGCAAAGCTCCTCTGGAGTTGGTGGCTGCAGGAAAAGTCAAGAGCCAAAAGAGCCTCAGTGGCTGTGCTGGAGACCAAGGCTGAAGGAGGGAAATGCAGGGCTGCTGTGGGATGGGGAAGGAGATTTAATTCCAGCAGACACTGCTGTGGGGCTGAGGGACTCCATGGCTTCTCTGCCTGAGTCTTCACTGGAAAGGTCTCTCAGACCTCTGTGCTCAGGGAAAGCTTCAGGGAGGAGGAGAGCCCGTCTTGGCAGGAACCTCCTGCAATGGCAGAGGGACACATGGCAGTGTGTGCCCCTGCAGGGCACTGCCCTGGCCATGGCACAGGCTGGGAGCTGCCTGGCTGGGAGCAGCCCTGTAAGGCAGCTGTGGGTGGGCAGGAGCTGGGCAGGAGGCAGCCGTGTGCCCTGGCAGCAAGGGAGGCCAGGAGCACCCTGGGCTGTGGGACCAGCACAGCAAGGACGGGGCTTATTCTGGTTGCTGTGGCTGAGGAAAGCTGCACAAAGAGCTGTGGAGGTTTTAAATTGTATCCTCTTTAATTTTTGTGTTTTGGCCATGAAAAGGAACTTTCTGTGGGTCTAAATCTCAGCACTTTCTGGTCCTCCCAAAGAGCACAAACCTGATGAGTTTTGGTTCCCACTCTAGTGGCACTTAGATCTTGCTCCACACCCAGAGCATGAAGCGCCCTTGTCCCTCAAAGTTCTTGGGAATGGAGGGATGAAGGACACAGGACAGACTGTGGGGATCAGTTGCAGGGCATGGCCAGGGATTTGGGGTGGTTGTTACCCCAGGGCAGGACCCAGCACTTGGCCTTGTTGAACCTCATCCAGTTGGCCTGGGCCCATCGATCCAACCTGTCCAGACCCCTCTGCAGAGCCTTCCTGCCCTTCCTGCCCTTTCTGACCTCCAGCCAGGTGTGATCTGCAAACTGACTGAGGGCGTATTTAATCCCCTCATCCAGATCATTGATAAAGATGTTTAACTGAACTGACCCCAATACTGATCCCTGGGAACACCCCTGGGTGTAACTCCATTCCCCACCAGTCCTTGGGCTTGGCCATCCAGACAGATTTATCCCCACTGAACAGATGTTGCAGAGAATGTTTGATAAGGTTCCTGTAGCCCCAGAAAATTGGGGTAAGTGCATATTTACCTGTGTACAATAGATAATTTCATTCACTTTCTCTTTTTCCTCCCTCTATGGACCAAAGGATCTTTTGACCTCTGAGTGTCACTTTCTGGGTGCGAAGAGCAAATATGGGCAGAATTGGGGACAGGGCGTATTTGAGGGGACCTTGGGATCTGGGCTTGACACAGAAGGTGTTTGCCATTGATCTAAGGCTGCCTTTTGTGGCAAGTGGACTTCAGGGGACGCAATGTAGAGTTAATATACAGCAGAGGAAGGACTTTTTATTGAGCTGTACCTGCCTTTGGTTTTGTTTGCTGACAATACATGAACATCCCTGTGTGTCTCCTGCAGCTCTTTCTCCAAGTACAGCAGGTGGGAGGTGGTGTGCAGGAACTGAAACCTGCAGGTCCAGCCTTTAGTGGAGGAAGGTCAGATTGCACAAGGCTGCTTTGAGTGCCAGGGATGTGATGAGGGAAATGGTGGGGTGGGGATCAGGGATAAAGTCTGATTGATTATCAGACAAAAAAAGGTCTTGATTTTCATATCTATTCACACTGAATTAGGAGATGCTCTGGGTCAATATCAATAGGGAATTGCTGATAATAATGTATAAAGAGAAAAAAATAAACAGGCCACAAAAAAGACATATTTATTGCTGTGTGAGCTTTTTTTTTAAAGTATAGGATGTTCACTTTGAATGCATTTCTGAGATCTCTGTAATTGACCACAGAAGATTTGAAAATGTAAAAGTAAATTATTCCCAGGGGTTTGTTTTGTTAAAATGCCATCAGTGAAAAGAGACCATGAAGGGAATGAGCAGACAAGGAGACCATCCCTGGTGCTTGGGAACAATATCAATTAGGGTTTGCTGCTCTCAGTGTATAAACAGGAAAAAGGAAATGGGACAAAAAGTTCTATTTCTTCATTTTTTTGTCACTGTAGTACACTGACTTTGAATACACTTCTGGGATCTGTCTAATGAAGCATAAAAGAATTGAAGCCTTAATATTAAATTATTCCCAAAGGCTTGTCTTGTTAGGATGTTTTGAATGTTAATGAGCACTCTGGCACTGAATTCCTGAACTGAAGATTTGAAAACTGAAAAAACCTCTAAAAAAGCAAAATTCATCATCAAATCTTCAAGTTCTTGAGAGTGTCAGCAAGTCCCACTGAGGTCATGACTGAAAAGAGATCCCAGAGGGGAAGAGCAGACAAGGAGACCCTCCCTGGGGCTGGGGAAGCAGCAGCTCAGAGTTACTGGTTACAGGTGGAAAAGGGACTGGAATGTGGCTGTGAAAGTGCCTGATGGACTTTGCCAAGCAGGACAGCCAAGCCCTGCCACCCATCTCTGGTTCCTCACAGGATGCTCCTGGAGCAGAGAGATGTGGGGTGTGGAATGGGGAGTGCAGGAGAGCAGTAGGACACCTCCACAGCTCTATGGAGTGGGTGAGGAGGTGACAAGCCCTGGGGCTGTAAGGAACTGGTGTCTTCTCATAGGCTGTCAAGCCCCAGGAAACTGCCCTGTTGCAGAAAAGCACAGTGAAGAGCCAAAGTGTGTGAGAGCAGGAGAGAGCACAGCAGTGTCCCTTCCACAGCCAGGCCTCCAGGGACACACCTGAAGGAGCAGCAGAGCAGGGTCTGGGCTTTGTCTTTGTTTCCTGGACACCCTGGGCAAGGGGCCCCAGGGCAATTGTCACAGATCACCCCCTGCAAACACCATTCCCAGCACTGGCCTCTCACCCACCACTGACAGGTTGTTTGTCCCTCCATGAGGACACCAAATGAGCAGCTCACAAGGCCATGCTGCAATTGTACAGAGGGGACTTCAGCATGCACAGTGTGTATGTGGGGGAGATGAACCCAAGAGAACACAAACACCATCAGCTCATCCTGGAGGTGCTGGGAAGGGCTGTGGGACACACAGTGTCTTGAGGTCACTTCACTCTGGGCCCCACATCCCCTGGAAAACCCCCAGGATGCAGCACTGGGATGTGCTTCTGAGCACAGAGCTCCCCCTGTGTCCATCCCTCAGGCCGTGGGGCATCTCAGAGAGGGGCAGAGCAGGTGACACCCCACAGGGCTGAGGTGCCTCCAGTCCATGGCAGTGGCAGTGAGAGCCCAGGGAGGGACTGTGACTCCTGCAATGATCTCCCCGTGGGTGTAAAAAGGGAAAGACTCTGTTATCAGCGGTTTGTAAATAGCCCACTGATATGGTGAAGAGGTTTCTGCTTCCAGGAGCAAGGCTAGGAAAGCGGCAAGCAGGGCTCCCTAGGATCAGACCCCTTAGAAGCGAGGTCGGCTCCTCCCGCCCCCGGCCCGGCGACGGCCCCGAACGGATCAAGCCCGCACTTGCCAGGAGTCCATGAGGAAAAGCCAAGTTTATTGCCACGCGCCAGCTTTTGAGGAGAGCATGGGAATTCCCTGGATGTAGGTGGGGAAGAGGGGCGGAGATGGGGCGGAGTAACACAGTTCATTGGGTACATGCAAACGAAGGGAAGGAGGGAGGGGAGGAGCGGCAAAAGGACCAATGGGAGAATGAGATGGGCGGGGAAAGTCTACCATAGGGCTTGCGGCACTTCGAGGCAGGGACAGCCCCTGCCCAGGCTCGAGCGGCGCCTCATGGGCGCCCCACCGGCAACCACCCCCATGGCCGGGTCGGGCCAGGACAGGGGGATGCGACCCGGACGGTTTTGTGGGAAGAGGAAACTTGGATAAGGAACGACTAAGGGAAAAATAACCAGGGTAGCCACATTAAAGGTATAACATTTAGACTGGGGAAGCATCAATATAGGGTGTGAGCTTATTAGAGTCCTTATAAATCTCTCACAGAGCTTCCATATTTGGGGAGCCGGGTTCCTGGACTTCGGCGTCCTTGTCTATCCATCTCTTGTAGTATTTTTGCCACTGTGTAAACCCCGGGTCTCCTCCGACATCTCCTCCTTTTTTATCTTTTAATGCCGGGTAGGCACGAGGAGCCTGAAAAGCTTTAAAAACTTTGAAAAGACTTAAACATTCAAGGAAAAATACAGCAACGAGTAAGCAATATCCTTAACTGGAATAAACTGGGGCAGGAATTGGGTTTACAAATCATTGTAGGCTTGAAAAAGTAATCAGTTTTAAATAAAATTACATGAGGCATTAACTTATACATTAAAAAAATTAACGATATGTAAAGAAACACTGCAGATTCCGACTTAAATTTCTGATAAAAGGCAATACATGTAAATGAAACTCGAATGATAGCTGTCACTCTTCAGATATGTTCTTCTCTTCACAACCTTTTAATACTTCTTATCATTAACATTTTCATCAAACCTGTATCCCTTCTTTTTCTTTTTTCTCCTTTCTTTTTCTACCTCTCAGGTTCTTTCTCCTGCTCCTCTCTCCAACCTATACTTGCACTGGCCATCCTTATCTTACCCTACACAAACAAGCTTTCTTCTACCCTTTCACAGACCGTCTTTTGACCTGCTAACACTTTATTTTATTAAATCTTTACTCCAACCAAAAGGCTGTCAATAAAAAGAAGTCAAATGCATATAAAGTAAATGTTAGTACAATTAAAATGAGATATAAGTACTTGATTTAGGCAACGGTAAATTATGTTCAAGAAGTATTGATAATAAAGAAAATGTAGAATTACTAATTGAATTTAGATGGGTAAAGTTCAGTGAAATGCATGTGGCCATCAGAGAGCACCTCTAGGAAAACCATAACATTCACACAGGGGTGATAAATATAATAAGTGTAGGGATACATCTATACTTCAACCTTACTATCTCATTCACACTGGTGGCCACCACATTCAAGCAATCACACTCACAGACCTAAATGCATTCCTAGTACACCCATTTATGGCCCATGTTAATGATTATATGTTGTTCAGAGATCTGCAAAACATAATTAAAAGACAGTTACAATATGAACATATACAGGAAAAAATTCTCAACAGAAGACTTGTGCTTTCCAAACAGGATTTAAGCAAGATCATTGTCCTTCTCCTTTGCATGATGGCTTTTCTGGTGTTGTGATGGAGACAATCTACGTCGGTAACAACATCTCTGATAACCCAGGTACTTCTGGTCCATGGGCGCAGCCATCTTGGGCCGGATGTTGACAAAGGGAGGGGGTGGGGCCACTGTGGGAAAGAGGAAGTTGGGTGTGGCGTAAGGGCTCCCAGGGACCGCCTACCACAGAGATCGGCCCCTCCCCTTTTGACACCACGCCCAGGGGGTGGGCATCGGCTGCCTCCTCCCCCTTCCCCCAACCTCCATTTTGTGGCGGCCCTTCACCACGCTCTCCGTCGCCATCTTGTGGGCACCTAACACGTGCAAGTGGAGAGGCCCCAACCGCGGCCGTCACCGTGCTAGCAATAGATCCAGGGTTCGCCGGTGGATCGGTGGAGGGGGGCCCCTGAAACCGCGACGCAGGTACCGCGCTTTGACCGCAACTCCCTGCGCTACTCTGTCCTGGGGCCCCCTGGATCCCTGCGGCCTGGTCTGCTTCTAGGAGTGAGTTCATCAGTGTCCATCCTACTAATGCATGCGAGGCGTGTTTGCCGTTTCTGTTAGCCGCCGCCCACAATTTTCGTCTAAAACAGTCCCACTCCGTTGTAGTAAGATGAAAAGGCAGGGAGTAGTTCTCTTTAGCCATGTATTTCATTAACGATTTTACTGCTGCCTTGTCCACTTTACAGTTCGCCTGAGTTAGAAGGGACTTCAGGCGGCGGTAAGTCTCTTTTTCTCTCTTAGAGAGAAGTTTCCCCATTTTTAATAAATGAAATAAGGGTGATAGGGAGCAGGGTCTGCTCGGAGGGCTACCTACCCAGGGTAAAGGTAGGCTGAGGGTCAGTCCTTCGGTCCCACGTCGAAACAACGAGGGATTGCCAGCCGATAGCTGAAGAAATGCCGAGGTGCTCTGCCCGATCGCTTCCTCCGAGGTCCACTGATGACCGAGGGGCTCACCCGTCCCGCGGCTTATGCTGCCTTCGGCGTAGTGGGTACCACCACCGCATTGGGCGTCAATTATCAGCGGATTAAAAATAGCCCACCGATACGGTGGAGAGGTTTCCGCCTCCAGGAGCCAGGCTAGGAAAGCGACAAGCAGGGCTCCCTAGGATCAGGCCCCTTAGAAGTGAGGGACGGCTCCTCCCGCCCCCGGCCCGGCGACCGTCCCGAACGGAACAAGCCCACACTTGCCAGGAGTCCACGAGGAAAAGCCAAGTTCATTGCCGCGTGCTGGCTTTTGAGGAGAGCATGGGAATTCCCCGGATGTAGGCGGGGAAGAGGGGCGGAGGCGGGGCGGAGTAACACAGTTCATTGGGTACATGCAAACGAAGGGAAGGAGGGAGGGGAGGAGCGGCAAAAGGACCAATGGGAGAATGAGATGGGCGGGGAAAGTCTACCATAGGGCTTGCGGCACTTCGAGGCAGGCACAGCCCCCACCCGGGCTCCAGTGGTGCCCCATGGGCGGCCCCGCCGGCAACTGCCCCCATGGCCGGGTCGGGCCAGGACAGGGGGCTGCGACCCGGAGGGTTTTGTGGGAAGAGGGAACCCGGACAAGGAACTACCAAGGGAAAAACAACCAGGGTAGACACATTGGGGTGTATAAGATTCAAGCTGGGGAAGCATCAATATAGGGTATGAACATTAGAGTCCTTATAAATCTCTCGCAGAGTTTCCATATTCGGGGAGCCGGGTTCCTGGACTTCGGCGTCCTCGTCTTTCCATCTCTTGTAGTATTTTTGCCAGTGTATAAACCCTGGGTCTCCTCCGACACATGAGATTCCACAGTGTCCCAGTGGTGGTGTCAGAGATGGTGGAGCTTTTCTTTTTGTAGTCAGAAATAGAATGAGAAAGAAATAATGTCACCAAGGGCATCTCGGAAGGTCCAGACTGGACATGTGAAGAAAGAAATTTCCCTCCAAGAAAAGTGCTCTGATACAAAGTGTCACCCAGAAGGAGTCTGGATCAGTCCAAGGCTTTGTGCTCCAAGGCAGAGCCAGGGAGGAGGGAGAGATGTCAGTGCAGGAAGGGGCCAGCGAGGTGGGGCAGCCAGGGGATGCCGACAGCCTGCAGGGAAAGGGGCAGGGCATGGACACCGTAGGACAGCCTGGAATGGAGAGGAGACAGGGATGTGCAGAAGCTGAAAGGCCCCAAGAGAGCCAACTTGTGCAGGCCTTTGGCCATGGCTGCTGTGTGTGCCCCTGATGGCATGAGGAGACAAGTGAGCCTTGCAGCCCTGGGGCCTCATTGCCTCCTTGTCCCTGCTCAGCAGCCTGGGAGGTGCCACCCCATCCTCCTGCCCTTGGCATTGCACTTCCCACATCCCAGTGCCCCAGGAAGAGCCCCGAACAATATGGGAGGGACAGGATCAGCCTTCCGAAATCCTGGGGGTCACGGCTGCGACCTTGGGATTCATGAACCGCTTTCTACTTTCCTCAGCATCAGAGTGACCATGTCCATATTTGTCATCATTTTCTACAACTTTATGTTCTAACTGGAATCTGGGGACACTTTCTTAGTTATGTCCCTCAGAGGGACCCATTAACAACAAAAGAAACTTTAAAGTTTGATTCTGACTTTGGTTTCTCAAGAGGTTCCTGCACCTTTCCTCAGGGTCTGATGTTCAGGGACTCAGCACCAAACCCCCCAGATGGCCATTAAATGCCCTGGGCTGTTGCTGTGCTGCTGAGCTGGGCCGGGCTCCTGGCACACAGGGAGCTCCTGGCAAGCGGGCAGCGCTGCAGAGAGACAGCTCTGCCCAGGAGCAGCTCCTGTGCACAGCCCAGCAGGGCTCAGGGCACTGCCTGCACACACCGAGGGCAGAAAAGCAGGGCAGAGAGAGGTTACACACAGTCTGGGGTGTGAGGAAAGTTGAGAGGAAGATCCACAGAAGAGGAATCTTTCCAGGCTCTCACACGGTAAGTCTGCATGAAGGGCAATGTATGTGCAGTCTGTGGGAAGATCTCCCAACGCTGGCACATCCCACAGCCTGGGGGGTCTCTAAAGTGGGATATCACAGTTTCTCTGCTTTTGATGATGAGGACGTGCTGCAAAGCAGGGACTCTCTGCTGCACCATCCCAGGGACATCCCAGCAGGGTTCCCTCCTCCCAGGGATGGCTGTAGGGTTTGAACCCCAGCTGTGCCACCCAGGCTGTCCCAAACTGTCCTGCAGAGCAGGGCCCTGCACCCCAGGGTGCTGTGCCAGGGCAGGAGCTCTGCCACGTGCCAGGGGCAGCTCTCAGCTGGTCTGGGGAGATCTTTCAGTGCTGGGAGAGAGGCTGTGGGTGGAAAGAGCAAACCCTGGCAGTTCAGGGCAGGGCACAGCAGGTTTATTCAGCCATCAAGTGAGAGTTTCATAGGTGAGTACTTCTAACAGAACCAGAGCACTCAGGGATATTTTCCAGGGGATACTTCAAGGGGAAGGTGAAAGGAGGGATTTCTGTCAGGCTCTCAAGCCACATGCCTGGTGGTTTGTGTTGCAGAGGGAACACTGAGGAGCTGAAGAGGAGCTGAGAACAACTACCTGGCATTGTTGGTGTCTCGGAGGTGGCACTGCTGGATCAGGGTGACAATGCCCTGAGTGCCCACCTGGTTCTGTCCTGGCTTCTCCCAGCTGGACCCTCAGTGTGCATTTCCTTTTTCCTCAAATTGCTCATGTTACTGGGGTTTTTCCTCCTTCTCTCAGTCAGGTTCACTGGGAATGGGAGTTCAAGCTACAGAGTCAAACACTGATCCTGTGATCCCCCTCAGGCAGGTGGGTCCCTGGGAATGAGACATTCCAATTTTCCTCTGACCTGTGGGGCTGTCAGTAGTGAATTCTGTGTGCCTGGAGAATGAGGTGTGTTTCCCAGAATCAAACCCCATTGTCAGGGCACTTGGCTCTTCTCTGAGATGTCCTTCCAAGCTGGGAGCTGCCCTCAAGAATGCAAATCACCTTCATAGCACAGGAGGGTCCCGTAGTGCAGGGGTTTGCAGATGGCAACGTAGCGGTCGTAGCACATGATGGTGAGGAGGGAAAACTCTGCTGAGATGAAGAAGACAAAGAAAAAGACCTGTGCAGCACATCCCGTGTAGGAGATGGTTGTGGTGTCCCAGAGGGAGTTGTGAATGGCCTTGGGGACAGTGGTGAGGATGGAGCCCAGGTCTGTGAGGGACAGGTTGAGCAGGAAGAAGTGCATGGGGTTGTGCAGGTGGTGGTCGCAGGCTACGGCGCTGATGATGAGGCCGTTGCCCAGGAGGGCAGCCAGGGAGATGCCCAGGAAGAGCCACAAGTGCAGGAGCTGCAGCTGCCGCGTGTCTGCCAATGGCAGGAGGAGGAACTGGCTGATGGAGCTGCTGTTGGACATTTGCTGTTTTTTAGCAATGGTTCTGTTTAGAAAAGGAAAATATGGGGAGTATTAAGGGCAGAGCTCTCTGACAAAGCCAATCTGTTTTTAACTAATATCAGTGTGTCAAATTATTACAAAATGTGCTGCCAAGAGTCAATGTTCCTCTGCTGAAGTGGGACATGGAAATTTTTTATTACAGCTCTGACATTCAAAAGGGATATGAGATTGAACCCACCTTGAATGCAAAAGTTCCATCTCTGCACTCATGACTTAAAAGAGACAATGGATGAAGGTTCTTTTCCACTGGAGGAGTCCTCATTTTCATGGCCCAGCACACAGTGTCCAGCAGAGCTGCACGGAAGAGCCCCCAGAGTGACCTGAATGCCCCCTCCCCCAGGGGTGCCTTGGGGGCACGTTCCCCCACTCCCTGCCCAGGGCTCTGCTGCCTGGAGCTGACCCTTCCAGCAGCTGCTTCCCTGTGCCCAGGGCTGGGCACTGGCAGTGCTCCCAGAGCCTATGCCAGCCCTGGGTGCTGAGCTCTGCCCTGCAGAGCCCTCCCAGCACAGGGCACTGCCCAGGGGCAGCTCTGGCTGGGCAGGCTCTGATGACAATTTCAGAAATGGCTGAGAAGATTAGAAAACAGACACTGATGCTGCCTGTAAGACACCATGTGCTGATTCGTTATACTGCTTGGTTTGTTCACCTCTGAATGGGAGAGAACTAGAATTGCAGTGTCTCCCCTTAAATGAGAAATTAACTTCTACTTTTCATTGGCCATGAAATAAAAAAAAGCATAAGGCTGAAAGAGCAGAATGATTCCCTCTGAGGCAGCCTCTGCCTTCCTGAGCTTGTTGAAAGTCTCCTGTGAAATCTCCTGTTGTGCTTTGAAGCTGCAAACAAAAAAGATGCAGGGAACAGCATATTGATATAGGGACCCAACCCTCCAAATGGTTCCTCCTTCCCCACAGCCCTTCTCCCCAGCCCTGTGAGGAGCTCTGCAGGCCGGCTGAGAGCTGACCATGGAAGCAGCAGAGTCCCTGCCCAAGCACATCACCCTGGGCTGCAGGACCCTGCTCTGCACCACAGCCCTGGGCACCCCTGGCTGCAACCCTGGCTCCACAACTATTCCAAAGTGTCCACCAACAGCCCCCTCCTCACACATCCCTTCAGCTGGGGCTGTGCCAGCTTTAGGAGATGCCTCCAGGAGCTGCCCCTGCATTGCCTTGCACCCACAGACTCACCGTGTCCAGCACTGCAAAGCTTTCTCCTCCATGAGCTCTGAGTCACCCTCCCAGTGCTGAGCCCCTTTAAGTTCTGTCTGTGCCCTGCTGGTGTCCCTGAGCTGCCCTGGCAGTGCCCTGAGCCCTCCTGGGCTGTGCACAGGAGCTGCTCCTGGGCAGAGCTGTCTCTCTGCAGCGCTGCCCGCTTGCCAGGAGCTCCCTGTGTGCCAGGAGCCCGGCCCAGCTCAGCAGCACAGCAACAGCCCAGGGCACTTAATGGCCCTCTGGGGGGTTTGGTGTTGTTTACAATAAACACAGTCTGTCAGATTAAGTTCAAACAACGTCTCAAGAAATTCAAAGTCCTATTGAAACACTGAATTTTGTTGTAGTGCTAATGGGTCCCACTGAGGGACAGAAGAGAGAAAGCGTCCCCAGATTCCAGTTAGAGGAGAAAGCTGCAGACAGTGATGACAAGTTTAGACAAGAGAAGGAAAGATGTCTCTAATGCTGAGTAAACCTGTATGTATTTCACAATGCAATGGGTCAAGCCCTGACCCTCAGACCATGGGAAGAGATATCCTGTCCCTCCCTCATTCCTCAGGGCACTTCCTTGGGCACTGTGGTGTGGGATGTGGAATGTCAAGGGCAGGAGGATGGGGCGGCACCTCCCAGGCTGCTGAGCAGGGACAAGGAGGCAATGAGGCCCCAGGGCTGCAAGGCTCACTTGTCTCCTCATGCCATCAGGGGCACACACAGCAGCCATGGCCAAAGGCCTGCACAAGTTGGCTCTCTTGGGGCCTTTCAGCTTCTGCACATCCCTGTCTCCTCTCCATTCCAGGCTGTCCTACGGTGTCCATGCCCTGCCCCTTTCCCTGCAGGCTGTCGGCATCCCCCGGCTGCCCCACCTCGCTGGCCCCTTCCTGCACTGACATCTCTCCCTCCTCCCTGGCTCTGCCTTGGAATACAAACCACTGGTCTGATGCAGACTCCTTCTGTGTCACATGTTGCACCACAGCACTGCTGTCAGAGGGAAATTCCTTTCTCCTCATGTCCAGCCTGGACCTCCCCAGCTGCCCTTGGTGACATTATTTCTTTCTCATTCTATTTCTCACTACAAAGAAAAGCTCCACCATCTCTAGGGGAGAGCACTTCAAGCACTCTCAGCCTTCTCCTGTGCTCTACTCAGTCTCCACACCACTGAGCCCAGGGCTTTCAGTCCTTGTATATTGCTCATGTATTTGAGGCCTCCAAGTGCCTTCATGGGCCCTCTCTGTGTCCTCTACAAGGTGTTTAGCCATGAAAATGCAGTGCCCCTTGTCCAGGAAAGGCAGAGTGCTTTTTTTTGCTAAGGTTTTTTTTGGCAGAACAAAACACAGTAATTGAAACATAATGAGGGGAGATTTACATTGGATGTCAGGAAGAAATATTTTCTCATGAAGGTGGTTGAAACCTGGAATAGGTTGCCCACCATGTGGAAATCCCATCCCTGGAGGTGTCCAAGGTGAGGAACTTTGTGCAGCCTGTACTGGTGGAAGGATTCCCTCGTTATTGGGCAGGAAGTTGGACTGGAGGTTCCTTTAGGTCTCTTTCAACCCAAACTATTTAATCATTCTTTCATTCCTGTATCTCCAATTCCTTCTCCACAGGGCTGCAAACACCTACATACACCATGTTGAGCATTTAATGTGACCTAATCCCCAACACTTTATAAATATGAAGGAACTGCCATTTTAGGGACATGAATTTTCAGGTTTTTGGAGGAATGATTCAAAACTCAAAATTTCCAAATGAAATTAGAGGGATTTCCAACGCCTCTGCATGAAAGGCTCACCAAGGGGTCAATGGCAGAGCCTCCCAGGATGGCCTTGCACCTGAGGTTGGCCATTTCTGTCTCAGAGTCTGAGAGTCATGATGGGCAACCAGAAAGTACATTTGGGGACTGTGCAAGACTTACCATGGGACATTTAGGAAAAAAAATCCTAGAATGGAAAGGGTGGGGGGAACATTGATGTCCCTGGTGCAACAAGCATAAGAAAACAGAGAAAAAGGAGATGGAAGGAGCTGATCATGTGTAAACAGGTGAGTGGGCAGTTCCTGTCCCTGGTCACGCCCTGCAACTGATCCCACAGCTTGTCCCATTTTCTGAATCCCTCCATTGTCAGGGACTTTCTGGGACAAGGGATCTCTGTGCCCTGAGTATGAAGGGAGGTCCAAATGCCAACCACTGGAGTGGGAGCCACAAATCATCAGATCTTGTGTTCTTTGGGGCCCAGACACTGGTGAGACTGGTGTGTGTGCACAAAACACTGGGGGGGGCTGTGGGTGGGTGTAACCACCAGTGACCATCAAACCAGAGCAACCAGCGAGTGGCAGAGGCCTGGGAGCTCCTGTCTGAGATCATCTCCTGAGGGATTCACATTGTCTGGGTGTCTCTGGAGCTCTGCATCTTCTGACATGGCAGAGCACACAAACAGCCCATTCTTGTGTCCCTTTCTCCACTGAGATTTCCTCGACCCTCAGTGATTTATTTGTCTATCAGGGTCCCAGGAAATCCGTGACCCTCGTGCCCCACCAGTCTGTCAGTGTCCCGTTCTGGGGACCCTTCACCCAACAGTCCTGTGGGATTGGAGGGGGATTCGACTGCCCTTTCCACGGGGCTGAGGCAACAGCACAAGGGAGACCCCCACAGTGTGTCTTCCCACTTTATTCCAGTGTGTTCCTGCTGCAGGAGCTGCAGTGCCCAGGAAGGACTCACAGAGACATTTCACAGAATAACACTCTTTATGAATGTAAAATTGTGACAGCTTAAGGTTCAAAGGTTGTCAGTGACAGAATATGAGTGTAAATATGTATTTAGAACAATACCCAGACCAGCTCTAATCCCAATTAAAGTATTCAGTGTATGCAGAGCACAGTTCCTACCCAAGAGGCCCCTGTGGGGCAGAGACTGGTGCAGCCTTGCAGTTATGATTAACCCTTCCCTTTCTTTTCTTCCATTCTCGAGTTACTTTTATACTATTTCTTTATGTTTAGGTGGAACATGAGTGATTTTAGACACAAAGACCTTTGTTTATGGTTTGCATGAAATTGTCTCACTTTGCTGTTAAGGACAGAGGCAAAAAATGCCCAGTGGTTGGTGGTTGTACCTTGGAGGGGCGTAACTCGGGGTTGGAGGTGTGTGTTAATATTACAATTAGGCTTTAATGAACCAAGTTCACCTGAGGACAGAGATCTCCCCACAGCTGTTGGCTCAGCAGCAGGACATCTCCTCCTCTGCCCCTGGGCTGGCAGGGGCTGTGCCGTTTATCAGCTGCAAAGTCCCCCTGAGTTCCCCTCCCTGCAGGGATTCCCACAGAGCCCCCTGAGGAGTCTCCACTCCCCCCACCCTCCATTCTATCCCCTGGGCAGGTGTTGACTCTTGTGTGAGGAATCCTCATGGAGCTGCCCCCACGTCCCATCCAGGGAGCAGCAGCTGCATTTTACCCTGGAATTTCTGTATCACTACAACTTCTTTTGGGATGTGAATAGAACTGGAATCCCCTAATTTCACCCTCAGTAATCTTCCCTCAGCAACCAAAGGGACCATAGAAGTCTGCAAAACTTCATGGAATGCACTATGACACTCCAGGGCATCATGGAATCAAAGGAATCATTGGAAAATGTGGCACCTCATGGAATCATCAGGCAATTGTGACATTGTGGAATGTCATGGAACCAAAAGGCCTTAGGGACACTGTGGAGCCCCATGGAATCACAGATGCCTTTGTGACACTGCAGAACCTCATGGACTCAAGGGATCATTGTGAAACTACAAGGCCTTATGGAGCCAAAGGAACCCTTGGACACTGCAGTGACCCATGGAATCAGTCTTTGTGACACTGCAGGGCCTTATGGAGCCAAAGGGACCATTGTGACACTCTGGAATATAAATGGTCTATTGTGACACTGTGGAATCTCATGGAATCTAAAGGGCCATTGTGACACTCCAAGCCCTCATGGATTCAAAGGAATCCTGAGACACTTTGAATCCAGAAGTAATCATAAAAGAATTGTGAAACTATGGAGCCTCATGGAATCAATACAATGCATCATTATATTAATTATGTATTATTATATTTATTATTGGCTTGGACCAACTCAAGTCTGTTTGTGGGGTTAAAGGGAAAAGTCCAATTTCCCAAAACTGAGGTAGTGCCCTGTTCCATACCCAGCCCCTTGGAACTTCCTTGGGCAGCCCTGGAGCAGCTGTCAGTGAAAAAGTGTCTGGGAGTACTGCCCCATAGCACTGCCCCATAGCTGTGCCCCATAGTACTGCCCCATAGCTGTGCCCCATAGCTCTGCCCTATAGCACTGCCCCATAGCCCTGCCCCATAGCCCTGCCCCATAGCACTGCCCTGTAGCACTGCCCCATAGCTCTGCCCCACAGCACTGCCAAATAACACTGCCCCACAGTACTGCCCCATAGCACTGCCCTATAGCGCTGCCCCATAGCCCTGCCCCATAGCACTGCCCCATAGCACTGCCCTATAGCACTGCCCCATAGCTCTGCCCTATAGCACTGCCCCACAGCACTGCCCCAAAGCACTGCACCATAGCCCTGCCCCATAGCACTGCCCTATAGCACTGCCCCATAGCCCTGCCCCATAGCCCTGCCCCATAGCACTGCCCTATAGCCCTGCCCTATAGCCCTGCCTTATAGCACTGGCCCATAGCACTGACCCAGAGCACTGCCCTATAGCACTGCCCCACAGCACTGCCAAATAACACTGCCCCATAGCACTGACCCAGAGCACTGCCCCACAGCACTGCCAAGTAACACTGCCCCACAGCACTGCCCCACAGCACTGCCCCACAGCACTGCCCCATAGCAGTGTCCCATAGCCCTGCCCCATAGCACTGCCCCGTAGCACTGCCCAGAGCACTGCCCCAAAGCAGCGCCCCACACCACACCCTCTGGAACTCCTAATCCAGCCCCACACTGGCTATGCCACACCAGGAGCACTGCCCCTCACCCTCCCCAGAGCCCCACAGTGGCCACTGGGCCAGAAGTCCCCCCTAGGGGATGTGGGTTGGGGTGGCCACAGGGAGCAGAAGAAATAAAATGAACACCATGTGGCCATTGCATGGTCAGACCCTCCCACCTGGACAGGTGGAAGCTGGACTTGCATGGGACTGTGGGTGGTAGCTCTAATTCTGTCTTTTTCTCTCTCTCTTTCTTTAATCACCTTCTCTTAAATCTCCCTTCTTCATTTTTAGGGTAACATAAAACCAAATGGGTTGGATTTTGATGACTTGTATGGCTCAGCATGTGCTCAGTCAGTGCTCTGTGGGATGCTCTGTTCTGGTTGAATGCTGCCCTTTAAACTTTTGCCAAGCTCCCTCATTTTCTAAAATTTGCCAGTAAAAGTGTGTTATTTGACCTCCTGAGAAAAGGTGTAGATTTTCTCCCTTGTGGTCCCTCTCAAGATATTAAAAGAGCTAAAGGACATTTTAAAATACCTGGAGGGAGAATATTTTTGGTACCTTGTATATTTTTTAAACTAAAACCCCTTGGATGAGCTCATAGCTCAAACCTGGTGTCCTGCAGTCCATCTCTGGAAGTGTTCAAAAAACATTGAACTGTGACACTTGGGGACACGGTTCAGTGGGGAAGATGTCAGTGTCAGGTTAATGATTGGACTCCATCACTTTAGAGGTCTTTCCAACCTTAACAATTCTATGATTCTTAATGATTAAGATCTTTCATCTTGTCACTTGTCTCTTCTTTTGTCTGCTCATTTGTCATAATAAATAATTCATTTTACATAAGTATATCTAACTTGCCATTGTTAAAACTGTGGGAAACGTGATTCAATCACACCTCTATAATTTACACTGCAGAGTAAATCTGAGGCTAAGATTGGATCCAGTCACACCCAGGCTCCTCTCTGAGAAGGAGTTTAGAAAGCAAGGGGTCCTTTCTGCCCCTCACAGCTCAATGAGGCAGCTTCTCCAGTAAACTCTGTCTAAGTCTTCTATTTCCACCATCACCCCGTGAGGTTCCACACAGTCCCAAGGTTCCTTTTATCCTGTGAGCTTCCAGAGTGTTCCAGGATTCCTTTGGATCTCTTGAGGCCCTGAAGGGTCATGATGATCCCTTCATTTGATGAGGTTCTGCAGACTGACAATGATCTCTTTGGATCAATAAGACTCTGCAGTGTCACACAGGGCCATTCATTCCATGAGGTTCCACAGTGTCACACTCGTCCCTTATGCTCCACAAGGCCCTGCACTGTTATAATGGCCCCCTAAATCCATGAGATTTCACAGTGATCCTTGGATTCCATGAGGTTCTGCAGTGTCACAATGTCCCTTTTGTTCCATCAGGCTCTGAGGAGTCACAATGATCCCTTGATTCCATGGGACTCTGCAGTGTCACAATTCCATGAGGTTCCACAGTGTCACACTGGTCCCTTGTGCTCCACAAGGCCTGGGCTGTGCTGGGAGAGGCCCTTGGTGCTGGAGAGAGCCCAGGGCAGGTGGGAGAGCTTGGAGGGAGCTGGGCTGGCTGGAATGGACCTGGGAGAGAAAACTATCCGTGTATCTCTGAAGTGCTGAGGCCTGAACAACAGGCCCTGAGCCAGAGGTGATCTTGAGATGAACGTTCCAATTTAATGTTCTATTTAGCTTTGTGTCTGCTTATTAGCCAAAGCCTGTATATCCTCAGTGAAATACATAAGGCTGCACCTGTGTAAACATCTGTGCTTGTTAGTGAGATACATTGGTATTCACTTATTAGGGAAGATTAGGATCTGTTCTTTGATGAGATATGAATAGATCTGTCTTTCTGTATTTAGACACAGGCCAAGGCCATGGCAGAGATGGTTGGTCTTGATTGACAGCAGATGGTCCAAATTGACTCCCTGATTTTCCTCTGAAGCCTTGGCCAGGCTTTGGGTGAAAAACAAGGAGAGAAGAAAGCCAGATATTTTCCACACTGAATAAGTGATATAAGCTTGTTTGTTTAACATATAAAAGTTGGGCTCTTTTCACAGCAAAGATGGAGAGCTCACCCAGGAGTGGATGTACCAAGTGGGATTTCCCAGTTCCTGGGAGTGACTCTCTGACCCTTCACTGTTACTGCGGCTCCGGGCAGGTCTGTGCTCTTGGTGGAAGAAACAGACCAGGAAGGTGGCCCAGGACACTTGTCACCCCCACTATCTCTCTCCAGTTATTTCCAGCCCTGGCTACTCAGCCCAGTGTTATGGGTGGGTTTTGCTGTGCCCACCTCCCCACTCCTGCTGGCTCAGGGGCTGTCCCTGAGCAATGGCCAGCCCTGCCCAGCCCCTCTCCTGGCCCAGAGCCTGGCAGAGCCTGAGCAGGGCTGTCTGTGAGGCCCCACAGGTGACAGAGCCTCTCCAGGGGCTGGGAGAGGTGTGGAATAGGACAGCCATGGTGTGACCAAGCCCAGGGACTACACTGGGTATTCCATCAAAGGGGCCATTCCCCACCCTGGATGCTCCTGCCCTGCGCTGGAGCTGCACAGGGTGCTGTGGAACCAGCTGTGGGGCAGTGGGGCACAAAGGGGCCATGGAACCTCTGCCAGGGGATGACAGCAAGGCCAGGCACAGACAAGGAATTCCTGGGCATGGCCTCTACTGTGCAAGGAGGAAGGCAAAGCTCCCCTGGAGTTGGTGGCTGCAGAGAAAGACAAGAGCAAAAAGAGCCTCAGTGGCTGTGCTGGAGACCAAGGCTGAAGGAGGGAAATGCAGGGCTGCTATTGGATGGGGAGGGAGATTTAATTCAGGCAGACACTGCTGTGGGGCTGAGGGACTCCATGGCTTCTCTGTCTGAGTCTTCACTGGAAAGGTCTCTCAGGCCTCTGTGCTCAGGGAAAGCTTCAGGGAGGAGGAGAGCCCGTCTTGGCAGGAACCTCCTGCAATGGCAGAGGGACACATGGCAGTGTGTGCCCCTGCAGGGCACTGCCCTGGCCATGGCACAGGCTGGGAGCTGCCTGGCTGGGAGCAGCCCTGTAAGGCAGCTGTGGGTGGGCAGGAGCTGGGCAGGAGGCAGCCGTGTGCCCTGGCAGCAAGGGAGGCCAGGAGCACCCTGGGCTGTGTGACCAGCACAGCAAGGACGTGGCTTATCCTGGTTGCTGTGGCTGAGGAAAGCTGCACAAAGAGCTGTGGAGTTTAAAAATTGTATCCTGTTTAATTTGTACTGTGGGCAATGAAGGGAGACCTTCTGTGTCTCTAAGTGTCACCAGTTCCTGGTCCCCTAAAGAGCACAAACCTGATGGATTTTGGTTCCACTCCAGTGCCACTTGGATCTTGTCCCATATCCAGAGCACAGAGCTCCCTTGTCCAACAGAGTTCTTGGAAATGAAGGGATTAGAGACACACGACAGGCTGTGGGGTTCAGTTCCAGGGGATGGCCAGGGATTTGGGGTGGTTGTGACCCCAGGGCAAGACCCAGCACTTGGCCTTGTTGAACCTCATCCAGTTGGCCTGGGCCCATTGATCCAGCCTGTCCAGACCCCTCTGCAGAGCCTTCCTGCCCTCCAGCAGATCAGCAATCCCACCCAGCCTGGTGTGATTTGTGAGCTGACTGAGTGAGGCGCACTTGATGTCCTCATCCAGATCATTGATAAAGGTGTTTAACTGAGCTGACCCCAATACTGATCCCTGGGAATACCCCTGGGTGTAACTCCATTCCCCACCATTCCTTGGGCTTGGCCATCCAGACAGATTTATCCCCAGTGAACAGATGTTGCAGAGAATGTTTGATAAAGTTCCTGTAGCCCCAGAATATTGGGGTAAGTGCATATTTAGCTCTGTACAATAGGTAATTTCATTCACTTTTTCTCTTTTCCTCCCTTTGTGGACCAAGGGACCTTGTGACCACTGAGTGTGACTTGCTTGTGAAAGAGCAAATATGGGCAGAACTGGTGACAGGGAGTGTTTGAGGGGACCTTGGGATTTGGGCTTGACACAAAGTGTTTGCCATTGATCTAAGGTGTGGCAAGTGGACTACAGGGGATGCAAGGTAGACTTAATATACATCAGAGGAAGGACTTTTACTTTTAACTGAGCTGTGCCTTCCTTTGGTTTTGTTTGCTGACAATACATGAACATCCCTGTGTGTCTCCTGCAGCTCTTTCTCCAAGTACAGCAGGTGGGAGTTGGTGCCCAGGAGCTGAAACCTGCAGGTCCAGCCTTTAGTGGAGGAAGCTCAGATTGCACAAGGCTGCTTTGAGTGCCAGGGGTGTGATGAGGGAAATGGTGGGGTGGGGATTAGGGATAAAGTCTGATGGATTGTCAGACAAAAAGGGTCTTGATTTTCATGTCTATTCACACTGAATTAGGAGATGCTCTGGGTCAATATCAATAGGGAATTGCTGGTAATAATGTTTAAAGAGGAAAAAATAAACAGGCCAAAAAAAGACATATTTTCACTTGTGTTTAATTTAATAGTATAAGGTATTCACTTTGAATGCATTTCTGAGATCTCTGTAATTGACCACAGAAGATTTGAAAATGTAAAAGTAAATTATTCCCAGGGGTTGGTTTTGTTAAAATGCCATCAGTGAAAAGAGACCATGAAGGGAAAGAGCAGACAAGGAGACCATCCCTGGTGCTTGGGAACAATATCAATTAGGGTTTGCTGCTCTCAGTGTATAAACAGGAAAAAGGAAATGGGACAAAAAGTTCTATTTCTTCATTTTTTTGTCACTGTACTACACTGACTTTGAATACACTTCTGGTATCTGTCTAATGAAGCACAAAAGAATTGAAGACTTAATATTAAATTATTCCCAAAGGCTTGTCTTGTTAGGATGTTTTGAATGTTAATGAGCACTCTGGCACTGAATTCCTGAACTGAAGATTTGAAAACTGAACAAACCTTTAAAAAAGCAAAATTCACCATCAAACCTTCAAGTTCCTGAGAGTGTCAGCAAGCCCCACTGAGGCCATGACTGAAAAGAGACCCCAGAGGGGAAGAGCAGACAAGAAGACCCTCCCTGGGGCTGGGGAAGCAGCAGCTCAGAGTCACTGGTTACAGGTGGAAAAGGGACTGTGGAATGTGGCTGTGAAAGGGCCTGATGGACTTTGCCAAGCAGGACAGCCAAGCCCTGCCACCCATCTCTGGTTCCTCACAGGATGCTCCTGGAGCAGAGTGATGTGGGGTGTGGAATGGGGAGGGCAGGAGAGCAATAGGACACCTCCACAGCTCTATGGAGTGGGTGAGGAGGTGACAAGCCCTGGGGCTGTAAGGAACTGGTGTCTTCTCATAGGCTGTCAAGAGCCAGGAAACTGCCCTGTTGCAGAAAAGCACAGTGAAGAGCCAAAGTGTGTGAGAGCAGGAGAGGGCACAGCAGTGTCCCTTTCACAGCCAGGCCTCCAGGGACATACCTGAAGGAGCAGCAGAGCAGGGTCTGGGCTTTGTCTTTGTTTCCTGGACACCCTGGGCAAGGGGCCCCAGGGCAATTGTCACAGATCACCCCCTGCAAACACCATTCCCAGCCCTGGCCTCTCACCCACCACTGACAGGTTGTTTGTCCCTCCATGGGGACACCAAATGAGCAGCTCACAAGGCCATGCTGCAATTGTACAGAGGAGACTTCAGCATGCACAGTGTGTGTGTGGGGAGATGAACCCAAGAGAACACAAAGATCATCAGCTAATCCTGGAGGTGTGGGGAAGGGCTGTGGGACACACAGTGTCTCGAGGTCACTTCACTCTGGGCCCCACATCCCCTGGAAAAGCCCCAGGATGCAGCACTGGGATGTGCTTCTGAGCACAGAGCTCCCCCTGTGCCCATCCCTCAGGCCGTGGGGCATCTCAGAGAGGGGCAGAGCAGGTGACACCCCACAGGGCTGAGGTGCCTCCGGCCCCCAGCAGTGGCAGTGAGAGCCCAGGGAGAGACTGTGACTCCTGCAATGATCTCCCCATGGGTGTAAAAGGGAAAGACTCTCTGATCACCCCTGGGTGCATGAGAATCCCACAATCCCAGTTCAGAGGTGGATGCCTTGCTGGACCTCGACATTTCTGTGAGTGACTCCAGGAACAAACTCCATTGGCCCAGTGAGATTCACCTCAGTGGTCTTGGACAGTTCATTGCAAGTGCTCCTGAACTGCTGCATCACCCTTGCCTGGGATTCTGGGCTGTGCTCTCAAAAGGGCCAGAGCAATCTGAGAGGTTCTGGGGTCCTTGGAAAAGGCAGATGCCAAGCCCATCTTTAAGAAGAGCAAAATGAGAATGGGGAGAATTACAGGCTGCCCATCAAGCCGCTCTATCACTGCCCTTCCCAGATGGACAGGGGAGAGAGAATAAGGTGGAAAATGACTCATGGTTTGGGATAAGATACTTTACTAAAGCAAAAGCCAAATTTTGCACCCAAACAAAAAAAGAAAAAAATAACCAGGTTTTTTTTCTACTCCCCATCATCAGTGGTGTCTGGCCATGTCCCAGCAAGCCAGGCTTCAGCACACGGAGCAGCTGCTCAGCAGGCAAACATTGTAAACAATGAATGCCCCCCTTCCTCCTCCTTTCCTCATCTTTTATATCTGAGCTGACATTCCATGATCTGGAATACCCCTCTGGTCAGTCTGGCTCAGCTGGCCTGGCCGTGTTTCCTCCCAGGACCTTGCCCTCAGTTGGGGAAGGAACGTTGCAGTGCTGGGGCTGTGCCAGCCCTGCTCAGCAGTAGCCAAAACATTGGTGTGTTCTCAGCACCTTTCCAGCTCCCAACACAAAGCACAGCACTGGGAGGGCCACTGTGGGGAAATGAGCTCCAGCTCAGCCAGACCCAAAATATTTCCACAGTGTTCGGTGCTGTCCCAGGATTGCTTTAGTTCTGTGAGGCCCTGCAGTGTCCAGGTGGCATCCTGGTTCCCTGAGGTTCCACAGTGTGACAATGACCCCTTGATTCTATGAGGTTAAAAACTGTCTCAAGACCCCTTTTGTTCCATGAGGCCCCACATGTCACAATGAACCCTTTGGTTCCATGAGCTCTGCAGTGTCCCAGGATACCTTTGGTTCCTTCAGGCCCTGCAGTGTTTCAATGACCCCCTTTTTCGAAGAGTTTCCACAGTGTCCCAGGGTCCCTTTTGTTCCATAAGGCCCTTAAATGTCAAAATTGCCCCTGGGTTTCTGCAATGTTACAACTGAGCAATGATTTCATCAGATTCTAGAATGTTCCAGGATTCCTTTGAATCCATGAGGTCCTGCAGTGTCATAATGCCCCCTTGATTCCATGAATTTCTGCAGTGTCCCAGGGTTCCTTGCAGTCCATGAGGCCCTGTAGTGTCACAATGATCCCTGGATTCCATGGGGCTCCACAGGGTCACAAAGGGCTTCTGTTTCCTTGAGGTCCTGCAGGGTCACAATGGAACTTTGATTCCATGAGGTTCCCAAGTGTCAGAATGGCCCCTTGGTTCCAAGTCTTTCCACAGTGTCCCAGGGTCCCTTTGGTTCCTGAGAGAAGATTGCCGGGGATAAAATGAGGAGTATCAAGTTATATTCACATCCCAACAGAAGTTGCAATGGTACACAAATTATAGGTAAAGGTCCATCAGGATTGTTTGCACAGTCAGTGTTTCAACACTCTCAGCATTATCTGAACCTGATTTTACCTCACCAAAATCATGGAATCATAGAATAGATTGGGTTGGAAAAGCCTTCCGAGATCACCAAGTCCAACCCTTGGTCCAACTCCAGTCCCTTTACCAGATCATGGCACTCAGGGGTACGGCCAATCTGCGTTTAAAACCTCCAGGGATGTGGAATCCACCCCCTCTCTGGGCAGCCCATTCCAATGCCTGAGCACTCTCTCTGCAAATAATTTTTTTCTGCTCTCCAACTTCAATTTCCCCTGGCAGAGCTTGAGCCCACCGTGCCCCCTTGTCCTATTGCTGAGTGCCTGGGAGAAGAGACCAACCCCCACATGTCCAGAACTTCCCTTCAGGAAGTTCTAGACAGGGGTAAGATCGCCCCTCAGCCTCCTCTTCTCCAGGCTAAACACCCCCAGCTCCCTCAGCTTCTCCCCACAGCACTTGTGCTCCAGTCCCTTCTCCAGTCTCGTTGTTATTCTCTGGCCCCACTCCAGCCCCTGAATATCGTTCCTGGACTGAGGGGCCCAGAACTGAACACAACACTCAAGGTGTGGCCTCCCCAGTGCAGAGTCCAGGGGTAGGGTCACTGCCCTGGGCCTGCTGGCCACGCTAGTTTTTATCCAGCATAGGATCCCACTGGCTGTCTTGGCCACCTGGGCACATTGTTGGCTCATGTTGAACTTCCTGTCAGTCAGTCCCTCCAGGTCGCTTTCTGCCTGGCTGCTCTCCAGCCACTCTGTGCCCAGCCTGGAGCGCTGCAGGGGGTTGATGTGGCCAAAGTGCACAAATCTTTCCTCTCTGTTGGCCAAGCCCCCCTTCCCTCCCCCAAATATCCCATCCCTTTTGTCCCAGTTCCTCCTGACCTCCACAAATCCTTCAGCTGGATGGGCTCAGATCTGTGATGCCCTTCATGGCCCCTGAGCATCTGCCTGCCCAGCTTGGCAAGTCTGTTCTGGGAACACACCTGACAGCCCAGCCCCCAAGGGGACAGGATGTTCTGCTGTGCTGGAGAGGACCCTCCTCAGCCTGGCCAGCAGTGCTGCAGGGGGGGATTCCCTGTCCCTCCCCAGCTGGTCCTTCCTGCCCAGCAGCTCCTGTTCCAGAAGGGCTCACAGACACTCTGGGGGACTTTTCATACTTGGGTCCTTGAGCTGCCCTGGGGCATCTCTGGGGCAGTGGCCAACTCTGTGACTGCTCTGGGAAGTCATGGCCTGAAGCCAGGAGTGTGGGTTTTAGGAGGTAGTTGAAACCTCTGCAGACAAGAAATCCTGGTAATTCTTGAAGAATTCCTTGCCTATCATTATGATGTGCTGTTTACTTTTAATTTCAAGATTTTTTTCATAATTTTCTTTTTACTGACCACACCACACACTTTTTCTATTAATCTGATTCACTCACTGTTTATGTGAAAATATTTGTGCAGCTATTTATCAGAGTACATTTCCTACCAGTGTTTTGAATGCAGAAACATTGCTCAGAGGAGCTACTGAACTTCTCTGGGATGATTTCATATCCCTAATTTTGCCTCTTCTGTTCTTCCTCTCCCAATTTGCCTTCCAAGATCTCTCCAAGCTGTGTGTGCCTGGGAATGTTTTGACAGTCCTGAGCTCTGGGCCATGTCAAAGGGGACAAATGCACCTTCTGGAGAACACTGTCACTCCTGCTCACAGAGTCTCTCTGACTGCACAGGGGAGATTCCCCCAGGCTGTTTCCTGGTGTGGGATAAAGGGACATAAAGGCAGAGGAGAGGGATGGAGGAGACATGGACATTTGCAATGGGCATGCTCAAGGCTGGTGAGATAAATGTCCCTGGGACAGGGAGGTTGTTCCTGCAGTCACACCCAGAAATGTCAGGGCTCTGACAGGTGCCCACACCTGAGCTGGGCTCACGCCCTGCTCACACCCCCAGTGCTGTTCAGAGACACGAGTCCTTCCCTTGCACACACACAGACAGTTCCTGGCAGTAGGTGCAGTGTCTCCCTGGGCTCCTGCTGCCACTGCCCGGGGCTGGAGGCACCTCAGCCCTGCAGAGCCCCCACCCTGCACACTCACACACTTCAGCTCAGCACTGGGGTTTCCCTCTCCCTGGCATGGCCCAGTCCAGCCCCTCCCTGGTCCCACCAATCCACTTGCCCCAGCCCCAGCCCCACAGAGCAGCACAATCATGTCTGGCCCTACAGCAAGAAATGGAGGCAATGGAGGTCAGGGACAGTGACTCTGTGTCTGGAATGTTCAGGAGATCATCATCTCAGGCATCTCCTGCAGCCCCAGGGCCAGCCCCACTCCCCAGGACAGCAGGAGAGAATCAGTCCTGGGGCTCCTCAGGCAGCTTCTGCTGCCCCAGGGACAGGACAGCCTCTTTCCATGGCTCCTCTGCACACACAGCCTGTCCTGCTCTTCTCCTGGCACATCCCATCTCCCCACAGAGCCTTTCCCCAGGGGAACACGTCTGTGCTGGCCTGACTAGCCATTCCTGCAGCCCCTCCCCGTGCTCCCCACAGCCCCCGAGCTGGGGATGCTGCTCTGCAGGGCACACGGGCTGTGGTGCCCAGGGCCATGGGGGGGCTCTGCTGGGCTGTGCTGGTCAGGCTGGGAGGCAGAGCCAGCTGAGGGTGGTCCCTGCCACTGACCCCCTGCCACACAAGCTGTTGTGTGACCATGGAGGGTGCTCAGAGGGGCCCTGCCTTGTTCCAGTGCTGGGAGATGGGTTTGGGGGCTATGCTGGATCTGTACTATGAGTGTCCAAGAAGAATAAATGAATCACTTACAAGACTCCTTTCCCTGTACCTGCTGTGTCCCATGAGTTTGCAGAGCTGTTGTTTGTCAGTTCACACTCAGATGTAGAATATTATCTCTGGGTGACTACACCCTGAACATGCCTGGGCTCATTGGACTCTATTCACTGCTGACTGCCTGGCACCTGCTGGCACATCCCCTGTGTTTTCATGGCAGTTCCCAAGTCTCTTAAGAAAACATTCACCTGCCATCAGCCCTGTGAGAAACTGTAGAGCCCCAGAAAGGTTAATCAGAAACCATTCACCATCTACATGGGTTCTGGCCACCAACAAGCAAAACTTGAACCAGACCTGAGGCCTTGGAAGGCCACACTGGGACCCTGATCTCATCCCACTGAGCCCCTGGAAAACAAGCCAAACAAGGAAAGTCTTTAGAGTCGATTCCTTGAGCATGTTCCTGAGACTGATTTGCAAGAAGCCCAAAGCCTTCCTGCCCTGCCCTCAGGAGATGCCCTTTCCTGATGGAGCTGCTGTTGTGCAGCCCAGCTGTGTCCCAGCTGTCCCCATGGCCTGTCCCTGCCTGTGATCCCAGGATGGACACGCAGCAGGATGTGACCAACTTGTCAGAGTACTCAGGCCTTACAGCAATAACAGGGCTGGGAAGGAAAGTGTGAAAGTAGAAACAGCAGCTCTGAAAAGACCAAGCACTGCTGCTCACTGGCAGTGCTGCTGTGCTGGGACGCTTTTCCCCCTCCCCTCTGCCAACAGGCACTGTCCTGCAGTGACCTTTAAGAACTGCTGTGAATAAGAATCAAAATAGTTACAACAGAGTCACTTCTTTTGTTTAATTATTTAGACAGTCTCTGGGTCAAAATCAGTAGTGAGAAAAAAGATTAGAAGGGAATTTATTATCAAATTTCAGTGGGCACAATATTGTGACAAGATGAACCAAATGACCTCCACCAAAACCTGAGAAGGAAGGATGGGCCTGTCAGGAGTTCCATTCTAAAGGCTATGCAGAAGACAACTGGAAGTTTGAAGCTTCTCAAGACCATCCAGTAATCAAATTCTGCACAGCACCCTTGAGTTCCTTGTTCCTCAGGCTGTAGATGAGGGGGTTCAGTGTTGGAGGAACCACTGAGTACAGAACTGCCACCACCACATCCAGGGATGGGGAGGAGATAGAGGGAGGTTTCAGGTAGGCAAACACACCAGTGCTGATAAACAGGGAGACCACGGCCAGGTGAGGGAGACACGTGGAAAAGGCTTTGTGCCATCCCTGCTCAGAGGGGATCCTCAGCACAGCCCTGAAGATCTGCACATAGGAGAAAACTATGAAAATGAAACAACCAAAAGCTAAACAGACACTAACCACAATAATCCCAAGTTCCTTGAGGTAGGAGTGTGAGCAGGAGAGCTTGAGGATCTGAGGGATTTCACAGAAGAACTGGCCCAGGGCATTGCCATGGCACAGGGGCAGGGAAAATGTATTGACTGTGAGCAGCAGAGCATTGAGAAAGCCACTGGCCCAGGCAGCTGCTGCCATGTGGGCACAAGCTCTGCTGCCCAGGAGGGTCTCGTAGTGCAGGGGTTTGCAGATGGCAACGTAGCGGTCGTAGCACATGATGGTGAGGAGGGAAAACTCTGCTGAAATGAAGAAGACAAAGATAAAGAGCTGTGCAGCACATCCCATGTAGGAGATGGTTGTGGTGTCCCAGAGGGAGTTGTGCATGGCTTTGGGGACAGTGGTGCAGATGCAGCCCAGGTCTGTGAGGGACAGGTTGAGCAGGAAGAAGTGCATGGGGGTGTGCAGGTGGTGGTCGCAGGCTACGGCGCTGATGATGAGGCCGTTGCCCAGGAGGGCAGCCAGGAAGATGCCCAGGAAGAGCCACAAGTGCAGGAGCTGCAGCTGCCGTGTGTCTGCCAATGGCAGGAGGAGGAACTGGCTGATGGAGCTGCTGTTGGACATTTGCTGCTTCTGTACATCGGGACCTGTACAAGTAGGAACGACAACTTAGATTTGAATTCACAGTGAAAATTCAAAGCCCTTTCTCACCCAGCCATCCTTGCCACTCAATGTGTCTGCCTTTTCCGTGTCTGCCTTTTCCATGTCTAGGAGACCTTCCTTCACCTTGGTTGCTGTATCCCTGATTGCTGCTGGGCAAGGGTTCTGTGAGGAGCTGGACCTCAGCCTGCAGCACAGTGGGGAGTCAGCTCTCCTCCCCCCAGGCAGTGCATGGGAATAGGGAGGAGAAGAGCCAGTCCTGATAGATGAACTTAGACAAGGATTGTGCTCCTAAGGCAGTGGAGCTTGTCAGCAACAGCCTTGCCAGCATGAAGGAACAGGGATGGCAGAAGGCAGAATGAGAGATATTTCTGCACTCAGGGAGAACAGTGAGCCCTGTGAGGCAGGAGGATTATCTGAGGCTCAGTGTGGAGTGAGGGGATCTGGTCTGTCCCTCTGTCCTGTTCCCAGCTGGCCTGGGCACACACCTCTCTGAGATCCAGTGCAGTTACACTCCTGTGTTACCATGGGAAGACACTGCTGAGAGCAAGGCCATCCCAGGCAGAGAAATTTCCTCCCCATTTTTATAAAGTCTGGACAAATCGACTTGTTCCCAGCCTCCCAGAGCTCCACGGGGCAGAAGGAGCTTGGACACCTCATTGCTGTGCTCAAACCTGCACAGGAGGAGCCACAGGGGCTGGTACTGACTCTGCAGCTAAAACTGCCATTCCCAGAGAGCCTGCCAGCAATAGCAGGAGCACCTGAGCAAGGCAAGGAGAGAGACAGATGAGTCCTAAAGGAAAGTCCTTCCCTTCCCAGCCCTGCACAGCCCCTACCAGACAGCACCAGTGCAGGACAGTCCCCTCAGGGCCTGGTCAGCAGGAAATGGGCACTTTGTAGGAGAGATGCCCTTCATCCCCTTGTGCTGCTCTGCTGGCCCAGCAGGTGCCTGAGGGCCGAGAGCCCCCGGGCTGAGGCTGTGCTGGCTGGATGGGGACACAGGAGCTGTGCTGCTCAGGACAAGTGTCTGCACTGCAGGGCACGGCTGAGAGGTGCCACATGAGCCCTGCAGCAGGGCTGCCCTCAGCATTCCCTCCCTCTCTGCCCTTGTCTCTGCTGCCTGGAGCTGTCCCCGGTGCCTTGGTCCTGTTCCTCGGTCCTTCTCTGCCAGTGTTGCCAGAGCCGAGCCCAGCCCCTGAGCGCACAGCTCTGCCCTGCAGCCACTCCGAGTGTGCAGGGATTAAAGAACAGCTCACCCAAGCCTGGGGACAATGGGAAGGGGACCCTGACTGGATCTGCAGGCTCGTGGGGGCTGAAGGCACTTGCTGAGGTTCCCAGAAAACATCAGTCTGATGGTTTAAGAGTCTCAGCCCCTGCTCTAATCTGCCCAGCTGGGATTCCATTCCCACCAAACTGAGGCAGGAAAAGTGGAAGCACAGATTCAGGAAAGCAAAACTCAGGCAGGAAACTCCTGTCCTGAATGTGCTCATAAAAAGTCCTCTCAGAAATGGACTGGACATCTACTAGAGCTGTGAGACCTGAAACATGTAAAATAGTCTCAAAAGCACCGGGACCCAGCTCCACCATGACTTCCTCCTTCCACCCACAGCCTCTCCTCATTGCACTGTGTGTATCTCCCCGGGCAGGGCAAGAGCTGATGCTTGAGGCAAAGAGTCCCTTGCCTGGCACATAAAATCCTGGGCAGCAGGACCCTGCTCTGCAGGACAGCCCTGGGCACCCTTGGCTGCACCCCCACCCTCACACTCCACAGCCAGCCCTGCCAGAAGGAGCCACCCTGCCCTGTCCCTCTGATGGTGCCACAAGGAAGCCCTGCCCTGGAACTCATCCTCCTCCTCTGTAACACAAAAACTGTCAGAGTCCTCCTGACAGATGCCCAAAGCTCTAGGATGGGCCAGCTTTAGGAAAATCTTCCAGGAACAAAAGAGACATTGCCTTGCATCCACATACTTACCAAGTACAGGCTGTGAATGTCTCTCCTCACTCTGCCTCACTCCTCTCCTCTCAGTGCCTGCAGGCAGTGCCCCAGCCCTGCTGGGCTGTGCAGAGGAGCTGCTCCCCAGCAGAGCTGTCTCTTTGAAGCTCTTCTCGGTTGCCAGGAGCTCCCTCTGTGCCAGGAGCCCAGCCCAGCTCAACAACACAGCAACAGCCCAAGGCAGCACTTTGCCCTCTCAGCCTCCCTCCAGGTGTCCCTGGGGCTCCAGGGGAACCTGCTGTAGAACAGGCTGAAGGAAGCAAAGATGTTCCCTCCCTCAGCTGGGAGAGACATTTCTCCTGTGCTGTCATTTCTCCCACTAGACTGAGTGAGATCCAAGAATCACCTTGTCATTGTCCATCTTTAGTCAGAACATCAGACAGGGATGGGCAATTAGCCCAACTACTGATGAGGGAAGGGATCCAGCCCCCATTCATGACTGCAGTCCTTAGCTTCCTCACACACACACAACCTCACAGGAGGCAGGATTGCTCCTGCCTCAGGTCAGGTGTGCACACAACAGTCACCTGCCTGGGTGCTCCTGTTTCAGCTCCTGTGGGAATAGCTGGAGATGTTAAGGTGCAAAGTCCTGGTGACACTTGAGGTGCCGGGGTGGTCTAAGATACCTGGAGCTCCCTGCTAGCCTCAGCTGAGCAGTGCTGGGAGACAGGGCAGCACCTGTGGCAGGTTCTTGGAGGCTGGTGGAGAATCTCTTTGGTCAGTTGAGATGAGATCAGGTGCCCACCCTTTGAGCAGTAGAAATTGTTATGTTCTGGTCAGCCTTTTTCTGTACTTGATCTCTCCATAGGGAGAGCCAGGTTGATCTCTGTCTTTTCCATCAACAGGTTGATCAGATCTCTTTGACTATAATGGCAGTGGTATCATGGACATCCTCACATGACCCAATCAAACGCAGAGCAGTTCCTCTATTTAACTCCAAACACAGCCCTAGAGTGGTACCTGAGGTTCCCAGGCTCTCACACACAGACATAGGTGGGTTCAGGGACACCACTGGTCCCGTATAGGAAAGACATCCCCATTCAGAGAGAATGACCACTTGAATCCATGAGATTCCACAGTCTCCAAGTGTTCATTTGGTTCTATGAGGCTTCAGTGTCACAATGGCCCCTTGGTTCTATGAGATACTGAAATGTCTCACGGTTTCTTTGGTTTCATGAGGCCCTGACATGCCACAGGTGCCCCTCAATTCCATAAAGCTCCACAGTGCCGTGGTGGACCCTTTATACCAGGAGGTTCCACAGTTTTCCAGGTTTTCTTTGCATTCATTGAGCTCTACAGTGTCCCAGTGGCCCTTTCATTCCATGAGGTTCCACTTTGTCCCAAGGTTCCTTTGCTTCCATGAGCCACTGCATTGTCACAATGTCCCCTTGATTCCATAAGGCCCTGCAGTATATTAATGCCCTCTTTATTCCTTACTCCTTCAGTTCCTTTGGCTCCATGAGGCTCTGCAGTGTCAAAATGGCCCTTTGATTCTATGGTGGTACCAAGTGTCACAAGACTCTCTAAGGTCTCTGGGGACCTGCAGTGTCCCAATGACCCCTTGATTTTCAGAGGTTCCACGGTGTCCCTGGGCCCATTTGTTTCCAGGAGGTTCCAGACTGTCACAATGGCTCATTGATTCCCACCAGTTCCACAGTGTTGCAGAGTTCCTGTGGTTCAAAGAGGCCCCACATGTCTGTATGGCCACTTGATTCCATGAATTTCCACAGTTTCAGAGTTTTCCTTTGGTTTCATGAGGCACTGCAGTGTCACAACGGTTCCTTGATTCCAGGTGGTTCCACAGTGTCAGACAGTCCCCTTGGTTCCATGAGATTCTCAGAGTCAAAAGGACTCCTTCATTCCATGAGGTTCCAAATTTTCTCAGTGTTCCTTTTTGTTCCATGAGGCTGTGAGAATCTGAACTGCCCCTTGATTCCAGGAAGTTCCACAGTGTCCCAGGGTTCGTTCCATGAGGCCGTGCAGTGTCACAATGGCCTCTTGATTCCATGATGCTCTGACAAGTCTCAAGTTTAACTTGGTTCCAGTAGGCCCTTGATTGTAGCAATGGCCTCTTGGTTCCATGAGGTACCGCAGTGTCCAAGGATTCCTTTGGTTTCATGAGGGTCTGGAGAGCTACAACAGACCCTTGACTCCTGATGCCAAGAAAAGGCCGGAATGAATCCTGCTAAGAGAAAATTTTATCTGTTAGCAGAAGGTATTTATTCGCTGTGCAGGGGAAGTGAAGCAGTGAGTACTGCTGGAGGCTCACTTCCAACTTTGGGTAGGAATTGGGGGGATTCTATACAGGGTTAGTATGGGGTGATGACATTTTCCATGCATATCCATAACAGGTGGAGTTCAGGCGGAGTTAGAGGAGGAGTTTTGCTAGAATATTCTTTTAGGGGACATATCTAGGGGTCGTTCCAGTTCTTCAGCTTCTCCTGGGGGTCTTCTTACTCATCTTCATTTTGAACTTTTCAACTTTGTTCACTTGACTCATGGTGCTTGACATTAGGGAGTTCTTCTGATTCATGTTCTCTTAAGTGAACATCTTATCAGTGTATGACTGTAAGGATGTTTAAGTACATTCCTGACATCAATCTCTAGGATAGAATGAGCTGATATTCACATAGTGCTGATGGTACAAGGCACAGTTCTTAACATGGAATGTGAATTTTACAGCATTTCAGTTAACTCTTTAAAGTCAAATGCCTGTTTCACTCCATGGCTTTACACAGTGTCATAATGGTCCCTTTGCTCCATGAGGTTCCACAGTGCTACACTGGCACCTTTAGTCCATTATGGTCCAAAATGTCTCAGGGTTCCTTTCGTTCCATGTCTCCCCACATTTCAGAAGGGTCCCTTGGTTCCAGGAGGTTCTGTGGTGTCACAATGTCCCCTTTGGTTCCAGGAGGTTCTGAGGTGTCACAGTGTCCCTTTGGTTCCAGGAAGTTCTGTGGTGTCAAAATATCCCTTTGGTTCCAGGAGGTTCTGTGGTGTCACAATGGCCCTTTGGTTCCAGGAGGTTCTGTGGTGTCACAATGTCTCCTTTGGTTCCAGGAGGTTCCACACTGTCCTTGCTGGAACACACCTGGTTGGATGTTGCCCCACCCGCAGAGCTGCCTCCAGCTCTGGGGTCCCAGCACAGCAAGGACATGGAGCTGTTGGAGAGAGTCCAGAGGAGACCACCAAGATGATCAGAGGGATGGAGCAGCTCTGCCGTGAGGGAAGGCTGAGAGAATTGGGATTGTTGAGCCTGGAGAACAGAAGGTCTTGGGGTGAACTAATTGTGGCCTTCCAGGACCTGAAGAGCCGACAAGAAAGATGGAGAGAGAGTATTTACAAGGGCCTGGAGTGGCAGGAGAAGGGGGAATAGTTTTACACTAATAGAGAGAGGGTTAGATAAGATACCAGGAAGAAACTCTTCATGCTGTTGGTGGCACAGGTTGCTCAGTGAAGTTCTGGCTGCCCCAACCCTGGAAGTTGTTCAAGGCAGGGTTGAATGAGAAATGTAGTCCAGTGGAAAGTGTTCAAACTCAGTTGTCCTCAGGTGATGGGAGTCTGAGTGAAGCCCACATAATCCAGGAGTATATGCTCAGTGCCAGTGAGACCCCACAAGTCCCTGTGCCCACATAAGATGCACCTGAGGGCACTGAGGGAGCTGGAGAAAGAGCTGGCCAAGCCACTTTCACTCATTGCCCAGCAGTCCTGGTGAACTGGGGAAGTCCCAGCCGAAAAGAAATCAGAAACTGTGATTTACAGGCAGAGCCAGGAGGGGGATCTGGACAACTCCAGGCCTGTCAGGCCTGACCTTGGTGCCAGGGAAGTCCATTGAGGAGATCATCCTGAGTGCCATCACACAGCACAAACAGGACAGCCAGGGGATCAGGCCCAGTCAGTGTGGGTTTGGGAAAGGTAGGTCGTGCATGACCAAACTGATCTCCTTCTATGACAAAATGACCCACTCAGGAGATGAGGGAAAGGCTGTGGATGTGTCTCTCTGGAATTCAGTACAGCCTTTGGCACCATCTCCCACAGCATCTCCTGCAGAAACTGGCTGCTCATGGCTTGGATGAGGGAACTGTTTGCAGGGTGAAAAACTGTCTGATGGCCCAGAGAGTGGTGGGGAATGGAAAGAAATCCAGGTGGGGCTGGTCAATAGTGGGGTTCCCCCAGGGCTGAATGTTGGGGCTGGTCCTGTTTAACATCATTATTGATGATCTGGACAAGGGGATCGAGTGCACCTTCAGTAAAATCATGGACAACACCAAGGTGGGTGTGATTGTGGGTCTGCTGGAGGGCAGGAAGGCTCTGCAGAGGGATCTGGACAAGCTGGATCAATAAGACCAAGTGTCAGGTCCTGACCTTGGGTCACAACAACGCCATGGGATGCTCCAGGCTGGGACAAAGTGCCCTGAGACCTGCTCAGGGACTGCTGCTTAAGAGTGTCTGGATATGACTCAGAGTATGCCCAGGTGGACAAGAAGGCCAAAGGTATCTGGCCAGTGTCAGGTATAATGTGACCAGCAGGACTAGGGCTGGACTGTCCCTCTGCACTGGGCACTGGAGAGGCCCCACCTTCAGTACTGTGTCCAGTTCTGGACCCCTCACTGCAAAAAGAACATTGAGGGGCTGGAGCATGTCCAGAGAAGGGAACGGAGCTGGGAAAGGGTCTGGAAAACATGTTGGATGAGGAACTGGTGTTCTTGAGTCTGGAGATGAAGAGGCTCAGGGAGGACCTTGTTGCTCTCTACAAAGACCCAAAAGGACATTTTAGTGAGCAGGGGTCTCCCTCTATTCTGCAAAGCCTATAGGGACAGAGAGGAAACAGACTATAATTGCATAGGTCAAGATTCGGATTAAATATTAAATAATACTTTTTTTCACTGAGAGGGTTTTTAGGTAATGAAATAAGTAGCCCAGGGTGGTGGTGTTATCTCAAAGTGCCCAGGTGGTGTTTGGATGTGGCACCTGGAATACGATTAAGGGGTGATTATGGGGTGCTGGTTGACAGCTGGACTAGAAGATCTTGAAGGTTTCTCCCAACCTTGATGATCCTGTGATTCTCTGACCTGTCATCACTGCCTCCATGTTTCTGCTCCAAAAATATCCTGGGGATATTTTGTCAGTTGTGTCCCTCAGTGGGACCCATTAGCACTACAAGAAATTTCACAGTTTGAATCTCACTTTAACTTTCCTCAGGGTCTGATGTTCAGGGACTCAGCACCAAACCCCCCAGAGGGCCATTAAATGCCCTGGGCTGTTGCTGTGCTGCTGAGCTGGGCCGGGCTCCTGGCACACAGGGAGCTCCTGGCAAGCGGGCAGCACTGCAGAGAGACAGCTCTGCCCAGGAGCAGCTCCTGTGCACAGCCCAGCAGGGCTCAGGGCACTGCCAGGGCAGCTCAGGGACACCAGCAGGGCACAGACAGAGCTTAAAGGGGCTCAGCATTGGGAGGATGACTCAGAGCTCTTGGAGGAGAAATCTTTGCAGTGCTGGACACGGTGAGTGTGTGGGTGCAGGGCAATGCAGGGGCAGCTCCTGGAGGCATCTCCTAAAGCTGGAATAGCCCCAGCTGATGGGATGTGTGAGGAGAGGTCTATTGGGGGACACTTTGGAATAGCTGTGGAGCCTGGGGGTGCAGCCAGGGGTGCCCAGGGCTGTGGTGCAGAGCAGGGTCCTGCAGCCCAGGGCGCTGTGCTGGGGCAGGGACTCTGCTGCGTGCCAGGGTCAGCTCTCAGCCAGCCTGGGGAGCTGCTCACAGGGCTGGGGAGAAGGGCTGTGGGGAAGCAGCAATGGCTGAGAGCTGGGTCCTTGTGTGGATAAGGTGCTCTGTGGTTTGAAGGTGCTCAGAGCTGGACAGCAGTGCAGGAGATTTCACAGGATATTTTTCAAGAAGCACAGAAAGGCAGGGGCTGTTTCAAAGGGAATTATCCTGTTTATTACTTTTTTTTGTGGGCTATCTGGCCCATAAAAAGTAGAAATTAATTTCTCATTTCAGGACGTGGCACTTCCATTTCACATCTTTTACACCTACTGATGAATAAACCTGGGAGGATTAGAAACCTGCCAGGTACACACATCATCAGTGCTGCTTTTCCATTCTCCTCAGGGTTGCTTTGACATTGCCAGCAGATCCTGCACAGGCAGAGCTGTCCCTGGGCAGTGCCCTGTGCTGGGAGGGCTCTGCAGGGCAGAGCTGAGCACCCAGGGCTGGGATGGGCTCTGGGAGCACTGCCAGGGAAGCAGCTGCTGGTAGGGACAGCTCCAGGCAGCAGAGCCCTGGACAGGGAGTGAGAGGGAATTGCTGCTGAAATGCCGTGGCAGAGGAGTTAAGGCAACTCTGGGCCATCCCTGCTCTGCAGATTTCTGCCCAGAACAAGCCCCTGATCTCATCCACCACCCAGCAGAGTCCTTCCCTTTGGCCATCTGATTGTCTCTGTAGGGTCTCCATAGGAGTGTGGAGGAATTTCTCTATTTTCCCTTCCTCTTCATGCTGCCTTTGCTCCCAGCTCAGGTGGGAGCTCTGGGCAATGGGTCTCCTGGACTCTCCAGTCAGGATGTAACATCTTTAGGACATTCAGTTCTTTCCCTGGATGATCCTGCTCTCCTGCAGGATGCCTTCCTGAGGGGCAGAGCTGTGCCATTGCAGCCCTGTGTTCCCCACAGCCCCTGAGCACCGAGGCCATGGCAGTGGGGCTGCAAGGTGTGTTCAGGCAGCTGCAATGAGCCCTCTGTGCCCCTGGTGGGAGGGGAGAGCTGAGATATCTCTCTTCTCTAGGATGAGACAGGATGAGGAGTTTGAAGATGTGCACTTGGAAAATGAAGTCACCAGTTCTCAGCAGTGTCCAGTTTCTCCTCAGGGGAACCCCTGGGTGCCTTTGCCCTGCAGAACAGAGAGGTGACAGCCTTGGGCAGATGAGAGCAGGGCTGATGGATCTTGCCAAACATTGCAGGAATGGATGATCTCTTTGCCTCACAGGACACACAGGTTGTCTCTTAGATAGAAGTATAAATACCAAGGATGCCTGCCTCAAAAATTTCACTACTTGTGATGGAGCAAATAGAAGGAAAGAAACAAAACTATACCCCCACAGCTCTGCTCTGCAATAGGGTGAAATGGGAGTGACAATGTTGAGAAGCTTTTTAGCACCATGGATGGCTTAAAACTAACATCAGTCTCAGTTCCTATTTATCTTTTGTTGTAGGACAGAACTGAGTCTTCCAGAACATAATCAGAGCTCCTTTTTCCCTGGAGCTTTTTGAGCCAAGCCTCAACAGAAGTCCTCAAATGGACCAGCTAAAGGGTTTTTGTGAAAAAGAAGAGGTGATCTGAGGGTGTTACATAAGGACTAGAAGAGATTTTTTCAGAAACATGTACTGTGACTTGTTACTATATTTTTCTCCTTGGACAGGTGCTATACCCACGAGAAGCTCATGTCCAACAGCAGCTCCATCAGCCAGTTCCTCCTCCTGCCATTGGCAGACACGCGGCAGCTGCAGCTCCTGCACTTGTGGCTCTTCCTGGGCATCTCCCTGGCTGCCCTCCTGGGCAACGGCCTCATCATCAGCGCCGTAGCCTGCGACCACCACCTGCACACCCCCATGCACTTCTTCCTGCTCAACCTGTCCCTCACAGACCTGGGCTGCATCTGCACCACTGTCCCCAAAGCCATGCACAACTCCCTCTGGGACACCACAACCATCTCCTACATGGGATGTGCTGCACAGGTGTTTTTTTATTTCTTCTTCATTTCGGCAGACTTTTGCCTCCTCACCCTCATGTGCTACGACCGCTACGTTGCCATCTGCAAACCCCTGCACTACGGGACCCTCCTGGGCAGCAGAGCTTGTGCCCACATGGCAGCAGCTGCCTGGGCCAGTTGCTTTCTCTACTCCCTGCTGCACACAGCCAATACATTTTCCCTGCCCCTGTGCCATGGCAATGCCCTGAGCCAGTTCTTCTGTGAAATCCCACAGATCCTCAAGCTCTCCTGCTCACATTCCTACCTCAGGGAAGTTGGGCTCCTTGTGGTTAGTGCCTGTTTAACTTTTGGTTGTTTCATTTTCATAGTTTTCTCCTATGTGCAGATCTTCAGGGCTGTGCTGAGGATCCCCTCTGAGCAGGGACGGCACAAAGCCTTTTCCACGTGCCTCCCTCACCTGGCCGTGGTCTCCCTGTTTGTAAGCACTGGCATATTTTCCTACCTGAAACCTCCCTCCATCTCATCCCCATCCCTCGATCTGGCACTGTCAGTTCTGTACTCAGTGGTGCCTCCAGTACTGAACCCCCTCATCTACAGCCTGAGGAACCAGGAGCTCAAGGATGCCCTGAGGAAAATGATGACTGGATGCTTTTCAGCAGCAAGAACCTGTCAGTTTTCTTCTGTACAGTGTTCACAATAAAACTCATGACAGGCTCAGTTTGCCTTCACAGGTTTTCCTTGGTGCTCAGTGGGTTCTTTTTGTCATAATGTTGTGCACAATGAAATTATTTTATTCATCATCTCATCTAATTAATTTTTTATTTTCCTTAATTTTACTCTTTTAAATCTGTACTTGAGTAATTGTCCTATCTCTATTTTTAAACAAACTCTCTTGCAATAGTCCTGCCTGGCTGCTTACTAGTTTTGATTTGAGAGTTTCAGGCACCTGCTGTACAGTTCCATGTGTGCAGAGAAGGGCAAAGAGTCCCAGCACAGCAGCACTGCCAGGGAGCACCAGCACTGGGCCTTTGCTGACCTGCTCTCTTTCCACTTGTACACTCTCCTGCAGAGCCCCTGGGCTGGACTAAGGCCTTGGTCCTCTGCCAGCTGGGACACAGACCTGCTGCATGTCCATCCTGGGCTCACAGGCAGGGACAGGCCATGGGCACTGCTGGGACACAGCTGGGCTCCACAACAGCAGCTCCATCAGGAAAGGGCTTCTCCTTAGCTCAGGACATGCAGTCTTAGGGCTTTTTGCAAAGTCACTCTCAAGAACATGCCAAGGAAGAGACTCTGTAGAGGCTCCTTGTTTGCTTGTTCTCCAGGAGCTCTAAATCTGAGTGTGAACCAGCAAACAGAGCCCTGTAACTGCAGGGGCTACAGCAGAAAACAGGGAAAATGATCTGGTGAGTGTTCTATGTTACCCTCAGTGAACACACTACTGCTACCCATGACAACAATAGCAGTAATAAAAGCTGGAACTATAACAATAAACCCCACAAGAAGCACATGAGGAGCACAACACCATTGCCCCTCTGCTCACCACTCTGTGCCCAATGCCCAGCCCAGCCCAGACACAGATCAGCCCTTCCTGACCAACCCCCCATTAACACCCTGAGCACGGCCCTGCATCAAAGGGAACATCCCTTGGGCCAGTTGGGCTCAGCTGTCCTGGACTTGCTCCCTCCCAGTCCTGTGACCCTCAGGAGAAAATTGGAGGTCATGATTCTACAAACGTCTCACAAATTCCAAGTCAAAACCCAAACCCAAAGCACCTTGGAAAACCTGCAGCCCCTGAAGCTTTAAGGAGCCCCTCAAGGGCCAATCCTGACAAAGCCTCTCCAGGGACTCGTCCCAGCAGACCCTTGGAGGCCACGACTGCAGGGAGGGAAAGGCTCTGGGAGCAGCTCAGGTGCTGAGCAAAGCCTGGTTTGGCTGAAGGCAGCAGAAAGGCCCAGCCCTGACCCCCAGCCCGGGGAAGGCACATCCTGTCACTCACACCTTGCTCAGGGCTCTGCTGGGGGCACTGGCATGGGGGGTGATGCTGAGGGCAGGACAAGAGAAAGAGAATCAGGAGGGGAGGGGACAGGTCAAGAAGCCAATATTTCAACAAAGAAATTGAAAGGAGTGACACAAATGAAAACAGGAAACCAAAGTTACCTGGTCCCTGAACTCAACAAAACTTTCAAACTTGTGAAAAGATTCCAGCTGCCAGCCAGGTGAGTGGATTTCCACCTGGCTGCTTCCATGCTGGGATAGTGGGGCTGATAGTCAGCAGTTGCAAGGTCATGAAGGCCAAAAGCTGAGATTCCTTTGCTAGAGATTAGGAAATTGAAAGAGGAATTGTAAAAGAAGGAGAAATTTACAGTCTCTGGAGATGACTCTTCTCAAGCGTGAGGGCAAGAGATCCATTTCAGGAAGATGTTGTGAACTCCCAAGGAAAGTGAAGCTCTGGAAACAAAGGTATCCAGTACTTGAGGGAATTACCTGCACTGGAAATCATCTATAGTGACCTAAAAAGTGAAAACACCCCTAAAGACTCAGAGGATGTTCCTTGCACAATGGGCATGAGGAGGTTCAAAGCACTCCTGCATCGCATTCCAACAGCCTGATGGCATTGCATTCCCTCCAAATGGATACACCAGGAGATGGCATCCTCCTGGCTCTGAAATGTAGTAGAAACTCTGGGCACTTCCTCACCCCCATGGCCCAGCAGCTCAGCTCTCAGGGGCAGCCCAGGAGATCAGTCCTCTCCTGCCCCAGCCAGAGCGAAAGGGAGCCCCAAGCACGGGCCACGTGGTGATCTCTGGTTCTTTCTGCGTGACATGAGAAAGTGGGATGGTGAACCCACCTTTGAGCTGGGAGCTCATGGAGGTGAACTGAGAGGGAAGAGAGCTGTGGAGAAGGGGTCAGCCAAGAAGGATGTCCATGGAGTTGCTGCAGGGACACAAGAAGACAATCAGAAATCTCCCAGGCATAAAAGGACTAAACTCAACTCTTTTGATCCTGGTAACAGAACTTCTGGTCTGGTATCACAGAGGTCAGACAGTGAATACTCTGGCCAAGAACAGGAATAGAGGGTCCCTGCCTTTGGCCAGGAGGAGGACAGGGCTGACCAGGCACACTGCACTGTGTGGATTCAATGGCCTGGCACAGCAGATCCACAGAGGTGTAAAGCTTTAGTAGACACTGGTGCCCAGTGCACACTGATGGCATCAGGGCACAGGAGTGCAGAACCCTCTGGATCTCTGGAGTGGCAGGGGGATGCCAGGAGATGTCTGTGTTAGAGACTGAGGTGAGTTTAGGAGGGGACAATTGGGAAAAGCCCCACATTGTGTCTGGCCCAGACTGGCCTTGTTTTCTGGACACTCTGCTCAAGGTGCCCCAGGACACTCATCACAGACCAGCCCCTCCCAATGACCATTCCCAGCACTGGTTTGTCACCCACCTCTGAGAGGTGGTTTGTTCCTTCACAGAGGGACATCAAGTGACTGAGACAGAAGTGCAAGACATCCCAAGTCTTTGTCCCCTCAGGCACAGCATCATCTGTGCCACCAAGGGCTGTGAGCAGATCTGCTGTGCTGAGGCTCTGGGGCCTCGTGGCCTCCTGGCACAGCCCCAGGAAGGCTGGGCACTGTCACCCCTTGTCCTGCCCTCGGCATCACCCCCATGCCAGTGCCCCCAGCAGAGACCTGAGCAAGGTGTGAGGGACAGGATGTGCCTTCCCCAGGCTGGGGGTCAGGGCTGGGCCTTTCTGCTGCCTCCAGCCAAGCCAGGCTTTGCTCAGCACCTGAGCTGCTGCCCAGAGCCTTTGCCTCCCTGCAGTTGTGGCCTCCAAGGGTCTGCTGGGATGAGTCCCTGGGGAGGATTCTTCAGGAGTGGCCCTTGGGGGGCTCCTTAAAGCTTCAAGGGACTGCAGGTTTTTCAAAGTACTTTGAGTTTTTCTTTTGATTTGGAGTTTCTGAGAGGTTTGTTCAATTAAGGCCTCCAATTATCAGCTGTAACGAGTCCCTTGAGATTCTTGATCAGTAACAACACTCAGTGGGGCTTGTTAATGCTTCAAGGTACTCAAAGCTTATTGAAGTATTTCTTTTTGACTCCCAGTCTGTGAGAGGTTTGTGAAATCACGGCCTGCAATGATCTGCTTTAATTAGTCCCTTGAGAGGCTTTGTCAGTAACAGCCCAAGGTGAGGCTTGTTAATGCTTCAAGGGACTCAACATTTATTAAGGTACTTTCCCTTTCCTTTTGAAACTGAGTCTATGAGAGGTTTGTTCAATCAAGGCTTCCAATTATCTCCTCCTACCAGTCAGTGAAGAGCCTGTATTGGGAATGGCCCTCAGTGGGACCCATTAGTGCTTTGAGATACTTTGTGATTTTCTTCTGACTTTGACTGGTGGAAAGGTTTGTGCAATCTCCTCTCAGTACCTGAGGCTCAAGGGCTCAGCACCAAATGCACCACGGAGCTTGTTAAGATAAAGCAAAACTGAACAGATCATGGCTCTTTCTGAGTTTGCCCTCTAATCAAGGAGACTTAATTAAGTAATTTCCCTAATACAGTTTTGAAGAAAGATTTCAATGAGCTTCTAACAAATGTGCATTTCTGTTTTAAATTATTTGGATAATTACTTTTCTTTTTAGAGAAGAGGCGATTGCAGCATTCTCTGATTGATGTTGACCAAGGTTCCCTCACAAGAAGGTTTTGACTAATTGGAGAGCGATCCCTTCAGGTCTGACAGTGGGGACAACCTTGCTCCACACCTCCCCAGCCCCATCATGTCTCTCATCAGTCAGCTGGGACCTGCTTTGCTCTGAGAACTGACTGAACACAGGCAAGAGGGATTTTTCCTCTATTTTTGCAGCAACCTGAAACTCACAAGTTTCACCATTGAAAACAAACACACTCCTCGGACTTTCACCTCACATCCCCCCAATTTTACCCCAAATCCCCAGGATTCCACACAAAATCCCATAATTACTCTCAAAATCCCTTTAATTCCACCGAAAGATACCCTGATTTTCACCTCATACCACAATGGTTCTACTCCAAGTTGCTTTAATTCCAACTCATATCTCTATAAACCCATCAAAGTCCTGCTGATTTTGCCCCAGATCTCCCGTGTCTTCCACCCAAAATTCTATTAATTCCACATAAAACTCCTCTCATTTACCCCCAAATCCACTTAATTTTCCTGAATATCTCCATTATTTTTGCCCAGAGTTCCCTTAATTCCATCTATAACCTCCCCAATCCCATATATTTCACTAAAAATTACTTTAATTTCACCTAAAATTTCTCAATTCTCTTTATTTACACCTCAAATCTTCTTAACTACGTGCAAAAGTTCCTTATTTCTACCCAACATATCCCTAATTCCATCCCAAATCTCTGACCTCCACTCAAAAATACCTTCATCCCTCTTACAATCCCAAGTATTTCATCCCAAATCCTGAAGGTTCCACAGAAATCTCCTTAATTTCACATAAGGATTATTTAATTCCATCCCAAATTCCTTTAATTCCACCCAAACTCTCCAAATTTCACCTCAAATCCACTGAATTCCACTCTGAATTCCCTCAAATCCACACAAAATCCTTTCCCCAACTCACCAGCCCCCCAAGTGCCCCCAAATCCCCCCCAACCCCCAAGTGTCCCTTTGGAGCCCCAAATTCCGGGGAAGGACCCATGGGAAGGGGGGGCTGGGGGGCTTTGGGGAGGTTGGGGTGGATTTGGGGGCCTAGAGGGCACTTGGGGGCCACTTGGGGGTCCCATTGGGATCTGAGGGGCATTTATAGGGCACTGAGAAAGAACTTGGTTGTCCGAGGGGACCCCTGGGGGGTCACTCGAGTGTCCAGGGATGGAATCTGGGGGCCCAAAGAGGATTTCAGGGGTCACTTTTAAGTCCTGGAGGAACTTGGGGGTCACTTGGGGGTCCAGGGAGATGATTTGTGGGTCCTGAGTGGGTATTGGGGGAGCACTTGGGGGTCCTGGGGCCCTTCTGGGGCAGTTTGGGGTTTGGGGGACACTTGGGGGGTTGCAATGGGGGTGGGACCAACCCGATTGGGCGAGGGGGGGCGGGAGTTGTAGTCCCGCCTGTGATTGGCCAGAGCGGGCCGCGGTGCATCACGGGAAATGTAGTACGGGACAGGCTCAAAATGGCGCTGCTGGGAGAGATGAGCAATGGCGGCGCCATAGGGAGGTTTGGAAGATAATTGGGAACATTTAGGAAATATTCGGGGACTCAGGGCGGGCTTTGGGGATCCCTCACGACCCACTCACCCCCCACAGACCCGCGGGACCCCCCCGGGGCCGTGTTGGCTGTGACGGTGAAGGAGCCGGGTAAGCCCCTCCCCCCACCCCAGGATCCGCCTCGGGACCCCCCAAAATCACCAAAAAAAATCCCTGAGACCCCAAACCGCCCACCTGGGACCTCCCAAACTGCCTCGGCGCCCCAGGATGCCTCAAATCGCATTCTGAACTCTCTGGAGCATTGGAAACACTTCGGGCCCCCCCAAACGCCTCAGAGACCCCCTAAACCCCCTCCTAGACCCCCCCAAACCTCTTTCAGAGCGTCTGAACTGTCCAGAACCCACCGAACTACCCTCAGGCTATCCTGTATTTCCTCCCAGACCCCCCAAACCACCGCAGGACCCGCCAAAATCCCTTTCTGAAGCAACCAGACCTGCCAAATTCCCTCAACCTCCCCCCAGACCCCCACCCAGACCTCTCCAAACTGCCCCAAGACTCCCAAACTGCCTCAAACCCCTCCTAAATTCTGTCCCAGTCTCTCCAAACTGCCCCAAGGCCCTCAAACTACTTCCAGAACTCCCCAAACTAGGCCAGGATCCCCCTAAACCCCCTCCCAGAACCCCAATACTGCTCCCAGATCCCCCAAAACCATCTCTGAGTCCCCCAAGCCTTTCCCAGGACCCCCACACTGCTGTCAGACCCCCCCTGTACCACCCCAGGACCCCCCAAACCCTTCCCTGGCCCTCCAAAGTACTTCTGAACCTCTAAACTGCCGTCAGACCCTCCAAAACAACTATAGGACCCCCCAAACTCTGTCCCAGGACCCCCAAACTGCCCCAAGAGGCCCCTAAAACACCTCAGGAGCCCCAAACTGGGATCTGGAAGTGACAGCTGAAAGAGAGAGAACTGAAGCTGAGTGAGACACGTGGGCAGCCTGAAAAAACTGGAAAATGGGGTTTATTTGTTGTTTTTTTCTGCAAGTTGAAAGGGGAAAATTGGGGATGATTTTCTTGAAAAAGGGAACGGTGTGAGTGAGTGAGGAGTGACCTCAGTGTGGGGAACAAAGGGAGTCACCCTCAAAGGGGCTTTGCTTGGGGAGCATCTCTGGATGCTGGAAAATCCTGGGATCCTCCCATCCCCCCAAATGGAGGCGCCTGGCACAGATCCCCTAAAACCCCAAACCATCAAGATTTGGCCAAAACCCCCTCCAAAATATGCAGATTAAGACCAAAGGAATTCAAAGCACCAAAAATCACCTCCAAATTTTATTTCTGTGGTCTCTCCACTTTGGGGTTCTGGGGGTCCCCCCTGTCCAGGCTGTTGGGGGTGTCTTGTGTTTTGGGTGCCCCTCTCTGGGGTTCTGCTTTTTCCAGGCTGCTGGAGATCCTGGGAATGCCAGGGGTCCCCACTCTGTGATCTGACCCCTTTGGGGTTCTGGGATTCCCCCTCTCCAGGGTCCCAATTAGGAATGCCGAGGGTCCCAGAGGTCTCCTATGCCCTGACTCTGCTCTGGGATCCCCCTGGGATCCCAAAAAGGAGATCCCGGAAATGGGGCACCCTCAGGACCCCCGGCATCCTGGGGAGGGGGGGGCCCTATCCCCAAACTGTGGGACCCCAGAGAGGAGGGACCCCAAGAAACCCAAAGTGGGGAGACCAGAGAGGAGGGACCCCTTTGATTCCCGGGACCCCCGGCAGCCTGGAGAGGGCAGGGACCCCAGAGAGGGGGAACCCTCAATTGACGTGGGACCCCCAGCGGCCAAGACAGGGGAGACCCCCAGAACCCCAAAGTAAAGAGACCAGAGAGAGGAAACTCCTGAGAGGGGATTTTATTTACTTAATCTTACTGTTTTGGAGGGTTTTAAGGGCACAAGATGCCTGGTGAATTCCAGAGATGGACTTGGGCAGGAGGATCACCCAACCTTATTTTTCCCCCCAAATCAGGATTTCTCCTGCCCAAAGCTTGTCGGAATGGAGGAAAAGGCTGTGAGGAAGAGGAAGATGCCCCGGGACCCCCAGGCAGGTGAGGAGGAAGTCAGTGCCCCTTTGCCCCTCCCTTGTGCTGCATCTTCCAGCCCAGCATGGCCCCGGCTGCAGGACAACCCCGCTGCCGACGCCGTCCTGCCGGGGCCGGGTTTGGGGGGATGTCCTTGGCCTTCCCTGTGGGCCAGAGGCAAATGCCCTGCCTGTCCTTGTTCCTTCCTGCCCCAGGCCCCGAGCTGAGCACGGAGAGCACGGAGGACAAATCCCCCCGGCAGAACCTGCTGGCAGAGGCTGTTTTGAACAGCTCCAGGGAACAGGAAGTCACTGGGGAGGAAAAGCCACGGAGATCTGCCAGGAGGGGCTCCAAACCCAGCCCACTGTGCTCAGAGGAGGAAAGAAGCAGGGCCAGGAAGGCAGCCAGACATTCAGCCAGAGCTCCAACCTGGTGGTGCAGCAGAATCTTCACACAAAGGAAAAGTGCTACAAGTGCTTGGAATGTGGGAAGAGCTTCAGCAGCAGCTCCGACCTGTTCCGCCACCAGCACATCCACACTGGGGAACGGCCCTACACCTGTGGGGAATGTGGGAAGAGCTTCAGATCCAGCTCCAACCTGATACAGCACAAGATGGTCCACACTGGGGAACGTCCCTACGAGTGTTCCCAGTGTGGGAAGAGGTTTCAGACCAGCTCAGCTCTCCTCCTGCATCAGCTCACACACACAGAGGAGAGGCCCTTCCGCTGCACCGACTGAGGGAAGAGCTTCAACCAGAAGGCCCACCTCATCACCCACCAGAGCATCCACACTGGGGAGAGGCCCTATGAGTGTGGGGAGTGTGGGAAGAGCTTCAAACGCAACTCCCACCTCATGTCCCACTGGCTTATCCACACAGGGGAGAGGCCTTACAAGTGCTTGGAGTGTGGGAAGAGCTTCATCCGGAGCACTCACTTGACTTTACACCAACGGACCCACCGGTAAGTGAAGCCCTACAAGTGCCCCGACTGCAGGACGAGCTTTATCTGCTGCTCTATCTCCATCATCCATTGGAGGACTCATGTTGGATGATCCACAGTGACTCATTTTGGGCACAGACCTTGTGACCCATGTTGGGTAAAGATTTGATGACCAACATTCTTGATGAGTCTTGTTTAGGACAGACGTGGTGACCCACGTTCCAGGTGATCCATGCTGGGCACAGCCCTGGTGACCTGTAGGTACAGAAAATTCAGGGGTGAGCAATTCAGACCTGTACAGACCCTGTGAGACTGGGGTAGCTATCAGCTGAGAAGCAGCAAGGAGCACAGCTGCTGGTAGGTGATAGGGAGGAGGTTACTCCCCAGGGATTCACACAGTAGTTTCTCACAGGACTCTGCAGGTGCTTGAAAAGATCGAGGATGAGATAATATAAACATTGGGCTTGTGAGATATGGGTTATAACCAATTGGGGTTTGCAGGTACATGGTGTGAGGTTCAATTTAGCCAATGGTATGTAGCTTTAGTTCCATATAAACTGTGTGTGGTGTGTAATAAATCTGCATTCACTTGATCATAATGATCTGTGTGGTGTCCAGTTCCTCCGACGTTTATTTTTTGTTTACTTTAACTGGTGCCCGAATGGCAGTGGATCCTCGTAACAGATGAAGATTTTCCCTTGGATTGCTGCATCCCTGACCCCTGCATCCTGTAAAAGGAGCAGTAGAATGAGAGGAAGAAAAGTGGAGAAGTTTTCCAACCAAAGAGACCACTGCCCCGGCGGTCAGCAGGCCTGCAGTGCCCCATGGAGTCTGGAGTTAAGGGGTGCACCTCGGAGTGACGACAAGTCATCTGGAAATCTCGCTCAAAAATTCAGGTGAGCGAGCAGTTGGGAAGGTGATGGGGGTGAGCTCTTCCAATGCATCTGTTCTGAGAAAGGGATTTGCCATAATTTTTGGGCTTTGAAGTATTTTTTAAAGTGGGCACAAAATAGAGACTTTTTCCCCAATGTTAATACAGTGTTTAAGTTGTTTACGTGGGAGGCCATGAGGTGAAGCCTCTGGTACAAGGGATTTGTTGCGGGAAATAAAACCGAAGAGACTGCCGTGGTTTCTGCACTGGCTGAGAACAGCTCCCGCTCCCACCGCCACCCTCCCTGCTGGTTGCCGCCCTGTGGTCACCATTGCTGCGGCTCCAGCCCTGGTCTCTCTGTGGGCTGCCGTCCCGCCCCACCTCCCAGCGGCCACTGCCACGATACAGTGCCGTTCTCATCTCCCCCAGCACTGTTCTCTGCTCGCCCTGGGCACACCGCAGGTCCGGCTCCATTCACTGTCCGAGCCACCACCTCCTCCCCCCAGCCCTGGCCACCGCCGCCGCTTCCCCACTCCCGCTCTCCGCCGGCTCGCTGCCTGCTCCGGCCATGCCATGGCTTCGGCTCCTGCTGCCTTGGGAATGCCGCTTCCTCCCCACCTCCCGCCCGCCGTTGCTGTTTCTCGTAGCCTTGGGAACACCGATTTTTGCCCCCCAACCCCCCTACAGCCGTGCAGGGGCTTCCAGAGTTGGCAATAGAAAGACAGACATCAAAAAATGGGAAATGGGACACAAATCTGTACTTGCAAGGGACAATATAACCCTGAATGCAGCTTTTGGCCATCTCGCAGCACGTGGGCTTTGTCCTGTTCTGTCTTCAAGCTCCACATTTTCTCCTCAGCCTGCTAAAAAGCCGTAAGTTGCCGAAAATTGCTCTCAACTGTTTTGCTTTTTTTCCCATCTTTGGAGGCTGCAAAAGTTTGTTTCCAGCCATTTTCTACCCTGCCAATGCGAGAGAATTATTGCTGAGCAGTTTAAAAATGGCGATTTCCTGCTTTGAGTAGGGAGGGGTCAGCCTCCCCTGAGGCAGGGGGTGGGCTCCCTCGCATGACATCACCAAGCTTCTTGCCATGTGCGTGAGTCTCACAACGAGTGATGGTTATTGTAGTTTGGTCAGGTGGAGCTTTCCACGTCATCAAGTTTTTGCAAAGACTCCTGGGTAATGTAGTCCATTTGTAAAGGATTCTGGGTGTTGTAGTTCCAGCATACACCTAAGGGTCTCAAAGCCTGTCAGTTTAGCAAAAGCAGGCGGCTTGAATGGAATCACTTTAATGAACACCAGCCAAAGTCTGTCTTTGGCACAAGTGAAACACAGACACCTGTACCCTTCGGTCACAGACCTACAATGAATCATGCAAGGTCAGAATGCAGCATCTTCCTCAAGAGATTCCGAGAGCAACAAAGAAGCCTAGATGGAATCTCCTTTTGAACTTATTCCTTTGTTAACTTGGCTCTTGTTTAAAAGTTATAGAGTGTTGTAAGCTTTTAATAATTTGGAGAAAATTTCTATTTTTTTCTCCACAGGTTGAAATCAGAGATGGATGTAAACAGCTGTTTCCGCAGAACTTTTGAGTGACTGACTAAGTTTTTAATTTGATCCCTCAGATTCATATCCATAACACCAAATAGTAATTGATGTATTTCCATTTGATGGTATTAAGCATTTTCAAACAGCTCTTTTTAGGAGTACCAAAGTGAATTGACGCAGAAAATGTTTTTAGTTATATAGCATTGGATTGGTTAAGATTTGTTTTTTTAGATGCAGAAATGCATATTTACCACAAGTAGCACTAGAATTATGAGAATTAGACGTGTTATGACCGGTTTTTATGAATGTAGGACTTAATGCAACATAACCAGTTTATAGAAATAATGTTGTTTGGTGTTGGTTTATTTCTGATAAGGTTTTTAAGCTTTTTGGTGCACCAATGACAATGCCTGCAGGAATGTTTTTTCATTTGTTCAGGAAATAATGACGTTAAGCAGATAGAACAATGTTTTTTCTTTGGTTAAGAAAATTAAGTTGTTAAGCTAATAGAATAATGTTTGTCATTTCTTAAGCAAATAAGGATGTTCGGTTATTGCAATAATGTTTTTAATTTGTTAAGAGGTTAAGAAGTTAAGGAGAATAATGTTAAGAGTTAAAGTGTTAATTGAGTCGGCAGAGTAATGTTAATTTGGTAAAGGTTTAAATCATTAGAGTAAGGCTACATTTGTAGCTTTGAGTGTATTGTTAACTGGTACTGATAGTAAATAGGGTTAAGCTTGCTACATTACAGAACAGAGCAGCAATTAAGTGTCTGTTCCTGGTTCAAAAAATAAAAAGAGGGCATGAACAGTGGAAAAAAAAAGAATAAGAAAAAAGAGAAAAAGAAAAAATGAAAAAGGGTTCACAAAAAAACTCCGAGGGAGAACAATAATGAAATTAAAAAGAGAAAAAGAAAATAGAAGTGAAAAAGTAAGTGATGAATGAATGATAGATGAAGTTAGATAAACAAATTGCTTTAAGGATGAACTATAGATAGATTTTTTGTGCCTTCTGTGATTGTGACAATTGTGCTGCAGTTAACATCAGATGTAGTAGCCTTCTGCTAAGGGCCCGTGCTGAAGTGCTGCTGCCAATCTTGTGGCACAATTAGAGAGAATTGTCAGGCTGACAGTGTGTGTGTGTGTGTGTGTGTGTGTGTGTGTGTCTCTGTGTCTCTGTGTGTGTGTCTGTGTGTGTGTGTGTCTGTGTGTGTGTGTGTCTGTGTGTGTGTGTGTCTGTGTGTGTGTGTGTGTGTGTGTGTGTGTGTGTGTGTCTGTGTGTGTGTCTGTGTGTGTGTCTGTGTGTGTGTCTGTGTGTGTGTCTGTGTCTGTGTGTGTCTGTGTGTGTGTCTGTGTGTGTGTCTGTGTGTGTGTGTGTCTGTGTGTGTGTCTGTGTGTGTGAGTGTGTGCCTGTGTGTCTGTGTGTGTGAGTGTGTGCGTGTCTGTGTGTGTGTGTCTGTGTGTGTGTGTCTGTGTGTGTGTGTCTGTGTGTGTGTGTATGTGTGTGTCTCTGTGTGCCTGTTTGTGTGTGTCTGTTTGTGTGTGTCTGTGTGTGTGTGTATGTGTGTGTCTGTGTGTGTGTGTGTGTCTGTGTGTCTGTGTGTGTCTGTGTGTCTGTGTGTGTCTGTGTGTGTGTCTGTGTGTCTGTGTGTCTGTGTGTCTGTGTGTGTGTGTGTCTGTGTGTGTGTCTCTGTGTCTCCTCTGACATCTGCAATGACTGATCAATGCATCCTGAAGGACCAAAGAACTACCTGTACAATGCAGATGCCTTGTCTTGCCACTGATGCAGACAGTATTAGTCGTGCATTACTGCAAAATAGAGTTGCTTTGGATTGTCTTTGCTTTCAGCACAGCTTTTACCTCAAGGCCTTAGTTTTGAGGAATTTCATAGATGTACTGCATGAATTTATCAGACCTTTCTGTGTCCATTTATGCACATTTGAGGCAGTTGAAGGACAAAATGAAAAAGCTGACTGTAACAACATCTGCTTTTGATGATTGGTTGAAAAAGTTGGGATTTAATGGTTGGTCGTTTGATATTTTGAAAGAGGGCCTAACAATTGTATTTTTTGTAGCTGCTTTGGTTTTCTTGCCTTGTATATTGCAATGTGTTGTTAATACAGTTCACAAGTCTGTGGAGCAGGCCTGGATCACTCAAAATAAAGAGAGGGGATATGTTGAGGGGTTTCTTTCAGAAAATGGGCTCATGAACAATCCAGCCTGCATCAACCCTGTGAGACTGAAGGCAGCTAAGAATAAACAGTCACAGCTGCTTGGAGGAGTTGGCAACTCCCCAGAGGTTTCTCATGGGACCGCCTCGACTTTCACACAGGACTCTGGAGGTGCACCTGAAAACATGGAGGATGAGACAATATAAACATTGGACTTGTGAGATATGGGTTATAACCAATTGGGATTTGCAGTTATATGGTGTGAGGTTCAATGTAGCCAATAGTACGAGGCTTTAGCTCCATATAAACAGTGTGTAGTGTGTAATAAATGGGCATTCACTTGATCACAATGATCCAGTTCCTCTGTGGTTTATTTATTGTTTACTTTAATTCCCCACCCCAGGACTTTCACAGCCCCCAGAGCCAAACTTGCTCCCCAGGGGAGAGTGAGAGAATTGACCCAGCAGCTCCTCAGGCAGCTCAAGGGACAGGGCAGCCTTTCCAAAGCTGGGACCCTCAGCAAAGTGTTTCTCTTTCCACTCTCATGGGCACCCACAACCTTTCCTGCTCTTCTCCTGGCACATCCCATCTCCCCACAGAGCCTTTCCCCAGGGGAACACGTCTGTGCTGGCCTGACCAGCCATTCCTGCAGCCCCTCCCCGTGCTCCCCACAGCCCCCGAGCTGGGGGTGCTGCTCTGAAGGGCACAGGGGCTGTGGTGCCTAGGGCCATGGGGGGACTCTGCTGGGCTGTGCTGGTCAGGCTGGGAGGCAGAGCCAGCTGATGGTGGTCCCTGCCACTGACCCCTGCCACACAAGCTCTTGTGTGGCCATGGAGGGTGCTCAGAGGGGCCCTGCCTTGTTCCAGTGCTGGGAGGTGGGTCTGGGGGCTGCACTGGATCCAATGGTGGAATTTCATTGAGGGTAAGACAGGTCACTTAGACTCCTTTCCCTGTACCTGATGTATCCCCTGGATCTGCAGAGCTCTTGTTTTTCAGTTTACACCCAGATATAGAATATAATCATGGAGTGACCCCACACTTGACAGGCCTGTGCTCACTGGGCTGAATTTCCTGCTGACTCCTTGGCACAAACTGTCCCTGCAGGTCCTTTGAGTTCTCCTGGCTGTTCCCAGGTCTCTTCAATAAAACATTCTCCTGCCATCATTCCTGTCACAAGCTACAGAGACCCAGGAATGTTAATCCCAGATCATTCTCCATCTGCTTGGGCTCTGGCCATCAACAAGCAAAAGCAGATCTAATTTTCTCAAAGGCCACCCTGAGCCCCTGATCTCATCACACTGAGCCCCTGGAGAACAAGCCAAAAAAGGAGTCTCTTTAGTGTCCATTATCTGTGCATGTTCTTCAAAGTGACTTTAGAAGAAGACCACAACCTGCAGGCACTGTGCTGAGGAGATCCCTTTTCATGATGGAACTGCTGTTTGAGGCCAACTCTGCCACAAAAATGCCCATTGTCTGCTGGCAGTCACAGCACTCCCACTGAAGCAGAGCAAGCACAGGACCCAAAGAATTAACACAAAACAGTCTCTGAAGCCAGCCACAGGAAATATAGCTGGATAGAAACCAGGTTTGGGAGCTATCCAAAGGTGGTCTTGAGGTCTGTCCAAACCAATACGAAATATGCAGGCAATAACATATAAGGGAGAAGCACAGCCCGAGCACAGGGCACGGTGACCTGCAGGAAGAGACAAGAAATTTCAAACACAGCATTTTGGCACGATCTATATTAAAATCAGCAAAATTCAGTAGAAGTTGAAAAGTTCACCGAGGATGAGGAGGTGAAATGAGACCCCTACCAGATGAGGTAACAGGAACTCCCACCATAATATTCCTCAAAACAACGACTCCACCCCTGACTCCGCCTGGACTCTGCCTGCTCTATATATTATAACCAAGTGTTGCAATAACATGAATATGCATGTAAAAACGATGTAATCTCTCACAGAAACTGTATAAATACTCTGGCTTCACACTGCGGACTTCAGAACTCTGTTGTCCGACGAGAATCGGACGGTTCCCCAACGTTGCTTCAATAAATACCTTGCTGCTTAAAGATTAAAACTCTGTCTCTAAGCATTTTCTTTGTGCCCCTTTGGGCATCACCACACAGAAACAGCCCGACCAAACTGGCAGAGCACTCAGATCTTACACCAACATGGGGTCTTAGAAGGAGAGTGTGGAAGTGGAAAGGGAGCAACTCTAAAAAGTCCTGCTGGTCCCCAGCAGTGCTGCTGTGCTGGACTCTTTCCCCTTCTGCTCTGCACATATGAAATTGCCCTGCAGCTTTATGATGGTCCCACAGTTAGGATCACAGATGAACAAGAGCAGTTCAGGATAATTTATTTTCTTTGAATATAAAGAGAGCACAATTCCTCAGAGATTTTGAGTCACACAGAAAAACGAAGAATGACAAAAGAAATTAATAAAATTTTATTGTGCACAACATCCTGACAAGAAGAGCCAATTGACCATCACCAAAACCCTGGGAAGGCATGCTGTGCTTCTAATGCGTTACACTACAAACTCTATAGGGCAGAAAACAGACAGGTTATTGTTGCTGAAAAGCATCCAGTCATCATTTTCCTCACAGCATCCTTGAGCTCCTGGTTCCTCAGGCTGTAGATGAGGGGGTTCAGTGCTGGAGGCACGACGGAGTACAAAACTGACAGTGCCAGATTCAGGGATGGGGAGGAGATGGAGGGAGGCTTCAGATAGGAAAACATGGAAGTGCTGAGAAACAGGGAGACCACGGCCAGGTGAGGGAGGCACGTGGAAAAGGCTTTGTGCCGTCCCTGCTCAGAGGGGATCCTCAGCACAGCCCTGAAGATCTGCACATAGGAGAAAACTATGAAAACGAAACAACCAAAAGTTAAACAGGCACTAACCACAAGAAGCCCAAGTTCCCTGAGATCAGAGTGTGAGCAGGAGAGCTTGAGGATCTGTGGGATTTCACAGAAGAACTGGGCAAGAGCATTGCCATGGCACAGGGGCAGGGAAAATGTATTGACTGTGTGCAGCAGAGCATTGAGAAAGCCACTGGCCCAGGCAGCTGCTGCCATGTGGGCACAAGCTCTGCTGCCCAGGAGGGTCCCGTAGTGCAGGGGTTTGCAGATGGCAACGTAGCGGTCGTAGCACATGATGGTGAGGAGATAAAAGTCAGCTGACATGAAGAACAGAAACAAAAACACCTGAGCAGCACATCCCATGAAGGAGATGGTTGTGGTGTCCCAGAGGGAGTTGTGCATGGCTTTGGGGACAGTGGTGCAGATGCAGCCCAGGTCTGTGAGGGACAGGTTGAGCAGGAAGAAGTGCATGGGGGTGTGCAGGTGGTGGTCGCAGGCTACAGCGCTGATGATGAGGCCGTTGCCCAGGAGGGCAGCCAGGGAGATACCCAGGAAGAGCCACAAGTGCAGGAGCTGCAGCTGCCGCGTGTCTGCCAATGGCAGGAGGAGGAACTGGCTGATGGAGCTGCTGTTGGACATGAGCTTCTCCTGGGTATAGCACCTGTCCAAGGAGAAAAATATAGTAACAAGTGACAGTACATGTTTCAGAAAAAATCTCTCTAGTCCTTATGTAACACCCTCAGATCACCTCTTCTTTTTCACAAAAACCCTTTAGCTGGTCCATTTGAGGACTTCTGTTGAGGCCTGGCTCAAAAAGCTCCAGGGAAAAAGGAGCTCTGATTATGTTCTGGAAGACTCAGTTCTGTCCTACAAAAAAAGATAAATAGGAACTGAGACTGATGATAGTTTTAAGACATCCATGGTGCTAAAAAGCTTCTCAACATTGTCACTCCCATTTCACCCTATTGCAGAGCAGAGCTGTGGGGGCAAAGTTTTGTTTGTTTGCTTCTATTTGCTCCAACACAAGTACTGAAATTTTTGAGGCAGGAATCCTTGGTATTTATACTTCTATCTAAGAGACAAACTGTGTGTCCTGTGAGGCAAAGAGATCATCCATTCCTGCAATGTTTGGCAAGATCCATCAGCCCTGCTCTCATCTGCCCAAGGCTGTCACCTCTCTGTTCTGCAGGGCAAAGGCACCCAGGGGTTCCCCTGAGGAGAAACTGGACACTGCTGAGAGCTGGTGACTCCAGTTTCCAAGCGCACATCTTCAAACTCCTCATCCTGTCTCATCCTAGAGAAGAGAGATATCTCAGCTCTCCCCTCCCACCAGGGGCACAGAGGGCTCATTGCAGCTGCCTGCACACACCTTGCAGCCCCACTGCCATGGCCTCAGTGCTGAGGGGCTGTAGGGAACACAGGGTTGGAATGGCACAGCTCTGCCCCTCAGGAAGGCATCCTGCAGGAGAGCAGGATCATCCAGGGAAAGAACTGAATGTCTTAAAGTTGTTACATCCTGACTGGAGAGTCCAGGAGACCCATTGCCCAGAACTCCCACCGGAGCTGGGAGCAAAGGCAGCATGAAGAGGAAGGGAAAATAGAGAAATTCCTCCACACTCCTATGGAGACCCTACAGAGACAATTAGATGGCCAAAGGGAAGGACTCTGCTGGGTGGTGGGTGAGATCAGGGGCTTGTTCTGGGCAGAAATCTGCAGAGCAGGGATGGCCCAGAGTTGTCTTAACTCCCCTGCCACAGCATTTCAGCAGCAATTCCCTCTCACTCCCTGTCCAGGGGTCTGCTGCCTGGAGCTGTCCCTGCCAGCAGCTGCTTCCCTGGCAGTGCTCCCAGAGCCCATCCCAGCCCTGGGTGCTCAGCTCTGCCCTGCAGAGCCCTCCCAGCACAGGGCACTGGCCAGGGACAGCTCTGCCTGTGCAGGATCTGCTGGCAATGTCAAAGCAACCCTGAGGAGAATGGAAAAGCATCACTGATGATGTGCGTACCTGGCAGATTTCTGATCCTCCCAGGTTTATTCATCAGTAGGTGTAAACGATTTGAAATGGAAGTGCCACCTCCTGAAATAAGAAATTAATTTCTACTTTTTATGGGCCAGATAGTCCACAGAAAAAAAAAAAGTAAGAACAGGATAATTCCCTTTGAAACAGCCCCTGCCTTTTTGTGCTTCTTGAAAAATATCCTGTGAAATCTCCTGCACTGCTGTCCAGCTCTGAGCACCTTCAAACCACAGAGCACCTTATCCACACAAGGACCCAGCTCTCAGCCATCGCTCCTTCCCCACAGCCCTTCTCCCCAGCCCTGTGAGCAGCTCCCCAGGCTGACTGAGAGCTGACCCTGGCAGGCAGCAGAGTCCCTGCCCCAGCACAGCACCCTGGGCTGCAGGACCCTGCTCTGCACCACAGCCCTGGGCACCCCTGGCTGCACCCCCAGGCTCCACAGCTATTCCAAAGTGTCCCCCAACAGGCCCCTCCTCACACATCCCGTCAGCTGGGCCTGTGCCAGCTTTAGGAGATGCCTCCAGGAGCTGCCCCTGCATTGCCCTGCACCCACAGACTCACCGTGTCCAGCACTGCAAAGATTTCTCTTCCATGAGCTCTGATTCATCCTTCCAATGCTGAGCCCCTTTAAGCTCTGTCTGTGCCCTGCTGGTGTCCCTGAGCTGCCCTGGCAGTGCCCTGAGCCCTGCTGGGCTGTGCACAGGAGCTGCTCCTGGGCAGAGCTGTCTCTCTGCAGCGCTGCCCGCTTGCCAGGAGCTCCCTGTGTGCCAGGAGCCCGGCCCAGCTCAGCAGCACAGCAACAGCCCAGGGCATTTAATGGCCCTCTGGGGGGTTTGGTGCTGAGTCCCTGAACCTCAGACTCAGAGGTAAGTTAAAGTGAGATTCAAACTGTGAACTTTCTTGTAGTGCTAATGGGTCCCACTGAGGGACACAACTGAGAAAACATCCCCAGGATTTTCTTGGAGCAGAAACATTTAGGCAGTGATGACAGGTCAGAGAATCACAGGATCATCAAGGTTGGGAGAAACCTTCAAGATCTTCTAGTCCAACTGTCATTCAGCACCCCCATAAACAAACCTAAATTGTATTCCCAGGTGCCACATCCAAACACCACCTGAGCACTTGGAGATACCACCACCACCCTGGGCTACTTATTTCATTGCCTAAGCACACTTTCAGTGAATAAAAATATTATTTAATATTTAATCTGAATCTTGACCTATGCAATTCTAATCTGTTTCCTCACTTTCTGTCCCTATAGGTTTGGCAGAAGAGAGGGAGAATCCCCTCACTAAGACCTCCTTTTGGGTGTTTGTAGAGGAGCAACAAGGTCCTCCCTGAGCCTCCTCTTCTCCAGAATGAAAAACGCCATTTCCTCATCCAACATGTTTTCCAGACCCTTCCCCAGCTCGGATCCCTTCTCTGGACATGCTCCAGCCCCTCAATGTCCTTTTTGCAGTGAGGGGCCCAGAACTGGACATAGCACTGAAGGTGGGGCCTCTCCAGTGCCCAGTGCAGAGGGACAATCCCTGTCCTGGTCCTACTGGTCACATTATTCCTGACACTGGCCAGGATGACTTTGGCCTTCTTGTCCACATGGGCACACTTAGGGTCACATCCAGCCACTCTCAAGCAGCAGTCCCTGAGCAGGTCTCAGGGCACTTTGCCCCAGCCTGGAGCATCCCATGGGGTTCTTGGGACTCAAGGGCAGGACCTGACCCTTGACCTTATTGATCCAGCTTGTCCAGATTCCTCTGCAGAGCCTTCCTGCCTTCCAGCAGACCCACAATCACACCCACCTTGGTGTTGTCCACAAATTTACTGAAGGTGCACTCCATCCCTTTGTCCAGGACCAACCCCAAAACTGAGCCTTGACGAACCCCACTAGTGACCAGCCCCACCTGGATTTAGTTCCATTCCCCATCAGTCTCTGGGCCATCAGACAGTTTTTCACCCAGCAAACAGTTCCCTCATCCCAGCCATGAGCAGCCAGTTTCTGCAGGAGATGCTGTGGGAGGTGGTGCCAAAGGCTTGACTGAATTCCAGAGAGAAACATCCACAGCCTTTCCCTCATCTCCTGAGTGGGTCATTTTGTCATAGAAAGAGATCAGGTTGGTCAGACAGGATCTGCTTTTCTCAAACCCACACTAGTTGGGCCTGATCCCCTGGTTGTCCTGTTTGTGCTGTGTGATGGCACTCAGGATGATCTCATGAATTGACTTCCCTGGCACCAAGGTCAGGCTGACAGGCCTGGAGTTTTTCAGATCCTCCTTGCAACCCTTCTTGTGGATGGACATCACAATTGCTGATTTCAAGTCAGCTGGGACTTCTCCAGTTCACCAGGACTGCTGGGCAATGAGTGAAAGTGGCTTGGCCAGCTCTATCTCCAGCTGCCTCAGTGCCCTCAGGTGCATCTCATGTGGGCACAGGGACTTCTGGGGTCTCACTGGCACTGAGCATATACTCCTGGATTATGGGGGCTTCACTCAGACTCCCATCACCTGAGGACAACTGAGTTTGGACACATTCCACTGGACTACTTTTCTCATTCAACCCTGCCTTGAACAACTTCCAGGGTTGGGGCAGCCAGAACTTCACTGAGCAACCTGTGCCACCAGCAGCATGAAGAGTTTCTTCCTGGTATCTCATCTAACCCTCTTTCTATGAGTGTAAAACTATCCCCCCTTGCCCTGCCACTCCAGGCCCTTGTAAATACTCTCTCTCCATCTTTCTTTTCGGCTCTTCAGGTCCTGGAAGGCCACAATTAGGTCACCCCAAGGCCTTCTTTTCTCCAGGCTGAATATCCCCAATTCTCTCAGCCTTCCCTCATGGCAGAGCTGCTCCATCCCTCTGATCAACTTGGTGGGCTCCTCTGGACTCGCTCCAACAGCTCCATGTCCTTGCAGTGCTGGGACCCCAGAGCTGGAGGCAGCTCTGCAGTTGGGGCAACATCCAACCAGGTGTGTTCCAGCAAGGACAGTGTGGAACCTCCTGGAACCAAAGGAGACATTGTGACACCACAGAACCTCCTGGAACCAAAGGGGACATTGTGACACCACAGAACCTCCTGGAACCAAAGGCCCATTATGACACCACAGAACCTCATGGAACCAAAGGAGTCATTGTGACACTGCAGGGCCTCATGGAAACAAAGGAATTTTGGTCACACTTTGGATCCTCATGGAATGAAGGGCTCATTGTGACACTGTAGGGCTTCAGTGAATCAAAAGAAGCCTGGGACACTGTGAAACCTTATGGAAACAAAGGGCCATTGGTCCTCCTGGAACCAGAGGAACGTTGAGACATTTTGAAACGTCATAGAAGGAAGGGGCCATTCTGAGACTGCTGAACCTCACAGAACTAGGAGACCATTTTGACACTGAAGGGTCTCACGGAAGTGAAGGAACTGTGGGACACTGAGGAACCTCATGGTGTCCTAGTTCAGCTGGAGGGACCAGCTAACCCTGTGTGGTGGTGATCAAACCTGTGTATTCCACCCCCTCTATTCATTCCCCAAGGACAATGGGCCATTAGCAGCAGCTGCCCAGGGAGCCATTATCACTTCACACCCAGCCTGAGGGGGGCGGAGCTGCTAATGGGCCATCAACAGCTCAACAACCCCTGGCTCCCAGAGTTAATCACCCATTGTGTGAGTCCCCGCCCAGGGGGAGGGACTGAGTGCTCCCTGAGGGTACATAAGTGGTGGGTAAGAAGACCTCAGGAACCTCTCGTCAGATCCAGAGCAGCAGCAGGACCTTGACAGGAGGAGATCCCCGCTCTCGCCCAGACCACAGCCCTCGCCTGCACCAACAGGTTTTTCTTTTCCTTTTGCTCTGGACTTGGGGGAACCACAGGGGTCTCAGCACAAGGGCAAACAAACCCCCTTGGGTTTGTGCCCCAGGACACTGGGTTATACTGCTGGGGTTTTGGTGAGTTGAAAGCAACTTCCCTTGTCTTTCAGTGTTGCTATTGTAATATTATTATTAAATTTTAGGTCTGACTTATAATATCTCTCGTGGTGAGTTCATTTCCCCTGCTGGTTCACCTTCAAACCAGCACATCTTTTGGCGCCCAACGTGGGGCCACGAGAGAGAAGTCAGAATTACAATTTCATTTTGTGTATTTGGATACAGAAACTCCCTGACTACCATGTTGCTTGATGTATTCATGTGGATGGTGTATCTGGGCCTGTTCATATTTCGACACATGGGGAACCATGTGCCTATTTTGATGCTCTCTTTAATACCAGGGAGAAGGATCAAAATTGCTTTATTAATATACTATGTTTATGTTGTCATAACATCAGAAGCAGTGAATTTCATTGTGAATGTATATTCAGTCTGGTGTGCCTGTCCCGGTTTGGGCTGTTACCTCTGGGGTCTCATTAAAAATAGCACCCAGACTGTGGGGAAAACAGGCGGAGATGGTTACTTCCACCTTTTCACCTCTGCTACAACAATCATTGAAAATATTGAGCTTCCTTTTGATGTTAGGGACAGCATAATCCTACTGTTAGTGCTGTTAGTGTTGCTTTGTCTCCTCTGTACTGTATACACCATGTTTAGGGTCAGAACTGGGCTCTCTAAGGAGACTTGCTGGAGGCCTGCCCTGGGAGCGGATGATGTTGAGTGGCACGGGAAGTGGGAAGATATGGGCCAGTATTTGGAGACCTTCTCTCCTCAAATGATCTGGAAATTCACCCCAGAACAACTGCAGGACCCTGCCAAAATGCTAAGCTATGTGAAAGGAAGATGCTCTGGTAGTCCCAGAGATGTGCAGCTCACAGCAACCTGCTGGGCCCTGGCCACTGCCTACCGCACACTGCTTGGTGTGGTACAGCATCATCAGGAGGAGGGGAAAAGGAGCAAATCCACAGGCACCATGTCCACCCAAACCACGGCTGAGCCAGAGAGGAAGAGAGATACATCAACCAGCAGGATGTCCACCCAGACCATGACTGAGCCAGAGAGGAAGAGAGGTACATCAACCAGCACCATGTCCACCCAAACCATGGCTGAGTCAGAGAGAAGAGACACATCAACCAGCACCATGCCCACACAAACCACAGCTGAGCCAGAGAGAAAGGGAAACAAATCAACCAGCACCATGTCCACACAAACCATGGAGGAGCCAAAAGGACAACAGAAACCGATAGCAGTTGCCCCTGTCCAGAAAAGAAAATCAAAGACCAAATCAGTTCGTATAGTGAATGACGAGGAAGAGTCAGGACCTTCATCTCAAGCAGAAGAAATGGAGCCCGAAATAATCACCCGGTCCCTATCCCTGGGAGAGCTGCGTGAGCTCCGGAGAGAGTTCACACGACAGGCAAATGAGTCCATCTTGACCTGGCTACTTCGAATCTGGGATGCTGCAGCCAATGACACAATTCTAGATGGGAGTGAGGCAAGGCAGCTGGGATCCCTTTCTCGAGATGTTGTCATTGATCAGGGCATTGGAAAGAGACAGGAAACTCTCAGCCTCTGGCGGCGACTGTTGTCAAGCGTGAGGGAGAGATATCTTTGTAAGGAGGACCTCCACGTACAGCAAGGACAGTGGAACACGATGGAACAAGGTATCCGGTGCTTAAGGGAATTAGCCGTACTGGAGATAATCTTTTCAGAAGATGAGAGATTCCCTAAAAGTCCAGATGGTGTCCAGTGCACATCCCAGATGTGGTTAAAATTTGCACGACTTGGGCCAGAAATGTATTCTCGCTACCTTGCAACATTGCAGTGGAGAGAGGGAGAAGACAAGGTGGGTGCACTGGTCAGCAAACTCAGGATTTATGAAGACACTGTCACTGCTCCATTACGAGCCCATGTCTCAGCTGTGGAAACAAAACTGGCTGAACTGGAAGAGAAGATTAAGGAAGGACTCTTTCATATCTCTCCAGAACAAACGAGAGTCTCCGCCATCAGAAGCAGGCGTCTTCCAGCTAAGGAGAAAGGGTACACTCCACGCGGCAATCTGTGGTTTTACCTCCATGAGCATGGAGAAGATATGAGGAAGTGGGATGGGAAACCCACCTCTTCCTTAGCAGCTCGGGTACGTGAATTGCAAAGAGGCACAACTAACACAGGGAATTCTTCAAGGTTGAAGGCTGCTCCGGTCTCTCGTGGGCAAGGCTCCAGACAGTATAGAAATGATGATGTTATGCCCGATCCTCTTGAAGGAACCTCCCGGTCATATTCACAGGGAGAGCGCAGTGAATACCATGACCAGAACTAGGGGGGCCCTGCCTCTAGCCAGGTAGAGGAGAGGGACAATCGGGTTTATTGGACTGTGTGGATTCGGTGGCCTGGCTCATCAGACCCACAGAAATACAAAGCTTTAGTGGACACTGGCGCACAATGCACGTTGATGCCATCAGGATACGTCGGGGCAGAATCCATCTCTATTTCTGGGGTAACAGGGGGATCCCAACAGCTGACTGTACTGGAAGCTGAAGTCAGCTTGACTGGGAAGGAATGGCATAGACACCCCATTGTGACTGGTCCAGAAGCCCCATGTATCCTTGGCATAGACTACCTGAGGAATGGATATTTCAAAGACCCAAAGGGACTGCGTTGGGCCTTTGGCATAGCTGCTGTGGAGACAGAGGAAATCAGACAGCTGAGCACCTTGCCTGGCCTCTCAGAGGACCCTTCTGCTGTGGGACTGCTGAAAGTTGAAGAACAACTGGTACCGCTGGCCACAGCCACAGTGCACCGTTGGCAATACCGCACTGACCGAGACTCTGTGACCCCCATACACAAGATGATTCGTGAGCTGGAGAGCCAAGGGGTGGTCAGCAAGACTCACTCACCCTTTAATAGCCCCATATGGCCAGTACGAAAGTCCATTGGAGAGTGGAGACTGACGGTGGATTACCGTGGTCTCAATGAGGTCACACCCCCCCTGAGTGCCGCTGTGCCGGACATGCTGGAGCTTCAGTATGAGCTGGAGTCCAAGGCAGCCAAGTGGTGCCACCATCGACATTGCCAATGCCTTTTTCTCCATTCCGTTGGCAGCAGAGTGCAGGCCGCAGTTTGCTTTCACCTGGAAGGGGGTGCAGTGCACCTGGAATCGACTGCCCCAGGGGTGGAAACACAGTCCCACCATTTGCCATGGACTGATCCAGACTGCATTGGAAAAGGGTGAGGCTCCAGAACATCTACAGTACATCGATGACATCATTGTATGGGGGAACACAGCAGGGGAGGTTTTTGAGAAAGGAAAGAAGATAATCCAGATTCTCCTAAGAGCTGGTTTTGCCATTAAACGAAGTAAGGTCAAGGGACCTGCTCAGGAAATTCAGTTCCTAGGAGTGAAGTGGCAAGACGGGCGTCGTGAGATTCCAACAGAGGTGATCAACAAAATAGCAGCTATGTCCCCACCGACCAGCAAGAAGGAAACTCAGGCTTTCCTAGGTGCCGTGGGCTTTTGGAGGATGCATATCCCTGAGTACAGTCAGATTGTAAGCCCGCTCTACCTTGTGACACGGAAGAAAAATGATTTCCAGTGGGGCCCTGAACAACAACAAGCCTTTGAGCAGATTAAACAGGAGATTACCCATGCAGTAGCCCTTGGGCCAGTCAGGACAGGACAGGATGTGAAGAATGTGCTCTACACTGCAGCCGGGGAGAATGGCCCATCCTGGAGCCTCTGGCAGAAAGTACCTGAGGAGACTCGAGGACGACCGCTGGGATTCTGGAGTCGGGGATACAAAGGATCTGAGGCCAGCTACACCCCAACTGAGAAAGAGATCCTGGCAGCTTATGAAGGAGTTCGAGCCGCCTCAGAAGTGATTGGCACTGAGGCACAGCTCATCCTGGCACCCCGACTACCAGTGTTGGGCTGGATGTTCAAAGGAAAAGCTCCTTCTACCCATCACGCCACTGATGCCACATGGAGTAAGTGGATCGCTCTGATCACGCAGCGAACCCGGATAGGGAATCCTAATCGCCCTGGGATTTTGGAAATCATCACCAACTGGCCGGAAGGTGAGAGTTTCGGATTGTCCTCTGAAGAAGAAGAGGAGCAGGTGACACGAGCTGAGGAGGCCCCACCATATAACCAGCTACCAGAAGAGGAGAAGCGATATGCTCTCTTCACAGATGGCTCCTGCCGCATTGTAGGGACAAGCCGGAAATGGAAAGCAGCTGTATGGAGTCCTACACGTCGAGTTGCAGAAGCGACTGAAGGACAAGGTGGATCAAGTCAGGTCGCAGAGCTGAAAGCTGTTCAGCTGGCTTTGGATATCGCCGAACGAGAGAAGTGGCCAAGACTCTACCTTTACACTGACTCGTGGATGGTGGCCAATGCTCTGTGGGGATGGCTGGAGCGCTGGAGAAAGGCCGGCTGGCAGCGCAAAGGGAAACCCATCTGGGCGGCTGAGATGTGGCAGGACATCGCTACCCAGGTAGAGAAGCTGAGTGTGAAGGTCCGTCACGTAGATGCTCATGTACCCAAGAGCCGGGCTAATGAGGAGCATCGTAACAACGAGCAGGTGGATCGAGCTGCCAGGATTGAAGTCTCTCAGGTAGATCTGGATTGGCAGCATAAAGGTGAATTGTTTCTAGCCCGATGGGCCCATGATGCTTCTGGTCATCAAGGCAGAGATGCAACATACAGATGGGCTCGTGACCGAGGGGTGGATCTAACCATGGACAGTGTCTCACAGGTTATCCATGACTGTGACACATGTGCTGCCATCAAGCAGGCCAAGCGGTTGAAGCCTCTATGGTATGGTGGACGGTGGTCGAAATACAGGTATGGGGAAGCCTGGCAAGTTGACTACATCACACTTCCCCAAACACGCCAAGGCAAGCGCTATGTGCTGACCATGGTAGAGGCAACCACTGGATGGCTGGAGACATACCCCGTATCTCACGCCACTGCCCGGAATACCATCCTGGGCCTTGAGAAACAAGTCCTGTGGAGACACGGCACACCAGAAAGAATAGAGTCTGACAACGGCACCCACTTCAAGAACAGCCTCATAGACACCTGGGCCAGAGAGCACGGCATTGAGTGGGTGTATCATATCCCCTACCATGCTCCAGCTGCCGGGAAAGTTGAGCGATGTAATGGACTGCTGAAAACAACCTTGAAGGCGTTGGGTGGGGGAACTTTCAAACACTGGGAGCTGCATTTGGCAAAGGCCACCTGGTTGGTCAACACCCGGGGGTCCATCAATCGAGCTGTCCCTGCCCAATCAGAACTCTTGAATACTGTAGATGGAGATAAAGTCCCTGTGGTCCATATGAGAGGTATGTTAGGAAAGACTGTTTGGGTGAGTCCCACCTCAAACAAAGGCAAACCCATCCGAGGGATTGTCTTTGCTCAAGGACCTGGTTGCACTTGGTGGGTAATGCAAAAAGATGGAGAAACACGTTGTGTACCACAAGGGGACCTAATTTTGAGCGAGAAGAGTTTGTAATGTTTCATTGTATACATGTGTATATATATGTATAGGTAAAAAGGGGGGTTAATTTGGGAATGACTAGATGGAGTGGAATAAGGGGTGGATAATGTCCTAGTTCAGCTGGAGGGACCAGCTAACCCTGTGTGGTGGTGATCAAACCTGTGTATTCCACCCCCTCTATTCATTCCCCAAGGACAATGGGCCATTAGCAGCAGCTGCCCAGGGAGCCATTATCACTTCACACCCAGCCTGAGGGGGGCGGAGCTGCTAATGGGCCATCAACAGCTCAACAACCCCTGGCTCCCAGAGTTAATCACCCATTGTGTGAGTCCCCGCCCAGGGGGAGGGACTGAGTGCTCCCTGAGGGTACATAAGTGGTGGGTAAGAAGACCTCAGGAACCTCTCGTCGGATCCAGAGCAGCAGCAGGACCTTGACAGGAGGAGATCCCCGCTCTCGCCCAGACCACAGCCCTCGCCTGCACCAACAGGTTTTTCTTTTCCTTTTGCTCTGGACTTGGGGGAACCACAGGGGTCTCAGCACAAGGGCAAACAAACCCCCTTGGGTTTGTGCCCCAGGACACTGGGTTATACTGCTGGGGTTCTGGTGAGTTGAAAGCAACTTCCCTTGTGTTTCAGTGTTGCTATTGTAATATTATTATTAAATTTTAGGTCTGACTTATAATATCTCTCGTGGTGAGTTCATTTCCCCTGCTGGTTCACCTTCAAACCAGCACACATGGAATCAAAGGAACCCTGGGGAAGTGCAGAAGCTCATGGAACCAAAGCAACTCTGGGACAGTGCAAAACATTACGAGAGAGGGCACTGCCAGGGCTCATAGAACGATAGGAACCCACGGCCACCCTGGAACCCATGGAACAAAACGAACCCTGGGGCAGTGTAGAACCTCATGGAATGAAGGGGACAATGTGACACTGCAGGGCCTCATGGAACCAAACAAACCCTGAGATATTTCAGACCCCCATGTGTGTTGGGTCTGGCTGAGCTGGAGGTCATTTTCCCACAGCAGCCCTCACAGCCCTGCATCAGTCAACCCACCACAGTGTTTTTGTCACTGGACACAGAGTTTGTCAGCTGGGCTGCTCATCTCTTTATTGTGCTGAGTTTGGGAACACACCAGCATAAACAAGGGCTCTATGCTTTGCCCATACACTGATGGCCTTGTCCTGCTGGGGGAAGCATCTTCTGGGCATGAGGGAGGAATTCACCCTCCCTCCCTGCCTGCCTGAGATTGATGTGAATGGCTTTATAATGAAGTCTCCCATGGTCTTTGCTCATCCTTATGTGAGCTGTTTGATACTGGTAATAATATTAACTAATACTGTTGGCACACTATGGGGTTTGTGGATTCTGTTGTGTCATCCTGGTGTAAGAGAAAAAAAACTTTAGGTGATATTATATTGAAATCTGCCCTGAGACATCCAGTTCCTGAGTGGCAGGTGATGTGGGAGGATTTGGGCAGGTTCCTGGGGCTATTATCACCTCCCATCACCTGGGACTTCACACCTCAACAGATAATCAATCCTGGCCAACTGACCTGTCACCTGATGGAAGGTGCCCTGCCTGCCCCAATGAAAACCAGCAGCTTCTCACCCTGTCCTGGGGCCTGGGGCCTGGCCTGGGCCTGTAGAGCCACAGTTGAATACCCTCAGAGGACTGTAGGGGAGGCAGGGACCCAAACTGCATTGGAGGACACTGTGGCTGAAACACAGACTCAAATCACAACTACAGTAATTGCCCCAGAAGTGAAAAGAAAAAGATGGGTAAGGTGAGTGACAGGTCTGAATCATCGATTAGTAAGGGAGGAAGAAGAAGAAGAAGGAGAATCACAAGAAGAAGGAGAATCAGGAGAGGAGGGGGGAGATCAAGAAGCCAGTTCTACTGCAAAGAAATGTCAAGGAGTGAGACAAATCAAAGAGCAAAGCAAAGTTACCCAACTGCTGAACTCGTCAGAACTTGGAGACTTGTGAAAAGATTCCAGCTGCCAGCCAGGTGAGTGGATCCCTTCCTGGCTGCTTTGGTGCTGGGATACCAGGGCTGATAGTGAGCATGTAGCCCAAAAATTGGGATCCCTTGCTAGACATGGGAAAATTGAAAGAGGAGATGAAAAGGAGACATTTGCAGTCTCTGGAGATGGCTCTTCTCAAGAGTGAGGGCAAGAGATCCATTTAAGGGATATCTTGTGAACTCTTCAGGGAAGTGGAGCACTGCAGACAAAGGTATCCACTGTTTGAGAGAATTAGCAGTGCTGGGAATCACCTGTAGTAATCTAAGAAGTGATAAGAGCCCTAAAGATCCAGAGGATGTTCCTTGCCCAATGGGCATGGGGAGGAAGGTGGTTCAAAGTGCCCCTGCATCACATTTCAACCACCTGACAGCACTGTGTTCCCTCCAAAAACATACACGAGCTCTACAGGTGGCATCCTCCTTGATCTGAAATGTAGGAGAAACTCTGGGCACTTCCTCACCCCCACGGCCCAGCAGCTCAGATCTCAGGGGCAGACCAGGAGATCAGTCCTCTCCTGCCCCAGCCAGAGGAAATGGGAGCCCCAAGCACAGGCCATGTGGTGATCTCTGGTTCTTTCTGCGTGACCAGAGGGAGACATGAGGAAGTGGGATGGTGAACCCACCTTTGAGCTGGGAGCCCATGGACGTGAATTGATAGGGAAGGGAGTGTGGAGAAGGGGTCAGCCAAGAAGGATGTCCATGTAGTTCCTGCAGGGACACAAGAAGACAATCAGAAATCTCCCAGGCATCAAAGGACTAAAATCACCTCCTTTGATCCTGGTGATGGGAATTCTGGTCTGTCATCACAGAGGTCAGACAGTGAACACTCTGGCCAGGAACAGGAATAGAGGGTCCCTGCCTTTGGCCAGGAGGAGAAAAGGGATGACCAGGCACACTGCACTGTGTGAATTCGATGGCCTGGCACAGCAGATCCACAGAGGTGTAAAGCTTTAGTAGACACTGGTGCCCAGTGCACACTGATGGCATCAGGGCACAGGAGTGCAGAACCCTCTGGATCTCTGGAGTGGCAGGGGGATGCCAGGAGCTGTCTGTGTTAGAGACTGAGGTGAGTTTAGGAGGGGACAAGTGGGAAAAGCCCCACATTGTGTCTGGCCCAGACTGGCCTTGTTTTCTGGACACTCTGCTGAAGGTGCCCCAGGAAACTCATCACAGACCAGCCCCTCCCAATGACCATTCCCAGCACTGGTTTGTCACCATCTCTGAGAGGTGGTTTGTTCCTTCCCAGAGGGACATTAAGAAACTGGGTCAGAATTTCAAGAGATCCCAAGTCCTTGTCCCCTCAGGCACAGCACCATCTGTGCCACCAAGGGCTGTGAGCAGACCTGCTGTGCTGAGGCTCTGGGGCCTCGTGGCCTCCTGGCACAGCCCCAGGAAGGCTGGGCACTGTCACTCCTTGTCCTGCCCTCAGCATCACCCCCCATGTCAGTGCCCCCAGCAGAGTCCTGAGCAAGGTGTGAGGGACAGGATGTGCCTTCTCCAGGCTGGGGGTCAGGGCTGGGCCTTTCTGCTGCCTCCAGCCAAGCCAGGCTTTGCTCAGCAGCTGAGCTGCTGCCCAGAGCCTTTCCCTCCCTGCAGTCGTGACCTCCAAGGGTCTGCTGGGACAAATCCCTGGGGAGGATTCTTCAGGAGTGGCCCTTGGGGGGCTCCTTAAAGCTCCACGGGACTGCAGGTTTTTGAAAGTACTTTGAGTTTTGCTTTTGGTTTGGAGTCTCTGAGAGGTTGTTCAATTAAGGCCTCCAATTATCAGCTGTAACAAGTCCCTTGAGATTCTTGATCAGTAACAACACTCAGTGGGGCTTGTTAATGCTTCAAGGTACACAAAGCTTATTGAAGTATTTCTTTTTCACACCCAGTCTGTGAGAGATTTGTGAAATCATGGCCTGCAATGATGTGCTTTAATTAGACCCTTGAGAGGCTTTGTCAGTAACAGCCCACAGTGAGGCTTGTTAAAGCTTCAAGGGACTCAACATTTATTACGGTACTTCCCCTTTCCTTTTGAAACTGAGTCTATGAGAGGTTTGTTCAATCAAGGCTTCCAATTATCTCCTCCTACCAGTCAGTGAAGAGCCTGTATTGGGAATGGCCCTCAGTGGGACCCATTAGTGCGTTGAGATACTTTGTGATTTTCTTCTGACTTTGACTTATGGAAAGGTTTGTGCAATCTCCTCTCAGGTCCTGAGGTCAAGGGCTCAGCACCAAAAGCACCACGGGGCTTGTTAAGATAAAGCAAAACTGAACAGATCATGGCTCTTTCTGAGTTTGCCCTCTAATCAAGGAGAGTTAATTAAGAAAGATGCCTCATACAGTTTTGGAGAAAGGTTTGAAAGAGTTTCTAATAAATGTGCATTTCTATTTTAAATTATTTGGATAATTACTTTTCTTTTTAGAGAAGAGGTGATTGCAGCATTCTCTGATTGATATTGGTCCACCTTCTCTCCTAAGAAGGTCTGGACTAATTGGAGAGTGATCCCTTGAGGTCTGACAGTGTGGACAACCTTGCTCCACACCTCCCCAGCACCATCCTGTGTCTCATCAGTCAGCTGAGACCTGCTTTGCTCTGAGAACTGGCTGAACACAGGCAGAGAGGGATTTTTGCTCTCTTTTTGCAGCAATCTGAAACTCATAAGTTTCATCATTGTAAATAAACACACTCCTCAACTCTGTGCCAGGTCCAAGGTGCCACCATTGGCCTTCACCTTCCCAAAGTATAACCATGCATGAAATGTATTAGAGAGAAAAGAAATGAAACAAACACAAATAAAATGTTGGCTGAAGACAGAATTAGACCAATTACTGAGGGACAGGAAAACTTTTAACTCTCTGAAGCTGAAAGCCCAAAGTTGGTCTTTGAGAGGTGTGTGAGCAACCCAAGAGTGAGGGGAAGGGAAATGCAGAGAGCACTGGCAAGTGCTGCTGTGCAGACAGGCTGCTGGGAAGGGGACTTCAGCCATGGGCAGTTCAGACAGGACAGGTGGGAAGAGGTGAAAGGTGAGGGAGATGAAATGTGCAGCCCAAAGGACAGAATGCTGACAGTGCCAAGAGGGTGGGAGGGCAACAGTTCTGCCCTTGCTGTTAATGCACATCCTGAAAACATCTCAGTGTGATCCCATGGGAGAACAGGGACATTTTATGACAAGTGTTCCATTGTTCCAGCTGATCAGGTCATGCTCAGACTTTTCAACATGTGTCAAATGTCTCAAGATTTCAGGCAGCTCCTCTGTTTGACCATCCGTATCCATGTGGTTCCAGAGTGTCCCAAGGTCCCTTTGACTCCATGAGGCTCCACAGTGTCACACTGGCCCCTTGATTCCATGAGGTTCCACAGTGTCTCAGGGTACCTTTGACTCCATGAGGCTCCTCAGTGTCACACTGGCCCCTTGATTCCATGAGGTTCCACATCTCAAGGTTCCTTCAGTTCCATGAGGTTCCTCTGTATTCACAATATCCTTTTCATTCCATGACATTCCACTGTGTCTTGGGATCCCTTTCCCTTTCCTCTTCCCTCTCCCTTGTCAATTCCCATCCCCACCATTTCCCAATCTTGCCTGCTCCCTTCCTGTTCAGGTTGTCACCTCACCCCTTGTGGCCAACAAGGATGAGGCCAATCTGCCTTCCCCTGTTGCCTGGAATTTCTGGAAAAACTTTCCAAGGCACGTTCCCTGGGTAGGGTCAAGAGGAGTTCTTTACTTACAGGGTTTGAGGTGTACAGAGGATGGAAAGCACACAGAGAGATGCACAGCCTGCCCCCAGTACCCAGCTTGATGCAACACCAAACAACATCTTGGTCCTCAGAATTGCTTCCCACAGAGAGCTTGCCTTCTCTGAACAGATTCCAGGCCTCATGGAGGGCAAAGCCTCCTGCCACACTCTGCCCTCTGACTGTGCTCAACCCTCTCTCTGTCTCCTGCAGTGGCTGTGCAGGGCCCTCTTGCCTCCATGCTAGAAAAGCATCCCCATCCATACCAAAATGCTCATGTGTGTGTTATCGTGGCACACCAGTCAGTATCCAATTGGCCACTGACTTTGGCATTTTCACATGTTGGTGTCTGGGATAGACACCACAGTAACTGGGTATTACATTAAAGCCAGTCAGGGCATTCATTTCAGCTGGGTACAAGCTAAACAAACCATTGGAAACCATGATGGTACCAATTTATCTCCAAGACTGCAAACAGGATGTGAGGCAGTGCCCATGGGAGAGTCCACAAAACTAATTCTTCAGCTGCAGTGTGGCAAACAAATCACTTGGTGCTTTTTAACACAGGTCTCTTCCTCTGTGAGGCTTCTGTGAGCTCACACACTGTTTGAGTAGATGACAAAACATTTGAGAGACAAATTCAAGGTAGATGAATTTGATCTTACAATCACATGAAATTCTGTGTTGACTCTCAAACTGAATTCAGGGAAGGCTTTTTCACAAGTTGCAGGAATCAGAGAGGAGACAGGAATATTCCCAATGGTGTTCACAAAATGCTGCAAAACTATTGGGACAAAGTATATACAAAATGTGAACACTGCAAATAATCAATATCACAAAACAATACAAGCTTTCAATTCTATTGCTGCTTTATCTTCTTCATGAATCAGCTGTAAAAGGAAAACTCAGATCAGTGTAAGGAGGTTCACAAATAATCAAACTAACAGTAAAAATCTGGAAAGCAATGAAAGACACCTGAAATACAGTAATTTACAGTCACGGTATTGCCTGGTGTTTTGACAATATTATTAGAATTAGATTAGCCATCCATCCTTTTGGAGTCTTTTCACTTCCCTTCTGGGCTGTTTAAAAGTAAACTGACAGTAAACCCCTTACAAAACAATCGTGCTTGTAACCATGGCAACAAAACCTTCTTTGCCCCCCCTTTGCTGACTTTGGCAGTAACTTTGCAGGAGAGGGAGGTAACCACAGTGACCAGGCAGGGGCACAGCCAGCCTTGTTTCTGGGCCTTCTGTCACCAGGACTGAAATGGCTCTTTATTTGGACTAGAATATGTTCCAGTTGCTCTCTGAGCCTCAAGACAGAAAATGCAGGAATGTAGCTCAGGTCTGAGAAGGTGCCAGCTCCTACTTTAAATGTAAGGAACTCCATAGCTCTATAAAATGTACAGATCCATAAAATCCTAAGAGAACACCCCATTGGCTGCCCCTGACAGCAGGACTAGGGCCCTCCCCAGCCCCTGTGCTGCCCCTGCTCAGACACCCCCAGTGCTGGTTCCCTTGGGGGCCCCTCAGCATCACCCCCACACTGAGCTGCCCTGCTGGGGCCTGCAGAGCTGCCCATGGCAGCAGCTCCTCTGGGATGGCACAGCCCCTCCTCTCCATCCCTGCAGAGCTGCCCATGGCAGCAGCTCCTCTGGGATGGCACAGCTCCTCCTCTCCATCCCTGCAGAGCTGCCCATGGCAGCAGCTCCTCTGGGATGGCACAGCCCCTCCTCTCCATCCCTGCAGAGCTGCCCATGGCAGCAGCTCCTCTGGGATGGCACAGCCCCTCCTCTCCATCCCTGCAGAGTTGCCCATGGCAGCAGCTCCTCTGGGATGGCACAGCCCCTCCTCTCCATCCCTGCAGAGCTGCCCATGGCAGCAGCTCCTCTGGGATGGCACAGCCCCTCCTCTCCATCCCTGCAGAGCTGCCCATGGCAGCAGCTCCTCTGGGATGGCACAGCCCCTCCTCTCCATCCCTGCAGAGCTGCCCATGGCAGCAGCTCCTCTGGGATGGCACAGCCCCTCCTCTCCATCCCTGCAGAGCTGCCCATGGCAGCAGCTCCTCTGGGATGGCACAGCCCCTCCTCTCCATCCCTGCAGAGCTGCCCATGGCAGCAGCTCCTCTGGGATGGCACAGCCCCTCCTCTCCATCCCTGCAGAGCTGCCCATGGCAGCAGCTCCTCTGGGATGGCACAGCCCCTCCTCTCCATCCCTGAGCCCTGCCCATGGCAATGGGCCCCCAGGGCTGCCCTGCCCAAAGCAGCCCCTCCAGACCTGCCCAGAGACACAACTGGGGACACCACACATGATGCTTTTAGGAAACAGCTACAAGCTTTGCTTGACTCTTGGGAGGGGTCATTGTTTTATTCTAAGTGTTCAGAGTTACCCCCTTGGGGGCAGCATGTCCAAAAGGCCACTGTTGTGTTCCTTTTGGAGGCAGAAATATTTCCCAAAGGAATCCAGGTGGCACAGACGGTGCAGTGGAAGCTGCCAAGTCACCCCAGTGTTCAGCCCTGCCCTGACTGCCACCAGCACTGCCCTTTCTCACACATCTCTGGTGAAGGAAAAGATCTCAGGGTTTAGTTTGTAAACAAGGAACCCTTGAAAAGACCAGTTTAGGACCTGCCAGCAAGGTCATTCAGGAGCAACCAGCACAGGAGTGGGCAGGAACTGTTGGCCAGAGGTCCATCTAAGAGGGGAGGGTGGATATTTTAATTTTATTTGACAGTACAGAGGCAATTTCTGGGGTGGCCTCTGGAATTTTATTCTATTTCAAGAGCACCAGCAACAGGGCTGTGTTTGAGTTCTGGGAATGAGGCCTGTATGGCCCTAACTCTCCTTGACTTAGTGCTCAGGGGCTTGTGGGCATTCCAATGTCTGCTGATCACTACACCTGAGACAGAAACACTGAGTTCACTGTCACATATACACTGTGGGTGGCTCTGATCAAAAGAGGCAATTGCAATTTTACTGATAAAATTCAGGTGGCAACCAGTAGCCATGAGTAAAAAATGAAAAACTAAATTTATACAGCATAAAGTTTTATTAACAAACATCAGATCTGTTCCAGAAATGCCTTTGTGTACTGCCTGTTTTAGATGGATGCTCCTGTGGTTCCATGGGAGCCCAAAAATGCTGCTCAGCCCATCATTGTCACACCTGCAGCGTCAGGGGCTGCAGGAGTAAAGGGGACCCTGCGGGGAGGCTTCAGATCTGTTCCCTAAATCCCGTTCTGAAAGAAGATTGGATGAGGGAGAGCCCAGCAAGTTCTCAGTGAGAGACAGGCAGCTGCCAGCAGGTCCAACCAACACACTGGAGTTACACCATCTGATCTCTTCTGGGGGGTCCCTCTGGGCTCTGACACTGCCCCAGACCCCTCTCCCAGCCCCTTGCTGGCCCAGAGGAGCCACTGCCCGTGCTGGGATGCTCAGGGACCACTGGGCTCTTGCCAGCGGCTTCCCTGCCCAGCCAAGCAGGTCTGCCTGAACTTCTCATCCATCAACACCCCAAGTCCTTCTCCTCAGGGCTGCTCTCAGTCCATTCTCCATCCAGCCTGTGTTTGTGCTCCATAATCATGTGACAAACTGCAATGCATGGAAAAAGAACAGACTGTGGCTAAGCCTTATCCTCCCAATCCCCAGAAGCAGAGGAAGGATAAATTCTGAGGAGGTTTTGTGTCAGGGACCAGAGACGAGTCTGGGCCTGTCATGTTTGGTCTGTGGTTGTGCTTGTTGATTTGGTGTGAGAAAACTCTGCAGAGTTTGCCTGTGGAGAGCTCAGGCCTGGAGAAAGAGCCATCAGTGTGAGCTGGAAGTGGTGAGAGCTTGGCCTGTGCCCCAGGGACAATAAAGGGCAGAGCCGTTGTTGTCCCGGAGTCACCCCTTGAGCTGCTGCAGCCTGGGCTGGTGCGATGGGCACGCAGGGGCTGGTGCTGCAGCTGGCAAAGCTGCCCTGCAGAGAGAGGGGACAGGAGGGGTGGGCTGGGCTGGGGGTGAGGAGGCCCCGCTGGGCCTGGTTTGGTGCAGGGCAGGGCCTGAAGGGGCACTGCCTGCCTGCCCTGGCGCCAGTGCCGCTGCACCTGCTGCTCCTGCCCCGCGGGCTGGGGAGATTGCAGGGCTGGGGATGTGCTGTGTGTGTGCCAAGGAACAGGATCCATTGGCCTGGGGAGATTGCAGGGCTGGGATGTGCTGTGTGTGTGCCAAGGAACAGGATCCATTGGCCTGGGGAGATTGCAGGGCTGGGGATGTGCTGTTTGTGTGCCAAGGAACAGGATCCATTGGCCTGGGGAGATTGCAGGGCTGGGGATGTGCTGTTTGTGTGCCAAGGAACAGGATCCATTGGCCTGGGGAGATTGCAGGGCTGGGGATGTGCTGTGTGTGTGCCAAGGAACAGGATCCATTGGCCTGGGGAGATTGCAGGGCTGGGGATGTGCTGTGTGTGTGCCAAGGAACAGGATCCATTGGCCTGGGGAGATTGCAGGGCTGGGGATGTGCTGTGTGTGTGCCAAGGAACAGGATCCATTGGCCTGGGGAGATTGCAGGGATGGGGATGTGCTGTGTGTGTGCCAAGGAACAGGATCCATTGGCCTGGGGAGATTGCAGGGCTGGGGATGTGCTGTGTGTGTGCCAAGGAACAGGATCCATCGGCTTTGCTCACCAATAAATTTGCTTTGCTACCTCAGCTGTGTTTTAGTGTCTTGTATTTAGTTCTGGGAATCCTCCTGAACCTGGAACATTGGGAACAACCTGGTGAGCCACATTCCCACTGACCCACACTGGGAGCACACCTGGCTCGTGGGTCTCCACACCCTCCTGGTTCCCTGTGGGCACTTGGGTGAGTGCAGAGGGAGGAACATCCATCAGGACGCAGACCAGCATTGGGAATTCATTGGGAAGAGGGGATTTATTGACTTTACACCCCTAAAAATGTCACCTGCTCCATCCCATCATCTCTTAAGGTGCCATCAAGCCTTCTAATTCCTCCTGAAAACCCTGAATTCCACTCAAGAGTCCCTGAACGTCTCCTGAAATGCCCAGAATTTCATCCCAAATCACCCCAGTTTTACTCCAAACCCCTAAAGATTCCACTCAAAGTTCCCTTAATTCTATCCCAAATTTCTTTTAATTCCACCAAAACATTCCCTGATTTTCACCTTATATTACACTGATTCTCCTCAAAGTTGCCTTAATTCCACCTCCAATCCCTATAAACCCATCAAAATCCTGCTGATTTTTCCTCAAATCCCCTGAATTTGATTCAAAATTTTCTTAATTCTACATAAAATTCTTCTCATTTCTACCCAAATCACCAATTTTAAACCAAATCCCCTTAGTTTTACTGAAAATCCCTAATAATATTTCTCACAATTCATTTAATTTCATTTAAAATCTTCATAATTGCATTTATTTTACTGAAAATTCTATTAATTCCACCTAAAATTCCCCAAATCTTCATATTTCCAATTAAAATCCCATTTATTCTATCTAAAATTTTCTTATTTCTACCCAAAGTATCCCTAATTCTACCCCAAATGTCTTAGTTGCACCCCAAAATTCCTTAATCCCTCCTAGAATCCCTGGTATTCCATCCAAAATCATTCAGATTCCACTCTAATCCCCTTAATTTCACACAAGGAATATTGAATTATGTCTCAAGTTCCTTTCATTCCACCCAATCTCTCCTAATGTCACCTTAAACCCATTTAATTCTGCACTAAAAACACTTAATTCCAACCAAAATTCCTATAATCCCACCACAAATCTCTTAATCCCACCCCAGATCCCTTCCCCAGCTCACCAGCCCCCAAAGTGCCCCCAGATCCCCCCCGGCCTCTCAAGTGCCCCCTTGGAGAGCCGAATCCTGGGAAAAAGCCCCACGGGAAAGGGGGGCTGGGAGGCTTTGGAGGGATTGGGGTGGAATTGCCATCTGGGGGGCACTTGGGACACAAAGGGAATCCCACGGGGGTCTGTGGGGGCATTTATGGGGCACTTGAGGGTACGAGAGGACACCTGGGGGGTCACTCGAGTATCCAGGGACGGAATCTGGGGGTCCCAAACAGGATTTTAGGGGTCACTTGTAAGTCCTGAAGGAACTTGGGGGTCACTTGGGGGTCCAGAGAGTGATTTGGGAGTCCTGAGTGGGTATTGGGGGAGCACTTGGGGGTCCTGGGGCCCTTCTGGGGCAGTTTGGGGTCCGGGGGGCATTTGGGGGGCTGCAATCGGGGTGGGACCGATCCGGTTGGGCGCGGGGGGGGGGGGCGGGAGTTGTAGTCCCGTCTGTGATTGGCCAGGACGGGCCGCGGTGCATGACGGGAGATGTAGTACGGGAGAGGCTCAAAATGGCGCGGGAGTCCGTGGCCCGTCACCGCCCGCTGCATTCCTGAAAGCTGATTGGCTGCAGCTGGTCACGGGCAGACGCAGCGCCCAATCAGAGGCGGCGCAGTCGGAGGGCGGGACTCGACGGCGCTGCCGGGAGAGATGAGCAATGGCGGCGCCATAGGGAGGTTTGGAACATAATTGGAAACATTTAGGAAACAATCGGGGACTCGGGCGGGCTTTGGGGATCCCTCACGACCCGCCCACCCCCCACAGACCCACGGGACCCCCCCGGGGCCGTGTTGGCCGTGACGGTGAAGGAGCCGGGTAAGCCCCTCCACCCACCCCGGTATCCGCTTCGGGACCCCCCAAAATCACCCAAAAAAATCCCTGAGACCCCCAAACCGCCCACCTGGGACCTCCCAAACTGCCTCGGGCCCCCAGGATGCTCCAAATCGCATTCTGAACGCTCTGGAGCATTTGAAAAACTTCCGGCCCCCCAAACGCATCAGAGACCCCCTAAACCCCCTCCTAGACCCCCCCAAACCTCTTTCAGAGCGTCTAAACTGCCTAGAACCCACCGAACTACCCTCAGGCTATCCTATATTTCGTCCCAGACCGCCCAAACCACCGCAGGACCCGCCAAAATCCCTTTCTGAAGCAACCAGACCTGCCAAATTCCCTCAACCTCCCCCCAGACGCCCACCCAGACCTCTCCAAACTGCCCCAAGACTCCCAAACTACCTCAAACCCCTCCTAAATTCTCTCCCAGTCTCTCCAAACTGCCCCAAGGCCCTCAAACTACTTCCAGAACTCCCCAAACTAGGCCAGGATCCCCCTAAACCCCCTCCCAGAACCCCCATACTGCTCCCAGATCCCCCAAAACCATCTCTGGGTCCCCCAAACCTTTCCCAGAACCCCCACACTTCCCTCGGACCCCCCTGTACCACCCCAGGACCCCCCTTCCCTGGCCCTCCAAAGTACTTCTGGACCTCCAAACTGCCATCAGACCCTCCAAAACAACCCTAGGACCCCCCCTAGACTATCCCAGGACCCCCGAAACTGCCCCAAGAGGCCCCTAAAACACCTCAGGAGCCCCAAACTGGGATCTGGAAGTGACAGCTGAAACAGAGAGAACTGAAGCTGAGTGAGACAGGTGGGCAGCCCGAAAAAACTTGACAATGGGGTTTATTTATTGTTTTTTTCTGCAAGATGAAAAGGGGAAATTGGGGATGATGCTCTTGGAAAAGGGAACGGTGTGAGCGAGTGAGGAGTGACCTCAGTGTGGGGAACAAAGGGAGTCACCCCCAAAGGGGCTTTGCTTGGGGAGCATCCCTGGATGCTGGAAAATCCTGGGATCCTCCCATCCCCCCAGATGGAGGTGCCTGGCACAGATCCCCTAAAACCCCAAACCATCAAAATTTGGCCAAAACTCCCTCCAAAATATGCAGATTAAGGCCAAAGGAATTCAAAGCACCAAAATTCACCTCCAAATTTTCTCTCTGTGGTCTCTCCACTTTGGGGTTTGGGGATCTCCCCTGTCCAGGCTGTTGGGGGTGCCTTGTGTTTTGGGTGCCCCTCTCTGGGGTTCTGCCTTTTCCAGGCTGCTGGAGATCCTGGGAATGTCAGGGGTCCCCCACTCTGTGATCTGACCCCTTTGAGGTTCTGGGATTCCCCCTCTCCAGAATCCCGATTAGGAATGCCGAGGGTGCCAGAGGTCCCCTATGCCCTGACTCTCTGCTCCGGGATCCCCCTGGGATCCCAAAAAGGAGATCCCGGAAATGGGGCACCCTCAGGACCCCCGGCATCCTGGGGAGGGGGGGGCCTATCCTCAAACTGGGGGACCCCAGAGAGGAGGGACCCCAAGAAACCCAAAGTGGGGAGTCCAGAGAGGAGGGACCCCTTTGATTCCCAGGACCCCCAGCAGCCTGGAGAGGGCAGGGACCCCAGAGAGGGGGAACCCTCAATTGACGTGGGACCCCCAGCGGCCAAGACAGGGGAGACCCCCGGAACCCCAAAGTAAAGAGACCAGAGAGACGAAACTCCTGAAAGAGGTTTTTTTTTTACTTAATCTTACTGTTTTGGAGGGTTTTAAGGGCACAAGATGCCTGGTGAATTCCAGAGATGGACTTGGGCAGGAGGATCCCCGAACCTTATTTTTCCCCCCAAAACAGGATTTCTCCTTCCCAAAGCTTGTCAGGATGGAGGAAGAGGCTGCGAGGAAGAGGAAGATGCCGCGGGACCCCCAGGCAGGTGAGGAGGAAGTCAGTGCCCCTTTGCCCCTCTCTTGTGCTGCATCTTCCAGCCCAGCATGGCCCCGGCTGCAGGACAACCCCGCTGCCGACGCCGTCCTGCCGGGGCCGGTTTTGGGGGGATGTCCTTGGCCTTCCCTGTGGGCCGGAGGCAAATGCCCTGCCTGCTCTTCTTTTTTCTTCCTTCTTTTTCTCTTTGTTCCTCCCTCTTCTTCTTCCGTCTAATTTTTCCCTTCCTCTTTTCCTTCTTTTCTTTCTTTCCTACTTTTTTCTTTTTGTTCCTTCCTCCCTTTTTTTTTCATTGTTTCTTTTTCTCCTTTCTCATTCCTGCCTTTCTTCTTTCTCTTTGTTCTGTCTTCTTTCTTTTTCTGTTTCTTCCTTTTCCTATTTCCTTCATCTTGTTCTTCTCCTCCTCATTCCTTCCTCTCCCTCCTTTGTCTTTCTTATTCCTTCCTGTTCCTTCTTTCTTCTCCCACTTCCGTCTTCTTCTTTCTCCTTTATTGTCATCCTTCCTTTTCCTTCTCCTTTTTCCCTTCCTTTCCATATTCATTTCTTCTCCCTTCCTTTCCTTCATTTTCTTCCTTCTTACCTTTCCTTCTCCTCTGTCCTTCTTTCCTTCCTGCTTCTACTTGTTTTTCTTATTCTCCTTTCTTTTCATGTTCCTTCTTCTCCTTCTTCCTTTTCCTTCTGTTCTTTTTTTTTATTCTTAATCTTCCTTCTCCTTGTTCCTTTCTGTCTTTGTTTCTTCTTCTTTCTTTTCCTTGTTCCCTCCTCACCTTTTCCTTCTTTCCTCAGGCTCCAATCTGAGCACGGAGAGCACGGAGGACAAATCCCCCCGGCAGAACCTGCTGGCAGAGGCCGTTTTGAATGGCTCCAGGGCACAGGAAGTCAATGGGAAGCAAAAGCCACGGAGATACCCCAGAAGGAGAAGCTCCAACTCCAGCCCAGGTTGCTCCAAGGTAAAAACGCCAAACCTGTCCCAGGAAGGCAGGCAGAGTTTCAGCCAGAGCCCTGACCTGGTGGTGCCGCAGCAGCTTCACACAATGGAGAAGCGCTACAAGTGCTTGGAATGTGGGAAGAGCTTCAGCCAGAGCTCCAACCTGATCAAGCACCAGCACATCCACACTGGGGAACGGCCCTACACCTGTGGGGAATGTGGGAAGAGCTTCAGACAAAGCTCCAACCTGATCCAACACAAGATGGTCCACACTGGTGAACGGCCCTATGAGTGTTCTGAGTGTGGGAAGAGGTTTCAGAGAAGCTCAGATCTCCTCATGCATCAGCGCACACACACCGGGGTGAGGCCCTTCTGTTGCACCGACTGCGGGAAGAGATTCAGCCGCAACGACACCCTTGTCATCCACCGGCGCACCCACACCGGGGAGAGGCCGTACCAGTGTGCAGAGTGCGGGAAGAGGTTTCAGAGCAGATCAGATCTCCGCAAACATCAGAAGACGCACACAGGAGAACGACCTTACAAGTGTGAGGAGTGTGGGAAGAGGTTTCGGAGGAGTTCAGTTCTTCTCAGGCATCAGCGGACGCACACGGGAGAGAAGCCCTTCCACTGCACAGACTGCGGGAAGAGCTTCAACCGAAACTTCAGCCTCACCATCCACCGGCGTATCCACACTGGGGAGAGGCCTTATGAGTGTGGGGAGTGTGGGAAGAGCTTCACCCAGAGCTCTATCTTGACCCAGCACCAACGGACCCACCAGTAAGGGAAGCCCTACGAGTGCCCTGACTATGGGAACAGCTTCGTCCACTGCTGCAACTCCATCACCCACTGGAGGACCTACGTGGATGATCCACAGTGACCCATGCTGGATAAAGACTCGATCACACACATTCCTGAATAGGCCTGCTTAGCAGAGACCTGGTGACCCACATTCCAGGTGATCCATACTGGGCACAAGACCTGGTGATCCACGTTCCAGATGATCCATGCTGGGCAGTGCACTGCGTTTGTGTGGCCAGATTTTGTAGTGAGGGGGCTCCAGGGATGGGTTCTGTGAGCAGCTGTCAGAAGCTTCCCCCTTGTCCAGCACCTGTCCCCAGCCCCCTGCAGGTGAGGCTGACCTAGGTTCTTGTTAACCCAACCCTTGGGGCAGATTACATTTTCTTTATCAATATATATGTAGATGTAGGGTTTAGAACAGTTTTGTTTGCATGTAAAGTAGGTTTGGAGCAGTTTTGTTTCCTGTCTGTAGTGACATAAAAGCATAAAAATAACCCTTCCCTTCCCTGGCTCCAAGCCCAGCCTGTCCCCTCCAGGGGTGGGTGTGCCTCCCTCTGCCCCTGGGTGGTTGTTTTGCCCTTGGGCAGCAAAGCACCCACTGCTTTTGCAGCTGGATAATGTTGGAGCCATGAACCATCAGCATTCCATCCCCTGAAAAGTGGAGACACTGGGGTCTGGTTCCACCACACGTGTTCCTGTGCAGATAGAAATACTAAACAAACATTTATCTTGCTGACAGCTGACCCCATGTCCAGCACCACCTCTCCCATACTCTGCCTTTATAATGTTACTGAAATCCTTGGAAACCATTGGGGCAATAAACCCTCAACACCATCTTTTCAGTGTTGAAGAGACAGACGTTCCTTATTCTGGCTTTGACTGACAAAATTGAAGCTTCTACAGACACACCGAGAGAAGACTTTTTTACCTATTTATACATTTTTCAGCAAACAAATAAATGTTCATTGGTTCTAAATTAGATAATTCCCTTTCATTAATTAGTAGTCTCTCCTCTGTTGGTTATCGATTTCTTGCTTTCTATATTATTTTTTAGTGTTTTCAGTATCTTTTTTCTTGGGTAGGGACTTTCCAAAATAAATACTGGGTCTTTCGTAGCCTCTTCTTTTATCTTTTGGTTTCTGCAAAATGTCCCTGTGGTCTGTATGTTCTGCATTCCAGATGTCCAACCTCAACCACCCATCTCTCTCTTCCAGGCTTTGTTCACTGAGGCAGATCAGAGTTTATTTATCAAAACTTGAAGTTCTGGTACTTTTCGCAAGTTCTTCCCACAAAAATACTTTAAGACAACTTTGATAAATGCTGGCCAAGTGTGATTTAAGGATAACACTTTCTTTCTCACCAATATATATTGATTTTAAAGCCTGATGCTGGGACTGGGAGGAGCTGGGGCCATACTGGTGGCACTGGTGGTGCTGGGAGCCCCCCTGGTTGAGGGTGAGGAGCTCTTGGTAAAGGGGGTGGTGAAAAGGGGGGTGGGGCAGTGGTAACTGAGGGGGAAAAGGGGTAAAAAGGGGGTGTGAGGCTGCAAAGGGAGTGGGAACCCCCAAAACCAGCAATGGGGGAGGAAGGCTGGGGATTGGGGGGACAATTGAAAAGGGGGGTTGGGACACCCAAATTTAGTGGGAGGGGGACAGCTGTAAACCACTCAGAGGGAGGAGGGGTTTGAAGTCTTACAGGAAAAGGAGGGGAGAGGGGGGAAAAGGAAGGCTTTGGACCCCCAAACTGATCAGAAATGGGCTTAGACCCCAAAACCAAGCAGGGGGGGACACCCCCAACCTGAGCTGTGTGGGGAATTTGGGATTGTTGGGACAATGGGAAAGGAGTGGTATAGTGAGGAAAGGAGAGGTGGGTAACTGGGCAGGGGCATCTTGGGGGTCCTGTAGCAGGATGGTCTGCCTGGAATGGGGGAAAATAACTACTACAAGGCCCAGTTTGCAAAGCCCCCAGTGGGAAATGAAGAAGGGGGTCACCCTGCTTTTGGGGTTGAACAAAGCTGAGAGTGGCCTGAGTCAACCAACACTCCCAAAGTGAAACATTCTGAGAGGAAGGGGAAGATGTGGCAGAGCTGGGAAATCCCTGGATAAAGGAACAAACAAGTTACACCCCTGAGAACTCCAAAGCTGCTGAGCTGGCACAGCCTGGACACACCTAACTGACAGGCCAGCGCTTTCTACTATAAAAGCCCAGGCCTAAATTTTAGAGATTGGGTCTTCTGACATATCCCTTCTTGGGGGGTGTGTGGAGGTTCCTGCCTGGAGCGGGGATGCCCCTCAGGGTCACTCCTCGAGGCTGAGCCAAAGAGCTTTGTCCAGGGTCGTTGGTCTTGGTGAGTGACATCACTCTCTGCTTAATGATTGGGTTTGCTTCAATCCAATTGTTTCAATATTGCTTCCTAGTGCAGTGTATGATAATAGTTCCTACAGCTTCTGTGCTGTGTAGTGAATAAATCTGAGTCAGATCTTTTTGTCTAATCATTACCATAGTAAATCATATACATTTCTATAAGTTTATCTGGTGTTCCATCCTTGATTGTGCAGGACAAAGTTGTACAAAGGTTCAGTCTCACCTGTATAATCCTTTACACAGAAACCATTGACAAAATCTGGGGCTGGGATTGGATCCAGCCACTTCCAGGCTCCTCTGGGAGAAGGACTTTAGAAACCCAGGGGGTGCTGGGAGGCACTAGGGGTCTCTGATGGTGTTGGTGGTCCTTTCTGCATCATGTGACTGAACGGGACCTTTTCTAGGAGACTATGCCTGCAGCTCCCACTGTGCCTGTGACAGGAGTCCTGTGACTGTGACCGCTCTGTCCTTTGGCAGCCTGGAGATGTTTGGAATGTCCCCACGGAGCCCCTGTGACTGTCTGTGACCTCCCTGTCCTTTGGCAGCCTGGAGACCCTTGGAATGTCCCTTGGAGGCCCTGTGAGTGCCTGAGACAGGTTGGTGCTGGAGCAGCCCAAAGTCCCCTGGGATGTCACCATGGAACTGCTGTGACAGCCTCTGACCACACAGCTCTTTGTCACCCCCAGAGACCCCTGGGAGGTCACAAGGGAGCCCCTGGGACAGTGTGGGACCTCATGGCTCTTTGGCATCCTGGAGACCCCTGGATCCATCCCAGGATCCACATGGAGAGGATCCAGAGCCAGGTGTGCCACTGGAACTTTGTTGTATCCATTACTCTCTCTCTTCCCTGTGGAAATAAAGAGGGATCAGCAAATGTAGTGGGAGATCCCTGGGATGCTGCTGGGTGATCCATGTCCCTTCCTGACCCCCATCCTACGTGTTCCCAGTTTGGAGCTTCCAGACACCGAATCCGATGAGGATGATGATGATGATGGCAGAGATGAGGGATGAAATTTCATCCTGATTCTGGCTTTGGGAAGTCTGGGATGGTGAGGAGCGGGAGGGAAACCCCCATGAGACTTCTCCACATTCCCAAATTCCCAATTTCCAATTTCCACATTCCCAGCCCAGGGGTGCCCCAGACCATATGACATCACACTCAGTATGTCAAGTGGGAGGAAGTTTGGAGTGATGGTGTTTGTCTTTCCAAGTCATCCTTACACAGGATGGGGCCCTGCCCTCCTGGAGATGGCTGAACACCTGCCCAGCCATGGGAAGCAGGGAATGAATTCCTGGTTTTGCTCTGCATGTGTGCATGACTTTAACTCAACCCAGAAGTTTTGTTACTTTTACCCTTCTGACCCTCCCCCCCATCCCACTGATGAGAAGGGAGTGAGCGACTGTGCAGTGCTCAGGTACTGGCTGACATTGCTCAACCTTGACAAATGGAAACTCCACAGGTGTCTGGGATGCTATTCCAGTGCTCAATTGTTCCCTTGATGGGTTTTTAAATTATTATTTTTTTATTCTTTATGATAAATTAGTCCAGCTTTACAGATCTCAGTGCAAGACATCACAGCAGGGGAAGTTGCCCTTCATATCTTTTAGCATTTGAAGCTGATTCCATGCAGGGACACTGCCCATAGTCCATGAGGTCTAGGAAGTGATTGCTCAAATCCAAGAGGAGTCACCTCCTCATGGGTTGTCTCACCCTCTGGGGCTCATTGATGACTGGCCACAATTGCACTATTTCTACCTCACATGACATTGGTCAGAAACAACTTGACAGAATTGTTGTGTTTGGGATCCACTGTGGGATCACTTTGTCCACAGGAGTTTCTTCAGGGCAATTCTCACTTCCTTATTCCTCAGACTGTAGATGAGAGGGTTAAACATGGGAGTCACAATTGTGTAAAACAAGGCAAAGTATTTGTCAGGATCTCCGGAATCCCTGGAGTGTCCCTTTAAGTAGATGACTGTGGCTGAGCCATAGAAGAGTGTCAGCACCATGAGGTGTGAGGAGCAGGTGGAAAAGGCTTTGTGCCTGCCCAGAACTGAGGGGATTTTCAGAATTGCCCTGATAATTTGAATGTAAGACAGAACTATTAGGCAGAGGGGAAGAACTGCAAAACCCAGGATGATGGTGTGCAGCACCACTTGGTTCCAGAATGTGTCTGCACAGGCCAGGTCCAGCAGTGGAGGGACGTCACAGAAGAAGTGACGAAGGTCGTGGGAGGCACAGAAGGGCAAAGTGAACAGCTGGTAGGTCTGCCCTACCTGTACTGGTGTGACAGCCCCCCAGGAGCCCAGCACCAGCCTGGTGCAGAGCCCCCTGCTCATGGCCAGGGGGTAGTGCAGGGGGTGGCAGATGGCCACGTAGCGGTCGTAGGCCATGGCAGCCAGGAGAAGGCTTTCAGTGCTGCCCAACAGGACCAGGAAATACAGCTGGGCAGCACAGCCAAGGAAGGAGATCCTGCCATCTGCCCTCAGGACACTCACCAGCATTTTTGGCAGAGTGACTGAGGTGTAGCAGATCTCCAGGAAGGACAAGTTCCTCAGGAAGAAGTACATGGGGCTGTGCAGGCTGCAGTCCAGCACTGTGATGAGGGCAATCAGGCTGTTCCCTGCCAGCACCACCAGGTAGATGACCAGGAGCACAGTGAAGCACAGGCCCTGCAGGCTGGAGTGGTCACAAAATGCCAGAAGAATGAATCCAGATCCAACGGTGTGGTTCTCCAAGCCTCTCCTTTGGGACATTTTCCCTCTGCAGAGCAATCCAAGCAGCAGCTCTCAGAGGGTGCTGGTGGCCTCTCTGCCACCACACGCACCTGAAGGCCAGAGAAAGACTCCAAACACCACACACAGGTGGCTGCAGGAGAGCTGGAAATCTAACAGGGCTGTTTGCTGCAGGGAGGATTGCAGAGGGAGGGAGGAACAGAATCCCTGAGCCTGCAGGACCCAGCGATGCCACAGAGAGAAGAGAATCTTGCCTTGCTTTTTCAGAGGTGATTTTATTAAATAGGATGCCTGGGGATAAAAGGGAAAAGGAAGGAAATGGATAAATACCAGCCCCTTGCAAAACCCTGTTGTTTACATTCCTTGTCCAGATCTTTAAGAGATGCATTTAATGTAAGAACATTGAGTAGAAACAGGGTGAAAAAGCAGGAAAGTGATGAAAACAGGGAAGACAAAGCAAGGCAAGGCTCGGGGAGGAGAGGCAATCCTAACACTGCAAGGCAAGGCATGACTCAGTTCTTAGGCCTTAGGCAGAGAGAATAATCCCAGGTCTCCTCACATGTAAGAGCTCACCCCCTGGTGCTCTGTCAGACCACAAAGATTTGGGAGACTGTTGTAGATCTGAATCCTTCCCTTTTACCTGGGGAGGGGCATCTCTCTTCCAGTGAATCTGGTGACTCTGATGCATCCCCAGGGCATTTTAGCAAGACAGATAAGCAACAGTTTATGTCTAAATAAAAAGTTTTCACGGTGTTAAGACATAGGTTGGTGCAAGCAATGCCCCTTTTCAGCAATGCAGTTTTCAAGTCATTTAGGGAAGAAATGCTTCAAAGTGGGTGATTTCCCCACAATATCCAATTTTCCTGTGCAGGTCAGGCTTTTATAATTTCTGGATGAATCACAGATAGTTCAACATTGCTAACCTTCCTTCTCTGTCACTTGGATTCCTGACCCCTTACAAATCCAGCCAGAGATTCATTCCCTCCGATCCCAGCCCTGCAACACTTTGCAGACCCGTGCAAGCCCCCACAGAGGCAGAGCAATGTTCTTGCTGCCTGGGGAGCTGAACCTTTCCTTTGCATTCCAACCCTCCCAGAGCACAGAGACTCCCTGCAGGGCACACAGACAGGGTGTGAGCTACAAGGCAGCACCTCCATCACAGGTTTCTTCTAAAGAAGTGACAGCTCAGCTGAGAGGTGTTTCAGAAACTCAGTTTGGCCTGGGGAGGGAATATCCTCTCCCAGGTGAGGACTGAGGGTGCTGCTGCATCTCTCAGCCAGCAGCAACACCCTTGGAGAAGTCTTCTTAAACTCTGAGGTATTACTGATGAGAAGCAGGTCAGAGAACATGCAATAAAGTGTCCAATTAGCACAGGGCATTTCTTCAAGAGAAAAACCTGAATTCACACAAACACATGGTCCTAATACTTCGCTTATTTTCCCATAGTACTTGTGCCATTTTCCTGTGAGTTTTATCTGTCTCATTGAGATGTGATTCAAAAATTACAATATAAAATCAGACTTCACATGAGAGTAAACTCACCACATGACTGTTTTCTAAACTACCAACTGAATGATACAAATATACAGAAAAAATAAATATTCTCATTGTAACCCAAGACATTGAGATACTCACATTTATTTTAATGTAATGCTTTAACTCAAAGCAAACATTTCCATGCAGGTTATCCACATACCAGCAATCCCTGCTTGTTGCCAAATGTTCTCAAAGATATAGCCTACTATTTTTAACTCTCAGACGTCTCAGTGCTGCCAAGATCATGGGTGGAGCCCAGAGCAGGCTGTCTTTGCTCCCAGCAATCTGCCAGAGCCCTTCTTATGGGGTGCCAGTCCCACAGACAGCACTTCCTAAAGCTGAAGAAACTGTGAAAAGGAATTAAGGAAACTTCATCCAGCCAAGCCAGGCTTTTGTCAGCATCTGAGCTGCCTGCACAGAGCCTTTGCCTCCCTGCAATCATGGCCTCCAGGGATCTGCTGGAAGGAGTCCCTGGGGAGGCTTTGTCAGGAATGGCCCATGGGGGGGAGCTCCTTAATGTTTCAAGGGTCTGCAGGTTTTTCAAACTGATTTGGGCTTTGCTTTTGACTTTGTGTCTCTGAAAGGTTTGTGCAATTATGGCTTCCTGTGGCCTGCTGTAGAGAATCCCTTGAGATTCTTTTGTCAATAACCACACTCAGTGGGGCTCATTAATGCTTCGAGGTACTCAGGGTTTATTAAAGTATTCTTTTTGACACTAAGTCCATGAGAGATTTATGGAATTATAGCCTCCAATGATCTGCTTTAATTAGTCCCTTGAGAGGATTTGTCAGTAATGACACTCAGTGGAGCTCATTAGTTCTTCAAAGTGCTTCAGTTTTTTAGGGCTAGTTGGGCTTTGCTTTCGATAGTGAGTTTTTGAGAGGTTTGTGCAATCATGGCCTCCAATGATCTCCTCCAGTGAGCCCATGAGAAGCCTGTCCTGGCAATGAGGTTGCCTTTTCAGCTCCATAACTCCCTGCAGTGTCACAATGGCCTTTTGCTTCTATGGTATTTCATGTTGTCCTCAGGTTCCTTGTGCTCCGTAGGTATCTGCAGTGTGTCAGGGGCCCCTTGGATCCATGAGGTCTGTGGTGCTCCAGAATTCCTTTGGTTCCATGACACCCTGCAGTTTGACAATGACCATTTGACCCTGAAGTGTCACAATTACCCCTTCATTTGCTGAGGTTCCACAGTTTCTCAGGGTTCCTTTGATTCCATGAGACCCCACATGTCAGATGGGCCCCTTGGTTCCAGGAGGTTCTGTGGTGTTTCCATGGGGTTCCACACTGTCCTTGCTGGAACACACCTGGTTGGATGTTGCCCCACCTGGTTGGATGTTGCCCCAGCTGCCTCCAGCTCTGGGGTCCCAGCACAGCAAGGACATGGAGCTGTTGGAGCGAGTCCAGAGGAGGTACCAAGATGATCAGAGGGATGGAGCAGCTCTGCCATGAGGGAAGGCTGAGATAATTGGGATTGTACAGCCTGGAGAAGGGAAGACCTTTGGGGTGACCTAATTGTGGCCTTCCAGGACTTAAGGGAACCAACAAGGAAGTTAGAAAGAGACTATTTACACGGGCCTGGAGTGACAGGACAAGGGGGAATGTCTTCACCCTGATAGAGGAAAGGGTTAGATGAGATATTAGGAAGAAATTCTTTATGGTGAGTGTGGTGAGGCCCTGGCACAGGTTGCTCAGAGGAGTTCTGGCTGCACCATCCCTGGAAGTTGTTCAAGGTCATGTTGGATGGGGCTCTGAACAACTTGGTCTAGTGAAAGCTGTCCCTGTCCATGATGGAGGTCGGAATGAGCTGTTCTTTAAGGTTCCTCCCAACACAAACCATTCTGTGATTCTGTGACTGGTGGGGGATGTGGTGGTTGGGGCCATCTTGGGCACAGAGACACTGAATGGCAGCATTTTCCATTTGGGTGAGGAAGGAGGGGGCAGCAGAACTGACACCTGGCACTGATGGTGGGCAGACTGTGGCCTGCCTGGGAGATTGATTGATGGAATCCCTTGGGAGTCAGTCCTAAAGAACAGAGGAGACCAGGAAGGCTGGGCCTGCTTTAAGAAGGAAATATTAAGCTCCAGGAACAGGCTGTGTCCCCATGTACCCTAAAAGAAATGAGGGAGCTTTATTAAACAGAGAACTTAGTTTGGAACTCAGGGGGAAAAATAGAGAGTATATTACCTGTGGAAGGAGGGACAGAAATCCTGGGGTACTACAGGGGTCTCGGGATCCAAATCGGGAAGCGGCTCTCGGGAAATAATCCAGACGCACACGAGGAGTGGTGGAAAATTGCCAAAAGCCTTTACTTTCGGTTTGGGACTAGGTATAAGGACAAGGATGAGGGAGTGGCTTGGCAAAAGGGGTGTAAACTTGAAAGAGGTTTGACAATGCAAGAGTCAATAACTTAATACAACCAATAACAAGTCCCTTGGGGGTTGACTCCAGGACGGGGGTTCCAAACTGGTGGAGAAGGTGGAACCGCGTGGCGGTAGCGAGGTCATGGCGGGTGCAACCCGGCTCTGCCGGCCGGCCGTGCGTCTCTGTCTGGCCGGGACCAGCCGCAGCCCATTGTTGGGTCCCCAGAGCCAGCACCGGTCCAGCAGGGCCCGTGCCACACCGCACAGCCCGGCGCTGGGGGCCCTGGGGGGTCCGTAACCCACACAAACCCCACCGGGGCCAGAGCCATCCATGCCAGCTTTTACACGGCTTTTATCTGCCGCGGCCCTGTGTGGCGCTGCTATCGCTACACCTCAGCCGATCCCGGGGCCGGCGGCTCCCCCCGGGGCGCCACCACCACCAGCCGCCCCCACCCGAACACGTGGGCAGGGGGAGCCCCCCCAGTGGGGGCAGTCCCGGGCTCAGTGGGGACCGGGCAGGATCCCTTGATGTCACCATGGAAACACAGGGACGGAGCCTCCCCGGGAAGCTTGGAACTCAATGCAGACTAACAGAACCAGGTTAGAACAGTGTGAACTAAACCTAAACTTCTGCCTGTTTCTTCCTCGTCTTCCAGGGAAGGAATATCCACAGGCACACACACCAGTCTCACCAGTGTCTGGGCACAAAAAGGACACAAGACCTGATGATTTGTGGTTCCAACTCCAGTGAAACTTGAACCACCGTCTGTTCCCAGAACACAGAGTTCTTTTGTCCCAGAGATTTCTTGGGAATGGAGGGATTAAGAAAATGGGACAGGCAATTAGGTCAGTTGCAGGGCATGGCCAGGGACGGTCACTGACCAGTCACCTGTTTGCACATGATCAGCTCCTTCCATCCCCTTTTCTCTCTCTTTACTCACACCTGTTCCTTCACAAATCACTTTGATCTTTTCCTAGACTTCCCATGGCAAGTCTTGCACTGTCCCCAAATGCACATTCTGGTTGCCCATCCTGACTCTCAGTACCTGAGTGAGAAAACCCCCAAACTCAGCTGCAAGGCCATCACTGATCACTTGGGGAGCCTTTCATGCAGAGATGTTGGAAATCTCAATTGGTTTCTTTGAAACTTTTGAATTTTGAAAGGTTCCTCCAAAAACATAGAACCTCATAACCCTAAAATGCCAATTTTTCCATTTTCACAAAGTGTTGGGGATTAGGTCACATTAAAATGCCAACATGGTGCATGTCGGTATTTGCAGCCCTGTGGAGAAGGACTGGGGACATAGGAATAAAAGAATAATAAAACTTTTTGGGCTGGAAGAGAGCTAAAGCAACCACTAGTCCAAGTCCACTTCCATTAACCAGGGACACCTTCCACAAGTTCAGACTGCACAAAAATCCCACCCTTGGACAGCTTCACAGATGGGGTTTCCACTTTGTAACCTGGCCCAGGTTCCTGCCACCCTCAGCACAAAATATTTCTTCCTTAAATCCAGTGCAAATCTCCACTCTGATGCAGAAGTGGTTTCTGATTCTTCACTTTTACTGATTTTAAGAACACAGTAACTGTAGCAAATGTAGTGTTCATATTTGTAACAGCTTAAGTTCATTGTTTATACATCCTAACCCCTACCACAGACTAGTAGGTCAAATTCTTTTAGCTCTTTAGGCTCTCTTCAAGATGCAAGAGGTGCAGACTATCAGAAAGGCCTGCAGAACAAGAACAAACATAAACAAACAACCTTGAGTCTAAGAACACTGGAAAAACTCCAAAGCCCGAGGAAGAAGCGAATGAAGACAGAGGGTCCCACTGACCCCAGCCCCAAAATCCTGGGAGATGGCACAGGGGTGGGACTGGGGCTGGACTGAGAGATGTGTAAACTGAGGGTTGGGTGGGCAATATTATAAAAATCATGGAAATCAGTGTTCTGAGGAGAGGGTGCACGAAGATGTCATCATGTATTACTAAAATCCCTAAGCCTGGACATTAAAGAATGTACCTTTTTATCTTATCCCACATTAACTTGGCTCAGAGTCCTGCTTTGTGGGGGGCACTCACGGCATCACCTCATTGAGTTCCAGTTCCTGTGCCTCGTTCTGCCAATACAACCCTTGGCAAAAAGTGTCACTCTGTTTCTCCTGCACTAAGAGCACAACATTTTCATGGCTAAACATCTTGGAGAGTGACCAGAGAGGGGTTTGGAGACCTCAAGCACAAGCTGTGGGACAAGTGGTGTTGAGATTTCAGAAGGAACAGGAGAAACTTGAGAGGCCTTCAAGGGCAACTGGGGAGGTCCAGACTGCACAAAAGGAGAAAGGAATTTCTGCCCAAGGGCAGTGCTGTGGTGCAACACATCCCCCTGAAGGAGTCTGGATCAGTCCAAGGCTTTGTGTTCCAAGGCAGAGCCAGGGAGGAGGGAGAGATGTCAGTGCAGGAAGGGGCCAGCGAGGTGGGGCAGCCGGGGGATGCCGACAGCCTGCAGGGAAAGGGGCAGGGCATGGACACCGTAGGACAGCCTGGGCTGGAGAGGAGACAGGGATGTGCAGAAGCTGAAAGGCCCCAAGAGAGCCAAGTTGTGCAGGCCTTTGGCCATGGCTGCTGTGTGTGCCCCTGATGGCATGAGGAGACAAGTGAGCCTTGCAGCCCTGGGGCCTCATTGCCTCCTTGTCCCTGCTCAGCAGCCTGGGAGGTGCCACCCCATCCTCCTGCCCTTGGCATTGCACATCCCACATCCCAGTGCCTCAGGAAGGGCCTGGAGGAATGAGGGAGGGCGAAGATCTCCCTTCCCAGGTCCTGGGGTTCAGGCCTTAAGCCCTTTGAATTCTGAAACACAGCCAGTTTTATTAACCATGAGAGTCATCTTTCCCTTCCTTGTCTATCCCTGCCATCACTCCTTCCAGTTTTCTGCTCTAACTGGAATCTGGGGACACTTTCTCAGTCCTGTTCCTCAATGGGACCCATTAGCACTACAAGAAACTTCAGTGTTTAATTGTCAATTTGAGTTCTTGAGAACTTGTTTGAACTTAGTCTGATGGACTGAGTTTCATGTAAACAACACAAACCCCCCAGAGGGCCATTAATTGCCCTGGGCTGTTGCTGTGCTGCTGAGCTGGGCCGGGCTCCTGGCACACAGGGAGCTCCTGGCAAGCGGGCAGCGCTGCAGAGAGACAGCTCTGCCCAGGAGCAGCTCCTGTGCACAGCCCAGCAGGGCTCAGGGCACTGCCAGGGCAGCTCAGGGACACCAGCAGGGCACAGACAGAGCTTAAAGGGGCTCAGCATTGGGAGGATGACTCAGAGCTCATGGAGGAGAAACCTTTGCAGTGCTGGACACGGTGAGTCTGTGGGTGCAGGGCAATGCAGGGGCAGCTCCTGGAGACATCTCCTAAAGCTGGCGCAGCCCCAGCTGATATGATGTGTGAGGAGGGGGCTCTTGGGGGACACTTTGGAATAGCTGTGGAGCCGGGGGGTGCAGCCAGGGGTGCCCAGGGCTGTGGGGCAGAGCAGGGTCCTGCAGCCCAGGGCGCTGTGCTGGGGCAGGGACTCTGCTGCTTGCCAGGGTCAGCTCTCAGCCAGCCTGGGGAGCTGCTCACAGGGCTGGGGAGAAGGAACAAACCAGGATTGGTGATGGCAGGATCCTTCCACTCTCAGGGTGCTGAAGGTGTCTGGTTGCTCACAGCTCCAAATCACAACAGGACATTCAAGAATGGAGTTTTAAAGAAGCACAGAAGGTTTTGTAACACATGACTGGAATTGGTCCTGCTCTTTATGTCTTCTGCTCTGGCTTGCCCAGGTAGGCAATGGGACACAGAAATTAATTTCTCAGTCCAGCAGCAGGCACAAAAATTCTCCATCTTCTACAATTAGAAATGAAGAAAACAGGCAATATGAGAAATCACCACACTGTGCCCTACAGGCACCATCAGTGTCCCTTTTCCAGCCTCCTCAGGTTTGCTCTGACATTGTCACCAGAACCTGCACAGATATTTTTCTCTTTCATCAGATCTGAGGCACCACAAATGGAAGTGCAGGGCAGATGGGAAACAGAGCATTCAACACTGTATCTATCTGTGCTGACTATGAACTAAAACACTGAGAGCTGAGCACTATTATCTGTCCCATCCTAAGGATGTTCACACTTTCATTCACCAAAAATTAGAATTTCTAGACTTAATAATACCACTTGATTGATATGGAAAAAAAAAACCAAATCAAACAACTAGAACAAAAACCTCAAAGAAACCAAGAAGGAACAAGGGCCAATAACCAAACCCCCTCCATAAGTTCCAGACCTGTTTGCTCCAGCCTTACTACCAAGCATGTTCTGTTCTCTTTACTAGGACATGATTGTTGTTCAGTTCTCTGTACTGTAGCCTAGAGCCGAATTAATCAGGTAATGGTGGACATTTGAATAGAGCAAAATGGTAGCTAGCCAAGAATTTTTCTACTAGTTTTGGCTAGGTCACCTATGAAAGGAACCAAGCTGGGTCAAGGAGAGGAAGACTACCTGGGACCCTCCTTTTGGGGATGAAGAACAGAAGGACCCCTCCACAGAACTGATGCCAGAAGAAAACACCGCCCCAGCTCCACCCAGACTCCACCTGTAATCAATATGCAATGAGATGTTGTAATCAATTATGTTCAAATGTATAATACAGCCTCCTTTGACACCTGCCAGGTGAGCAAGCCTCTGCTTGAAGTTTTGCTGCCTTGCTTCCTGCTCAGAAATAAATACCTGCTGCTAACGGGTGCAAACACCTTCTCTTAGCAGTTATTTTTGTGGCGTTCTCGCTTATCACAAACTCACTATTACGTTCAGCTAAACCTGTTTCTGCAGCACAGAATCTTCTGCCACAAGAGCAGAGAGTGAAATGTTCTTACACCTGGCACTCGGTGTGAGTACTGGAGCTTTCACAAGCCAGATTCTGTGTGCCCACTGCATCAGGGCTGAACTAACTCGCTGGAGCAGCACAATCAGCCCAGAGAGACCAAATGAATCTGAAACTGGGGGAGTGGGCTGGAAATTCTATGAGATATTTGCTGATTTTGTCCTTAGAAATCTGTCCTAAATTGTCACTATCTTTTCCTTCTTGGACAGTGCTCCATTGCCAGATGAAGCTCATGTCGAACAGCAGCTCCATCAGTCAGTTCCTCCTCCTGCCATTGGCAGACACGCGGCAGCTGCAGCTCCTGCACTTGTGGCTCTTCCTGGGCATCTTCCTGGCTGCCCTCCTGGGCAACGGCCTCATCATCAGCGCCGTAGCCTGCGACCACCACCTGCACACCCCCATGCACTTCTTCCTGCTCAACCTGTCCCTCACAGACCTGGGCTCCATCTGCACCACTGTCCCCAAAGCCATGCACAACTCCCTCTGGAACACCACAACCATCTCCTACATGGGATGTGCTGCACAGCTCTTCTTTCTATTCTTTTTTATTGGAACAGAGTTTTCTCTCCTCACGATCATGTGTTACGACCGCTACGTTGCCATCTGCAAACCCCTGCACTACGGGACCCTCCTGGGCAGCAGAGCTTGTGCCCACATGGCAGCAGCTGCCTGGGCCAGTGGCTCTCTCAATGCTCTGCTGCACACAGCCAATACATTTTCCCTGCCCCTGTGCCAGGGCAATGCCCTGGGCCAGTTCTTCTGTGAAATACCACAGATCCTCAAGCTCTCCTGCTCATACTCCTACCTCAAGGAGCTTGGGTTTGTTGTAGTTGGTGCCTTTTTTGTCTTTGGTTGTTTCATTTTCATAGTTTTCTCCTATGTGCAGATCTTCAGGGCTGTGCTGAGGATCCCCTCTGAGCAGGGACGGCACAAAGCCATTTCCACATGCCTCCCTCACCTGGCTGTGGTCTCCCTGTTTATCAGCACTGCTCTATTTGCCCACCTTAAGCCTCCCATGATCTCCTCCCCATCTCTGGATCTGGCATTGTCAGTTCTGTATTCGGTGGTTCCTCCAGCAGTGAACCCCCTCATCTACAGCCTGAGAAATAAGGAACTCAAGGGTGCTGTGAGGAAAATGATGACTCGATGCATTTTTAAAGTAAATACCTGCCTGTTTTCATGTGCAAATCACTCATAAAGAAACTCATTACCTGTCCAACCTTCTGTCTCAGGTTTTGGGTGATGATTATCGTGCTTAGTTTTTTCTTTTTTCGTCTTAAGCTCTGTGAAACTAAACTTTATTTTTGATCCTCAGTTTTTCTTTGATCCTTAATCTTTTGTGTTTTACTTGGAGATGGTGTAAATGAGAGAACGATCATTTTAATATTTAAAGCCAATAAAAGATATGGGTGCAGTCTGTTTGTTCCAATTCCTTCTTTTGTGGCCACAGGAAGGCCAGTGGCAGTGCCTGTGTGCAGAGGGAGAGAGTAAGACTATCATAGCACAGCAGCATTGCCAGGGAGCACCAGCACTTTGTCTTTTTATATCTGCTCCTTTTCCACTTCCACACTCTTCTTCCAACCCTACTGTTGCTATAAGGCCTCAGTGCTCTTGCAACTTGGTCACATCCTGCTGCATGTCCGTCCTGGGCTCACAGGCAGGGACAGGCCGTGGGCACTGCTGGGACACAGCTGGGCTGCACAACAGCAGCTCCATCAGGGAAGGGCATCTCCTGAGGGCAGGGCAGGAAGGCTTTCAGCTTTCTCCAAAATTGCCAATAGGAATGTGCTCAAGGAAGTGTCCTGGTAACGTAAATCCCAGTGCCCAGTTGCAGAATGTGAGTGTGCAGGGTGGGGGCACAAAGCAGTTTCCTTGCTCAGCCAGATTTCCTGGAATGGGTCTGAAGCACCAGTCCAATGGGACAAACTGCATTTTCAAATCCTTTGTGCATGATACCAATTTCAGGGAGCCCTTGAGCACCAGCCTTGGTTTAAAGACCAATATTGGAATGCGAACTCCAAGAAAATGAACTCTCTCTCCTTTTATTCCCCACAAATACACAGAGACAAAATACAAGGAGGTATTAAATGAAAAAAATAAGTTTAGTGACCAGAAATGCAGCAGCAAAAGCAACAATACCAAGGGAACAGTTCAAACCAACAACAGAGAGAGAGAAATAGCTTTTATTTCTCCCCCACCCTTGTCCCAACTCCCTTTTGTGTACAGATAGAAATGCTGATCAACATGTGCTTCCCATTCCCCTTTGCCCCCTGGAGGAACAAAGAACAAAAAGTAAAACCACAGGAAAGAGGAGACAAAGCAAAATCTGGAAAATGCCTCATACGAGACAAGTTGTGCTGCTGAAGCAAACGCTGACTCCAGAGGGGCCCAAGGGGCGGCAGAGCCGCGACTCTGGTTCATGTGGCAGTGGGGGGGAGGCAGCGGGTCTGCTGATCCCATGGAGTTCTGGGGTCCCAGTGGCCCCTTTGTTCCTGAGGTTCTGAAATGACTCAGGGTCCCTTTTCTTCCATGAGGACCAACATGTCACAATGGCCCCTTCATTCCCTGAGATATCTCACTGTCCCCATACTCCTTTGGTTCCATGAGCCCCTGCAGTGTCACAATGGAGCATTGATTTCATGAGGTTCCACTGTGTCCCAGGGTTCCTTTGGTTCCATGAGCCCCTGCAGTGTCACAGTGGTCCCTTGAGTCCATGAGGTTACTCCATGTCACAAGGCCACTCGGGTTCCATGACACCCTGAATGTCCAATGCCCTCCTGGTCCCATGGGCTTCCACACCATTCCTGGGTTCCTTTGGCTCCATCAGGCCCTGTGGTGCCACAATTGCCTCTTGATTTGAAAAGGCTCCTCGGTGTCCCGGGGTTCCTTTATTTCCATGACACCCAGCAGTGTCAAAATGACCCCTTGATTCCATAAGGTTCTGAAACGTTTCAGTTATTTTGTCCATGAGGCCCAGCATGTCACAATGGCCCTTTGACTCCATGAGGTTGCACAGTGTCATCACAAAGCTGAGCCCATCCAGATGGGAGTTCTGGGGAGACTGCGAGGAACTGGGATAATTGGGGAAGGATAGAGGAGCTTGGACAACAGAGAGGAAACATTTTGATGATGACAAAACAGGTTCAGGTCATGCTGAGGGTTCTGAAACACTGACTTTGAAAACACTTCTGACAGACCTTTACCCAATTTCTGATCTCAAGCCCCAACCTAAAAGTGCTGCTACTCCCATTCAAAGGAATCCACTGCTCTAATCCCAATCTCAATCTGACCTCAAAGGAAAAGGCCAAACCCAGCATTCCAGACTCTTATTTGTACTCTAATGCCCATCCCAAACCTACATCTGCAGTATTATTATGAATCCCCCAAGCTTTAATCCTAACCCAGACCAAAAATCTTTCCGCCTAATCATGAACCACACACTGTCAGAAGAACCCCAAAAATCCCTAAACTTCTGCCTAATCCCTACCCTGAGCTCTAAACCCCAACCCTTGACCATTAACTACTCCCAAACAGCCCTTGGGAGCAGGACAAGGACCTTGAGGGCCCAGAGCAGGCACAAGGTTTTGGAGAGGAATGTGAGGTGATCTGGACCTGATCAGCTCATGGCACACAAGGAGCAGATGGGTGGCAATGCTGTGAGGAGTCAGCTGGGCCTCAGCATCTCCAGGGGGCCGTGGCTGGGAAGGGGCTGCCAGGTCACATCTGTCACCTCCCTGACAGGCAGCAGCAGCCTTGGGCACCCAGAGGCAGCTGAGCCACCTGTGCACACACCCTGAGAGCTGCCCCAGCTGAGAGTCCCTCTCAGGGGCCCTGAGGAGCTCTGGGCTCTGGCAACACAAACCTGCTGGAGTTTTGGAAGGCAAAGAGGTCAGTCCTGCCCTGGGGGCACAATGACCCAGAGATGAGGGCAGGGACCTGAACAGCTCTGGAGTGACCCCGAGGAGAAGGGCCTGGGCTGTGTGAGGGATGTCCTGAGGCACAGGGGCTCAGGATCAAAGTTAATAAGGACAACAGAACATGAGGCTGCCTTGGGGGGAGTGTGGCCACCCAGACAAGGGAGGTGTCACCCCCTTGGAATGAGCCCTGGGGTAGCACATCTGGACTGATGTGTCTGAGTTTGAGGTTCCCCATTGTGGAGGAATGAGGAAGAACTGGAGACGGTCCAAGGAAGATCTGGTTGGACATTCGACAGGCTCCCTGGGGCACTGGTCACAGCTCCAAGCCTGACAGAGCTCAAGGAGGGTTTGGATGATCCTCATATGGTGTGACTCTTTGGGATGGTCCTGTGCAGGGCTAAGGGTTGGACTCAATTATCCTTATAGAACCCTTCCAACTCAGCATATTCTGTGATTCTGCCAGGATGACAGAGCTTTTCTTGGTACTGGAAAGAGAAAGAAAGTCACAAAGTGCAGCTTAGGAGTTTCTGAGTGGAAGGGAGGAAAAAGAAATGTCACACAGAGAGGAGCCTTGTGGTGCAAGAGTTCAATAAGAGTGAGTCAGTATCATCCCATTGTTTTGTGTTCCAGGGAACAGCCAGAGATGGTGCAGAGACATCAGTGAGGGCACAGAAATGCTGCTGGGAGGGCTGGTGGCAAAGCAGGATGGGTGTGTGCAGCCTGCAAGGCCAGAGGAACAGCAGGGACAGGGCAGGACACGCTGCAGGACAGATGGCCAAGGGCTCCGGCAGGGCTGGAAGGCACAAAGGCACCCAGGGCTTTGTCCCCTGGGCTCTGGCAGGTGCCTCTGCCACTGAGGTCACCAGAAAGAACTTTCTTTTGAGGTTCTAAACTTTGTTTCTTCCTCAGCCCTCCCTGAGGAGGCTGGGAGGGGTTGCACAGGTTTTGACATTTGTTGTTCCTCCCCTTCCCATCCCACTGCCCCACAAACAGCCCTGAGCCACCTGTGAGGGACAGGACCTGCTGTCCCAGGGCCTGGGGCTCAGGTCTTGGCCTTTGTGCTTCCTCCAACCAGCCCAGGGTTTTCTCAGCATTGCAGGTGCCTGCACAGAGCCTTTGTCTCCCTGCAATCAGGGCCTCCAAGGATCTGCTCTAAGGAGTCCCTGGGGAGGCTTTGTCAGTGCCTGCCCTCACTGGGGCCCATTGATGCTTCAAGGGACTTGGAGTTTGGCTTCTGACTTCTTGAGCCACTTTTTCAATCTTCTCTCACTTCCTGACAATCATGGACTCATCTCCAAATACACAGTGGGGCTCATTAAAACACAGAAGAAAAAATTATTTCTCTTCCTTTATTTGTCTTCAGGTCTTGAAGACCTGTAGTAATTGCAGTTTGGTAGTTTAAGCAAGAAGGAAAATTTCAAAGTGAACCTCAAAAAGCCCATATATTTCTGAAGGAAAGGGGATGATTTACACAGAGACTTGGGATGGAAGAGGGTCAGAAAGCAAAGGGTTTGCATACAAAAGGGGGAAAAAGGGATTAATAGCACTTAATCATTGACCAATGTAACAGTTATCAAGGGATTACACAGAATTTGCTGCAATCTCAACAGTGACTCAATTATAGATTCACAATAACAACATTCACATCACAGTCAATTCACACACACAAACACAGGCAGAGATGTGTGAACACAACAATATCTGTGTGTGTAAAGATGCCCACCCAAAATTCTCCTTGTTGTCAGTGAAACACTCCCAGGGACCTGGGATGTGGACCTGGGGACATTGGTGGACTTGGCAGTTCTGGGTTATGGTTGGACTGGGTGACCTTGGAGGGCTTTTCCAACCCAAGTGATTCTATGATGCAATGACTCATCACCTCTATGATTCTGATAAATCCTCTCCTGCAATCAACACACATCCTGAAAATTCACATTCTGACATGGCAGAAATTGTATTGACATTTCATTGAAAGTATTGAATCATTTCAATTGATAGAAAGAGGTTACTGAAAAATCAAGATATTGGAGGATACTGTTTGGGTTTCAGACTGAGCTGCCCTGACTGACCATCAGTACCCAGTGCTGCTGGAGGCTCAGGTGTATTTGAGGTCCTTGCCTGGCACTGGCAGCTGTCACAGAGGACCTGCAGGACATCAGGAGCCCTTTGGAGCTGTAGATGCAACCTGGGCAGAGGGTCCAGGGAACCTACATAAGAGCATCAGGTATTTGTGTCCCTGTAACACAAGGAGGAGAACTAAAAAGAATATTAAGAGCATAACATTTGTTTCCCTCTGGATGATTTTTGATACATTTCTGCCTAGAAATGTTCCCAGTGCCCCAGTTGAACCCTTCCTGCCCAGCACTGCCCCTGCCCCACCTCACACAAGGAGTTCCCTGAGGTTTCTGAGGTGGAGCTCTCTCACCTGACACAGGGGAGCAGTGACCAGTGTCAGTGACACCCCTGGGGTTTGGATGATCAGCTTTGCACTCATCTCACACATCTGTTACAGTGGCTTCCTGTAAGACTCCCTAAATCATCAAATCACTTTTCCTTTCCATCCCCTCCAGGGTACAGGATGTGTGACTCTGGTTTAGGAGATGAAATAGGTGGGAATGGTCTCACCTGGAGCTCACAGGAGGCATCGAGCTCACAGGCCCTTGTCCTGCTGAGGGAATTCAATCCTCTGAACACCTCCTTGGAAAGCAACATGGAGGGTTCTGGACACTGCAGGAGACTCCTGGAATGAATGGGGGGAAACTTCCTGACCCAGGTCAGGAGGCCTTTCCAGGGGGGATGTGTTACTGGATCTTTGGTCACCAAGGCAAGTGGTGACCAGTGGTGTCCTGGGCTGTCTCCAAAGCAGCCTGTGCAGCAGGGGAGGGGGATTCAGCCCCTCTGCCCTCTCAGGTGAGACCCCACCTGCAGTGCTGCCTCCATCTCTGGGGTCCCAGCACAGGAAGGACTTGGACCTGCTGGAGTGAGTCCAGATGAAGCACCAGGATGATCAGAGGGATGGAGCAGCTCTGCTGTGAGGAAAGGCTGGGAGAGCTGGGATTGTTCGCCTGGGAGAAGAGAATCTTTGGGGTGACCTGATTGTGGCCTTCAAGAACCTGAAACAAGACAACAAGAAAGATGGAGAGAGACTGTTTACCAGGGCCTGGAGTGACAGGAAAATAGGCAATGGCTTCACACTGACAGAGAGTAAGTTTAGATGAGGTATTAGGAAGAAATTCTTCCCTGTGAGGGTGCTGAGAGTCTGGCACAGGTTTCCCAGAGAAGCTGTGGCTGCTCCATCTCTAGTGTTCAAGACCAGGCTGGGCAGAGCTCTGGGCAACTTAGTCTAGTGGAAGTTGTGCATGTCCATGTCACTGAGGTTGTACCCAGGTGATCTTTTAATGTCCCTGAAACTCAGGACACTCTATGGTTCTGAGTTACTTCAGGCAGCTGTGATAGACCCCAACATCTTGACCCAGCTGGGGAAAATATACACCTTCCAAAAAGGGAAATTAAAGGCAGTATTGCAGAAAGACCCACCAGGTCCAGCCCCATAGAAAGGGATGCAATGGCTGAGAGGGACTCCAGGTCCCGGGAGTCAGCCTGTTACCCGGAGGGGATGTGCTCCCACTCTGTCCCCCACCACGAGGTCTCCAGGGAGCCCAAAAAGAATCACACAGGGACCACAGGAGAGGAATGAGAGAGAGAGTTTATTGATAAAGGGTAGGGGTATATAAAGGTTTTGCGGGACTCAAAATACCACCAATAGTGAGCAAGGGGGGATTTGGACTATTACCAATAGAAATCCAGGGATAACAACCAAGAGAAAAGAGTAAATAAGAACCAATAAGAAAACTTGAAGCTTCCTCCAGGACACTACATGCATCCCTGAGTGCCGAGGTAACGGTTATCTTGTGGGATTTTGGGAAGAGGACAGTGACTAGGCAAAAGAGAACAAAAGAATCCATGTTGTGACATGCATTTATACAACAGTAAAAGTTCTGTTTTTAAGGCATTTGGGCAAGTTTTTCATCTTCTTCACAAGTCCATTTCTGACAAGACTTCTTCCCTTCCAGATACTGCAGATCCATTGGCACAAAGGGCAGCTGATATTTCTTGTGCTGTGGGTGCAGAAGGCAATGGATTGTGCCTCAGATCACTCAGGGAGGCTTTTCCCAAGCTCTGTTCTCACAATGGCAGCTCTGGTTAAATTCTGCTGAGTGCTGGCTGAAAGTGATTTAAGGCCCAACACACAACTTGTCATTAATTCAAGCAGTTCATTAAAAGGCTAATTAATACCATTCCTACAATATAATCAGAGACCAGACAGGGGCAGAGGAAAGGGGAGGCCAGGCATGGGGGATATCTCTGGAATGTGATGGTTGTGAGGTCACTTCCACTGCAGCAGCCTGGGTGGCCCTCAGGAGACATTCTGGCCAGGGAGCATTGTGAGGTCATCCAGCACATCAGGGAACCCACACAACAGAAATTCCATCTGGGGGAGGTGAAGGAGTGGGGCAGGTGGGAGAGCCCCCCAGGTTCTGATTCTGGGGGCAGCTCTGTCACACAGCCCCACCAACCCTGGCAGGCAGGAAGGCAGCCTGGGCTTGTGGCCACCCTGCTCTGCACTGGCCCTTCAACTGGGAAAAAAGTCTTTTTCTCATCTCCAGGCTGAGCATTCCGTTTTCCTCAACACCCCTTGTCTTTCATCCTCTTCACATGGCAGCTCAGCCAAACCTTCCTTTCCTTAAAAAACAAAGTCCCCACATCTAATTTTTTTCTTTGCAAACTGTCCTTGCTGTCACATCCTGGCAGTGGCTTCATGGCCCCTGTCACAGCCAGCCCTGTCCCTGCACTGACCCAGCTCTGCTGCCCCACAGATGCTGCATCAGGAAGGGAAGGTCCATGGGGGAGGGAAATGCACAGGGACTCATCCTGGAAGGGACCTCAGGAGGTTTCTGAGCCAAACCAAAGCACAGTGAGTGGGGAAAGGGACACAAGGATGGGCTGTTTGTGTGCTCTGCCATGTCAGGAGAAGATGTGGAGCTGCAGAGACACCCAGACAATGTGGATCCCTCAAGAGATGATCTCAGACAGTGGCTCCCAGGCCTCTGCCACTCGCTGGTTACTCTGGTTTGATGGTCACTGGTGGTTACACCCAGCCACACCCACCAGTGTTCTGTGCACACACACCAGTCTCAGCAGTGTCTGGGCCCCAAAGAACACAAGACCTGATGATTTGTGGCTTCCATTCCAGAGCCATGCACCTGGATCTCCCTCCATACCCAGAGCACAGAGATCTCTTGTTCCAGGAAATTCCTGGCAATGGAGGGATTAGGAAAATGGAACAGCCAGTGGAGTCAGTTGCAGGGCATGGTCAGGGAAAGGCACTGACCAGTCACTTCTTTAAACATGTTCAGCTTCTTTCATCCATTTTTTGCTCTATTTTCTCATGCCTGTTCCTCCACAAATCACTTTGGTCATTTCCTGGACATCCCATGGCAAGTCTTGTACAGTCCCTAAATGCACTTTCTGGCTGCCCATCCTGAGTCTCAGGACCTGAGTGAGAAAACCCCCAACCTCAGCTGCAAGGCCATCCTGGGGGCTGTCACTGATCACTTGGGGAGCCTTTCATGCAGAAATGTTGGAAATCTCTATTAGTTCCTTTGTAACTTTTGAGTTTTGAAAGGTTCCTCCAACGTCATTGAAATTCATGTCCCTAAAAGGACAATTTTTCCATTTTCATAAAGTGTTGGGGATTAGGTCACATTAAAATGCCAACATGGTGCATGTCAGTATATGCAACCCTGTGGAGAAGTAGTTGGGGATATAAGAATAAAAGACTAATAAACTGTTTGGGTTGGAAGAGACCTAAACCAGACACTAGTCCAAGGACCTTTGCATTAGCCACGGACACCTTCCACAGTTCAGGCTGTACAAAATTCTCAAACTTGGACAGATCCAGGAATGGAGTTTTCAGTTACTTAATAAGCTGGCCCAGGTTCCTGCCACCCTCAGCACAAAATATTTCTTCCTGACATCCAATGGAAATCTCCCCTCATTCAGTTCCAGTTCCTCTGCCTTGTTTTGCCAATACAACCCTTGGCAGAAAATGTCACTGTGTCTCCCCTGCACTAAGAGCATAATATTTTCATGGCTAAACATCTTGGAGAGGGACCAGAAACATCCCATGGAGGGGTTTGGAGGCCTCAAGCACAAGTCCTGGACCCAGTGGTGTGGAGACTGAGGAAAGAAAAGGAGACGTTTGAGAGGGCTGAAGGGCAGTTAAAGGGCAAATGGGGAGGTCCAGACTGCACACAAGGAGAAAGGAATTTCCCCCCAAGGGCAGTGCTGTGGTGCAACACATCACCCTGAAGGAGTCTGGATCAGTCCAAGGCTTTGTGTTCCAAGGCAGAGCCAGGGAGGAGGGAGAGATGTCAGTGCAGGAAGGGGCCAGCAAGGTGGGGCAGCCGGGGGATGCCGACAGCCTGCAGGGAAAGGGGCAGGGCATGGACACCGTAGGACAGCCTGGGCTGGAGAGGAGACAGGGATGTGCAGAAGCTGAAAGGCCCCAAGAGAGCCAACTTGTGCAGGCCTTTGGCCATGGTTGCTGTGTGTGCCCCTGATGGCATGAGGAGACAAGTGAGCCTTGCAGCCCTGGGGCCTCATTGCCTCCTTGTCCCTGCTCAGCAGCCTGGGAGGTGCCACCCCATTGTGCCGCCCTTGGCATTGCACATTCCACATGCCAGTGCCCCAGGAAGAGCCCTGAGGAATGAGGGAGGGAATGGATCTCCCTTCTCAGGGTCTGGAGGTCAGTGCTAGGACCTTTGAATTCTGAAACACAGCCAGTTTAACTCAGCATGAGAGACATCTTTGACTTGCTTGTCCATAACTGTCATCACTGCCTCCAGTTTTCTGCTCTAACTGGAATGTGGGGACACTTTCTCAGTCCTGTTCCTCAGTGGGACCCATTAGCACTACAAGAAACTTCAGTGTTTCGATGTCAATTCGAGTTCTTGAGAAATTGTTTGAACTTACTCTGATGGACTGAGTCTGTTGTAAACAACACAAACCCCCCAGAGGGCCATTAAATGCCCTGGGCTGTTGCTGTGCTGCTGAGCTGAGCCGGGCTCCTGGCACACAGGGAGCTCCTGGCAAGCGGGCAGCGCTGCAGAGAGACAGCTCTGCCCAGGAGCAGCTCCTGTGCACAGCCCAGCAGGGCTCAGGGCACTGCCTGCACACACCCAGGGCAGAAAAGCAGGGCAGAGAGAGGTTACACACAGTCTGGGGTGTGAGGAAAGTTGAGAGGAAGATCCACTGGAAGAGGAATCTTTCCAGGCTTTCAGAAGGTAAGTCTGCATGAAGGGCAATGTATGTGCAGTTTGTGGGAAGATCTCCGAACGCTGGCACATCCCACAGTCTGGGGGGTCTCTAATGTGGGATATCAGAGTTTCTCTAGTGCTGAAGAGGAGGACAGGGTGCAAAGCAGGGACTCTCTGCTGCACCATCCCAGGGACATCCCAGCAGGGTTCCCTCCTCCCAGGGATGGCTGCAGGGTTTGAATCCAGGCTGTGCCACCCAGGCTGCCCCAAACTGTCCTGCAGAGCAGGGTCCTGCACCCCAGGGTGCTGTGCCAGGGCAGGAGCTCTGCCACGTGCCAGGGGCAGCTCTCAGCTGGTCTGGGGAGCTCCCTCAGTGCTGGGGAAGAGGCTGTGGGTGGAAAGAGCAAACCCTGGCAGGACAGGGCAGGGCAGGGCAGGGCAGGGCAGGGCAGGTTTGTTCAGGTATCAAGCGAGAGTTTGATAGGTGAGGACTGCTTACAGAACCAGAGCACTGCAGGATAGTTTCCAGGGGATACTTTAAGGGGAAGGTGAAAGGAGGGATTTCTATCAGGCTCTCAAGACACATACCTGGTGGTTTGTCATGCAGAGAGAACACTGAGGGGCTGCACAGGGGCTGAGAACTACCTGACATTGTTGGTGTCTGGGAGGTGGCACAGCTGACTCAAGGTGACACTGCCCTGAGTGCCCACCTGGTTCCGTCCTGGCTTCTCCCAGCTTGACCCTCAGTGTCCATTGCTCAGTGATCAGTGATTGACTCAGCTACAGAGTCAATCACTGATCCTGTGATTCCCCCTCAGGCAGGTGGGTCCCTGGGAATGAGACATTCCAATTTTCCTCTGACCTGTGGGGCTGTCAGTAGTGAATTCTGTGTGCCTGGAGAATGAGGTGTGTTTCCCAGAATCAAACCCCATTGTCAGGACACTTGGCTCTTCTCTGAGATGTCCTTCCAAGCTGGGAGCTGCCCTCAAGAATGCAAATCATCTTCATAGCACAATTGTGTTATCTGAAATCCCCAGTACAGAGGGGCAGAGATGCTGTGCCCATCCCAGGAAATGCTGTTGAGTTGGTGAGCTGAGCCATGTGTGTTCTTGAGACCTTGAGCCAGGCTGAGACATTGAGTGGTCTGTGATGGATCTCTTTGCTCTCAACAGTGTCTGGTGGCTTTTCAGACAAAAATGGGAGAGTGATCACTCTCTGTCTGAGGAAGGTCCAAGCCCAGGGCAGCTGGAAGAAGACAGAGGGATAGAGCAGCTCCCCTCACTCTGCACTAAGCCACAGACATTGTCCTGTTCAGGAAGCCCTGCTCTGCTCTTCCTCAGGGCAGCACAAATGCTGAGGGGTTCTGACATCCAGGAAAACTCCACAGGGAAGATGAGGGGAGTCAGAAACAAAACACCCAAACCTCTGAAACTGTCTTCTGGAATCCTGAAATCTTCTCAAAATTGCGAGTGCAGATGCCCATGAGAACTTTTGCTTCAAGAGCAGTTTCATCTGACACAGCTGAACACCAGGATGGGCCCTGCCCCCACCATGGGCATGACCCCCCTGGAGCAGAACAGGGCTGACCCTCACAGCCAGTGGGCAGAGGGGCTGCTCCTCATGGGAAATGTAGTGAGCACCAAGCTGGGCTCCAGCCATGGATATGAAGCAATGTTTCCTGAGAAAGGAAAAGTTGGGAGTGTGAGCAGAAGGGAAAGGGGTATTGGGAAATGGCTTTGACTCTTTCAGAAATATCTCATCTGATTTGTCACTGTTATTTCCTCTTTGGACAGTACCCCACCTCCAGAAGCAGCAAATGCCCAACAGCAGCTCCATCAGCCAGTTCCTCCTCCTGCCATTGGCAGACACGCGGCAGCTGCAGCTCCTGCACTTGTGGCTCTTCCTGGGCATCTCCCTGGCTGCCCTCCTGGGCAACGGCCTCATCATCAGTGCCGTAGCCTGCGACCACCACCTGCACACCCCCATGCACTTCTTCCTGCTCAACCTGTCCCTCACAGACCTGGGCACCATCTGCACCACTGTCCCCAAAGCCATGCACAACTCCCTCTGGGACACCACAACCATCTCCTTCACTGGATGTGCTGCACAGGTCTTTTTCTTTTTGATCTTCATCGTGACAGAGTTTTCCCTCCTCACCATCATGTGCTACGACCGCCACGTTGCCATCTGCAAACCCCTGCACTACGGGACCCTCCTGGGCAGCAGAGCTTGTGCCCACATGGCAGCAGCTGCCTGGGCCAGTGGCTTTCTCTACTCTCTGCTGCACACAGTCAATACATTTTCCCTGCCCCTGTGCCAGGGCAATGCCCTGGGCCAGTTCTTCTGTGAAATCCCCCACATCCTCAAGCTCTCCTGCTCACACTCCTACCTCAGGGAAATTGGGCTTCTTGTGGTTAGTGTATGTTTAGCTTTTGGTTGTTTCATTTTCATAGTTTTCTCCTATGTGCAGATCTTCAGGGCTGTGCTGAGGATCCCCTCTGAGCAGGGACGGCACAAAGCCTTTTCCACGTGCCTCCCTCACCTTGCCGTGGTCTCCGTGTTTCTCAGCACTGCATTTTTTGCCTACCTGAAGCCTCCCTCCATCTCCTCCCCATCCCTGGATCTGGCCCTGTCATTTCTGTACTCGGTGGTGCCTCCGGTACTGAACCCCCTCATCTATAGCCTGAGGAACCAGGAGCTCAAGGATGCTGTGAGGAAAATGATGACTGGATGCTTTTCAGCAGCAAGAACCTGCCAGTTTTCTTCTGCACAGTGTTCACAATAAAACTCATGAGAAGCTCAGCTTGCCTTCAAAGGTTTTCTTTGGTGGCCAGTGGGTTCTTTTTGTCATAATGTTGTGCTCAATTAAATTATTTTATTCATCCTCTCATCTAATTAATTTTTTATTTTCATTAATTTTACTCTTTTAAATCTGTACTTGAGTAATTGTGCTATCTCTATTTTAAAAAACTCTCTTGCAATAGCCCTGCCAAGCTGGTTAGGGGTTTTGATTTGAGACTTTCAGGCACCTACTGGGCAGTTCCATGTGTGCAGAGAAGGGCAAAGAGTCCCAGCACAGCAGCACTGCCAGGGAGCACCAGCACTGGGCCTTTGCTGACCTGCTCTCTTTCCACTTGTACACTCTCCTGCAGAGCCCCTGGGCTGGACTAAGGCCTTGGTCCTCTGCCAGCTGGGACACAGACCTGCTGCATGTCCATCCTGGGCTCACAGGCAGGGACAGGCCATGGGCACTGCTGGGACACAGCTGGGCTCCACAACAGCAGCTCCATCAGGAAAGGGCTTCTCCTTAGCTCAGGACATGCAGTCTTAGGGCTTTTTGCAAAGTCACTCTCAAGAACATGCCAAGGAATAGACTCTATAGAGGCTCCTTGTTTGCTTGTTCTCCAGGGGCTCTAAATCTGAGTGTGAACCAGCAAACAGAGCCCTGTAACTGCAGGGGCTACAGCAGGAAACAGGGAAAATGATCTGGTGAGTGTTCTGTGTTACCCTCAGAGAACACACTGCTGCTACCCATGACAACAATAACAATAATAAAACTGGATCTGTAGCAAATAAACCCCACAAGAAACACATGAGGAGCACAACACCATTGCTCCACTGCTCACCACTCAGTGCCCAATGCCCAGCCCAGCCCAGACACAGATCAGCCCTTTCTGACCAACCCCGCATTAATACCCTGAGCACGGTCCTGCATCAAAGGGAACATCCCTTGGGCCAGTTGGGCTCAGCTGTCCTGGCCCTGCTCCCTCCCAGTCCTGTGACCCTCAGGAAATCATTTGAGGCCATGATTGCACAAACCTCTCACAGATTCCAAGTCAAAACCCAAACCCAAATCACCATGAAATACCTGCAGCCCCTGAAGATTTAAGAAGCCCTCAAGGGCCAATCCTGACAAAGCCTCCGCAGGGACTCGTCCCAGCAGACCCTTGGAGGCCACGACTGCAGGGAGGCAAAGGCTCTGGGCAGCAGCTCAGGTGCTGAGCAAACCCTGGCTTGGCTGGAGGCAGCAGAAAGGACCAGCCCTGACCCCCAGCCTGGGGAAGGCACATCCTGTCCCTCACACCTTGCTCAGAGCTCTGCTGGGGGCATTGGCATGGGGGGTGATGCTGAGGGCAGGACAAGGGGTGACAGTGCCCAGCCTTCCTGGGGCTGTGCCAGGAGGCCACAAAGCCCCAGAGCCTCAGCACAGCAGGTCTGCTCACAGCCCTTGGTGGCACAGACGATGCTGTGCCCGAGAGGACAATAACTTCGCATTTCTTGGACTTCTGGCCCAAACTCTTGATGTTCCTCTGTTAAGATAAAAACCACCTCTCAGAAATGGGTGACAAACCAGTGCTGGGAATGGTCATTTGGAGGGGATGGTCTGTGATGAGTGTCCAAAGATGTCTTTGGTCTCACCAGGCTCTAAAAGGGCTCCTTGATTCCAGGACATTCTTCAGTGTGCACGGTTCCTTCTTGCTTGCAAAGGTTGTGCCATGTCATGGTGTCCCTTTGGTTCCAGGAGGTTCTGTGGTGTCACAATGGCCCTTTGGTTCCAGGAGGTTCCACGCTGTCCTTGCTGGAACACACCTGGTTGGATGTTGCCCCACCTGCAGAGCTCCCTCCAGCTCTGGGGTCCCAGCACAGCAAGGACATGGAGCTGTTGGAGAGAGTCCAGAGGAGACCACCAAGATGATCAGAGGGATGGAGCAGCTCTGCCATGAGGGAAGGCTGAGAGAGCTGAGATTGTTCAGCCTGGAAAACAGAAGGTCTTGGGGTGACCTAATTGTGGCCTTCCAGGACCTGAAGGGGCCAACAAGAAAGACGGAGAGAGACTGTTTAGAAGGGCCTGGAGTGACAGGACAAGGGACAATGGCTTCACACTGATAGAGGGAAGGGTTAGATGAGATATTAGGAAGAAAATCTTTACTGGGAAAGTTCTGGGGCCCTGGCACAGGTTGCTCAGAGAAGTTCTGGCTGCCCCATCCCCAGAAGTTGTTGAAGGCAAGGCTGGATGATCAACCTTGTCTAGGTCCTTTCCAACCCAAACCATTCTGTGATTCTGTGGCTGGTGGGTGACATGGTGGTCAGGGCCATCTTGGGCACAAAGAATATAAAATAACGGAATTTTCCATTCTGAGTGAAGGAAGGAAGGGGCAGCAGAACTGACAGCTTGGACTGATAGCAGGGAGACTTTGCACTGTTGAAGTGATTGATTGAAGGAGTGTCTTGGGGGTCAGTCCTGAAGCAAAAAGCATTCTCATGTCCAGGCTTCATGAACGAAGATTTGGGAAGGGCACTACCCACGCTTGCTGCAAGCTGCTGGTGGCTAAAAAGGCCGATACGGGATAGGCAAGTCCGGTCACAAAAGGCACAGGGGAACGTCTCCTTTGGCCATATTGGCAAGGAAAGGTTCTGTCTGCGTTGTCTTTTCTCCTCCAGACTGACTGTGCTGCGTTCCCAAAGGAAGCAGCAGCGTCGTGAATGGTGTGTCTCCATGAATCCCGATTGGAGGCCACAGTGGACCATTGGGGCAGGCAATATGGCCAAGGCTGAGGTGTTGTTTCAGGCAGTCCTTGTATCTCCTCTTCGGGGCTCCTCTCTTGTGGCAGCCGGTGGCGAGTTCTCCATAGAGCACAATCTTCGGGAGGCAGTGGGTGATCCTCCATCCTGGAGATGTGCCCTGCCCAGCACAGCTGCGTTCTCAGCAGCATGGCCTCCATACTGGTGACCCCTGCCTGTTCAGAACAGACACATTGGTCACGTAATCAGAGCAGTGGATGTTTAAGATTGAAGGAAGCAGCTCAAGCCCAGTCCTCACCAATTCACCCCTGGTGTTTCAGATGGCCAGTGAAGCTTCCAGGTCCTTGCACCTTTCCTGGCTTGTGGTCCAGTTGCCCTCAGCATCCGAAAAGTAACAGCATTTTCCTTGGAAACCAGGCCAAGTGTCTGGGCACACACAGCAGAATTCCAGTTGAAGAAAATGTCATCTCCAAGGAATGAAATAGAGAAAGCTGAGGGAGACACATGGGCAGTCCTAAAAAGCAGGAAAATGGGATTAATTTATTGAGGTTTTTCCTAGCAGCTGCAAGGGAGAAACTGGGGATGATATTCTTGTGATGGAGTGAGGAGCAGACGCCTGGACCACAGTTTACAGGGAAAAAAGGGAGTCACCCCAAAGGGTGCTTTGCCTGGGGAGCCTGCTTTGATGCTGGGAAAATCCTGGGATCCTCCCATCCCCCTAAATGGAGGTGCCTGGCCTGGATCCTCCCCACGGGGGTGCCTGGGTGGGACTCACCAGTCAGGGCCACAGCCAGGCTGAAGCTGAGGCTTCCCAGGAACACACTCAGAGGGAGGAGAACACGCACCGGGTGGGATGTTTGCCAGTCTGAACCTGGGGAAGGGAAGAGCAGAACAAGGCTGGGCTGGGTCCTCTCCCCTCCGCTTTGGCCTCCCTTGCTGGATCCTCAGTCCATCCCCAGCCCCACCCAGGACAGGGACCCTCTTGGGGCTCATGAGGGCAAGAGATCCGAGGCAGGTCCTTCACAGGCACCAATGTGTGTCTGAGGACCTGGAGATGGATCTTCAGCCTCCAGAGGTGACCACAGCCTGGAATTTGAGTGCTCCACACCAACCCCAGGGCTCCATCCCCATCCCACTGGTGCTTCCCAAGAGAGAGATGCTCTTCCCACCCCCTGCCCACACCCAGGGCGTTGGTTTTCCCAGCATTGCCCCATTTGGACTGTTCCTTGAGATCACTGCAGGGGTTCAACACTTCCCCTTGGCCTGAACACTTTGTCTCCTGGGTTTCTTTTCCCTTTGTGGCAGAGAAGCCTCAGAGCCCAGGGCTGGCGTTCCTGGCCCCTGCAGGTGAATCCTCTGGGGCGCCTGTGCCAAGGCAGAGGCTGAGGAGACCTGCAGGCAGCCGAGCCCCCGCGTGTGCCACATCCCATGGAGCCAGCACAGCCTGGCTGGGGCTCTGCAGCCCCTGGGCTGGAGGGGCAAGAGGCACCTCGGGAAGCCCTGGCAGGGCAGGGTTTGCCCTGAGCTGAACAGGCATTGCTGGAAGGAGGTGGCAGAAAGGACAAAGGGAGGGGAAAAGGCAGGGGAGGGAAAGAGAGGGGAGGGAGAAAGATTGAAAAAGATCAAGAGGCAAAAAAGACAAATAGAGAAGAGAAAAAGACCAGTTTAAATTTTAAATAAATAGAGAAGTCACTGTCTGCTCACAGTTCAAAGGGAGCTGAAGTGTTTGTGAGGGCACAGGAGCCTGTTCAGGGGCAGGAGCTGCTTCTTCCAAGAGGAAGGAAACGCCTGGAAGGATCAGAGCAGAGTTTGTGCTTTGAGACCCCTTTCCCAGAAGATGCAGGAGGGAAAGAGCTGAGTCTGAAATAACAAGCGTTCTGTTGAGCTTTAATGTCTCGTAGCTGCTTGCAAGCTTGTTTAGCTTTGTTTGTCAAGATGTAGAAATGGTAAAAAGCTTTGCCAGTTGGGGCTGGATTTGTGAAGCAGCCCCGGGCCAGCTCTGCAGTAACAAAGAATCGATGTCTGTCCCGAGCGTGTCACTCTCGGCCTGTCACACCCGGGAAGGAACGCGATGTTTGCGGCCATCCCCGAGGCACAAACTCGCTCCGAGCCCGCCGGGGGTTCCGCGGGAAGGAGAGGTTGGGGAGCCGCTCCCTGTGCGGGATCTGGGGAGGGGACACGGGGGGACATGGGAGGATACAGAGGGGACACAGGGGGACATGGTATCTGGGGAGGGGACATGGGGGACTTGGGGGGACACAGCCCCTAGGGAGGGGACACGGGGGGACACTGGGGACCCCGCTCCTGCCCCCCCCTGCCCGCAGTGAGCCCCGAGCCCCAGCAGGGCTGCAGCCCCCAAACCAGCTGGAACCTGGGGGTGGGAGGGCAGCCCTGAAGCCAGGCTTGCTATAGTGGGACTTGCTGAGAGCGACTTAGAAGGGTTTGTTCATTAGGAACTGGCCTGAACCCTGGGAAAAGACAAATGTTTTCTGTTTTTCTATCAAAGATAAGCAGGAGACAGGAATTTCTGAACAAACAACAGTAAAACGATAAAACAAATTTTTTTTAACCATACAGAGTTTTAGATAAAGAAAACCTTGAAAGAGTTTAGTCCTGCATTTGGAAGAAATAAATCAAAACACCTCTGTCCCAGAGGCTGCAACCAGCAAACAATGTCTAGTTAGAAAAGAAATGCATAGCCACAAGACATTCAGTCTTTTAACCATTTGCCTAAGCCCTAAAAATGTCTGTCTCAGGTGATTCACAAGATGTTTGTGTAGCTTGGAAGGATGTGCAGTGATTGATGTCACTCAGATGGATCTGCACCACGGAATGTCCGGTGTCCTCACTGAAATTCCCCTCCTGAACCGGCCCAAATTTGACTCCTGGGGAGCTGCATCGTGTCAGACACAGACCCTGTGCCTGCCCACGGTGTCAATAAAGGCACTTTGGCTCACAGTGCGGCCCTGGGTGGGTTGCTGTGACTCAGCCCCACAAACCAGGGCTGTGCCCTCGGGCGCTTGGAGCTGCACCAGGGGGATAAAGGCCCCCGGCCCCGCCGGTGCCCCCAGCAGCGGCTCTGCCCCCCAGAGTGGGGCTGTGCCCCCCAGAGCGGGGCTGTGTCCCAGACCCCACGGCCCATCCCGGGCTTGGGGCTGAGCGCAGAGCAGGCACTGAGCTGCTGGATCTGTCTCGGGGCTCAGGGGGACAAGGGGGTGTCACACCAGTGGCACTAACAAGAGACGAGTGGTGTGTGTCAGTCCCTCCCCCTCGCTCTGTCCCTCCCCACTGCAGCCTTTCTGCCAAAGCCCCGAGGATGCTGTGCCGGGCCCTCCATCCCACGGCCCGGGATAAGGGAGATTCCAGCCCCTCCTGGGCTTTCCTGCACCGAAAGAGCCGCAAGACCTCCAAACTGATCTTGGGGGGGCTGGGGATTGAGGGGACAATGGGAAAGGGGAGGAATAGGCAGAAGGGTGGAAAATGGGGATTGGGCTGACAGGATGGACAGCCGCATGGGGGTCTTTGGGCAGAGGGGGGATTGGAAAAGGGGGCTCTGGGGTGTCTCCCTGAGCTCCCAACCTGTGTGGGGTGCTGGGGCTGCTGGAGAGGGGGAGGCACCCTGGGGCAGGGGGAAAATGGAAGGCTTAGGGTTTATTTATTATTACAAGTGATCAGATAAAAGATGTCAATCAAAATTATTTACTACACAATATAAATGCTAAACCTACCAGCAGTATAGTGTGAGACAGGACAGTGCACCATCCTAGAGCAACTGATGAAGCAATTCTACTAAAGCTATCACAAAAGAAAGAATTATTAAGTAGAGATTAATGGAACTCACCCAGCCCAAGGGACCTGGGGAGATCTCTGCTCTCAGCCTCGAGGAGTGACCTTGGTGGGGGTTCCCACCCTAAGGGAGGAATCTCCACACACACACCCCAAGAAGGGATATGTTGGAAGAACCTGCCCCTGTGAAAGGGGATTGGACCTTTAGAGTATAAAGGGATTGACTGACAGCCATTTGACTCCTGGGGTTGCCTCACCATCAGGATGTTAATCTGGGGTTGAAACCAGAGTGGAGTCCCCTCAGCCAACCACTGATACATTTGCAAACAGGGCATTGTTTGCTTGGACATTCCAATGAGGGATGCCCTGGCACAGGCCTAAAGCCATCAAATCCCCTCATCCCACAGGATTTTCAAGGTCAGCTCTGTGTCCTGATGGATGTTCCTCCCACTCTGTTCACCCAGGTGCCTACAGGGAACCAGGAGGATGAGGAGACCACCAGCCAGGTGTTTTCCCAATGTGAGTCACCAGGAATGTTGGTCACCAAGACTCTACCCAAAGTGGGTCACCAGGTCTTTACCCAACATGGGTTACCAAGTCTGTGCTCAATGTGGGTCACTGTGGATCATTCAACATTGGTACTCCAATGGGTGATGAAGCTGGAGCAGCAGACGAAGCTGTTCCCGCAGTTTGCGCACTCTGACGGCTTCCCTTATTGGTGGGTTCGTTGGTGTTTGGTCAAGTTAGAGCTGTCAGTGAAGCTCTTCCCACACTCCTCACAGCTGTGAGGCCTCTCCCCAGTGTGGATGCGCCGGTGGGTGACGAGGTGGGAGTTTTGTTTGAATCTCTTTCTGCAGTGGGTGCAGCAGAAGGGCCTCTCCTCTGTGTGTGTGCGCTGATGTGAGAAGAGTTGTGAGCTGGTCCTAAACTTCTTCCCGCACTCCGAACACTCGTACGGACGTTCCCCGGTGTGGATCCTTTGATGGCGGATCAGCTCAGAGGTGCAGCTGCAGCCCTTCCCACATTCCCCACATGTGTAGGCCCATTCCCCACTGTGGATCATTTGGTGGCGGATCAGGTGGGAGCTGAATCTGAAGCTCTTCCCACATTCCCAGCACTTGTAGCACTTCTCCCTTGAGTGATGTCGCTGCTCCATCACTGGGTCGGAGCACCTGCTCAAGCTACAGCCACCTTTGGGGCACTGGGTTGGATTTTCCTCCTCAGAGCACACAGGTCTAGTTTTGGAGATTCTCCTCCTGGGGTATCTCCGTGGATTTTCCTCCCCACTCACTTCCTGCACCCTGGAGTCGTTCAAAACAGCCTCTGCCAGCAGGTTCTGCCGGGGGGATTTGTCCTCCGTGCTCTCCGTGCTCAGCTCGGGGCCTGGGGCAGGAAGGAACAAGCACAGGCAGGGCATTTGCCTCCGGCCCACAGGGAAGGCCAAGGACATCCCCCCAAACCCGGCCCCGGCAGGACGGCATCGGCAGCGGGGTTGTCCTGCAGCCGGGGCCATGCTGGGCTGGAAGATGCAGCACAAGAGAGGGGCAAAGGGGCACTGACTTCCTCCTCACCTGCCTGGGGGGCCCAGGGCATCTTCCTCTTCCTCGCAGCCTCCTACTCCATCCTGACAAGCTTTGGGAAGGAGAAATCCTGTTTTCTGGGGAAAAACAAGGTGTGAGTGCCTTGGGTTGGGGGATCCTCCTCCCAAAGACCATCTCTAGAACTTAACAAGCTTCTTGTGTCCAGAAAAATCTCAAAAATTCCAAGATTCAGCCGAGAAAATACTGAAAGGAACTCCTCCTCTCTGGCCTCTCCATTTTGGGGTTCTGGGGGTACCCCCTGTCCTGGCTGCTGGGGGTCTCCTGTCTGTTCAGTGTCCTCCCTCTCCAGGCTGCCGGGGCTCCAGAAACCCCTGCCCGGCCATTCTCAGTTTTCCTGTCCCCACACTCCTTAATTCTGTGACTCCAGGAACACCCTGACCCCCCTTTCCCACCCATCCCACACTCCCTTTTTCTTTAACCTGCCATCCCCTGGACTCCCCTTTTAGGGGCACAGGGACCCCCTGGACCCACCAACTCCCTCTCCCCACCCCAGTCCTGCCTGTCCTTCACCTTGGCACCCTCCTGATCACCCACTCCCTGGCACTGGGATCCCCCTGCACCCCCTTATCCTGCACCCATACTCCCCTGCATACCCTTTCCTGGCCATTCCACCTCTTCCAGGTCCCACACCTCCTGTGCTGCTTTTGTATTTTTCACTCTGGGACCCCTGGAACCCCCACTCCTGAATTTCCCAGACCACAGACTCCCCCTTCCCTTTTTGGAACACTGGGGGACCCTTTCAATCCCTTTCTCTGGACACTCTGGATCTCCCTACCCCATGATTCCCCTTTCCCCGACCCATGGACCCCCCTTTCCTGGGCACAGATTCCCCTGGACCCTCCATTTCCCTTCTCCAAGCTGCTACATCCCCCCTTCCATGGACCTCTGGCCCCCTGAAAACCCCCTTCCCCAGCTCTGTGTCCCCCCTGCACAACAAAAGATTCAGCCCCAAAAAAGCCTCCCAGAAGTTCCTGCTCTCTGATCTCTCCACTTTGGGCTCTGGGGGGTCTCCCCTAATGGGCTTGCTGGGGGTCCTACAGGTATTGTGGGTCCCCCCTCTCCAGGCTCCCTGTTTTACTGTCCCAGGGGGGTCTCTGAGCACCCCGAGCAGAGACTCAGGGCAGAAGCCACCCCTGGGACCCTCGGCATTTCTTGGAGGGGTTTGGAGGGCCCTGGAGTTGTTTTGGGAGGTCTGGGAGGGAGCTTTGGGGGGATCCTGGGATAGTTGGGGTAGGTCTAGAAGCGGTTTGGGGGACCTGGTGTGGTTTGGAGGGACTGGGAGAAAGACTAGGGGGGGTCCTGAAGAGGTTTAGGAGGGTCTGGGTGGGGGTCTGGGAGGAGGTTGAGAGAATTTGGGCAGGTCTGGGTGCCCTAGAAGGGGGTTTGGTGAGTCCTGCGGTGGTTTGAGGGGTCTGGGAGCTGAATTTAGGTGAGTATGGGGGCATTTTAGGGGTCCTGGGCAGTTTAGACGGTCTGGGAGAGGTTTGGGGGGTCTGGGAGGGGCTTAGGAGATCTCTGGGGTGTTTGGGGCGGCCCGGGGTGTTTCAGGGGCTCCGCAGAGTTCAGGACCGGATTTGGGGCATCCTGGGGCTCCGGGGCAGTTTGGGGGTCCCAGGCGGTGGGTTAGGGGGGTCTCAGGGGTATTTTCGGGGGGGATTTGGGGCGTTCTGAGGCACATCCCGGGGTGGGGGGAGGGGCTTACCCGGCTCCTTCACCGTCACGGCCAACACGGCCCCGGGGGGGTCCCGGGGGGTCTGTGGGGGGTGGGTGGGTCGTGAGGGACCCCCAAAACCCGCCCCGAGTCCCCGAATGCCCCCGAAATGCTCCCAAATTTTCAGAAATTAGCCAAACTCGCCGCCATTGCTCAACTCTCCAGCAGTGCCGTCCAGTCCCGCCCTCCGTCTGCGCCGCCTCTGATTGGGATGCAGCGGGCGGTGGCGGTTCATGGAGTCCAGCACTACATCTCCCGTCATGCACCGCGCTCCCGCTCTGGCCAATCACAGGCGGGACTACAACTCCCGCCCCCCCCGCGCCCAATCGGGTCGGTCCCACCCCCGTTGCAGCCCCCCAAGTGTCCCCCGGACCCCAAACTGCCCCAGAAGGGCCCCAGGACCCCCAAGTGCTCCCCCAATACCCACTCAGGACTCCCAAATCACCTCTCCGGACCCCCAAGTGACCCCCAAGTTCATCCAGGACTTACAAGTGACCCCTAAAATCCTCGCTGGACCCCCAGATTCCATTGTCGGACACTCGAGTGACCCCCAGGGGTCCCCTCGGACACCCAAGTTCTTTCCCAGTGCCCCAAAAATGCCCCTCAGGCCCCAATGGGACCCCCAAGTGCCCCCCAAGTGCCTTCCAGGCCCCCAAATCCACCCCAACCTCCCCAAAGACCCGCAATCCCCCCTTCCCATGGGCCCTTTCCCGGGATTTGGGGCTCCAAAGGGACACTTGGGGGTCGGGGGGATTTGGGGGCACTTGGGGGGCTGTTGAGATGGGGAAGGGATTTTGTGTGGAATTGAGGGAATTCAGAGTGGAATTCAGTGGATTTGGGGTGAAATTAGGAGAGGTTGGGTGGAATTAAAGGAATTTGGGATGTAATTAAATAATCCTTATGTGAAATTAAGGGGATTTCTGTGGAACCTACAGGATTTGGGATGAATTACTTAGGATTGTAAGAGGGATTAAGGTATTTTTGAGTGGAGGTCAGAGATTTGGGATGGGATTAGGGATATGTTGGGTAGAAATAAGGAAATTTTGCACGTAGTTAAGAAGATTTGAGGTGGAAATAAAGAGAATTGAGAAATTTTAGGTGAAATTAAAGTAACTTTTGGTGAAATATATGGGATTGGGGAGGTTATAGATGGAATTAAGGAAACTCTGGGCAAAAATAATGGAGATCTTCAGGAAAATTAAGTGGATTTGGGGGTAAATCAGAGGAGTTTTATGTGGAATTAATAGAATTTTGGGTGGAAGACACGGGAGATTTGGGGCAAAATCAGCAGGACTTTGATGGGTTTATAGAGATATGAGTTGGAATTAAAGCAACTTGGAGTAGAACCATTGTGGTATGAGGTGAAAATCAGGGTATCTTTCGGTGGAATTAAAGGAATTTTGAGGGTAATTATGGGATTTTGAGTGGAATCCTGGGGATTTGGGGTAAAACTGGGGGGATTTGAGGTGAAAGTCCAAGGAGTGTGTTTGTTTTCAATGGTGAAACTTATGAGTTTCAGATTGCAGCAAAAATAGAGGAAAAATCCCTCTTGCCTGTGTCCAGCCAGTTCTCAGAGCAAAGCAGGCCCCAGTTGACTGATGAGGGACATGATGATGCTGGGGAGGTGTGGAGCAAAGTTGTCCACACTCTCAAACCTCAAGGGATTGCTCTCCAATTAGTCCAGACCTTCTTAGGAGAGAACCTGGGCCAATATCAATCAGAGAATGCTGCAATCACCTCTTCTCTAAAAAGAAAAGTAATTATCCAAAGCACTTAAAATAAGAATACACATTTTTTAGAAGCTCTTTCAAACCTTTTTCCAAGACTGTATGAGGCATCTTTCTTAATTAACTCTCCTTGATTAGAGGACAAACTCAGAAAGAGCCATGATCTGTTAGGACTTCCTTTATCTTAACAAGCCCCGTGGTGCATTTGGTGCTGAGCCCTTGACCTCAGGTCCTGAGAGGAGATTGCACAAACCTTTCCATATGTCAAAGTCAGAAGAAAATCACAAAGTATCTCAAAGCACTAATGGGTCCCACTGAGGGCCATTCCCAATACAGGCTCTTCACAGACTGGTAGGAGGAGATAATTTGAAGTTCTGATTGAACAAACCTCTCATAGACTCGGTTTCAAAAGGAAAGGGAAAGTACCTTAATAAATGTTGAGTCCCTTGAAGCATTAACAAGCCTCACTGTGGGCTGTTACTGACAAAGCCTCTCAAGGGACTAATTAAAGCAGATCATTGCAGGCCATGATATTGCAAACCTCTCACAGACTGGGTGTCAAAAAGAAGCACCTCAATAAGCTTTGTGTACCTTGAAGCATTAATGAGCCCCACTGAGTGTTGATACTGACTAAGAATCTCAAGGGACTCAATACAGCTGATAATTGGAGGCCTTAATTGAACAAATCTCTAAGAAACTCCAAACCTAAAGCAAAAGTCAAAGTACTTTGAAAAACCTGCAGTCCCTTGGAGCTTTAAGGAACCCCACAGGGCCATTCCTGACAAAGCCTCCCCAGGGACTGATCCCAGCAGATCCTTGGAGGCCATGACTCCAGGGAGGCAAAGGCTCTGGGCAGCAGCTCAGGTGCTGAGCAAAGCCTGGCTTGGCTGGAGGCAGTAGAAATGCCCAGCCCTGACCTCCAGCCTGGGGAAGGCACATCCTGTCCCTCACACCTTGCTCAGGGCTCTGCTGGGGGCACTGGCATGGGGGGTGATGCTGAGGGCAGGACAAGGGGTGACAGTGCCCAGCCTTCCTGGGGTTGTGCCAGGAGGCCACATGGCCCCAGAGCCTCAGCACAGCAGGTCTGCTCACAGCCCTTGGTGGCACAGATGGTGCTGTGCCCGAGGGGACAAAGACTTGGGATCTCTTGCACTTCTGGCCCAGTCACTTGAAGTCCCTCTGGGAAGGAACAAACCACCTCTCAGAGGTGGGTGACAAACCAGTGCTGGGAATGGTCATTGGGAGGGGCTGGTCTGTGATGAGTTTCCTGGAGCACCTTGAGCAGAGTGTCCAGAAAACAAGGCCAGTCTGGGCCATACACAATGTGGGGCTTTTCCCACTTCTCCCCTCCTAAACTCACCTCAGTCTCTAACACAGACAACTCCTGGCATCCCCCTGCCACTGCAGAGATCCAGAGGGTTCTGCACTCCTGTGCCCTGATGCCATCAGTGTGCACTGGGCACCAGTGTCTACTAAAGCTTTACACCTCTGTGGATCGGCTGTGCCAGGCCATGGAATCCACACAGTGCAGTGTGCCTGGTCATCCGTTTTCTCCTCCTGGCCAAAGGCAGGAAACCTCTATTCCTGTTCCTGGCCAGAGTATTCACTGTCTGACCTCTGTGATACCAGACCAGAAGTCCCGTTACCAGGATCAAAAGAGTTGATTTTAGTCCTTTTATGCCTGGGAGATTTCTGATTGCTTTCTTGTATCCCTGCAGCAACTACATGGACATCCTTCTTGGCTGACCCCTTCTCCACAGCTCTCTTCCCTCTCAGTTCACCTCCATGGGCTCCCAGCTCAAAGGTGGGTTCACCATCCCACTTCCTCATGTCTCCCTCTGGCCATGCAGAAAGAACCAGAGATCCCCATGTGGCCTGTGCTTGGGACTCCCTTTCCCTCTGGCTGGGGCAGGAGAGGACTGATCTCCTGGGCTGCCCCTGAGAGCTGAGCTGCTGGGCCATGGAGATGAGGAAGTGCCCTGAGTTTCTACTACATTTCAGAGCCAGGAGGGTGCCATCCCCTGGTGTATCCCTTTGGAGAGAATACAATGCCATCAGGCTGTTGGAATGTGATCCAGGAGTGCTTTGAACCTCCTCATGGCCACTGTGCAAGGAACATCCTCTGAGTCTTTAGGGGTGTTTTCAATTTTTAGGTCACTATAGATGATTTCCAGCGCAGGTAATTCCCTCAAGTACTGGATACCTTTGTTTCCTGAGCTTCACTTTCCTGGGGAGTTCACGAAATCTTCCTGAAATGGATCTCTTCCCCTCACGCTTGAGAAGAGTCATCTCCAGAGACTGTAAATTTCTCCTTCTTTTCCAATTCCTCTTTCAATTTCCTAATCTCTAGCAAAGGAATCTCAGCTTTTGGGCTTCATGACCTTGCAACTGCTGACTATCAGCCCCACTATCCCAGCATGGAAGCAGCCAGGTGGAAATCCACTCACCTGGCTGGCAGCTGGAATCTTTTTACAAGTTTGAAAGTTTTGTTGAGTTCAGGGACCAGGTAACTTTGGTTTCCTGTTTTCATTTGTGTCACTCCTTTCAATTTCTTTGTTGAAAGATTGGCTTCTTGATCTGCCCCCTCCCCTCCTGATTCTCTTTCTCTTGTCCTGCTCTCAGCATCACCCCCCATGCCAGTGCCCCCAGCAGAGCCCTGAGCAAGGTGTGAGGGACAGGATGTGCCTTTCACTGGGCTGTGGGTCAGGGCTGGGCCTTTCTGCTGCCTCCAGCCAAGCCAGGCTTTGCTCAGCACCTGAGCTGCTGCTCAGAGCCTTTGCCTCCCTGCAGTCGTGGCCTCCAAGGGTCTGCTGGGGCGAGTCCCTGGGGAGGCTTTGTCAGGATTGGCCCTTGAGGGCTCCTTAAAGATTCAGGGGCTGCAGGTTTTTCCAGGTGCTTTGAGTTTTGGTTTTGACTTGGAGTCTGTGAGAGGTTTGTTCAATCATGGCCTCCAATGATCTTCTCAGGTTCCCAGGAATGGGAGGGAGCAGGGCCAGGACAGCTGAGCCCAACTGGCCCAAGGGATGTTCCCTTTGATGCAGAGCTGTGCTCAGGGTGTTAATGGGGGGTTGGTCAGGAAGGGCTGATCTGTGTCTGGGCTGGGCTGGGCATGGGGCACTGAGTGGTGAGCAGTGGAGCAATGGTGTTGTGCACCTCATGTGCTTCTTGTGGGGTTTATTGTTACAGTTCCAGCTTTTATTACTGCTATTGTTGTCATGGGTAGCAGTAGTGTGTTCACTGAGGGTAACACAGAACACTCACCAGATCATTTTCCCTGTTTCCTGCTGTAGCCCCTGCAGTTACAGGGCTCTGTTTGCTGGTTCACACTCAGATTTAGAGCCCCTGGAGAACAAGCAAACAAGGAGCCTCTACAGAGTCTATCCCTTGGCATGTTCTTGAGAGTGAACTTGCAAAAAGCCCTAAGACTGCATGTCCTGAGCTAAGGAGAAGCCCTTTCCTGATGGAGCTGCTGTTGTGGAGCCCAGCTGTGTCCCAGCAGTGCCCATGGCCTGTCCCTGCCTGTGAGCCCAGGATGGACATGCAGCAGGTCTGTGTCCCAGCTGGCAGAGGACCAAGGCCTTAGTCCAGCCCAGGGGCTCTGCAGGAGAGTGTACAAGTGGAAAGAGAGCAGGTCAGCAAAGGCCCAGTGCTGGTGCTCCCTGGCAGTGCTGCTGTGCTGGGACTCTTTGCCCTTCTCTGCACACATGGAACTGGCCTGTAGGTGCCTGAAAATCTCAAAGGAAAAATCCAATGATCTCCAATAACCTCCTCAGACACACAAGGCTACTGCAAGAGAGTTTATTTTGTTTAAATATAAAGATAGCACAATTACTCAATTAAAGATTGAAAGAGTTAAATTTAAAAAAGAGACAGTGATTTAGATGAGAGGATGAATAACAAAATTTCATTGAGAACAAGCTTAGGAAATAAACCAAACAACTGACCACCAAGAAAAACCTGGGAAGGCAAACTGAGCCTGTCATGAGTTTTATTGTGAACGCTGTACAGAAGAAAACTGGGAGGTTCTTGCTGCTGAAAAGCACCCAGTCATCATTTTCCTCACAGCATCCTTGAGCTCCTGGTTCCTCAGGCTGTAGATGAGGGGGTTGAGTGCTGAAGGAATCACTGCGTAAGGAATTGACACCACCAGGTCCAGGGATGTGGAAGAGATGGTGGGAGGCTTCAGGTAGGCAAACATGGCAGTGCTGAGGAACAGGGAGACCACGGCCAGGTGAGGGAGGCACGTGGAAAAGGCTTTCTGCCGTCCCTGCTCAGAGGGGATCCTCAGCACAGCCCTGAAGATCTGAACATAGGAGAAAACAATGAAAATGAAACAGCCAAAACCTAAACAGACACTAACCACAGTGAGCCCAATTTCCCTGAGGTATGAATGTGAGCAGGAGAGCTTGAGGATCTGAGGGATTTCACAGACTAACTGGCCCAGGACGTTGCCCTGGCACAGGGGCAGGGAAAATGTATTGGCTGTGTGCAGCAGAGCATTGAGAAAGCCACTGGCCCAAGCAGCTGCTGCCATGTGGGCACAAGCTCTGCTGCCCAGGAGGGTCCCGTAGTGCAGGGGTTTGCAGATGGCAACGTAGCGGTCGTAGCACATGATGGTGAGGAGAGAAAATTCTGCTGAAATGAACAACATAAAAGAAAAGACCTGTGCAGCACATCCCATGTAGGAGATGGTTGTGGTGTCCCAGTGGGAGTTGTGCATGGCTTTGGGGACAGTGGTGCAGATGCAGCCCAGGTCTGTGAGGGACAGGTTGAGCAGGAAGAAGTGCATGGGGGTGTGCAGGTGGTGGTCGCAGGCTACGGCGCTGATGATGAGGCCGTTGCCCAGGAGGGCAGCCAGGGAGATGCCCAGGAAGAGCCACAAGTGCAGGAGCTGCAGCTGCCGCGTGTCTGCCAATGGCAGGAGGAGGAACTGGCTGATGGAGCTGCTGTTGGGCATTTGCTGCCTCTGTAGGTGGGGCACTGTCCAAGGAGGAAATAACAGTGCTAAATCAGATGAGATATTTCTCAAAGAGTTACAGCCATTTCCCAATACCCCTTTCCCTTCTGCTCACACTCCCCACTTTTCCTTTTTCAGGAAACTTTCCTTCATATCCATGGCTGGAGCCCTGCTTGGTGCTCACTACATTTCCCATGAGGAGCAGCCCCTCTGCCCACTGGCTGTGAGGGTCAGCCCTGCTCTGCTCCAGGGTAGGTCATCATGGCCATGGTGGGGACTGAGCCCATCCTGGTGTTCAGCTGTGTCAGATGAAACTGCTCCTAAAGCAAAATTTCTCATGGGCATCTGCACTCGCAGTTTTGAGAAGATTTCAGGATTCCAGAAGACAGTTTCAGAGGTTTGGGTGTTTTGTTTCTGACTCTCCTCATCTTCCCTGTGGAGTTTTCCTGGATGGCAGAACCCCTCAGTATTTGTGCTGCCCTGAGGAAGAGCAGAGCAGGGCTTCCCAAACAGGACCATGTCTGTGACTTAGTGCAGAGTGAGGGGAGCTGCTCTCTCCCTCTTCCATGTTCCAGCTGCCCTGGACTTGGACCTTCCTCAGACAGAGTGATCACACTCCCATTTTTGTCTGAAATTCCACTAGACACTGTTGAGAGCAGAGAGATCCATCACAGACCACTCAATGTCTCAGTCTGGCTCAAGGTCTCAAGGACACACATGGCTCATCCCACCAACTCAACAGCATTTCCTGGGATGGGCACAGCATCTCTGCCCCTCTGCACTGGGGATTTCAGATAACACAATTGTGCTATGAAGGTGATTTGCATTCTTGAGGGCAGCTCCCAGCTTGGAAGGACATCTCAGAGAAGAGCCAAGTGTCCTGACAATGGGGTTTGATTCTGGGAAACACACCTCATTCTCCAGGCACACAGAATTCACTACTGACAGCCCCACAGGTCAGAGGAAAATTGGAATGTCTCATTCCCAGGCACCCACCTGCCTGAGGGGGATCACAGGATCAGTGATTGACTCTGTAGCTTGAACTCCCATTCCCAGTGAGCCTGACTTAGAGAAGGAGGAAACAACCCCAGCAACATGAGCAAGTTGAGGAAAAAGGAAATGCACACTGAGGGTCCAGCTGGGAGAAGCCAGGGCAGAACCAGGTGGGCACTCAGGGCAGTGTCACCCTGAGCCAGCTGTGCCACCTCCCAGACACCAACAATGCCAGGTAGTTCTCAGCCCCTCTTCAGCTCCTCAGTGTTCCCTCTGCATGACAAACCACCAGGTATGTGGCTTGAGAGCTTGATAGAAATCCCTCCTTTCACCTTGTCCTTGAAGTATCCCCTGGAAAATATCCCTGAGTGCTCTGGTTCTGTAAGCAGTCCTCACCTATGAAACTCTCACTTGATAGCTGAACAAACCTGCCCTGCCCTGCCCTTCCCTGTGAGCGTTTGCTCTTTCCACCCACAGCCTCTCCTCCAGCACTGAGGGAGTTCCCCAGACCAGCTGAGAGCTGCCCCTGGCAGGGGGCAGAGCTCCTGCCCTGGCACAGCACCCTGGGGTGCAGGACCCTGCTCTGCAGGACAGTTTGGGGCAGCCTGGATGCCACAGACAGGGTTCAAACCCTACAGCCATCCCTGGGAGGAGGGAACCCTGCTGGGATGTCCCTGGGATGGTGCAGCAGAGAGTCCCTGCTTTGCAGACCGTCCTCCTCTTCAGCACCAGAGACACTGTGATATCCCACATTAGAGACCCCCCAGGCTGTGGGATGTTCCAGCGTTGGGAGATCTTCCCACAAACTGCACATACATTGCCCTTCATGCAGACTTACCGTGTGAGAGCCTGGAAAGATTCCTCTTCTGTGGATCTTCCTCTCAACTTTCCTCACACCCCAGACTGTGTGTAACCTGTCTCTGCCCTGCTTTTCTGCCCTCGGTGTGTGCAGGCAGTGCCCTGAGCCCTGCTGGGCTGTGCACAGGAGCTGCTCCTGGGCAGAGCTGTCTCTCTGCAGCGCTGCCCGCTTGCCAGGAGCTCCCTGTGTGCCAGGAGCCCGGCCCAGCTCAGCAGCACAGCAAGAGCCCAGGGCATTTAATGGCCCTCTGGGGGGTTTGGTGCTGAGTCCCTGAACATCAGATCATGACGAAAGTTGCAGCATCCTCTTGAGAAACAAAAGTCAGAATCAAACTTTAAAGTTTCTTGTGTTTTAATGGGCCGCTCTCAGGGACATAACTGAAAAGGTTTCCCCAGATTCCAGTTAGAAGAGAACATTATAGACAATGATGACAAATATGAAGAAGCAAAGAAAGGTCACTCTGATGCCGAGGAAAGTATAAAGCATTTCATTAACCCAAAGGTCACAGCCATGCCACCCAGCCTCTGGGAAGAGAGATCCTCTCCCTCCCTCATTGCTCTGAGCTCTTCCTGGGGCACTGGCATGTGGGATGTGCAATGCCAAGGGCAGGAGGATGGGGTGGCACCTCCCAGGCTGCTGAGCAGGGACAAGGAGGCAATGAGGCCCCAGGGCTGCAAGGCTCACTTGTCTCCTCATGCCATCAGGGGCACACACAGCAGCCATGGCCAAAGGCCTGCACAACTTGGCTCTCTTGGGGCCTTTCAGCTTCTGCACATCCCTGTCTCCTCTCCAGCCCAGGCTGTCCTATGGTGTCCATGCCCTGCCCCTTTCCCTGCAGGCTGTCGGCATCCCCCGGCTGCCCCACCTCGCTGGCCCCTTCCTGCACTGACATCTCTCCCTCCTCCCTGGCTCTGCCTTGGCACACAAAGCCTTGGGCTGATCCAGACTCCTTCTGGGTGATGCTTTGTATCGGAGCACTTGTCTTGGAGGGAAATTTCTTTCTTCCCATGTCCAGTCTGGACCTTCCCAGATGTCATTGGTGACATTATTTCTTTCTCATTCTATTTCTGACTACAAAAAGAAAAGCTCCACCATCTCTGACACCACCACTGGGACACTGTGGAACCTCATGGAATGAACAGCCCAGTGTGACACTGCAGAGTCTTATTGATACAATGGATTCATTGTCACTCTGTGGAACCTCATGGAATCAAGGGGTCATTTCAGGAATTATAGAGGGGTGATTGAATCACTTTTCCTCACAGGTTTTAATGATGGCAAATCAGATCTACCTATATAAATTGCATTATATATTATGATAAATGAGCAGACAGAACAGTAGACAAGTGAACAGATATTTTCTTAAATATTTAATACAATGGAAAAGCTAAAGCCTCCTAGTAGAGTATATTATAGCATAAATTAGTTCAGTGCACTGTGTCAAAACAATTATTTTAATGCAGTTGATCAAAAGCAGCAAAAAGAAACAATCATTAAAAAGGGACTGATGTAACTCTCACACAACTAAAGAGGGCAGATCTCTCTCCTTCCCTTAACCCCTGGGCAGTGACCATGAAGAGCCATCCCTGCTTCATGGGAGAAGCTCCACATGCTTCAAGGCAGTCTGTGGAAGGATCTGCCATATGGAAGTTGGACTGAGCTTTTATAGTTACACTGTCAGGGATTGTTAGTCACATGTTTCCAGGCCAGTGAGCAGCTTCTCTGTCAAATGGTGCTTCAAAAAGCAGGATGTGCATTTGCAGTTTGGTGAACCAGGCTGGTTTTAGCAGAATTCAACACCGAACAGCCCCTTGGTGCCAGCAGTAACTCAGCCCAGAGAGCCTGCATTGTTTGCATTCTCTGAGTGGATTCTGGGCCTGATCAGGGCAGAACATCCTGTCATGGTCCATAAGGCTCTGCAGTGCCACAATGGCCTCTTGATGACATGAGGTTCAAAAATGTCCTGAGGTTCATTTGGTTCCAGGAGTCCCCACAAGTCACAAAGGCCTCTTGGTTCCATGAGGTTCCACAGTGCCCCAGGGTCCCTTTGGCTCCATAAGGCTGTTCAGTGTCAAAATGGCCCCTTTATTCCAGGAGGTTCCAGTCTCCCAGGGTTCTTTCAGTTCCATTAATCCCTTCAGTATCACAATGGATTTTGATTCCATGGTGTTCAGCAGCGGCCCCAGGGTAGTTTGGGCTCCATAACCCTCTGCAGTGTCACAATGGCCACTTCATTCCTGGATGTTCCAAAATATCTCAGGGTTCCTCTGGATCCATGAGGCCCAGTTTGTAACAATTACCCTATGATTCCATGAGGTTCTGTTGTCTCATAATATCCCTTGAGTTCCAGGAGGTTCTGTGGTGTCACAATGTCCCTTTGGTTCCAGGAGGTTCCACACTGTCCTTGCTGGAACACACCTGGTTGGATGTTGCCCCACCTGCAGAGCTGCCTCCAGCTCTGGGGTCCCAACACAGCAAGGACATGGAGCTGTTGGAGCGAATTCAGAGGAGGTCACCAAGATGATCAGAGGGATGGAGCAGCTCTGCCATGAGGGAAGGCTGAGAGAGCTGAGATTGTTCAGCCTGGAGAACAGAAGGTCTTGGGGTGACCTAATTGTGGTTTTCCAGGACCTGAAAGGAGCCAACAAGAAAGATGGAGAGAGACTTTACAAGGGCCTGGAGTGACAGGACAAGGGACAATGGCTTCACACTGATAGAGGGAAGGGTTAGATGAGATAGTAGGAGGAAATTCTTTACTGTAAAAGTGGTGAGGCCCTGGCACAGGTTGTTCAGAGAAGTTCTGGCTGCTCCATCCTTGGAAGTTTTTCAGGGCCAAGCAGAATGTGGCTCTGAGCAACCTGGTCTAGTCAAAGGTGTTCCTGCCCCTGGGGTTGGAACAAGATGCTCTTTAAGGTCCCTCATGACCCAAAGCATTCTGTGATTCTGTGGCTGGTGGGTGATGTGGTGGTCAGGGCTGTCTTGGGCACAGAGACCATGAAATAATGGGGATTTCCATTGTGGGTGAAAGGAGGGGAGCCAACAGAACTGACACCTTGGACTGACAGCTGACAGACTGCAGGTGTTTTAAGAAGGAAATCTCAAAACTCCAGGAGCTGTGCCCACGTGGCCTGAGACAAGCCAGGGGCAAAAATTATGGCCTGGTTAAACAGAGAACATGGACTAAAACTCAAAAGGAAAAAGAGAGTGTGTCACCTCTGGAAAGAGGGGCAGAAATCTTGGGGGAACTACAAGGATATGGTGAAGTTATGGAGGGGGAAAATGTGAAAGGCCAAAGACAAACTGGAACTGAATTTGGTCACTGCAGTTAAAGACAGCAAAAAATGTGTCTCTGAATCCATGGGCAGCAAAAGGAGGGCTCTGGAGAGTCTCCATCCTTTGCTGGATGCAGAGGCAGCGCAGGGTCAGGGCAGGAGGAAATGGCTGAGGGAATTAATGCCTTCTTTGCCTCAGTCTTTTAACACCAAATACAGTTGTGCTCAGGATACCCAGATCCCAGGGCTGGAAGGTGGTGATGGGGAGCTGAGTGAAGCCCCCATAACCCAGAGAGAAATGGTCAGTGACCTGCTGTGTCAATGAGAACCCCACAAGTCCCTGCCCACATGGGATGCACCTGAGGGTACTGTGGGAGCTGAAGAAAGAGCTGGCCAAGCCACTTTCACTCATTGCCCAGCAGTCCTGGTGAACTGGAGAAGTCCCAGCTGAAAAGAAATCAGCCAAAGTGACACCCATTTGCAGGCAAGGCCAGAAGGATCTGGACAACTGCAGGCCTGTCAGGCCTGACCTTGGTGCCAGGAAAGTCCATGGTGCAGATCATCCTGAGTGCCATCACACAGCACAAACAGGACAACCAGGGGATCAGGCCCAGTCAGTGTGGGTTTGGGAAAGGCAGGTCCTGGCTGACAAACCTGATCCCCTTCTATGACAAAATGACCCACTCAGGAGATGAGGGAAAGGCTGTGGATGTGTCTCTCTGGAATTCGGTCAAGCCTTTGGCACCACCTCCCACAGCATCTCCTGCAGAAACTGGCTGCTCATGGCTGGGATGAGGGAACTGTTTGCTGGGTGAAAAACTGTCTGATGTCCCAGAGAGTGGTGGGGAGTGGAATGAATCCAGGTGGGTTGGTCACTAGTGGTGTTCCCCAGGGCTCAGTGTTGGGGCTGGTCCTGTTTAACATCATTATTGACGATCTGGACAAGGAGATGGAGTGCACCCTCAGTAAATTGGTGGACAACACCAAGGTGGGTGTGATTGTGGGTCTGCTGGAGGGCAGGAAAGTTCTACAGAGGGATGTGGACAAGCTGGATCAATAAGACCAAGTGTCAGATCCTGACCTTGGGTCACAACAATCCCATGGAATACTCCAGGCTGGAGGCAGAGTTGTTTGAGAGCTGCTCAGCAGGAAAGGACTTGGGGGTTGTTATGGGCTCACCTAGGTGGGCCTAGATTTGGGCTCTGAAGTCTGGACTAGGCCGAAGCTGTCAGCTGACTTGAGCTGGGCTGAGCTAACAGCTGACCTCTTCTAGCCAGTAATTTTGTATTCCATACCACATTGTGACATCATCTCCAGGGAAGTAGGAACCAGTGTGGGAGTGGTTAAGGCAGTCGCTTCTCAGTCCTCCTCTTGGGAGGACGCACGATGCTGTCCCAGGGGGGATGGAGAGGACCAGGCCCACCACTGGCTCACTGGGTATCTCAGGAAAGTAAAATGTGTTGTTCTGGGTCTCTCCTTTCTGCTTGAGTTTGCCTCCCTGGGGAATAAGTTCTTTCTTAAGTAATGTGTTCATTGAGAAATGGGGAATGTGTTGTTGCAGACTTGTGTGAGTGTATATTTGTACTCTCTTTTAATTCTCCCTTCCTTCCTGTAGAAATATATGTAGTTTTAGTATAAACGTGGTCTGAAGTGGTTTTCTCCTTTCCCCTCTCTTTTCCTCCCTTCCCTTAGTGTTAGGAGGGAGGCTTTTCTCTCTGGACTTGGGGGAGTCTGGCAGCTGCTTATCTCAAACCAAGACAGGGGTGCTGCTGGAGAGCAGCAGAATATGAGTCAGAGTGTGCCCAGGTGGGTGCAAAGGCCAAAGGGATCCTGGCCTGTGTGGAAATAGTGTGGCCAGCAGGACCAGGACACTGATTGTCCATCTGCACTGGTCACAGGTGGGGCCCAACCTCAAGTCCTGTGTCCAATTCTGGGCCTCTCACTGCAAAAAGGACTTTGAGGGCCTGGAGTGTGTCCAGAGAAGGGAATGGAGCTTGGGAAGAGTCTGGAAATAATGAGTCATGAGGAATGGCTAAAGGAACTGGTGTTCTGGAGTCTGGAGGAGAAGACGCCCAGACAGGACCTCATTGCTCTCTGCAAATACCCAAAATGAGGTTTGGGTGGGGTGGGATTTTCTCTAATCTATCAAGGCTGTAGTGACCAGATGAGAGGAAATGACCCTTAAATGCCTCAGTTGAGGTTCAGGTTAGATATTAAAAATATTTTTTCAATAAGTATATAGGCATTTGAATAAGTAGCTTAGGGAGGTTGTGGTGTCCCTGGAAGTGTTCACATGGCACCTGGATGTAACACTCTGGGAAGTGGTTTAGGGGTGATTATGGCGGTTTTTCATTCAGAGTTGGACAAGAGGATCTTGAAGGTCTATTCCAACCCTGATGGTTCTGTGATTCTGTGACCTGTCATCACTATCTCCGGGTTTGTGCTTTTACAAGAAACTGGAGATGTTTTCTCAGTTGGATTCCTCAGAAGGACCCATTAGCACTACAAGAAACTTTAAAGTTTGATTCTGACTTTGGTTTCTCAGGAGGTTCCTCAGGGTCTGATGTTCAGGGACTCAGCACCAAACCCCCCAGAGGGCCATTAAATGTCCTGGGCTGTTGCTGTGCTGCTGAGCTGGGCCCGGCTCCTGGCACACAGGGAGCTCCTGGCAAGCGGGCAGCGCTGCAGAGAGACAGCTCTGCCCAGGAGCAGCTCCTGTGCACAGCCCAGCAGGGCTCAGGGCACTGCCTGCACACACCGAGGGCACAGCAGGGAAGGGACAGAGGTGAGAGGCAGCCTGGGCTGGGAGGAGACTGAGGTCTCATTAAAGGAGAAACCTCCACAGTATTTGAAAGAAGAATTCTCTTGCTATAGGAAAGTTAACCTTCCCTTCCTGCAAGGATCTCCTAAAGCTGGCACATCCCACAGCATCCAGGATCTTTCAGAAGGACTCCCACAGTTCTTCAGTGGAGAGGAGGTGGCCATATGGCAGAGCAGGGCAGGACCTGCAGGCATTAAAGACAGACAAGGGAAGTAAGAAACAGTTTAAAGTTGTCCTGGAGTGGGAGGAGAGGTGAGAGCTCATCAGGAGAGAAATCTTCACAGCCCTTTGCCAGGGTAAGTCTCTGGCTGCAGACCAGTGCAGGTGAGTTCCTGGAAGTGTCTCTTACACCTGCCAAATGCTACCACTGAGAAGACCTGCCAGGATGGCTCTCCCGGATTTACTGGTGTGGAGCATCAGAGGCACAGGGCAAGAAGGTTCCCTTCTGGCAGGAATGGCAGTGGGATGTGGCAGAGGGTGGGAGTGCAGCCAGGGGTGCCCAGGGCTGTCCTGCAGGGCAGGGTCCTGCAGCCCAGGGCTCTGTGTACTGGGGCAGGGGCTCTTCTGCCTGCCAGGGACAGCTCAGCCTGGCCAAGGAGCTCCCCATGGCCCTGCCGGGAAGAGGTGTGGGTGGAAGGAGTGACCCCCTCCTGGCAGGCCAGGGATGAGCAGGGCAGGGCTGAGCAGGGCAGGGAGGGTCCTTCAGCTGCAATGGCTCTGGGCTTCTCTCAGCTTCAGCTCTACCTCCTGCCATGTCCAAGGGCACTTCTCGGAAAGCACATCCACTCAGAACACCTTCCCCTCCCCAGACACCTCAGCTTGTCTGGGATCTGCTCTCCAGCCCCTGCACAGGCAGAGCTGCCCCTGGGCAGTGGGGTGGGCATGGGCTGTGTGAGCACTGGAGGGAGCTGAGCTGGGCACAGGGAGGTGGCTGCTGGCAGGAACAGCTCCTCACAGCACAGACAGGCAGGGAGGGAGAGAGAGCTGCTGCCGCAAATGCTGGGGAGGGGCATGTGGGCACCTCCCTGCTGGCCCTGTGGCACAGACACCTTCCCCTGACCAACTCCTCCCTGGGCTCCTTTCCCAGCCTAAGCAGAGCCTCTGCCCTCAGGCCCGTGGGGCTCAGGTGTGCATTGCCCTGCAGCAGCCAGAGCCCAGGGAAGGATAAGGCTCTGATTTCCATCTATCTCTGTGTGTCCCTCCTCCCTTGGCAGGGGCATTGTGGCATTTCACTGCCATCCCCTGTTGCCTTTGCTGTCCTTGTTCTCACCATTGGCTTTTCTGAGCCAATATAGGGCGGTTGGGGGTGGCAGATTCCTGTTCAGACACAAACCCTTTTGGACCTGTGGGAGGAATATGTCTGTGGGAGCAAAGTGACCAAGTGCCCTCCAGGCAACTTTTGGACATTCAACTGCTTCCCTGGGTGTCCTGCAGGGCTGCAGGGTGCACTCTAGAAGGGCAGAGGTCTCCCAAAGTGCTGCCTTTGATCCCCATGCAAAAACACCTCTGTGCTAAATCCATGGAAAGGCTGATTGGCAACTGCAAGGATTGCTCTGAGTCTCAATTTGGGAGCAGAGGGATGAAAGAGATGAGGAGTCTGTCACTCTGCTCTTTGACCCTCGATTCCTGGATTCCTCTGCTCTCAGCAGTGTGCAGTTTTGTTTTAGGAGAACAGTCCAGCATGATGCTCATCCAGCTTCAAGCTGTCAGCCCAGGGCAACTGAGAACAGCTCTGATAGGCAGAGCAGCTCTTCTCTCTGCCCTAAGGGAGCCTTCCTTTGACCCTCAGGACCCACATGACTTACCTGCAGTGCAGTAGAAATTTCAGGGATTTCAAACATCCACAACAGCGGCTAAATGTAGTGGGTGCAATTAGATCAACAAACACAAAGAATTCCTTAAAATCAATTCTAAATTTGGACAAAATTTGAACAGCTCTTTGATGAATCCCAAGTCCATTAAATTTGAGATCACTCTGCATTTCAAGTTCCCCCTCTCTGCAGAGCAAAGACTTCTCGGGAGCCAATTACAGGGTCCCTGCTCCCAATGCCCCCATCAGGCAGAGAAGACCAGAGCTCAGGAGAGGGGGATGCAGAGAGGGTTTCTTAAGAAAAAAAGACCCTGAATGTAGAGTTGCCATGACACATGCAATATGTTTTGCTGATGACGTCTGGCCTAACTCAGTTCTGCTTTTTCATTCTCCACACATAACCATACCCTGAGGCAACACATGTCCAACAGCAGCTCCATCAGCCACTTCCTCCTCCTGCCACTGGCAGACACGCGGCAGCTGCAGCTCCTGCACTTGTGGCTCTTCCTGGGCATCTCCCCGGCTGCCCTCCTGGGCAACAGCCTCATCATCAGCGCCGTAGCCTGCGACCACCACCTGCACACCCCCATGCACTTCTTCCTGCTCAACCTGTCCCTCACAGACCTGGGCTGCATCTGCACCACTGTCCCTAAAGCCATGCACAACTCCCTCTGGGACACCACAACCATCTCCTACATGGGATGTGCTGCACAGGTCTTTTTCTTTTTGTTCTTCATCGTGACAGAGTTTTCCCTCCTCACCATCATGTGCTACAACCCCTACGTTGCCATCTGCAAACCCCTGCACTACGGGACCCTCCTGGGCAGCAGAGCTTGTGCCCACATGGCAGCAGCTGCCTGGGCCAGTGGCTTTCTCAATGCTCTGCTGCACACAGTCAATACATTTTCCCTGCCCCTGTGCAAGGGCAATGCCCTGGGCCAGTTCTTCTGTGAAATCCCACAGATCCTCAAGCTCTCCTGCTCACACTCCTACCTCAGGGAACTTGGGTTTATTGTGGTTAGTGCCTGTTTAGCTTTTGGTTGTTTCATTTTCATAGTTTTCTCCTATGTGCAGATCTTCAGGGCTGTGCTGAGGATCCCCTCTGAGCAGGGACGGCGCAAAGCCTTTTCCACGTGCCTCCCTCACCTGGCCGTGGTCTCCCTGTTTCTCAGCACAACTGTGTTTGCCCACCTGAAGCCTCCCTCCATCTCCTCCCCATCCCTGGATCTCACCCTGTCAGCTCTGTACTCGTTAGTTCCCCCAGCACTGAACCCCCTCATCTACAGCCTGAGGAACCAGGAGCTCAAGGATGCTCTGTGGATCACGATGACTGTACTTTTTCAGAAGAAATAAACTGTTCCTTTTTCTTCTGCAGAGCATTCAGAATTTAATGCATTTCATGTCTCAGCCTTAATTTTTTTTATTCGGTATTTTATTCTTTTGTGCATTTTCTTGTTCTTTTTCTACTTTTATAATAGTATTCACAAATGTATGTCATTACTCAGAATTTCTACATCAATATCTACCATTCTTTCGTAATGCAAAGAGTTTCAAACGGTTTGTTCTCTTTTCATTTGAGTTAAATAAACACCCTGCCCTGCTTTCTGTGTGTCCAAGATTCATTTGCCCCCTGACTACAGCATCAGTGCTTGTGTGCAGAGATGGGGCGAAGAGACTCCCAGCACAGCAGCACAACCAGGGCCAAGGGCACTTGCTCCTTCCACATCTGCTTTTTCCAACTCCACACTCTCCTTTCCAGCCCTGCTGGTGGTGCCAGGCCTGATTGCTCTGCCAGCTTGGTCACATCCTGCTGCATGTCCATCCTGGGATCACAGGCAGGGACAGGCCGTGGGCACTGCTGGGACACAGCTGGTCTGCACAACAGCAGCTCCATCAGGAAAGGGCATCTCCTGAGGGCAGGGCAGGAAGGTTTTGCTCTTTCTCCAAAGTCACTGTCAGGAAGGTGCCCAAGGAAGTTCCCCGGGAAAGCAAATCCCAGTGCCCAGTTGCAGAGTGTGAGTGTGCAGGATGTGGGCATGCAGCAGTTTGCTTACACAGCCAGAGCTGCTGGGACAGACCTGAAGGACCAGCAGAGCAGGACCTGGGCTCTGTCTTTGTTCCATGGACAGCCTGGGAAAGTACTCCTGGGCAGGTGACCCTGCAACTCCCATTACCAGCACTGGCCTCTCACCCCACCTACAAGAAGTTGGTTGTTTCTCCCTGGAGGGACATCAAGTAACCAGGTCAGAAGTCCATGTTTGCTTTGTACTGAGTTGACTTCAACATGTGAATTGTGTGTGTGTGTGGGAGATGAACCTCAGTGAGTAGAAACAACATCAGCTATTCCTGGGGGTGGGACAGGCAGTGTTGTGAGGTCACTTCACTTTGAGAGTCACATCCTCAGGGAAGCCCCCTGGATGCAGCCCTGGGATGTGCTTCTGAGTGCAGAGCTCCCCATGTCCATCCCTCAGGCCATGGGGCATCTCAGACGGGGCAGAGCAGGTGACACACAGCAGGGCTGAGGTGTCTCCAGCCCCTGGCAGTGGCAGCAGGAGCCCAGGGAGTCACTGCACCTGCTGCCAGGAGCTGTCTGTGTGTGTGCAAGGGAAGGACTCGTGTCTCTGAACAGCCCTGTGTGTGTGTGAGCAGGTAATGAGCCCAACTCAGGTGTGGACATCAGTCAGAGCCCTGACATTCCTGGGTGTGAATTCTGGAACAAGCCCCAAGATCCCAATCAGCTTTCTCCCACCTGCCTCATCCAGTTCACTGCAAACGCCCCTGTCTGTTCTGTCCCCCTGCCCTCCCTTCTGGCCTGTCCCTTTCCCTGCCCAGCAGCAAACCAGCCTGGCTGGGCAGCATTTCCCCTGTGCAGACAGACAGAGCTCTGCAGGCAGCAGCAGCTTTGCCCTCCAGCAGGCAGCATTCCTGCCCTTTCCCAGAGCACAGAGCACAGCTGGGCAGTGGGATGCAGCCAGAGGCACACACACCTCCATGGGTCACCCCTCTGAGCTGCCTGCACAGCTTCAGTGAGCACCCAACAGAGAAACAAATGCTCTCAGTCACAGGTGTCCAAGCAGGGCAGAGGGGACATGAAGATTAAAGGAGATAAAGAAGGTAAAGGGAAGAATAAATATTTCCATTGATAAAAGGGACTAGGAAATTCAGACATCATCCCTGCAGTTCTTACTGGTTGAAATGAGGACTGTCCAGAACCCTCAGAAAATCTCCTCCTCCTCTCTCTCTTGATCTGCCCCATGACTGTGCTTGGGAACAGCCTCATCATGGGGCTGCTGGAGGAAAACTTTCAAACCTACTCCAGCTCCAGCACCACTGCTGTAATCCCAACCTCAACCTGACCTCAAAGGAAAAGGCCAAACCAAGCATTCCAGACTCTTATTTGTACTCTAATGCCCATCCCAATCCCACATTTGTAGTATTAGTATGGAACCCCAAGCTTTAATCCTAATCCAGACCAAAAACTTGGTGTCTAAATATGAACAGTCAGTGTCAGTAAAACACCAAACCTCCCAAAACTTCTGCCTAATGCCTACCCTGAGCTCTAAACCCCAACCCTTGACCATTAACTGCCCACACACAGCCCTTGGGAGCAGGGTAAGGACCTTGAGGACCCAGAGCAGGCACAAGGTGTTGGGAGAGGAATGTGAGGTGACCTGGACCTGATCAGCTCATGGCACACAAGGAGCAGATGGGTGGCAATGCTGTGAGGAGTCAGCTGGGCCTCAGCATCTCCAGGGGGCCATGGCTGGGAAGGGGCTGCCAGGTCACATCTGTCACCTCCCTGACAGGCAGCAGCAGCCTTGGGCACCCAGAGGCAGCTGAGCCACCTGTGCACACACCCTGAGAGCTGTCCCAGCTGAGAGTCCCTCTCTGGGGCCCTGAGGAGCTCTGGGCTCTGGCAACACGAACCTGCTGGAGTTTTAGAAGGCAAAGAGGCCAGTCCTGCCCTGGGGGCACAATGACCCAGAGATGAGGGCAGGGACCTGAACAGCTCTGGAGTGACCCCGAGGAGAAGGGCCTGGGCTGTGTGAGGGATGTCCTGAGGCACAGGGACTCAGGATCAAAGTTAATAAGGACAGCTGGACATGGGGCTGTCCCGGCAACAGTGTGACAACCCAGACAAGGGAGTTGTCACCTCCCTGGACTCAGCTCTGGTGTCACCACAGATGGGCTGGTCTGTCTGTCAGTGACGTTTCCCATTGTGGAGGAATGAGGAAGAACTGGAGAGGGTCCAGAGCAGATCTGCCAAGATGGAGCTTTTCGTGGTAGTGGAATGGGAAGGAAACCCACAAAGTCAAACTTGGATGCTTCACAGTAGGGGTGTGGAAAAAGAAATGTAATTCAAAGTGTAGTCTTGAGGTGCAAGAGGTCACCCAGAGGGTGTCAGTATCATCCCATGGCTTTGTGTTCCAGGGAAGAGCCAGAGATGGAGCAGAGACATCAGTGAGGGCACAGAAATGCTGCTGGGAGGGCTGGTGGCAAAGCAGGATGGGTGTGTGCAGCCTGCAAGGCCAGAGAAGCAGCAAGGACAGGGCAGGACAGGCTGCAGGACAGATGGCCAAGGGCTCTGGCAGGGCTGGAAGGCACAAAGGCACCCAGGCCTTTGTCCCCTGGGCTCTGGCAGGTGACTCTGCCACTGAGGCCACCAGAAGGAACTTTCCTTTGAGGTTCTGGACTTTGTTTCTCCCTCAGCCCTCCCTGAGGATGCTGGAAGACGTTGCACAGATTTTGACATTTGTTGTTCCTCCCCCTCCCATCCCACTGCCCCACAAACAGCCCTGAGCCACCTGTGAGGGACAGGACCTGCTGTCCCAGGGCCTGGGGCTCAGGCCTTGGCCTTTGTGCTTCCTCCAACCAGCCCAGGATTTTCTCAGCATTGCAGGTGCCTGCACAGAGCCTTTGTCTCCCTGCAATCAGGGCCTCCAAGGATCTGCTCTAAGGAGTCCCTGGGGAGGCTCTGTCAGTGCCTGCCCTCAGTGGGGTCATTGGTGCTTCAAGGAACTTGGAGTTTGGCTTCTGACTTCTTGAGCAGTATTTCAAATTTTGTCTCACTACTTGAGGTTCATGGACTCATCTCCAAATACACAGTGGGGCTTATTAAAACACAGAAAAACAATTTATTTCTCATTCTTTAATTGTTTTCAAGTCTTCAACGCTTGTACTAATTGGAGTTGTTTTGTAGTTTTGCTAAGGAGGAAATTTCAAAGTGGATTGCAAAAAAAAAATTTTTTTTTTTAGTGAAAGGGAATGATTTATACAGAGACTTGAGCTGCAAGAGGGTCAGGGTGCAAAGGATTTGGATACAAAAATGTTAAAACAGATTAGTAGTACTTTATCATTGATGAGTTTATCAGTTATCAAGTCAATTGACACCATTTGCTACAATTTTAACAGTGACTCAATTATAGGTTCACAACAACAATCATTCACACCACACTCAATTCACACACACACAGGCAGAGATGTGTGGACACATCAATATCTGTGTGTGTAAAGGTGCCCATCCACAATTCTCCTAGTTGTCAGTGAAACACTCCCATCCCATCCCTTTGTGTTTCCCAAGAGACAAGGGGGGCACCTGGAGGGGTGTGTTTGTTGAGGGGGGATCAGAATTGTCCTGGGCATCAGCGACGCTCTTTGGAGTGTTGCAAACTTGAGGGTTCCCGAGCTCCGAGAGGCTCCCAGAGGTGCCCACTGAGAGGGAGGTGCTGGGGAGCTCCAGGGGCCTCCCTCAGGACCTCTGTTTGTGGGGTCACAGGGTGACTGGCTTTAGTTCTCTGCTGAATTTCCATCCTCATGTCAGGAATTACTGGAGTTTCCAAAATGTTTGGGAATTGTTCCACTTGTTCTACATACAATTCATGTAGGGAATGTTCCAAGGCTTTCAGAGAGTGGGTGATTGTCCTGTGATCCCCACCTGTTATGGGCAGGATTGTCCCCACCTTTATCATAGAGAAGCACCTGGCACAGTCAAGGGACACTTCACCACACACCTGGAAAAGTCAAGGGATACTCCTGGAAGGAATGGGGGAAAACTTCCTGACCCAGGTAATAGGAGGCCTTTCCAGGGGGGTTGTGTTACTGGATCTTTGGTCAGCAAGGCAAGGGGTGACCAGTGGTGTCCTGGGCTGTCTCCAAAGCAGCCTGGGCAGCAGGGGAGGGGGATTCTGCCCTCTCAGGTGAGACCCCACCTGCAGAGCTGCCTCCAGCTCTGGGGTCCCAGCACAGCAAGGACTAGGAGCTGTTGGAGCGAGTCCAGAGGAGGCACCAAGATGATCAGAGGGATGGAGCAGCTGTGCCGTGAGGGATGGCTGAGAGAGCTGGGATTGTTTCGCTGGGAGCAGGGAACCTTTGGGGTGGCCTAAGTGTGGCCTTCCAGTACCTTAAAGAACAAAATAGAAGATGGAGAGAGACTATTTACCAGGGCCTGGAGTGACAGGAAAAAGGGGAATGACTGAATCAGAAGGTTTAGATGAGGAATTAGGAAGAAATCTTTCCCTCTGAGGGTGCTAGCACAGCTTTCCCAGAGAAGCTGTGGATGCCCCATCCCTGGCGTGTTCAAGGCCAGGCTGGGCAGAGCTCTTGGGCAACCCGGTCTAGTGCAAGGTGCCCCTGTTCATGTCACGGATGTTGGATCTAGATGATCTTTGAAGGTCCCTGAAACTCAGGACACTCTGTGATTCTGAGTTACTTCAGGGAACTGTGAAAGAGCCCAACATCTTGACCCAACTGGGGAAAAGGTAATTTTCAAAAAGTGGAAATTAAAGTCAGTAATGCAAAGACCCATCAGGTCCAGCCCCATAGAAAAGGAAAGTGATATTTCTTATGCTGTGGGTGCAGAAGGCAGTAGGTGTTGGGTTGTGCCTCAGAACACTCAAGCAGATCTGATCAATGCAGCCACGAGCCAAGGCAAACACTGAGCAGAGTGAGGGGCAGTGAGTGGGGGCCTGACATGCAGAAGGAGCAGATTGCTGGGGGAGGAACTGCCTTTCCTGTGCCAGGACCAGGGCACATCCCACTGCAGGAAAAGCCCCAGGCCAGCCCCAGCACATTGAAGGCCACGGGCACAACTCAGAGTGATTTGGTGGCGCCTCTGCCAGGGAGAGCCTGAAACCCCAAATGCATCTTGGCAGTAGCAGGTCCTGCCAGTCCATGGCCAGGAGCCCTCCCTTGCCAGCCCAGCCTGGTGGGCAGCACTGCAGAGCTGCTGGTTAAGGGTGTTCTTTCTTGCTGGGCTCTGCAAAGCCACTTGTGCTACAGGAGCCTCATGGGGAAGCAATTGGGCCCCAGCAACTTGGAGACAAGATATTAATCAAAACCTGCTCATGCTGTTGCCAAACCCCTCTGAAATGGTCAGGGACAATAAAACCCCCTAACACTGCATGTTTGGTGGTACAAAGGAAGGCACCACTTTATTCCCAGTGCTGGGTTTGTGCATGGCCAGCAGAAATCCTTTCACAGAGACACCAATGCATCACTTTTTTACCTATTTATACACTTTTAGCAATCAAAAGAATCAATGTCCATTGGTTCTGAATCACAAAATTCCCTTGAATTAATTAATATTCTATCTTCTATTGATAAGTATTTCTTGCTTTCTCTCCTAATTAGTTGATGATTTTACTAGATTTTAGTATCTTTTTCTTCTAGTTGGGACATTCCATCATATACACCAAGTCTTTGTTAGTCATCTGATTTCACTGCTAATTTTTGCAAAGTATCTCTGTGGTCCAGAAATTCTGCATTCCAGATGTCCAACATCAACAGTACATCTTTCTATCCCAGGCTTTGTTCATTGAAGCATGTCAAGTTTAGCTTAACAAAACTTACAAATTTAGTGGTTTTTCCAACCTGTGTTCTCACAATAGCAGCTCGTGTTAAATTCTGCTGAATGCTGCCAAAAAGTAATTTAAGGCCCAACAGAGAACTTTTGATTAATTAAAACAGATAATTAAAATGTTAATTTAAACTGTTCAAAAATTAGTGAAGTTACATTATTTTCCACAATCTGAGCAGAGACCTGAGAGGGGCAGAGGAAAGAGGAGACTCAGGCCAAGGAGATATGGCTGGAACGTGGTGGTTGTGAGGTCACTTCCACTGCAGCAGCCTGGGTGGCCCTCAGGAGACATTCTGGCCAGGGAGCATTGTGAGGTCACCCAGCACATCAGGGAACCCACACAACAGAAATTCCATCCTTGGGGAACTGAAGGAGTGGGGCAGGTGGGAGAGCCCCTCGGGCTCTGATTCTTTGGGCACCTCTGTCACAGAACCCCACCAACCCTGGCAGGCAGGAAGGCAGCCTGGGCTTGTGGCCATCCTGCTCTGCACTGGCCCTGCAAATGGGGAAAAGACATTTCCTCATCTCCAGGCTGAGCATTCCCTGTTTCCCTCAACACCCCTTGTCTTTCATCCTCTTCACATGGCAGCTCCAGCCAAACCTTCCCTCCCTCAAAAAACAGTCCCCATTTCTAATTTTTTATTTCGCAAACTGTCCTTGCTGTCACCTCCTGGCTGTGGCTTCATGGCCCTTGTCACAGTCAGCCCTGGCCCTGCACTGACCCAGCTCGGCTGCTCCACAGATGATGTATCAGGAAGGGAAGGCCCATGGGGGAGGGAAATGCACAGGGAATAACCCTGGAAGGGAACTTGGGAGGTTTCTGGGCCAAAGCACAGTGAGTGGAGAAAGGAACACAAGGATGGGCTGTTTGTGTGCTCTGCCATGTCAGGAGAAGACGTAGAACTCCAGACACATCCAGACAATGTGAATCCTTCAGGAGATGATCTCAGACACCGACTCCCAGGCCTCTGCCAGTCCCTGTTTGCTCTGGTTTGATGGTCACTGGTGGTTCCACCCACCCCCACCAGTGTTCTGTGCACACACACCAGTCTCACCAGTGCCTGAACCCTCAAAAGACTCAAGACCTGATGGTTTGTGGCTCCCACTGTAGAGGCTGGCACTTGGATCTTCCCCCATACCCACAGCACAGAGATCCCCTGTCCCAGAGATTTCTTAGCAATGGAGGGATTAAGAACATGGGAAAGATTGTGGGATCAGTTGCAGGACATGGCAAGGGAAAGGCACTGACCAGTCACCTCTTTGCACATGCCCAGCTCCTTTCATACCCTTTTCTCTATTTTCTCATGCCTGTTCCTCCACAAATCACTTTGGTCATTTCCTGGACATCCCATGGCAAGTCTTGCATAATCCCTAAATGCACTTTCTGGCTTCTCACGCTGAGTCTCAGTATCTGAGTGAGAAAACCCCCAACCTCAGCTGCAAGGCCATCCTGGGGGCTGTCACTGATCACGTGGGGAGCCTTTCATGCAGAGATGTTGGAAATCTCTATTAGTTCCTTTGTAACTTTTGAGTTTTGAAAGGTTCCTCCAAAGTCATTGAAATTCATGTCTCTAAAAGGACTGTTTTTCCATTTTCATAAAGTGTTGGGGATTAGGTCACATTAAAATGCCAATATGGTGCATGTAGGTATTTGCAACCCTGTGCAGAAGGAGTTGGGGATACAGGAAAAAAGAATAATAAACTGTTTAGGTTGGCAGAGACCTAAAATAGCCACTAGTGAAAGTGCACTTCAATTACTCAGGGACACCTTCCACAAGTTTAGGTTGTACAAAATTCCAAAACTTGGGCAGCTCCAGGAATGGGGTTTCCACTTACTCTGTAACCTGGCCCAGGTTCCTGCCACCCTCAGCACAAAATATTTCTTCCTCACATCCAATGGAAATCTCCCCTCATTCAGTTCCAGTTCCTGTGCCTTGTTCTACCAATACAACCCTTGGCAAAAAGTGTCACTGTGTCTCTCCTGCACTAAGAGCACAACATTTTCATGGCTAAATACCAGAGATATCGTATGAAGGGGTTTGGAAGCCTCCAAGCCCTGGGCCCAGTGTGGTGGAGACTGGGGAAAGAACCAGAGAAGCCTGAGAGGCCTTGAAGGGAAACTGGGGAGGTCCTGACTGCACACAAGGAGAAAGGAATTTCTGCCCAAGGGCAGTGCTGTGGTGCAACACATCCCCCTGAAGGAGTCTGGATCAGTCCAAGGCTTTGTGTGCCAAGGCAGAGCCAGGGAGGAGGGAGAGATGTCAGTGCAGGAAGGGGCCAGCGAGGTGGGGCAGCCGGGGGATGCCGACAGCCTGCAGGGAAAGGGGCAGGGCATGGACACCGTAGGACAGCCTGGGCTGGAGAGGAGACAGGGATGTGCAGAAGCTGAAAGGCCCCAAGAGAGCCAAGTTGTGCAGGCCTTTCGCCATGGCTGCTGTGTGTGCCCCTGATGGCATGAGGAGACAAGTGAGCCTTGCAGCCCTGGGGCCTCATTGCCTCCTTGTCCCTGCTCAGCAGCCTGGGAGGTGCCACCCCATCCTCCTGTCCTTGGCATTGCACATCCCACACCCCGGTGCCCAGGGAAGAGCTCAGAGCAATGAGGGAGGGACAGGATCTCCCTTCCCAGGGCTGGGGGTCATGGCTGTGACCTTTGGGTTAATGAAATGCTTCTTACTTTCCTCAGTATCAGAGTGACTTTTATTTCCTGGTCCGTATTTGTCATCATTGTCTCTTTGTTTTCTAACTGGAATCTGGGGACACTTTCTCAGTTATGTCCCTCAGAGGGACCCATTAACAACAAAAGAAACTTTAAAGTTTGATTCTGACTTTGATTTCTCATGAGCTTCCTGCACCTTTCCTCAGGGTCTGATGATCAGGGACTCAGCACCAAACCCCCCAGAGGGCCATTAAATGCCCTGGGCTGTTGCTGTGCTGCTGAGCTGGGCCGGGCTCCTGGCACACAGGGAGCTCCTGGCAAGCGGGCAGCGCTGCAGAGAGACAGCTCTGCACAGGAGCAGCTCCTGTGCACAGCCCAGCAGGGCTCAGGGCACTGCCTGCACACACCGAGGGCAGAAAAGCAGGGCAGAGAGAGGTTACACACAGTCTGGGGTGTGAGGAAAGTTGAGAGGAAGATCCACAGAAGAGGAATCTTTCCAGGATCTCACACGGTAAGTCTGCATGAAGGGCAATGTATGTGCAGTTTGTGGGAAGATCTCGCAACGCCGGCACATCCCACAGCCTGGGGGGTCTCTAATGTGGGATATCACAGTGTCTCTGGTGCTGAAGAGGAGGACGGGCTGCAAAGCAGGGACTCTCTGCTGCACCATCCCAGGGACATCCCAACAGGGTTCCTTTCTCCCAGGGATGGCTGTAGGGTTTGAATCCAGGCTGTGCCACCCAGGCTGTCCCAAACTGTCCTGCAGAGCAGGGTCCTGCACCCCAGGGTGCTGTGCCAGGGCAGGAGCTCTGCCACCTGCCAGGGGCAGCTCTCAGCTGGTCTGGGGAGCTCCCTCAGTGCTGGGGAAGAGGCTGTGGATGGAAAGAGCAAAGCCTGGCAGGGCAGGGCAGGGCAGGGCAGGGCAGGGCAGGGCAGGGCAGGTTTGTTCAACTATCAAGTGAGAGTTTCATAGGTGAGGACTGCTTACAGAACCAGAGCACTCAGGGATATTTTCAAGGGGATACTTCAAGGACAAGGTGAAAGGAGGGATTTCTATCAAGCTCTCAAGTCACATACCTGGTGATTTGTGTTGCAGAGGGAACACTGAGGAGCTGCACAGGGGCTGAGAACTACCCGGCACTATTGGTGTCTGGGAGGTGGCACAGCTGGCTCAGGGTGACACTGCCCTGAGTGCCCACCTGGTTCTGCCCTGGCTTCTCCCAGCTGGACCCTCAGTGTGCATTTCCTTTTTCCTCAACTTGCTCATGTTGATGGGGTTGTTTCCTCCTTCTCTAAGTCAGGTTCACTGGGAATGGGAGTTCAAGCTACAGAGTCAATCACTGATCCTGTGATCCCCCTCAGGCAGGTGGGTGCCTGGGAATGAGACATTCCAATTTTCCTCTGACCTGTGGGGCTGTCAGTAGTGAATTCTGTGTGCCTGGAGAATGAGGTGTGTTTCCCAGAATCAAACCCCATTGTCAGGACACTTGGCTCTTCTCTGAGATGTCCTTCCAAGCTGGGAGCTGCCCTCAAGAATGCAAATAACCTTCATAGCACAATTGTGTTATATGAAATCCCCAGTGCAGAGGGGCAGAGATGCTGTGCCCATCCCAGGAAATGCTGTTGGGTTTGTGAGGTGAATCATGTGCGGCCTTGAGACCTTGAGTCAGGCTGAGACATTGAGTGGTCTGTGATGGATCTCTCTGCTCTCAACAGTGTCTGGTGGCTTTTCAGAGAAAAATGGGAGTGTGATCATTCTCTCTCTGAGGAAGGTCCAAGTCCGGGGCAGCTGGAACAAGGCAGAGGGACGGAGCAGCTCCCCTCACTCTGCACTAAGCCTCAGACATGGTCCTGTTTGGGAAGCCCTGCTCGGTTCTCCCTGAGGACAGCACAAATGCTGAGGGGTTCTGCCATCCAGGAACACTCCACAGGGAAGATGAGGGGAGTCAGAAACGAAACACCCAAACCTCTGAAACTGCCTTCTGGAATTCCAGTTCTTCTCTGAAACTGGGAGAGCAGCAGTTGACAAGCACTTTTGCTTTAGGAGCAGCTTCATCTGACACAGCTGAACACCAGGATGGGCCCTGCCCCCACCATGGCCATGACCCCCCTGGAGCAGAGCAGGGCTGACCCTCACACCAGTGGGCCAAGGGGCTGCTCCTCCTGGGAAATGTAGTGAGCACCAAGCAGGGCTCCAGCCATGGATATGAAGCAGTTTCCGGAAAAAGGAAAAGTGGGGAGTGTGAACAGAAGGGAAAGGGGTATTGGGACATGGCTGTGATTATTCTCAGAAATATCTCATCTGATTTTTCACTGTTATTTCCTCCTTGGACAGTGCCCCACCTCCAGAAGCAGCAAATGCCCAACAGCAGCTCCATCAGCCACTTCCTCCTCCTGCCATTGGCAGACACGTGGCAGCTGCAGCTCCTGCACTTCTGTCTCTTCCTGGGCATCTCCCTGGCTGCCCTCCTGGGCAACGGCCTCATCATCAGCGCCGTAGCCTGCGACCACCACCTGCACACCCCCATGCACTTCTTCCTGCTCAACCTGTCCCTCACAGACCTGGGCTCCATCCTCACCACTGTCCCCAAAGCCATGCACAACTCCCTCTGGGACACCACAACCATCTCCTTCATGGGATGTGCTGTACAGGTCTTCTTCCTTATTTTATTCATTGGCACAGAGATTTCTCTCCTCACCATCATGTGCTACGACCGCTACGTTGCCATCTGCAAACCCCTGCACTACGGGACCCTCCTGGGCAGCAGAGCTTGTGCCCACATGGCAGCAGCTGCCTGGACCACTGCTTTTCTCAATGCTCTGCTGCACACAGCCAATACATTTTCCCTGCCCCTGTGCCACGGCAATGCTGTGGGCCAGTTCTTCTGTGAAATCCCACAGATCCTCAAGCTCTCCTGCTCAGACTCCAAACTCAGGGAAATTGGGCTTCTTGCGGTTACTGTCAGTATACTGTTTGCTTGTTTCATTTTCATAGTTTTCTCCTATGTGCAGATCTTCAGGGCTGTGCTGAGGATCCCCTCTGAGCAGGGACGGCACAAAGCCTTTTCCACGTGCCTCCCTCACCTGGCCGTGGTCTCCCTGTTTCTCAGCACTGATGTGTTTGCCCACCTGAAGTCTCCCTCCATGTCCTCTCCATCTCTGGATGTGGTGGTGTCAGTTCTGTACCTGGTGGTGCCTCCCACACTGAACCCCCTCATCTACAGCCTGAGGAACCAGGAGCTCAAGGATGCTGTGAGGAAAATGATGACTTGATGCTCTCCAGAAGCATAAAACTGTTGTTTCTGTTGATGTCTGCATAGCATTCGGACTGGAACTCATTACAGCCCCATCCTGTTTTCTCAGCATTTTGGTGGGGGTCATGTGATAAGTTTGTGCACAAATAAATTTTTTAATTAACCTCCATTATAATCTAGTATGTTTCTTTGGAGTTTGACCCAGAGACTGTCTAAATGAGGATTTGTTCCACTTGAGTAGTTACACAAAATAAAGGACAGTGCAGTGACTTTTTTGATCCTTCTTCTTAGGCATTCAGAAAGGACAGTTCACTGCAGGACACTGCATGTTTACAGAGAGGAGGGGACTGTTCAGAGCTGCCCTTTCTGCTTCCACACTCTCCTAAGCCCTTGTGTTGGTCCAAGGCCTTGGTCCTCTGCCAGGCTGGTCACATCCTGCTATGTGTCCATCCTGGGCTCACAGCCAGGGACAGGCCATGGGCACTGCTGGGACACAGCTGGGCTGCACAACAGCAGCTCCATCAGGAAAGGGCATCTCCTGAGGGCAGGACAGGAAGGCTTTGGGCTTCCTCTGAAGTTGCTCTTAAGAACATGCCTAAGGAAGAGACATTCAAGAGGTTCCTTGTGCTGCTTTGTCTGCCCATGGCTCAGTGTGATGAGATCAGGTTCCCAGTGTGACTTTCAATGGACTTAGTTCTGGTTCAGGTTTTACTTGTTGGTGGCCAGAGACCATGCAGATGAGATTAACCTTCCTGGGTCTCAACAGCTTGTGACAGGGCTGATGGCAGGTAAGTGATTTGCTTAAGACACTTTGGAGCTGCCAGGAGAACACGAGACCTGCAGCAACAGTGTGAGCAGGAGCTGACAGTGAATAGAGCCCAATGAGAACAGGCCTGTCCAGCTCGGAGTCACCCAGAGATAATATTCTACATCTGAGTGTGAACTGAAAAAAAAGAGCCCTGCAACCCCAGGGAATACAGCAGGTTGAGGGAAAGGAGTCCTGTGATTCATTTTACTTTCCATAAGCATTCATGGTCTGGATCCAGTGCAGCCCCCAGACCCATCTCCCAGCACTGGAACAAGGCAGGGCCCCTCTGAGCACCCTCCATGGCCACACAAGAGCTTGTGTGGCAGGGGGGCAGTGGCAGGGACCACCATCAGCTGGCTCTGCCTCCCAGCCTGACCAGCACAGCCCAGCAGAGCCCCCCCATGGCCCTGGGCACCACAGCCCCTGTGCCCTGCAGAGCAGCACCCCCAGCTCGGGGGCTGTGGGGAGCACAGGGAAGGGCTGCAGGAATGGCTGGTCAGGTCAGCACAGACGTGTTTCCCTGGGGAAAGGCTCTGTGGGGAGATGGGATGTGCCAGGAGAAGAGCAGGACAGGCTGTGTGTGCAGAGGAGCCATGGAAAGAGGCTGTCCTGTCCCTGGGGCAGCAGAAACTGCCTGAGGAGCCCCAGGACTGATTCTCTCCTGCTGTCCTGGGGAGTGGGGCTGGCCCTGGGGCTGCAGGAGATGCCTGAGATGATGGTCTCCTGAACATTCCAGACACAGAGTCACTGTCCCTGACCTCCATTGCCTCCATTTCTTGCTGCAGGGCCAGACATGACTGTGCTGCTCTGTGGGGCTGGGGCTGGGGCAAGTGGATTGGTGGGACCAGGGAGGGGCAGGACTGGGCCATGCCAGGCAGAGGGAAACCCCAGTGTTGAGCTGAAGTGTGTGAGTGTGCAGGGTGGGGGCTCTGAAGGGCTGAGGTGCCTCCAGCCCCGGGCAGTGGCAGCAGGAGCCCAGGGAGACACTGCACCTGCTGCCAGGAACTGTCTGTGTGTGTGCAAGGGAAGGACTCGTGTCTCTGAACAGCCCTGGGGGTGTGAGCAGAGCATGAGCCCAGCTCAGGTGTGGGCACCTGTCAGAGCCCTGACATTTCTGGGTGTGATTGCAGGAACAACCTCCCTGTCCCAGGGACATTTATCTCACCAGCCTTGAGCATGCCCATTGCAAATGTCCATGTCTCCTCTATCCCTCTGCTCTGCCTTTATGTCCCTTTCTTCCCACACCAGGAAACAGCCTGGGGGAATCTCCCCTGTGCAGTCAGAGAGGCTCTGTGAGCAGGAGTGACAGTGTTCTCCAGAAGGTGCATTTGTCCCCTTTGACATGGCCCAGAGCTCAGGACTGTGAAAACATTCCCAGGCACACACAGCTTGGAGAGATCTTGGAAGGCAAATTGGGAGAGGAAGAACAGAAGAGACAAAATTAGGGATATGAAACCATCCCAAAGAAGTTCAGTAGCTCCTCTGAGCAATGTTTCTGCATTCAAAACACTGGTAGGAAATGTACTCTGATAAATAGCTGCACAAATATTTTCATATCAACAGTTAATCAGATTAATAGAACAAGTGTGTGGTGTTGTCAGTAAAAAGAAAATGATGAAAAAATCTTGAAATTAAAAATAAACAGCACAACATAATGATAGGCAAGGAAGTCTTCAACAATTACCAGGATTTCTTGTCTGCAGAGGTTTCAACTACCTCCTAAAACCCACACTCCTGGCTTCAGGCCATGACTTCCCAGAGCAGTCACAGAGTTGGCCACTGCCCCAGAGATGCCCCAGGGCAGCTCAAGGACCCAAGTGTGAAAAGTCCCCCAGAGTGTCTGTGAGCCCTTCTGGAGCAGGAGCTGCTGGGCAGGAAGGACCAGCTGGGGAGGGGCAGGGAATCCCCCCCTGCAGCACTGCTGGCCAGGCTGAGGAGGGTCCTCTCCAGCACAGCAGAACATCCTGTCCCCTTGGGGGCTGGGCTGTCAGGTGTGTTCCCAGAACTGACTGACCAAGCTGGGCAGGCAGATGCTCAGGGGTCATGAAGGGTGTCACAAAGCTGAGCCCATCCAGCTGAAGGATTTGGGGAGGTCAGAAGGAACTGGGACAAAAGGGATGGGATATTTGGGGGAGGAAAGAGGGGCTTGGCCAACAGAGAGGAAAGATTTTGGTGAGGTAAAACCAAGTTCAGGTAATGCTGAGGGTGTTGAAACACTGACTGTGCAAACACTCCTGATGGACCTTCACCTATAATTTGTGTACCATTGCAACTTCTGTCAGGATAACTTGATACTCCTAATTTCACCCCCAGCAATCTTCTCTCAGGAACCAAAGGGACCCTGGGACACTGTGGAAAGCCTTGGAACCAAGGGGCCATTCTGACACTTGGGAAGCTCATGGAATCAAAGTTCCATTGTGACTCTGCAGAACCTCAAGGAAACAGAAGCCCACTGTGACCCTGTGGAGCCTCATGGAATCCAGGGATCATTGTGACACTCCAGGGCCTCATGGACTCCAAGCAACCCTGGGACACTGCAGAAATTTTCCCCATTCTCATTTTGCTCTTCTTAAAAATGGGCTTGGCATCTGCCTTTTCCAAGGACCCCAGAACCTCTCAGATTGCTCTGGCCCTTTTGAGAGCACAGCCCAGAATCCCAGGCAAGGGTGATGCAGCAGTTCAGGAGCACTTGCAATGAACTGTCCAAGACCACTGAGATGAATCTCACTGGGCCAGTGGAGTTTGTTCCTGGAGTCACTCACTGAAATGTCAAGGTCCAGCAAAGCATCCACCTCTGAACTGGGATTGTGGGATTCTCATGCACCCAGGGGTGATCAGAGAGTCTTTCCCTTTTACAGCCATGGGGAGATCATTGCAGGAGTCACAGTCTCTCCCTGGGCTCTCACTGCCACTGCTGGGGACTGGAGGCACCTCAGCCCTGTGGGGTGTCACCTGCTCTGCCCCTCTCTGAGATGCCCCACGGCCTGAGGGATGGACACAGGGGGAGCTCTGTGCTCAGAAGCACATCCCAGTGCTGCATCCTGGGGGTTTTCCAGGGGATGTGGGGCCCAGAGTGAAGTGACCTCGAGACACTGTGTGTCCCACAGCCCTTCCCAGCATCTCCAGGATTAGCTGATGGTCTTTGTGTTCTCTTGGGTTCATCTCCCCCACATACACACTGTGCATGCTGAAGTCTCCTCTGTACAATTGCAGCATGGCCTTGTGAACTGCTCATTTGGTGTCCCCCTGGAGGGACAAACAACCTGTCAGTGGTGGGTGAGAGGCCAGTGCTGAGAATGGTGTTTGCAGGGGGTGATCTGTGACAATTGCCCTGGGGCCCCTTGCCCAGGGTGTCCAGGAAAAAAAGACAAAGCCCAGACCCTGCTCTGCTGCTCCTTCAGGTGTGTCCCTGGAGGCCTGGCTGTGGAAGGGACACTGCTGTGCCCTCTCCTGCTCTCACACACTTTGGCTCTTCACTGTGCTTTTCTGCAGCAGGGCAGTTTCCTGGGGCTTGACAGCCTAGGAGAAGACACCGGTTCCTTACAGCCCCAGGGCTTGTCACCTCCTCACCCACTCCATAGAGCTGTGGAGGTGTCCTACTGCTCTCCTGCACTCCCCATTCCACACCCCACATCACTCTGCTCCAGGAGCATCCTGTGAGGAACCAGAGATGGGTGGCAGGGCTTGGCTGTCCTGCTTGGCAAAGTCCATCAGGCACTTTCACAGCCACATTCCACAGTCCCTTTTCCACCTGTAACCAATGACTCTGAGCTGCTGTTTCCCCAGCCCTCAGGAATGGTCTCCTTGTCTGCTCTTCCCCTCTGGGGTCTCTTTTCAGTGATGGCCTGAGCAGAGCTTGCTGACATCCTCAGGAACCTGGATGTTTGCTGATGAATTTTACTCTTTTAGAGACTTGTTCTGTCTTCAGATCTTCAGTTAGGGAATTCAGTGCCAGAGGCCTCATTAACATTCAAAACAACCTAACAAGACAAGCCTCTGGGAATAATTTACTATTAAGTCTTCAAATTTTTGTGGTTAATTAGACAGATTTCAGAAGTGTATTCAAAGTGAGTGTAGTACAGTAACAAAAAAAAAAGGAAGACTTCTTTTTGTCCCGTTTACTTTTTTTCCTGTTAATACACTGAGAGCAACAATCCCTAACTGATATTGCTCCTCAGCACCAGGAATGGTCTCTTTTTCTGCTCATTCCCTCCATTTATTCAGTGATCTTAATCAGATAACCCCCAGGGAATAATTTACTTTCAATCTTTCAAATCTTCTGTGGTTAAATTCGCAGATAAAAGAAGCACATTCAAATTTAATATCTTACACTATTAAAAAAAAAGAGAAAATAAGTCTTTTTTGTAGCCTGTTTATTTTTTACTGTTTAAACATTAATATCAGCCATCCCCAAATGATAATCCTGAGTGTCTCTTAATGCAGTCTAAATAGACATGAAAATCAAGATATTTTATGTTTCACAATCAATGAAACATTATCCCTAATCCCTGACCGACCATTTCCCTCATCACATCCCTGGCACTCAAAGCAGCCTTGTGGAATCTGAGCTTCCTCCACTAAAGGCTGGACCTGCAGGTTTCAGCTCCTGGGCACCAACTCCCACCTGCTGTACTTGGAGAAAGAGCTGCAGGAGACACACAGGGATGTTCATGTATTGTCAGCAAACAAAACCAAAGGAAGGCACAGATCAAAAATAGAAGAAATTTCTCTGCTGTATTTTAAGTTCACATCACTGACGTCCACCTTCCACAGCAGGCAATTTTAGACCAATGGGAAACATGTTATATGTCAGGCACAGATCTAAAGGTCCCTCCAAGTGCTTCCTACCCCAATTCTGTCCATTTTGCTCTTTGCACAAAGTGAGTCACACACTGAAGTCAGAAGTTCCCTTGATCCAGAGCAGGAGGAAAAGAGAGAAAGTGAATGAATTACTTTGTTGTGCAGAGATAAATCTCCACTAATCCAAATATTTTGCGGTTTCAGGAACTTTACTGAGCATGTTCTGCAGCATTTGTTATGATTACAACAGGTTAGGTGGGATTGTTGATCTGCTGGAGGGCAGGAAGGCTCTGCAGAGGGGTCTGGACAGGCTGGATCGAGCCAGGGATGGGGAGTTCCTGTCAGTGCTGGCATTTGGCAGGTGTAAGAAACACTTCTAGGTACTCACCTGCACTGCTCTGCAGCCAGAGACTTACCCTGGCAAAGGGCTGTGAAGATTCCTCTCCTGATGAGCTCTCACCTGTCCGCCCACCCCAGGACACCTTCAACCTCTTTCTCACTTCTCTTGTCTGTCTTTAATGCCTGCAGGTCCTGCCCTGCTCTGCCATATGGCCACCTCCTCTCCACTGAAGAACTGTGGGAGTCCTTCTGAAAGATCCCGGATGCTGTGGGATGTGCCAGCTTTAGGAGATCCCTGCAGGAAGGGAAGATTAACTTTCCTATAGCCAGAGAATTCTTCTTTCAAATACTGTGGAGGTTTCTCCTGTAATGAAAGCTCAGTCCCCTCCCAGCCCAGGCTGCCTCTCTTCTCTGTCCCTTCTCTGCTGTGCCCTCGGTGTGTGCAGGCAGTGCCCTGAGCCCTGCTGGGCTGTGCACAGGAGCTGCTCCTGGGCAGAGCTGTCTCTCTGCAGCGCTGCCCGCTTGCCAGGAGCTCCCTGTGTGCCAGGAGCCCGGCCCAGCTCAGCAGCACAGCAACAGCCCAGGGCATTTAATGGCCCTCTGGGGGGTTTGGTGCTGAGTCCCTGAACATCAGACCCTGAGGAAAGTTAAAGTGAGATTCAAACTGTAAAGCTTCTTGCAGTGCTAATGGGTCCCACTGAGGAATCAAACACGACTGTGAAAACATTCCCAGGGTTTTTTTGAGCAGAAATTTGGAGGCAGTGATGACAGGTCTGAGACTCACAGATTTATCAAGGCTGGAAGAGACCTTCAAAGTCTTCTAGTCCAACTGTCATCCAAGCACCACTATAATCATCCCTAAATCGTATTCCAAGATGTCACATCCATACACCACATGAGCACTTCAAGATACCACCACCTCCCTGGGCTAATTATTTCACTGCATAAACACCCTCTCAGTGAAAAACATATTTTTAATATCTAATCTGATCCTTGACATACTCAAGTCAAGTCTGTTTCCTCTCTTTCCCTCCCTACAGGGTTGGCAGAAGAGAGGGAGACCCCTGCTCACTAAGACCTCCTTTTGGGTCTTTGAAGAGAGCAATGAGGTCCTCCCTGAGCCTCCTCTTCTCCAGACTCAAGAACACCAGTTCCTCATCCAACATGTTTTCCAGACTCTTTTCCAGCTCCATTCCCTTCTCTGGACATGCTCCAGCCCCTCAATGTCCTTTCTGTAGTGAGCGGTTCAGAACTGAGCACAGGACTTGAGGTGGGGCCTCAGCAGTGCCCAGCACAGAGGGACAATCCCTGTCCTGGTCCTGCTGGCCACATTATTCCTTACACTGACCAAATGCCTTTGGCCTTCTTGCCCACCTGGGCACACTCTGACTCATATCCAGCCACTCTCCAGCAGCACCCCCAAGTCCCTTCCTGCTGAGCAGCTCTCAAGCAACTCTGCCTCCAGCCTGGAGTATTCCATGGGGTTGTTGGGACCCAAGGTCAGGATCTGACACTTGGTCTTATTAATCCAGCTTGTCCAGATGCCTCTGCAGAACTTTCCTGCCCTCCAGCAGACCCACAATCACACCCACCTTGGTGTTGTCCACCAATTTACTGAGGGTGCAAACAGTTCCCTCATCCCAGCCATGAGCAGCCAGTTTCTGCAGGAGATGCTGTGGGAGGTGGTGCCAAAGGCTTGACTGAATTCCAGAGAGACACATCCACAGCCTTTCCCTCATCTCCTGAGTGGGTCATTTTGTCATACAGGGGGATAAGGTTTGTCAACCAGGACCTGCCTTTCCCAAACCCACACTGACTGCGTGATGGCACTCAGGATGATCTCCTCAATGGACTTCCCTGCAGACTGAGGAGAAAGCTGAGCTCTGCCTTGCTCCCTACGTCAGCTCCTGCTGACCCAGACCTGGCCCTGTTCAGCCTGGGGTGGCTGCGCCGCTGCTGCCCGTGAGCGACAGCTCCACGGAGCCTGAGAGCTCTGCAGAGAGCGAGGAGCAGCCCTGCTGCACAAGGGCGAGCAGCACAGACTGAGCATCACATCTGCACTGCAAGAGCTGCATTCCACACCTCTGCCTACAGGAACAGACACAACATCGCTTATCCCCCACACACTAACTTGGCAGAAAAATAGTTGGTTTTGATGATAAACTCTATTCTTTTGTTGTTCTAAAAAGCATTCTTAGTGTTTTTCTAACTGATCTTATTTCCCTCTCTTTTTGAATTTTTTAGCAATTTCTAGATAATAAAAAAATCAGTTTTTTGAATTAACGGAGAACTTAGTTTTAATTTTGATGGGGAAAATATTTTGAACCTAACTTCCTTCTGTGATATTTAAGCAGATTGTAACACCATCCCACCTCTCCCAGACTCCACACTCCCTTTTCCTTTTCCCTGGCACCCCCTGGACTCCCCTTTTCTGGGCACAGAGACACCCTGCACCCCCAAACCACCTCTCCCCACCCCTAATCCTCCCTGTCCTTCAGCTTGGCACCTTCCTGATCCCAATTTCCAGAACTGGGACGCTCATGCACCCCCTTATCCTGCACACCCTTTCCTGGCCATCCCACCACTTCTAGCCCCCACACCCCCCTTTTCCTTGACTCTGGGACTCCCAGGATCCCCACTCCTGCATTTTCCAGACCCCAGGCACCTCTTTTCTGAACAATGGGGGACATCTTGAACACCTTTCCTGGCCATTCTGGGTCTCTGTAACCCATGATACCCTTTCCCCAACATCGGGGAACCCTGGACCACCCTTTTTAAGCACAGGGTCTGCCTGGACCCCTCAACCCAATTATTCAAGCCCCTGCACCTCCCTGTCCTTGGCACTGGGATGCCCTGGAATATTTTTTTTCCAGTACTGTGTTCCCCCTGCACCCCCGAAATTCAACCCAAAAACCACAAACATTGAGACCCCCAAAAACCCTGCCAGGAGTTCCCCCTCACTGGTCTCCCCACTTTGGGGTTTAGGGTGTTCCCCCTCTCTGGGCTGCCAACGAAGGGCCTGACTCAGGCACACCAACCCCCCAAGGGGGGTCCCCGCATTCCCCCGCCCACCAAGGGGCTCTGCCGGGAACCGCACTGGGACCCCCAATATCCCCAATAGTCCCCAAGGGGCATTGGCGGCTCAGCTTTGGGGTCCCTCGAGCCCCAACCATCCCCCCGAACACAACCCAAACCCCCAGAGCCCCCCCAGGCTATTCGGGGCTCGGCTCGGGGGTCCCGCAGCACTTTGTCGGGGCCCTTTGCCGTCCCTCTGTGCAGCTCCGGCCCCGCCCCGCGGCAGCCCCAGCGCGGGCTCCAAGGAGCGGCACATCCTGGTGCCCTTGGGGGCTTTGGCCGGGCCCATCCCGGCTCTCGTGTTCCATGGCACAGCCCGCACGGCCCTTGGGGGGCACTGTGCAGTTTGGGGGTCCCAGCCCCCGTTTGCCCTCTCCCCCTTTCCCCCGCTGTTTTCCCGCTCACCCGAGAGTTCCTGGCGCGCAGGCCGAGCGGTGAAAAGGAAGAGGAAAAGGAGGAGCGTGGGTGTCCCCTCCCCTTGTCCCGGGGATGTTCCTGGGTTGTCAGTGCCCACTCCATTGGAAGGCGGTCCCGGCGGGGCGGCCGGAGCGGGTTTGGGAGCGGGTGTGGGCGGCGGTGTGAGAGAGAACAGGTCTACCCACCCGCCGCCGCTACCAGGTCTGCACGTGGACGCCCAGGCTCCGGAAACCAGCGGCTGAAGCGCAAAGTCCGGCGGAGACAGCAGGTCTACCGGCTGAGCTTAGAGAACAGATCTACCCGCCGCAGTGAAACAGGTCTACCCTCTGGACTGAGGTAGTAATCAGGTCAACCCGCCAGACTAAAAAGGCTTCCCGCCGGACTGGAAAAGTGAACAGGTCATCCCGCCGGGCTAGGAGAGAGACCAGGTCTCCCTGCCCCACTGAGCGAACAGTCCTAGCCGTGCTTAGAACAGGTCTACCCGTTGGGCTGAGGAGTACCCGCTGGACGGGAAGAGACAACAGGTCTACCTAGAGACTTGAAAATACCCACCGACTGAGAGCAAACAGGTCTACCCACAAAACTGAAAGAGAACAGGTCTACCCGCCGGGCTGAGAGAACAGACATCCCCGCTGGAATGTTCAAGCAAACAATGCCCTCTTTGCACATGTATCGGCCTGACTTCAACACCTAATTAACATCCTGAAGGTGAGGCAACCACTGGACTCAAATGACTGTCAGTCAATCCCTTTATACTATAAAAGTCCAGATTCCTTTCACAGAGGCAGGTTCTTCCCAGGTAACCCCTCCTGGGGGGTGTGTGTAGAGATTCCTCCCTTGGGTGGGGACCCCAGCTAAGGTCACTCCTGGAGGCTGAGAGCAGAGCTCTCCCCAGCAGCCTTGGGCTGTCTGAGCTACATCGATTGCTAATTAATAATTATTTCCTTTTTGGTAGCTTTAGTAGAATTGCTTCAAGAATTGCTTGAGGACAGTGCACTGTCCTGTCTTATACCAGAGTTACTGTAGTTTTATCATTTCTATTGTGTAGTAAATAATTTTGATTAATATCTTTTATCTCACCATTTCTAGTAATAAGTAATTCTTTTGTTATAAACTTTGTCTAAGCTTTCCACTCCCCCCTGCCTCAAGTTGCCCCCTCCCCCCAGCAGCCCCAGCACCCCACAGCAGGTTGGGAGCTCAGGGAGCCACCCCTGAGTCCCCTTTTCCAAGAACCCTCTGCCCAAAGACCCCCATGGGACTGTCCATCCTACCAGCCCACCCCTCCTTTTCCACATTTCTACCTGTTCCCCCCCTTTCCCATCATCCTCTCAATCCCCAAGGCCCCCCTAAGATCAGTTTGGGGGTCACAGCTCACACTTTCCCTCTTCTCCCATTCCTTACACATACCCCGAATGCCCAGTCACATTCTGATCAGTTTTGCGGGTCCCACCCTCTCCTTTTCACTGATCTCACCTCTCCAGCTTCTTTCCCATCATGGGTGGCAATGATGTGAGGAGTCAGCTGAGCCTCAGCGTCTCCCGGGGCCCGTGGCTGGGAAGGGGCTGCCAGGTCACATCTGTCACCTCCCTGGCAGGCAGCAGCAGCCTTGGGCACCCAGAGGCAGCAGAGCCACCTGTGCACACACACTGAGAGCTGCCCCAGCTGAGAGTCCCTCTGTTGTAGTTTGGGATTATTATGTAAATTCTCTCCCCTGCCACTTAACTGCCCAGGCCAGCGGTTAACAAAAGAAGCAGTTAAGTGTTGATCGCTGGGGTGGGGGCAGGTTTGTCTCTTTTGGGTTTTTTTTTTGGATATTCTTCCCAGTCTTGGCTCGGCAGAACGGGGGAGTGGGGGCTCGAAGGAGGCAGGCTGCCCTGCTGGTTACTGCTGGGGTTTTCCTGGCTGTCTTGCCGCTGCCTACTCCCGACTACTTTTCGTGCCGCGCTGCTGCTGCTGCCTGCCTTGGATTTGCTGCTGGTTGCTCGTACCTTTCTGCTTCTTGGGCGGGGAACACAGGGGGAAGAGACTGAGTCCATCTGAAAGCTCACTGCTCATCTGTCTCGCTGGAGAGGGACTGAAACTCACTCTGCAGCCAGCCGGGCTGTGATATGAACACTTGAGTATAACCTTTCCTCCCGGAGAAAAAACCTGCTGGGTTTTGTTGTTGTTTTGTTTTTTTGTTTTTTTTTTCCTCTCTTGTGGTGTTGGGGAAGTGGGTTGCACTAGTCTGTTTACATATATAAATATATATATATATATATATAAGTTATCCTTCTTGTATTAAAATTCCTTTCCTTAAATTTGATAAAGAGTGGTGTGATTATCGTGGAGGAGGCCCCTCCCCTGCTTGTGGGTAAAACATTTTGTTTTTTTCCCCTCAAACCGAGACATTTCTTGGCACCCAACGTGGGGCTTGTAAACAAAGAAGGATAACTGCTATTTTGTGGCACCATGTGGGTCTTGAGCTTAGGGTTCATCAGGACCATCCTGTATAATATATTGGCTTTTTGTTGGTACAAATTCATGCCAAAAGGAGCGGCAGGTTTAAGTCTTATCAACAAATCAATGAGCAAAACTCAAATAGCCGCAATTATTATTGAGTTCTTACTCTGGATTTATGGTGCCATGAATTCGATGCCTTTGGATGTCATGTGGGTGGTGCTCTCCAGGCTGTTTTCCTGCCGCAACCTAAGCTGCTACCTCTGGGGATTCAGTGATAATAGTACGGACCCTTGGGAAGGAACAAAGGGGAATCTCTTCTCCCAACCCTTTGTCCATTCCCCATTCAAGTCTGCTACAACAGCTTTTGAGATGTTTAAATTCTCCCTGGATGCCAGAAATATCTTGCTCTTTATGGTTTTTCTGCAAGGTTGTATCCCTGCGGCTTACAGAATGTTTGAAGGTAGGGCCAGGGTTTTTCCAGAATGCATTCAGAAACCTAGCCCAGTGAAGGGGGAAAAGCGAGAGAATAAAACCCCTGATGCCACAGTGAAGGGAGAAAAGGATGAGGCTAAACCAGGAGGACAGGCCAAGCCTATGGAAGTTGCCCCTATTCAGAAAAGGAAATATAAGACCAAATTAGACCATCCAGCGGACGATGAGGGGGCTGCTGCACCTCCACAGCAAGCAGACCCAGAGCCTGAGATCATCACTGAGTCATTGTCATTTGATAATCTCCGTAGTTTGCGGAAAGACATTGCTCGACACCCGGGTGAGCCCATCCTGACTTGGTTGATCCGAGTTTGGGACCTTATGGGTGAAACCTTACAACTGGATGGTGCTGAAGCCAGGTTTTTGGGGGCTCTGGCCCAGGATGTGGCTATTGAACAGGTGTTCGTGAGGGAATCAAAGCCCCTTTCACTCTGGGCACGACTTCTAACGAGTGTAAGAGAGAAGTTTGTTTATAGAGAAATCCTGCAGGAACATCATATTAGGAAGACTTGGAAGACGATGGAAGAAGGAATTTTACGTCTGAGGGAGATGGCAATGATGGACGTGCTTTTTGGAAGAGGTGGGCAAGCCAATAATGACCCTGACAAGGTCAGATGCACACCACATATGTGGTGGAACCTTTCACACTCGGGGCCAGCTGAATACACCGATTTCCTGGCATCCATGTATAGGGAAGAGAACCAAGAAACAGTGGGCGCTGTAGCAAATAAGCTCCGGATATATGAAGGCATGACCCACAGCCCAATGCAGGCCCGTATTTCTGCTGTAGAGACATTGGTTGAGAGTCTCAAGACGCTGCCTGCAGAGGTAAAAGCGATCAGAGAGGAAATTAGGGAAAGTCTCCAAGTGGCACCAGTGCGAATGAGAACCTCTGAAGTCAGAGCCAGACGCCCCCCAGCCAGAGGAAGTGGACAGACCTCACGAACTGAGATGTGGTACTTCCTGGCCAAACATGGAGAAGACATGGGACGGTGGGATGGGAAACCCACCCGTGCCCTTGCAGCCCGAGTACAAGAACTGAAGGAGAATGGAAGAAGGTCAGTGAGAGTAAGTGCAGTCCCAGTTTCCCACGGGCAAGAATCTGACCCACAGGAGGGCACCTCCCAGGTGTACTCATCGAGAAAAGGTTCTGACCGCTATGACCAGGATCAGTGTTAGAGGGGCCCTGCCTCTAGCCAGGTAGAGGCACGGGACAACCGTGTCTATTGGACTGTGTGGATTCGATGGCCTGGTACATCAGACCCACAAAAGTATAAGGCTTTGGTTGATACTGGCGCTCAATGCACATTAATGCCATCAGGACATGTGGGCTCAGAAACTATTTCTATTTCTGGGGTGACAGGGGGATCTCAAGAGTTGACTGTGCTAGAAGCTGAAGTGAGCTTGACAGGGAGAGATTGGCAAAAACACCCCATTGTGACTGGTCCAGCCGCCCCATGTATCCTGGGCATTGACTACCTCAGGAACGGATATTTTAAGGACCCAAAGGGGCATAGATGGGCTTTTGGAATAGCCACTGTACAGACAGAAGGGATTGAACAATTGAACTCATTGCCAGGTCTCTCAGAAAGTCCTTCTGCTGTTGGACTGTTGAAAGTTGAGGAACAGCAAGTGCCAATTGCCACCACGACAGTGCACCGTCGGCAATACCGAACGAACCGTGATGCTGTGATCCCCATCCATAAGATGATCCGTGAACTGGAGAGCCAAGGGGTGGTCAGCAAAACCCACTCACCCTTCAACAGCCCCATCTGGCCTGTGCATAAGTCTGATGGAGAATGGAGATTGACTGTGGACTATCGTGGCTTGAATGAAGTTACCCCACCGCTGAGTGCCGCTGTGCCGGACATGCTGGAGCTCCAGTATGAACTGGAGTCCAGGGCAGCAAAGTGGTATGCCACTATTGACATTGCTAATGCGTTCTTCTCCATTCCTCTGGCACCAGAGTGCAGGCCACAGTTTGCTTTCACCTGGAGGGGCGTGCAGTACACCTGGAACCGACTACCCCAGGGGTGGAAACACAGTCCCACCATCTGTCATGGACTGATCCAGACTGCACTGGAGAAGGGTGAGGCTCCAGAACACCTGCAATACATTGATGACATCATTGTGTGGGGGGACACAGCAGAAGAGGTTTTTCAGAAAGGAGAGAAAATCATCCAGATCCTTTTGGGAGCTGGCTTTGCCATCAAACGGAGTAAGGTTAAGGGACCAGCCCAAGAGATCCAGTTCCTGGGAGTGAAGTGGCAGGATGGACGCCGTCAGATTCCAACAGAAGTCATCAATAAGATCACAGCAATGTCTCCACCTACCAGCAAAAAGGAAACACAAGCCTTCCTGGGTCCCATAGGGTTCTGGACGATGCATATCCCAGCATACAGTCAGATCGTAAGCCCTCTCTACTTGGTAACCCGTAAGAAGAATGATTTCCACTGGGGCCCTGAGCAGCAACAAGCCTTTGACCAGATCAAGCATGAGATTGCTCAGGCTGTAGCCCTTGGACCAGTCAGGACAGGACCAGACATACAGAACATGCTCTACTCCGCTGCCGGGAATAATGGCCTGTCTTGGAGCCTTTGGCAGAAGGTGCCTGGTGAGACTCGAGGCCGACCACTTGGATTCTGGAGCCGAGGCTACAGAGGATCTGAAGCCAACTATACTCCCACAGAGAAAGAGATCCTAGCCGCCTATGAAGGAGTTCAAGCCGCCTCAGAGGTGATTGGCACAGAAGCACAGCTGTTTCTGGCACCTCGACTACCAGTGCTGAAGTGGATGTTGTCAGGACAGGCTGCCTCTACACATCACGCCACTGATGCTACCTGGAGCAAGTGGATTGCCCTGATTACGCAGCGCGCCCGTATAGGAAAATCAAATCGCCCTGGGATCCTGGAAATCATCACAAACTGGCCTGAAGGTGAAAATTTTGGTCTAGCAGATGAAGAGGAAGAGCAGGTGACACGTGCGGAAGAAGCTCCACCATACAATCAATTGCCAAAAGAGGAAATACGCTACGCCCTCTTCACCGATGGCTCCTGTCGCATTGGAGGGACTAATCGCAAATGGAAAGCAGCTGTATGGAGTCCCACACGACAAGTTGCAGAAGCTACTGAAGGAGAAGGTGGGTCGAGTCAGTTTGCAGAGCTTAAAGCCGTGCAGTTGGCCCTGGACATTGCTGAACGAGAGAAATGGCCAAAGCTTTACCTCTACACCGACTCATGGATGGTGGCCAATGCTCTCTGGGGATGGTTAGACCGATGGAAGAAAACCAATTGGAAACGCAGAGGGAAACCCATCTGGGCTGCCGATATATGGCAAGATATTGCCACCCGAGTAGAGAAGCTGATTGTGAGAGTCCGCCACGTAGACGCACACGTGCCCAAAAATCGGGCCAATGAGGAACATCTCAACAACCAACAGGCAGACCGAGCTGCGCAAGTGAAAGTATCACAGACAGATCTGGACTGGCAGCACAAGGGAGAGCTGTTCTTGGCTCGATGGGCCCATGATGCCTCGGGCCATCAGGGCAGAGATGCCACTTATAAATGGGCACGAGACCGAGGGGTGGATTTAACCATGGACATTATCTCTCAGGTTATCCACGACTGCGAGACATGTGCTGCCATTAAGCAGGCTAAGAGAGTGAAGCCCCTGTGGTATGGTGGACGCTGGGATAAGTATAAGTACGGGGAGGCCTGGCAGGTTGACTACATCACACTGCCACAGACCCGCCAAGGCAAGCGCTATGTGCTCACCATGGTGGAAGCAACCACAGGGTGGCTGGAGACACACCCAGTGCCTCACGCCACTGCTCGGAACACCATCCTAGGCCTGGAAAAACAAGTGCTGTAGCGACATGGCACCCCAGAACGAATTGAGTCAGATAATGGAACTCATTTCAAAAACAGCTTAGTTGCTACCTGGGCGAGAGAACATGGCATTGAGTGGGTGTATCATATCCCCTACCATGCACCAGCTGCCGGGAAAGTTGAGCGGTGTAATGGACTGTTGAAAACCACTTTGAAGGCGTTGGGTGGAGGGACTTTCAAACACTGGGATCAACACTTAGCAAAGGCTACATGGCTAGTCAACACTAGAGGCTCTGTCAATCGAGCCGGCCCTGCCCAATCAGAACCCCTTCACACTGTAGATGGAGACAAAGTCCCTGTAATACACCTGAGAGGTATGCTAGGGAAAACAGTCTGGATCAACCCTGCCTCAGGCAAAGGCAAACCCATTCGTGGGGTTGTCTTTGCTCAAGGATCTGGTTCCACCTGGTGGGTGATGCAGGAAGATGGAGAGACACGATGTGTACCTCAAGGGGAACTTATCTCTGGGTAAACGACTCATATTACTGTATTTGTAAACACTTAATTATTTGAAAGAAAATTTAAGTTTAATGTAGAGTATCGGCATGGAAGAGAATTTAGGGGTGGATAATGTTGTAGTTTGGGATTATTATGTAAATTCTCTCCCCTGCCACTTAACTGCCCAGGCCAGCGGTTAACAAAAGAAGTAGTTAACTGTTGATGGCTGGGGTGGGGGCAGGTTTGTCTCTTTTGGTTTCTTTTTTTTTTGGATTTCTCGGGAGTCTTGGCTCGGCGGAACGGGGGAGTGGGGGCTCGAAGGAGGCAGGCTGCCCTGCTGGTTACTGCTGGGGTTTTTTCCCGGCTGTCTTGCCGCTGCCCACCTCGGACTACTTTTCGTGCCGCGCTGCTGTTGCTACCTGCCTTGGATTTGCTGCTGGTTGCTCGTACCTTTTCTGCTTCTTGGACGGGGAACACAGGGGGAAGAGACTGAGTCCATCTGAAAGCCCACTACTCGTCTGTTTCGCTGGAGAGGGACTGAAACTCACTCTGCAGCCAGCCGGGCTGTGACAAGGACACTTAAGTATAACCTTTTCTCCCAGAGAAAAAAACCTGCTGGGTTTTGTTGTTGTTTTGTTTCTTTTGGTTTGTTTTTTTTTTCCTCTCTTGTGGTGTTGGGGAAGTGGGTTGTACTAGTCTGTTTACATATATATATATATATAGCAGTTATCCTTCTTGTATTAAAATTCCTTTTCTTAAATTTGATAAAGAGTGGTGTGATTATTGTGGAGGAGGCCCCTCCCCTGCTTGTGGGTAAAACATTTTGGTTTTTTCGCCTCAAACCGAGACACTAAGTAATTTTGACAGCTTTATATTTAAACATAATAAGCACTCTTGCTGTAGTCTTGTGTGTCTGAGGAGATCATTGGAGATCATTGGACTTTTCCTTTGACAATTTCAGGGACCTACTGTACAGTTTCATGTGTGCAGAGAAGGGCAAAAGAGTCCCAGCACAGCAGCACTGCCAGGGAGCACCAGCACTGGGCCTTTGCTGACCTGCTCTCTTTCCACTTGCACACTCTCCTGCAGAGCCCCTGGGCTGGACTAAGGCCTTGGTCCTCTGCCAGCTGGGACACAGACCTGCTGCATGTCCATCCTGGGCTCACAGGCAGGGACAGGCCATGGGCACTGCTGGGACACAGCTGGGCTCCACAACAGCAGTTCCATCAGGAAAGGGCTTCTCCTTAGCTCAAGACATGCAGTCTTAGGGCTTTTTGCAAAGTCATTCTCAAGAACATGCCAAGGGATAGACTCTATAGAGGCTCCTTGTTTGCTTGTTCTCCAGGGCCTCTAAATCTGCATGTGAACCAGCAAACAGAGCCCTGTAACTGCAGGGGCTACAGCAGGAAACAGGGAAAATGATCTGGTGAGTGTTCTGTGTTACCCTCAGTGAACACACTACTGCTACCCATGACAACAATAGCAGCAATAAAAGCTGGAACTATAACAATAAACCCCACAAGAAGCACATGAGGTGCACAACACCATTGCTCCATTGCTCACCACTCAGTGCCCAATGCCCAGCCCAGCCCAGACACAGATCAACCCTTCCTGACCAACCCTCCATTAACACCCTGAGCACAGCCCTGCATCAAAGGGAACATCCCTTGGGCCAGTTGGGCTCAGCTGTCCTGGCCCTGCTCCCTCCCAGTCCTGTGACCCTCAGGAGATCATTGGAGGTCATGATTGTACAAACTTCTCACCAATTCCAAGTCAAAACCAAAACCCAAAGCACCTTGAAAAACCTGCAGCCCTTGAAGCTTTAAGGAGCCCCTCAAGGGCCAATCCTGACAAAGCCTCCCCAGGGACTCATCTCAGCAGACCCTTGGAGGCCACGACTGCAGGGAGGCAAAGGCTCTGGGCAGCAGCTCAGGTGCTGAGCAAAGCCTGGCTTGGCTGGAGGCAGCAGAAAGGCCCAGCCCTGACCCCCAGCCCAGGGAAGGCACATCCTGTCCCTCACACCTTGCTCAGGTCTCTGCCAGGGGCACTGGCATGGGGGGTGATGCTGAGGGCAGGACAAGGGGTGACAGTGCCCAGCCTTCCTGGGGCTGTGCCAGGAGGCCATGAGGCCCCAGAGCCTCAGGACAAGAGGTCTGCTCACAGCCCTTGGTGGCACAGATGATGCTGTGCCCGAGGAGACAAAGACTTGGGAACTCTTGGACTTCTGTCCCACTCTCTTGATGTCCCTCTGGGAAGGAACAAACCACCTCTCAGTGGTGGGGGACAAACCAGTGTTGGAGAATTGTCATCGGGAGGGGCTGGTCTGTGATGAGTGTCCCAGGATTCTTTCAGTCTCATGAGCCTCAAAAGTGCCTCAATGGGCTTCTTGAATCCAGGATAGTCTGCAGTGTCCATGGTCCCTTCTTGCTTTGAAAGGTTGTGCCATGTCACAATGTCCCCTTTGGTTCCAGGAGGTTCCACACTGTCCTTGCTGGAACACACCTGGTTGGATGTTGCCCCACCTGCAGAGCTGCCTACAGCTCTGGGGTCCCAGCACAGCAAGGACATGGAGCTGTTGGAGCAAGTCCAGAGGAGACCACCAAGATGATCAGAGGGATGGAGCAGCTCTGCCATGAGGGAAGGCTGAGAGAATTGGGCGTTGGAGTGACCTAATTGTGCCCTTCTAGTGCCTGAAAGGAGCCAACAAGCAAGATGGAGAGAGACTGTTTACAAGGGCCTGGAGTGACAGGACAAGGGGCAATGGCTTCACACTGATAGAGGGAACGGTTAGATGGGATATCAGGAAGAAAATCTTTACTGGGAAAGAAGTGGGGCCCTGGCACAGGTTGCTCAGAGAAGTTCTGGCTGCCCCATCCCCAGAAGTTGCTCAAGGCCAGGTTGGATGAGCAACCTGGTCTAGTGGAAGATGTCCCTGCCCATGGCAGTGGATGGGAATTAGATGCTCTTCAAAGTCCTTTCCAACCCAAACCATTCTATTATTCTGTGACTTGTGGGTGACATGGTGGGCAGGGCCATCTTGGGCACAAAGAATATGAAATAATGGAATTTTCCATTCTGACTGAAGGAAGGGGCAGCAGAACTGACAGCTTGGACTGATAGCAGGGAGACTTTGCACTGTTGAAGAGATTGATTGAAGGAGTGTCTTGGGGGTCAGCCCTGAAGCAAAAAGCATTCTCATGGCCAGGCTTTGTGATCAAAGATTTGGGAAGGGCACTACCCACGCTTGCTGCAAGCTGCTGGTGGCTAAAAAGGTCGATGCGAGATAGACAAGTCTGGTCACAAAAGGCACAGGGGAAGGTCTCCTTTGGCCATATTGGCAAGGAACAGTTCTGTCTGCGTTGTCTTTTCTCCTCCAGACTGACTGTGCTGCGTTCCCAAAGGAAGCAGCAGCGTCGTGAATGGTGTGTCTCCATGAATCCTGATTGGAGGCCAGAGTGGACCATTGGGGCAGTCAATATGGCCAAGGCTGAGGTGTTGTTTCAGGCAGTCCTTGTATCTCCTCTTCAGGGCTCCTCTCTTGCGGCAGTCGGTGGCGAGTTCTCCACAGAGCACAATCTTCGGGAGGCAGTGGGTGATCCTCCATCCTGGAGACGTGCCCTGCCCAGCACAGCTGCGTTCTCAGCAGCATGGGCTCCATACTGGTGACCCCTGCCTGTTCAGAACAGACACATTGGTCACGTAATCAGACCAGTGGATGTTTAGGATTGAACGGAGGCAGCGCTGATGGAAGCGTTCGTGGAGCCGCAGGTGGTGGCGGTAGATGATCCAGGATTCAGACCCATAGAAAAGAGCAGACAGTTGTCTTGGTTTGAGATAAGCAACTGCCAACCCCCCCAAGCACAGAGAGAAAAGCCTCCCTCCTAACACCTGGGAAAGGGAGGAAAAGAGAGGGGAAAGGAAAAAAACACTTTAGATGGCATTTATACTAAAACTACATATATTTTTACAGAAAGAAAGAGACAATTAGAAGAGAGTACAAATATTCACTCACACAAGTCTGCAACAACAAGTTCCCCACCTCAACTTCATAACGAACACACAAATTCTACTGTCCTAACTACACATTACTTAAGAAAAACCTTATTCCCCAGGGAGACAAACTCAAGCAGAAAGGAGAGACCCAGAACAACACATTTTACTTTCCTGAGGTACCCTGTGAGCCAGTGGTGGGCCTGGTCCTCTCCATCCCCCCTGGGACAGCATCGTGCGTCCTCCCAAGAGCAGAGCTGAGAAGCGACTGCCTTAACCACTCCCACACTGGTTCCTACTTCCCTGGAGATGATGTCATAATGTGGTATGGAATACAAAATTACTGGCTAGAAGAGGTCAGCTGTTAGCTCAGCCCAGCTCAAGTCAGCTGACAGCTTCAGCCTAGTCCAGACTTCAGAGCCCAAATCTAGGCCCACCTCGGTGAACCCATAACAAAGTCCCTGGTCATTCCCTATCCCTGGCCATTCCCTGTCCCTGGATGATTCCCTATCCCTGGGCCATTCCCTATTCCCTTGCCATTCCCTGTCCTTGAACATTCCCTATCCCTGTCCATTCCCTCTCCCTGGCCATTCCCTGTCTCTGGCCATTCCCTGTCTCTGGCCATTCCCTCTCCCTGGTCATTCCCTGTCTCTAGCCATTCCCTGTCTCTGGCCATTCCCTGCCCCTGGCCATTCCCTGTCCCTGGCCATTCCCTGTCCCTGAGCCATTCCCTGTCCCTCGGCTCTGCAGGGCCAGGGGTGTCAGTGGGTCTCGGGGGGTCCCTGCTCGACCCTGGCTCAGAACTGCGGCCCTGGCCAGGCCCGAGGGGCCCTGGGGGAGAACAACCCTGAGCCCCAGCTGGGCCAGAGCCACCCAGTTCCACCCAGTGGGGCCCAGGGCACTCCCAGCATGGGCCCAGTGGCTCCCAGTCACCTCCAATGTGGCTCCACTCACTCCCATATGATCCCAGTCACCTCCAGCATGATCTCAGGTGCCCTCAGCATGGTCTCACCTGCCCTCAGAATGCTCCCAGTCACTCCCAGTATGATGCCAGTATGACCCTAGTCACCCTCAACGTGGTCCCAGTTTTTCCAAGTACGATCTCTGTTACCCCAGTTCTGGTCCCAGTGTATCCCAGTCCACCCCAGTCCATCCCAGCCTGTCCCGCTCCGTCCCGGTCCCTTCCCGGCACCGCCGCCCTTTCCCGATCCCGCCCCCGAACCAGCGGGTTTAAGGCCGAGTTTCACCGCAGGGCGCGGGAGTTCAGCCCAGCCCGGCCCGGGGGTCCCGCAATTCGTGGCCGTGGAGGGTCCCAGGGTGTCCCGGGGGGATCCAGAGGGGTCCCAGGAGGGGTCCCAAAGGGGATCCAGGTGAATTCCCGAGAATTCCCCCGTCCCCGGCCCCCCCGCGCTCCCTCGGACACGCGCTTCCCGTCTCACAACCTGCGCCGCCGGGATCTGCCCGGAGACCGATGACGTCACAGGCGAGTCGGGCTGCCATTGGCGATCGGGAAACAGCGGAGCCAATCGCGCGGCCGGAGGCGGCTCTGTGGGCGGGGCCTGGTCCGGGTCCGGGCCGGGCGGGGCCGCAGCGGAGCAGCGCGATGGCCCCAGCGCTGTGTCTGGGGCCGCTCCTGGGGCTGCTGGGGCTCCTGGGGACCCCGGGGGGGGCGACGGAGGGTAAGTGGGACCCTCGAAGTGGGGAACTCTGGAACTGCCATTCCCGGGCACGGAGAACTTCCTGAATCCCCATTCCTTGGGCATCGGGACCCCCCTGTACCCCATTCCTGGGCAGGAGAATTCCCCTTCCCCCCATTCCCAGGTACTGCGACCCCCCTGCACCCCCTCCCGCAGCACCGGGAACCCCAGCCCCTCCTCCCCTCCTTATCCGGCACCGGGACCCCTGAACCCCCATTCCTGAGCACGGGAAACCTCCTGAACCGCAATTCCTGGACATGCGAACCCCCTTGAACCTCCGTTCCCAGGAAGGGAACCTCCCCCAAACCCTATTCCCAGGAAATAAGCCCCCCTCAACCCCCATTCCCGGCCACGGGAAACCCCTTGAGCCCCCATTCCTGGGCACTGGGACAGCCTGCACCCCCATTTTCGGCACTGGGACCCCCCCGGATCCTCATTCCTGGGACACCTTGGACCATTTTGTCCCTCACTGGGACCACCTGAACCCCGATTTCCGAAAACGGGGACCCCCCTGCACCCCATCCCCGGCTCCAGGACCCCCCAGAACCCCTTTACTCTGAACAAATACCCCCCTGCAATCCTTTTTCCAGATATCCTGCCTCTCCCTGATCCTCCCTTTTCCTTGACCCTGGGACCCCCTGAATCCCTATTCCTGCCCTTCCCAGCCCTCAGATCCCACTTTCCTCAACACTGGGGACCCCTGGACTGCCCTTTCCTGGGCACAGGGACCCCCTGGATCCTCTCTCTCTCCTTTCCCAGTCCCATCCCCGCCTTTTACTTGAACCTTGGACTCTTCCTGACTCTCTTGGCTCTCCCAGTTCCACTTTCTTGTCCCTTGGACCTCCCAAACCTGCCAATCTCAGAGTCCTCCCAGTTCTTCACTCTCTGTTCTTCCTGCAGGGGGTCCCAGGCACTGGAACCCGCTTGGCCACAATTTCTGGGCACTGGGACCCCCCTTCACCCCCATTCCTGGGCATGAGGACTCTCTGCACCCCCCTCATCTGGCACCAGGACCCCCCTATACCCGGTTATCCTGTACCAATACCCCCTTGCACCCCCTTTCCTGGCCATCCCACCTCTTCCAGACCCTCCTTTTCCTTGATCCTAAGCCCCCCTGACCCGCACTCCAGCCTTTCCCAGCCCGAAGTCCCTCCTTTCCTCTACACCAAGGACCTCCAGGACCCCCATTCCCAGCCATGCCGGGTCTTCCTTTCTTGTGACCTCTGTTTTCTCGACACTGGGGACACCTCGACCCCATTTTCCTGGGAACAGAGACCCCTGGACTTCCCATTCCACCTCTCCCAGTCCCTGCACCCACCATTCCTTTATCCTTGGATCCCCTTGGATCCCATCTTGTTCAGCACCAGGATCCCTCTGGCCCCCCCTTATCCTGCACCAGTATCAACCTGTGGCCCTTTTCCAGCCATCCCACCTCTCCCATCCCTCCTTTTCCTTGACCCTGGCACCCCCTGAACCCCCATTCCTGGGCATGGGGACTCCCCTGCGTGTCTCATTCAGCACCCAGACCCCCATAACACTTTTTTTTGGGGACTGGGACCCCCTGCACATCCTTACTGAGCACTGGGACCCCCCTGTACCCCCTTTCCTGGGCACAGGCACCCTCCTACACCCCCCTGTGTACCAGCAAGACTCCCCTGAACTTCCATTCCCATACACTGGGACCCCCCTACAGCCCCTTATCCTGCACCAATATCCTCTGCACTCCCTTTCTCCACCATTCTGGGTCTCCCCACCCTGTGACCCCCTTTCCCTGACCCTGAGGGCCCCTGGATCCCCCTTTCCTGGACACAGGAACCTCTTGGACTCCCTGTCCCACCTCTGCCAATCCCTGTACCCTCCTTTTCCTTGACTCTGGGACCCCCATGAGCCCCCAGTCCTGTGCAGTGGGACCCCCTTGCACCCCCTACCCCGGCACCGACACTCCCTGCACCAACTTCCCTGGGATCCCCAAAGCCCCTTCCTGGCTCTGTCAGCTCTCCCTTTCCTTTACCCTTGACCCCCCAGTTCCCCCAAATCTCTGTGTCCCCCCAGTTCTCCACTCCCTGCGGTTCCAGCACGTGACGGTGTCAGATCCCAGCCCGGGGGTCCCCCAGCACTTGTCCGTGGGATTCCTGGATGGGATCCCCTTTATGCGCTATGACAGTGAGCAGGGCCAGATGGAGCCACAGACGCCGTGGATGGAGAAGGGATTTGAGCAGGGATTTTGGGATGGACAGACCAAGATCGCTGAGGTGCACCAGCACTGGGCTGCCGACAGCCTGGAGACACTGCGGATCCAGTACAACCAGAGCAGGGGTAAGTGGGGACAGCTGGGAATTGGAGAGTTCCATGGGGCTGGGCTGGGATCTGTGGGGCTGAGATGTGATCCATAGTGCTAGAAGAGATCTCTGGGCTGGAGGAGGATCTTTGGGTCTGGGATGGGATCTGTGGGGCTGGGATGGGATCTGTGGGCCTGGGGGGGATCTGTGGGTCTCATGAGGATCTGTGGGACTGGGATGAGATTTGTGGGGCTGACGGACATTTTTGGGGCTGGAATGGGATCTGTTGTGCTATGAGAGATCTGTGGGCTGGAGGGGGATCTTTGGGGCTGGGGAGGATCTGTGGGTCTGAGATGGGATCTATGGGGCTGCAGTGCATCTGTGGGGCTGGGATGTATCTGTGGGGTTGGGTTGCAATCCATGGTGCTATGGGAGATCTCTGGGCTGGAGAGGGAATCTTTGGGGCTAGGGGAGATCTGTAGGGCCGAGGTGCATCTCTGGGGCTGGGATGTGGATCTGTGGGGCTGGGATGGAACCTGTGAAGCTGGGATGAATCTGTGGGCCTGGGGGACCTGAGGGGCTGGGGGGAATCTGTGGGGCTGGGATGGGATCTCTGGGGCTAGGAGCAATCTGTGGGGCTGGGCTGGGATTTGTGGGCCTAGGGGGCATCTGTGAGTCTGGAATGGGATCTGTGGGTCTGGGTTGGGACTTGTGGGGCATTTGTGGGGCTGGGGGTGATCTATGGGGCTAGGTGGAAATCCATAGGGATCCAAGGGGCTGGGATGAGGCTCTGTGGGTCTCCATCACACTCTGGATGGGGCTCTCTGGGTCTGGGACACAATTCCATGGGTCTCTGTGGGTCTGTTTGCCCCCCAGGTCTCCACACACTGCAGTGGGTTTCTGGCTGTGACCTCCTGTCCGATGGGACTGTCCAGGGATCGGACCGGTACGGCTACGACGGGCGGGATTTCCTCTCCTCCGAGCTGGGATCCAAGAACTTCGTGGCGGCCGACGTCGCTGCCCAGGTCACCAAGAGGAAAGGGGAACACGAACGGATCGAGGTGGAGCAGTGGACAAAATACCTGGGGCTCACCTGTCCAGAATGGCTCCAGATATTCATCAGACACGGGCAGGAGGCGCTGGAGCGCAAAGGTGGGGATGGAATTCCCATTGAAATGTGGGATTTGGGAATGGAGGACTTGGGAATGTGGTAATTTGCATGGGAATTCCATGGTTGGATGTCACCATTATCCCATTCCAGAGCCTCCTGATGTCCATGTCTCCGGCAAAGAGGAACACGGGATCCTGACATTGTCCTGCCACGCGTACGGATTCTACCCCGGGATCATCGGGATCAGCTGGATGAAAGGGGATGAAATCCGGGATCAGGAGATGGAGTGGGACGGGGTCGTTCCCAACAGCGACGGCACCTTCCACAGCCGGGCCAGGATCGAGGCGCTGCCGGGGGAGTGGGAGCAGTACCGGTGCCGGGTGGAGCACGCCGGGATGCCGGAGCCCGGGATCTTCGCCTGGGGTGAGGCTGGGAATGTGGAATGTGGGAAATGGGAATTTGGGAACTGGGAATTTGGGAATGTCTAGTAGTGAGATGGGGGTTTGTCTCTCCTTCCTCACACTCCCACCCTTCCCAGAGCCAGAATCCATCTGGAATTCCACCCCAGTGGTGGTCGCCCTGTCCGTCATCGCTGCCATCATCATCATCAGCCTCATGGGATTCGGTGTCTGGAAATTCCAATCCGGTAACTCACGGGATGGGGGTTGGGAAGGGGCACAGATCCACCTGACAGCATTCCAGGGATCCTGTGCCACAGGTGCTGATCCTGCTTTATTTCCATAGGGAAGAAGGAGAGGAATGGATACAACACAACGCCTATGAGTGAGTACCAGGAGTGTGTCTGGATACAAATCCAGATCCTCTCCATGTGGATCCAGTGATGGATCCCAGGATGGATCCAGGTGTGTGATCCAGGCCAGAATCTCATGGATCTTCTGTTTTCCACAGTAGATGTGTGAACCGGCGGCTCCCCTGCAGGTATGGAGTGGGATGCAGGTGGGATTCCAAAGGGGAATCAGAGCATAGTGGATGGAGCAGGATTGGGATGGGATTCCAAATCAGGGCAGGATTCCAGAGTGAGATCAGAAGGAATTCTGGAGCGGGATCAGGGCTGGATTATGGAGCAGGATCAGGCTGGCTGGATAAAGGGGGATAGAAGTGGGATTCCACAGTGGGCTTGGGTGGGATGGGTGCAGCAAGATGATGATGGATTTCAGCGGAGCTCCTGCTCTCTGTGGGCTCCACAGCTGGATCGATCCCATGGGATGGGGACAGGGACATGGTGACTCTGTCCCCCACTCTCATTGCAGCAGGAATTGCCACCTGAGCAATCCAGCCCCTTCCCTCTTCCTGGGGAAGGCCAGGAGCTGCTGGCAGAGCTCATCCTGCATCTCTCACCCACCCTGGCACCACTGCACCTTTTCCTGATGGATCAACTTCTGCTTTTTCATGTTGGAAACTGTCTTGGTTTGAGGGGAAAAAACCAAAATGTTTACCCACAAGCAGGGGAGGGGCCTCCTCCACGATAATCACACCACTCTTTATCAAATGTAAGAAAAGGAATTTTAATACAAGAAGGATAACTGCTGTATATATATTTATATATATATTTATATATTTATATATGTAAACAGACTAGTGCAACCCACTTCCCCAACACCACAAGAGAAAGAAAAAAACAACAACAAAACCCAGCAGGTTTTCCTCCAGGGGGGGAAAAGTTATACTTAAGTGTCAATGTCACAGCCTGGCTGGCTGCAGAGTGAGTTTCAGTCCCTCTCCAGCGAGACAGACGAGCAGTGGGCTTTCAGATGGACTCAGTCTCTTCCCCCTGTGTTCCCCGTCCAAGAAGCAGAAAAGCACGAGCAGCCAGAAGCAATTCCAGGGCAGGCAGCAGCAGCAACGGGGCCAGAACCAGTCAGGGGAGGCAGCAGCAGCAGCAGCAGCAGCAGCAACGCGGCCAGAACCAGTCAGGGGGAGGCAGCAGCAGCAGCAGCAGCAGCAGCAACGCGACCAGAACCAGTCAGGGGAGGCAGCAGCAGCCGCGTGGCCAGAACCAGTCAGGGGAGGCAGCAGCAGCAGCCGCGTGGCCAGAACCAGTCAGGGGAGGCAGCAGCAGCCGCGTGGCCAGAACCAGTCAGGGGAGGCAGCAGCAGCCGCGTGGCCAGAACCAGTCAGGGGGAGGCAGCAGCAGCAGAAGCGCAGCCAGAACCAGTCAGGGGGAGGCAGCAGCAGCCGCGTGGCCAGAACCAGTCAGGGGAGGCAGCAGCAGCAGCGCAGCCAGAACCAGTCAGGGGGAGGCAGCAGCAGCAACGTGGCCAGAAAGCAGTCCGGGCACAGCGGCAGCGAGACAGCCAGGAAAGCCCCAGCAGTAACCAGCAGGGCAGCCTCCTCGGAGCCCCCACTCCCGCGTTCCGCCGAGCCAAGACTGGGAAGAATATCCGAAAAAAAAAACCAAAAGAGACAAACCTGCCCCCACCCAAGTGATCAACAGTTAACTGCTTCTTTTGTTAACCGCTGGCCTGGGCAGTTAAGTGGCAGGGGAGAGAATTTACATAATAATCCCAAACTACAACATAAAAACTGGAATGAAATATAAAGACATAATAAAAAGAAATTACAATAAACTTTTAAAAAATAAAAGTAATAGCATAGTTTTTCCTACTGGGATTTTGGGGTTATCCTCTTTTATCCTGTTTCCTGCTACTGGAAGAAACTGGGAAAATTCCTATTTTTCCTTTTTTTTTCCTTTTTTTTTCTTTCAAGTTTTGGATACATGAGGGAAAAAAATAGAAGTATTTTTATCTCTATAAAAAGATGGTGCTGGGCATTCTGGGACTGGCCCTAAACTGGGATTACCACCCAAAAACGTGAAGAAAAAGGAGGGGGCAAGGTTGGGAATTGGTCATAAAATGGTCCAAGTGTCCCATGGATTTGGGATTCACATTTACTCCGTGGCTTTGCATCCCACAAAACTCTCCCCAGAGAGATTTTTGGAACAACTGGTCACCTCCATTTCCAGGAGAACCCCAAGGCTGTTCCAGGCAGGAACCTGCAGCCAGTGTGGGTTGGAGTGAGGGCAGGGCAGGGGTGGAGACGGGTGAACAACACACCCAGCACCCCCCAGGGGGGACTGTCCCAGGCCTGTTGGGATTAAAAACAGCTTTGCTTCATTTCAGACCCATTTTGTGCCCTGATCCCTCTCCCTGAGTTTGTGGGGTCTGTGCAAAGGTTTCTGTTCCTCTGGCAACGCTCTGCAGACCAAGGGCTGGGGGCACAGGGCACAGTGGGGTTGGTTATTTGGTGTATGGGGGGCACAGGGCACAGTGGGGTTGGTTATTTGGCATATGGGGGTCATGGGGCACAGTGGGGTTGGTTATTTGGCATATGGGGGGCACAGGGCACAGTGGGGTTGGTTATTTGGTGTATGGGGGGCACAGGGCACAGTGGGGTTGGTTATTTGGCATATGGGGGTCATGGGGCACAGTGGGGTTGGTTATTTGGCATATGGGGGGCACAGGGAACAGTGGGGTAAAAGTTAATCAACAATTTAAAAATAAGTCAACAACAGCTTTAATAAGTGGAAAAAATAAATATTGATTTAATTAATAATTGCATAAAAAAATTATTTAAATAAATAAATAATAAACTTTAAATACATAAATATATAAATTATAAAAAGATTATTACAATATAATAAAAAATTGAAATAAATAAATAAGAAACATAAACTATGCAATGAAAGTATAATCAAATAATTCTAATTAAAATGTTATTTGAAATCATATTTTACACACAAAATATATAAAATATACTAATAAATACATAAGATTATGCAACGAAAATATAATAAAAAAATTTAAATAAACTGCTATTGAAAATATTTTATTAATATTCTAATAAAATTTTTATATTTTATTTAGTATAATAATGATAGAATAATATAGATAATACATAATATATATTATATTCACATCATAGTATCGATATTAGTGCATTCCAGTGAAAGGGAGGAGGAAGGGGATGAGGATGAGGAGGAGAAGAATTTGGGGGATGTACCTCCAGGAGCCCTTTCAGCACCTTCCTCTCTCCCCCCACAGCCCCTTCACACCCCTCGGAGCAGCTTCACCCTCGGCAGTGGCTCTTTGTGGCTCCTGCGGCCGCGGTGACACAAGGACAGCGACCCAGAGCCTGGAGGGACACGAGCCCACCCCCCTGCCAGGCTCTGCTCCTGCTCCAGAGGGGCCAACCCCCCCGTTATCCCGGATCCCAATGTCCCGGGGGCAGGGACAGGGCACTGACCACCATCTGTGCCAGCCCTGCTGTGCCCCGGAGGGGCCCCGGTGAGTGACGTCCCTCAGCCCCTCTGCCCCATCCCAGGGGGGCTCTGCTTGGGGGGACGGGTTTGGAGGGGCCAATGTCCCTGATGGGGCTGGATCCCTTCCCTGCAGGAAATGCTGGGCAAGAAAAGGACCTTCTGTGCCTTTTCCTGAGCTGCTGGTGGCCAAACCCCAATGCTTTGCCCTCCAGAGGGTTTGCTGCCCACCCCCAGCCTGGGGCACAGTGTTGGCACCAGCAGGTTTTGTTCTTCTCACCCCATTTCCTTGGGAAGGATGGAAAATACAGCCAGTGCCCACGGACACTGTGCAGGGCTTCACCTGCTCAGCAGGGCTGGGGGGGCCCTGCAGCCCCCTCTGGGATCACTCCAAACATCCCCAGGGCTTGGCCTGGGGGTCTCCCCATCCCCAGGACACCTCTGGGTGCAGCTCAGGGCAGGAGAGGGAGGGACTGAGCTCTGAGGCTCTGCAGCTTTGCTGGGACAAGTGAACAAAGAGGCACCTTGTGGGATTTCTGGGCTCCCAGAGAGCCTTGGGAGGTTTCCTCACTGAGCAGAGGGATGTGGGGGACCTGCAGCTGAGGCAGAGCATTGAAAGCAGAGCAGGGAGCACAGAGGAAGAAGAGCTGCTTCCTCCCTCGCTCCCAGTATGGTCCCATTGCAGGTCCTCACTGGTTCTGGGCTCTGCTGGGATCTGGAGGGGTTGGGACACTGGTCCTGGTGGGCATCGTGGTGTGGCTGCTGCAGGGACAAGGTGAGGCATCCAAAAGGGATAAACCCCCCTTGAGTCCATGGTAAAATTCCCAAAATCCATGAGAGCCCAGCTCCAGGCAGGGACTGGAGCAGATTCCCCCTGAATTCCCAGCAGGGAGCAGCTCCTGGGCAGTGGCAATCCCTGAGGGGCAGGAGGGGAGAGCTGCCAGCAGGGGCTGATTGATGTGGGTTTGGGGACTGAGCCGCTGCAGGTCCCTCTGTCCACCCTGATGGTGCCTGAAAATACCCAGGGACTCCCTCTGTGTTGTCGCCAGGAGGAGTTTCCAGTGCTCCAAATTAAAATTTAAATATAAACCAGAGGGACACTCATGGTTGTGTGGGAATAAGGGCAGCCAAAAACAAGCTCTAAACCAGCCCTAAAACCTGCCCTAAAACTCCTGGTTGTGTGAGATTAAGGGCAGCTGGTGGTGGATCTTTGTCAAGAGGGAAGTTTCAGGTGGAATTCTGGGTTCCTGGATCCTTCCAAACCCCACTGGGGCTCCTCTGGGGGTGGCTGCAGATGGAGAATTTCCTCTGGGAGCACCAGTTGCTGCTGATCCCATGGGATTTGGTGTAGGCACATTGGCCATTGCCCTGGATGCCAAACCTGCACCCAGAGCACAGCCAGAGCTCAGGGAAGGATTCCCATTCCCAGAGAGTGCTGCAGGAGCAGGGACCACCCTCCCCAGCAAACCTCCCCCAGGCAGAGCTCAAACTGCCTCCCACCCCTCAAAGGAGGGGATATTCCCATGGGCTTCATCCTGGCATGGCCTCAACCCCCACCAGCACCTGCATCCCACAAATCCATGGGCTGTGTCCCAGGGATTTGGCACAACCAGGAGAAGCAGTTCCCACCTCCTTAGATCTGGATCTACCTGTGCCTTCCTGCACTCAGCCCCAGCCCAGCTCAACATTTTGCTCTCCAGGAGAAGATGGAATGTACAGGGCATTGAAGAGGGACCCATTGAAGCATTCCCAAGGTCTGGAACCTTCACTCTGGAGACCAATCCAGTGGTGCACAGACCACCTGTAGCACAAGAGGAAATTCTGGAGGTGGGCAAAACAAGGATCACAGGCACCTCCACCCCACTCCCCACAGGGAATTCCCAAACCTGCTCCCCCAAAACCATCCCACACTGGGGATTCCTCTCCCCAGCTCCTCACAGGTATTGATGGTGGTCAGGTGGGCTGGGTGGGAGAGGCAGGAGGCCTCATTCCCGTTCCATCCCATTCCTGCTCCATGACATAAAAGAACTTGCCCTCGAGGCCAATCCCACTCTCCAGGCAGCCAGGCAGGGCAGGACTGGGGCAGGATGGGCATTTCTTAGCTGGAATCAAGGACAGTGCACCCACCAGGTGGATTACTCCAGGGGGTTTGCCAGGAGGAGGCTGTGGGGTGGCTCCTCCACCCTCAGCACTCACCCAGCTGGGCAATGAGGGTGAGGAGCAGCCCCACAACGAGCAGGGTGACCCTGATGGGCACCTTTTTGTCCTTGATGCACTTTCAACACCTCCTCCCAACACAGCTCAAAGCACATGGGGGGCTCCAGGCTAGGTTTGAGGGGGGCCCATTCCATTTTTGGGGCTGCATTCCCTTTGTGCCCCTCTCCACCATGGGATGGGCACCATCCCCCTGACCCACAGCCTGTAAACAATTTAAACCTTCTTAGTCCTTTTCCACAGCTGGCAAAGAACTTTAACATTCTCAATCATTCCCCCTCACAGCTCTCTGAGCTCATTTTAGCTGCCCTCAAAACCCTAAACCACAACCCCAAAACAAGAACTGGTTCTTACTGGTCCCTTCCTCTGCCCTCCCCTGCACTGGCTCCATCGCAGCAGCTGAGTCTCACCTGTGCAAACTAAGCCAGTTCCTGCTCAGAGTGGGAGTTGGGGAGTGGAAAATGCCTGATTTGGGGCACTTTCCTGCCAGGAAAGTCAAGCACAATTATCCCTTTGCCAGGTTTGGGTGATTTCAGCCTTCAAAGAACCAGCACTCATTTTCTTTTCCCAGCTCAGCCTTGGCTCTGCCATCTCTGTGTGCCCTGGAAAGGTTTTGTCTCAAGGACTTGCACAGCTGTGAGGTGTTTTCAGCCCAGGCCCACCAGGTCACCCCACAAGGTGCTTCAGCCCCACCTGAGCCCACCCCCTGTCTCCCCACCCTGTGCAGGGCAGCTCGTGGAGGCCCCAGGACAGGGGATGGTCCCTCTGGACCTGCCTCCCGAGGGGCTTCTGCCACCCCTGGGGGGCACAGAGGGGACAGGGGCACCCTCAGCTCCTCCTGCCACCCCGGGGGGCACAGAGGGGACAGGGGCACCCTCAGCTCCTCCTGCCACCCCTGGGGGGCACAGAGGGGACAGGGGCACCCTCAGCCCCTCCTGCCATGAGCTGATCTCAGACAACACCCCAAGTTCTCAGGGCCTGGACAGCTCCTGCTCCATCCCGGGGCTGTCCCAAGATGCTCTCATGGCCGAAATATAAAACCACAAAAAGCTGATAATCCCCCAAACTCTCCCCCCACAGGCATTTTTCTAAGCCTGTTTCTTTCCTCAAGGCTGTTTTTTGTTCACTGTTTCCTGTCCCAGCCTCTGCTCAGCCCTGTTATTGCTGTGACCTCCCACATCAGCACATTTTCCCACCTTCTTCATTGCTTTTCCTAAACTCATTTCCTGCTTTCCCTGGCCATGCACTATCCCCAAGACAAAGTTAAAAATTAACAGGTTCAGCAAAGCAAAACTGACCCCATGAGAACAGTTTGTAGAATATTTATAAGAATATAAACAGAGAAAGAGGACAAGAATCCACTGGCACAGAATGTGGATGCTGCTGGTGAGTCACTGGGAGCTGCAAAGAGTTTCCACATTAATTAAAACTCTATATAAACCCTGATATCAACAAATTCCAATTATTACCAGTCCTTACCCAGCAGTTCCTCCACAGGTAAATATTCTCCAGGTAAGAACCATCTACCTGTGCCTGCAAAGTAGGAACCAAAAGGGTCATTCTTCCCACTCCAACACTTGATTTTGAATAAGGTTGAATTGATGCAGTGATTTTTACTGTTCTCAGCCCCCAAATTCCTGCTGCCCCAGGCTGCACTTTAGGGCATTTGGGGGTGAACACCAAGTGGGGGAGAAAGAGGAGGAGAAAACATCTAGTGGGGAACAGCAGAGAAACTTGTCAAGGAAAATACTCCCAAACACTCTGGGTTTGGAGCAACTACAGGACTTTTGTGCCCCAAAGAGCATTTCAAAACTATTACAGCCCAATATAGTTGTGGCCTTTTGTTTTGCTGCCCAGGGAAGGGAAATGAGTCCACGAGTGCATGTGGGAATTATTCAAAGGGGCTTTTCTCCAGTGACCAAAAGAGAGGGAATCCAAACAGTCAACAGGAATATCCACTTTTTATCAGAAAATAAAAGAGTAATTCAGCCCTTACCTGAGGTGTCCCTGCAAGGAGACACCTGGGGGGTCACTGGGACCCCAAGGTGGGACCCACAGGCTGGGCTCGGCTGGAGGGGGATGCCCAGAGGAGATGGAGCAGGATGTGGAGGAGAAATGTGCCTATTATTGCTCCTCTAGTCCCACATCCTCCTTCCCCCTCACAAATTCTCTCTGGATATGGCACAGCAATCTTGAGAACTGAACTCAAACCCATACTTGCTTTATCCTGGTCCAGCCCAGCCCCCAGAGCCCCGATCTGGCGCACACCCCCCCACCCCGGTCCATCCCACACCCCCATCCCGGTCCATCCCACACCCCATCTCGGTCCATCCCAGACCGCGTCTGTGTTTCAGTCCCAGCATGGCTTGGGTTGGGAGGGACCATAAACCCCACCCCGCCCCACCCGTGGCCCGCCGGGGACACCTCCCACCAGCCCAGGGGGCTCCAAGCCCGGTCCCACCGGCCGGGGACACTCCCGGGGACGGGGCGGCCAAACCTGTCGGGCCGAGCGGAACCGGGACGGGCCAGCGCTGCTGCGGCCCCGGCTCCGAGCGAGGGGGAAGGAGGAGCCCTCGGGCAGCCGCTCTCTCCGCGGGCCCTGGGAAGGAGACACGGCGGGGCACGGGGGGCGAGCCCTTCGGGTCTCACCTGCGCCGGGGCCGCGTCCGAGCCGAGCCGAGTGCCCGCCCCCCGCCCGCACTCTGTACAGAACCCGCCTCCCTCTCCGAAACCCCCGCGGTTTGCGGGAAACAGCCCTGGCGATGTGCCCGGAGCCGCCCCTTGAGCATTCCCAGCCCTGGCGATGTGCCCGGAGCCGCCGCTGGAGCATTCCCACCCTGGCGATGTGCCCGGAGCCGCCCCTGGAGCATTCCCACCCTGGCGATGTGCCCGGAGCCGCCGCTGGAGCATTCCCACCCTGGCGATGTGCCCGGAGCCGCCGCTGGAGCATTCCCACCCTGGCGATGTGCCCGGAGCCGCCCCTGGAGCATTCCCACCCTGGCGATGTGCCCGGGCTCCGGGAGCGCAGGGAATCGCTGCTATTCCGACCCGGCTGGAGCTCCGTGTGCCCCTGAGCTGGAGCGACTGTGCCCTGCGGAGGAGCCCGGGATGGGGCAGAGACCCCCCCGCAGCCCGGGAGGAGCCCAGGCCGGAGCAGGGGATGCCCCAAGGAGGCCGAGCCCCCGCGGGAGCCCCTGCAGAGCCCCAGGAGCAAAGCCCTGGTGTCCAGGGCTGCCCCCCCGGCCCAGCGGGGCGGGTTTAACCCCAAACTCTGCAGCCAAGCCTGTCCCGGGGCAGCGGCCGCTCCGTGACAGCGACCCGGCCCGGAGCGGTGCCAGCAGGGACTGAGGGCAGGGGGGCACAGGGACCCTCCAGCGCCCCTCGCTGCCCACGGGGGGGAACGAACGCTCCGGGCGGTGACATCCAGGGCAGGAACCAGCCATGCCATGGCCCTCAGCTGCTCCCTGTCCCCGGGGCCATTCCCTGTCCCTGGATATTCCCTGTCCCTGGCCATTCCCTGTCCCTGAACATTCCCTGTCCATGTCCATTCCTGGTCCCTGGCCATTCCCTGTCCTCCGCCAGTCCCTGTGTCTGGCCATTCCTTGTCCCCAGGGCCATTCCCTATCCCTGGCCATTCCCTGTCCCTGGCTATTCCCTGTCCCTCGGCTCTGTGGGGCCGGGGGTGTCAGTGGGACCCGGGGGGTCCCTGCTCGGCCCTGGCTCAGAACTGCGGCCTCGGCCGGGCCCGAGGGGCCCTGGGGGAGAACAACCCTGAGCCCCAGCTGGGCCACAGTCACCCAGTTCCACCCAGTGGGGCCCAGGGCACTTTCACCATGGGCCCAGTGGCTCTCAGTCACCTCCAGTGTGGTCCCACTCACCCCCATATGACCTCAGTCACCTCTAGCATGACCTCAGGTGCCTCCAACATGGTCCCATCTGCTCTCAGAATCCTCCCAGTCACTCCCAGTATGATGCCAGTATGACCCCAGTTGCCCTCAGTGTGGTCCCAGTTGTTCCCAGTACGATCTCTGTTACCCCAGTTCTGGTCCCGTTGGGTCCCGGTCCTGGTCCCGGTGTATCCCGGTGTCCCAGTGTATCCCAGTCCACCCCAGTCCATCCCAGCCTGTCCCGCTCCGTCCCGGTCCCTTCCCGGCACCGCCGCCCTTTCCCGATCCCGCCCCCGAACCAGCGGGTTTAAGGCCGAGTTTCACCGCAGGGCGCGGGAGTTCAGCCCAGCCCGGCCCGAGGGTCCCGCAATTCGTGGCCGTGGAGGGTCTCAGGGTGTCCCGGAGGGATCCAGAGGGGTCCCAGGAGGGGTCCCAAAGTGGATCCAGGTGAATTCCCGGGAATTTCCCAGTCCCGCCTCCCCCACGCTCCCTCGGACACTTTCGCTTTCCCGTCTCACAACCTGCGCCACCGGAATCTGCCCAGATACCGATTGCGTCACAGGCGGATCGGGCTGCCATTGGCGGTCGAGAAACAGCGGAGCCAATCGCGCGGCCGGAGGCGGCTCTGTGGGCGGGGCCTGGTCCGGGTCAGGGCCGGGCGGGGCCGCAGCGGAGCAGCGCGATGGCCCCAGGGCTGGGTCTGGGGGCGCTCCTGGGGCTGCTGGGGCTCCTGGGGGCCCCGGGGGGGGCGACGGAGGGTAAGTGGGACCCTCGGAGCGAGAAACTCCGGAACTGCCATGTCCGGGCACCGAGAACCTCCCTGAACTCCCATTCCTGGACATCGGGACCCCCTTGAACCCCCATTCCCGGGCAGGAGAATTCCCCTCCACCCCCATTCCCGGGCACTGGGGCCCCCCTGCAACCCCTCCCGCAGCACTGGGACCCCCCATAAACCCCATTATGTGCCACCGGGACCCCTGAACCCCCATTCCTGGGCACGGGAAACCTCCTGAAGGGCAATTCCTGGACATGGAAACCCCCTTGAACCTCTGTTCCCGGGAAGAGAACCCCCAAGACCACATTCCCGGGATGGAGGCCCCCCTGAAACCCCATTCCCGGCCACGGGAAACCCCTTGAGCCCCCATTCCGTGGGCACGGGAACCATGCTGCACCGCCTTATCCAGCACTGGGATGCCGTAGATCCCCATTCCTGGGCAACGGGACCCCCCCTGAGCCCCCATTCCCGGGCACAGAGAAATCCCTGAACCCCCATTCCCTGGCACCAGGACCCTCTGCAACCTCCCATCCAGCACCATAACTCCCCTAAACCCCGTTATTCTGTACCAGTACCCCCCTGCACCCCCTTTCCTGGCCATCCCACCTCTTCCAGACCCTCCTTTTCCTTGATCCTAAGACCCCCTGACCCGCACTCCTGCCTTTCCCAGCCCCTCCTTTCCTCTACACCAAGAACTTCCAGAACCCCCATTCCCAGCCATCCCAGGTCTCTCCTTCTCATGACTTCCCTCTTCTCAACTCTGGGGACCCCTGGACCCCTCCACCCCCCCTTTCCTGGGCACAGGGACCCCCTGGACCTCCCATTCCACATCTCCCAGTCCCTGCACCCCCCATTCCATTACCCTTGGATCCCCTTGGATCCTCCCTTGTTCAGCACCAGGACCCCCCTGAACCCCCCTTATCCTGCACCAGCATTGTCCTGTGCGCCCTTTTCCAGCCATTTTTCATCTCCCAGTACCCCTTTTCTTTGACCCTGAGACCCCCTGAACCCCCATTCCTGCCTTTCCCAGCCTTCAGACCTCACTTTCCTCAACACTGGGGACCCCTGGACTGCCCTTTCCTGGGCACAGGGACCCCTGAACCTCCATCACACATCTCCCCGTGCCCTCACTGCCCTTTCCTTGACACTGGGACCCCCCTGAACCTCCATTCCTGGGCATGGGGACCCCCCTGCACCTCTTACTCAGCACCCAGACCCCCTAGCCCCCTTTGTTTGGGACTGGGACACCCCTGTACTCCCATTCCTGGGCACAGGCACCCTCCTACACCCCCCTATATGGCAGCAAGACCACCCTGAGCTTCCATTCCCTTACACAGGGACCCCCTTGCACCCCTTTATCCTGCACCAACACCCCCTGCACCCTGTTTCTTGGGCATTCTGGGTCTCCCCACCCTGTGATTCCCTTTCCCTGACCCTGAGGGCCCCTGGATCCCCCTTTCCTGGACACAGGAACCTCTTGGACTCCCTGTTCCACCTCTCCCAATCCCTGTACCCTCCTTTTCCTTGACTCTGGGACCCTCCTGAGCCCCCAGTCCTGTGCAGTGGGACCCCCTTGCACACCCTACCCAGGCACTGAGACTTCCTGCGCCAACTTCCCTGGGATCCCCAAAGCCCCTTCCTGGCTCTCCTAGTTCCCCCTTTCCTTTACCCATGACCCCCCAGGCCCCCAAATCTCTTTTTCCTCCCAGTTCTTCACTCCCTGTGGTACCTGGATGTGGCAGTGTCGGAGCCCAGCCCGGGGGTCCCTCAGTTCTTGTCCATGGGGTTCCTGGATGGGATCCCCTTTGTGCGCTACGACAGCGAGCGGGGCCGGGTGGAGCCACAGACGCCGTGGATGGAGAAGGGAGTCGAGCCGGGATATTGGGATGAAGAGACCGAGATCAACGAGGGGAACCAGCACTGGGCTGCTGACAACCTGGAGATATTGCGGGGCCGGTACAACCAGAGTGGGGGTGAGTGGGGTCAGCTGGGAATGGGGGAGTTCTGTGGGGCTGGGATGGGATCTGTGGGGTTCAGGTGCATCTGTGGGGCTGGGATGGGATCGGTGGTGCTATGTGAGATCTGTGGGCTGGAGGGGGATCTTTGAGGCTGGGGATGATCTGTGGGTCTCGGGAGGTCTTTGGGTCTGGGCTTAGATCTGAAGGTCGGGGGGTTTTGTGGGGCTGTGCTGTGATCTTGGGCTGGGCTGGGATCTTGGGCTGGGCTGGGATCTGTGGGTCTGGGGGCTATCTGGGCTGCTGGAGATGGGGTTTGTAAGTCGGAGGAGGGGATCTGTGGGACTGGGCTGGGATCTGTGGAGCTGGGGGCGATATGAGAGGCTGGGCTGGGATCTGTGGGGGTGGGGGGATATGAGGGGCTGAGGGCCATCAGTGGGTCTGGGGCAGACCTGTGGGACTGAGGTGGATCTTTGAGGCTGGAGTGGATCTGTGGGACTGAGATGGGATCTGTGGGGCTGGGTTGCAATCCATGGTCCTATGGCAGATCTCTGGGCTGTAGGGGGTCTGTGGTGCAGCGGGGGGCAGGATCTGTGGGGCTCAGATGGGGTCTGTGGGACTGGGAGGGATCTGTGGGGATGGGATGGGATCTGTGGGGCTGAGATGGGATCTGTGGGGCTGGAATGGGGTCTCTGGGGCTGGGTTGCGATCCATGGGGCTACTCGAGATCTCTGGGCTTAAGAGGGAATCTTTAGGACTGGAGATCTGTGAGGCTGGGATGTGGATCTGTGGGACTGGGGTGCATCTCTGGGGCTGAGATGTGGATCTGTGGGACTGGGATGGGATCTGGGGGGCATTTCTAGGGCTGTGAGGGGATCTGTGGGGCTGGTATGGGATCTGTGGGGCTGGGATGGGATCTGTGAGACTGGGAGGGATCTGTGAGTCTGGGATAGGTTCTGTGGGACTGAGATGGGATCTGTGGGGCTGAGGTGCATCTATGGGGCTGGGATGTATCTGGGGGGCTGGAATGCCATCTGTGGACCTATGGGAGATCTCTGGGCTGGAGGGGGAATCTTTGGGGCTGGGGGAGATCTGTAGAGTTGGGGTGCATCTCTGGGGCTGGGATGGAATCCGTGAGGCTTGGGGGAATCTGTGTGGCTGGGATGGGATCTGTGTGGCTGGGATGAGATCTATGGGTCTAGTAGGCATCTGTGGGTCTGGGATGGGATCTGTGGGACTTGAATGGGATTTGTGGGGCTGGGATGGGACCTGTGGGGCTGGGATATGGATCTGTTGGTCTGGGATGTGATCTGTTCAGTCTGGGATGAATCTGTGGGGCTGACGGGGATCTGTGGGACTGAGATGGGATCTGTGCGGCTGGGGTGAGACCTGTGGGGCTGGGGTGAGATCTGTGGGTCTAGGGGGCATCTGTGGGGCTGGAATGAGACCTGTGGGGCTGGAATGAGATCTGTGGGGCTGGGGTGTTACCTGTGGGGCTGAGTGGGTATCCATGGGGATCCAAGGGACTGGGATAAGACTCCATCACACTCTGGGTGGGGCTCTGTGGGGCTGGGACACAATTTCAGGGGTCTTTGTGGCTCCATTTCCCCTCAGGTCTCCACACACTGCAGCGGGTTGTTGGCTGTGCCCTCCTGTCTGACGGGACCGTCCGTGGATCCTTCCGGCATGGCTACGACGGGCAGGATTTCATCTCATTAGAGCTGGGATCCAAGAGCTTTGTGGCGGCCGACAGCGCTGCCCAGGTCACCAAGAGGAAATGGGAACACGAAGGGTTCGAGGCGGAGAGAATAACAAATTATCTGGGGCACATCTGTCCAAAAGGGCTCCGGAAATACGTCGGATACGGGCAGGAGGCGCTGGAGCGCAAAGGTGGGGATGGAATTCCCATTCAAATGTGGAATTTGGGAATGGAGGACTTGGGAATGTGGTAATTTGCATAGGAATTCAATGGATGGATCTCAGCCCCATCCCATTGCCATGGGAATTCCATGGGCAGATCGCATTGCCACCCCATCCTTGTGGGAATTCCATGGTTGGATGTCACCATTATCCCGTTCCAGAGCCCCCTGATGTCCATGTCTCCGGCAAAGAGGAACACGGGATCCTGATGTTGTCCTGCCACGCGTACGGATTCTACCCCGGGATCCTCGGGATCAGCTGGATGAAAGGGGATGAAATCTGGGATCAGGAGACAGAGTGGGGCGGGGTCGTTCCCAACAGCGACGGCACCTTCCACAGCTGGGCCAGGATCAAGGCGCTGCCGGGGGAGTGGGAGCAGTACCGGTGCCGGGTGGAGCACGCCGGGATGCCGGAGCCCGGGATCTTCGCCTGGGGTGAGGCTGGGAATGTGGAATGTGGGAACTGGGCATGTGGGAACAGGGAATTTGGGAATGTGGAGAAGTGGATTGGGGGTTCCCTTCCCCCTCCTCACACTTCCTCCCTTCCCAGAGCCAGAATCCAACTGGAATTCCACCCCAGTGGTGGTCGTCCTGTCCGTCATCGCTGCCATCACCAGCAGCCTCATCGGATTCAGTGTCTGGAAGCTCCAATCCGGTAACTCACGGGATGGGGGTTGGGAAGGGGCACAGATCCACTTGACAGCATTCCAGGGATCCTGTGCCACAGGTGCTGATCCTGCTTTTTTTCCATAGGGAACAGGGAGAGGAATGGATACAACACAACACCTATCAGTGAGTACCAGCAGTGTATCTGCTTCCAGATCCAGATCCTCTCCATGATGGATCCCAGGATGGATCCAGGTGTGTGATCCAGGCCAGAATCTCATGGATCTTCTGTTTTCCACAGGAGCAGACGCTTGAACTGACGGCTCCCCTGCAGGTATGGAGTGGGATCCAGGTGGGATTCCAGAGGGGAATCAGAGCATAGTGGATGGAGCAGGATTGGGATGGGATTCCAAATCAGGGCAGGATTCCAGAGTGAGATCAGAAGGAATTCTGGAGTGGGATCAGGGCTGGATTATGGAGCAGGATCAGGCTGGCTGGATGAAGGGGGATAGAGGTGGGATTCCACAGTTGGATTGGGTGGGATGGATGGAGCAGGATGATGATGGATTTCAGCGGAGCTCCTGCTCTCTGTGGGCTCCACAGCTGGATCAATCCCATGGGATGGGGACAGGGACATGGTGACTCTGTCCCCCACTCTCATCCCAGCAGGAATCGCCACCTGAGCAATCCATGAAGCTGGATCCATCCCCTTCCCTCTTTCTGAGGAAGGCCAGAAGCTGCTGGCAGAGCTCATCCTGCATCTCTCACCCACCCTGGCACCCTGTAGCGTGTAAACAAGTCAAAAATATGTTTCTCCATTGTTTTCTGCCTCTCAGTACATCCTGCTAACATTGCTATGGCAGCTTTAGTGGAAAAGCTTTCTCAAGGAAATACTTCCTGCCAGAAAATCCTGCTTTTGTGATCAGTTTCCCACATCTGGACCTGACTACGTGCCAAAGAACATGTGTAGAGATTAGGAAAGCATTATAGAAACCTGAAGGTGAATTCAGAAGTTGGAGGAACAAGAGACAAGGAGAAACCAGGACGCCTTGCCTAGTCTTCTTCTGATCTCTCTTCTCAGCTCGTCTTACTTTCCTTCCAACACCACCAGCCGTCATCTGCCTCGAAGGAGAGACTGCTTGTCAGCCTGGAGAGAGGGCATCGGCCTAGAGCGAGACTGCCTGGCAGCCTGAATGGTCTGTGACTGTCTGTGGAGGTATATCCTTTCTCTGAATTTTTCTCTTACAGGCTAAAATAAAGCACCCTCTTTTGCAGCTACTCCAGAAGCTGGTCTGGTCGTGAGGGGAAATAAGGGCATTTTTCATTTCAAAGACTCACCATCCTCTGGCAGCCATGAGATAACATCGTGGTGGAAACAGAGAGAGCATCTGCATCCCCCCTTCCTCTCAGTTACATGGATAAGGCACTCAAGTAGTTTTTTATGGTGGTTTCTTTTCTCTGCTTCTATAAATAATCTTAAGCATTTTTCCTAACTTTTCTTATTTTCCCTCTTTTCCTTTCGCATCTCTCTCGCAATCCATTAATAAAAATCAGGTTTTGGTATTTACAGATAACTTGAGTTTTAATTTTGCTCAAGAGAATGATTCGAACTTGTAGTTCAATCTGCATCAAAAATTAAGCAGATCTGAACGTCACACCCCCAAATAGCCCCTGGGGGCAACTCCCTGCCCAGCACAAGGGACAGCACCAGGGTGGCCATCAGGGCCCCGAGGGGACAGTGGAGGGGCTGCGGTGAGGACCCCCCATGTCCTGGAATGCCAGATCCTGTTCAAGGAAGGGGCATGGAAAAAGGGGGGGACTCAAGGCAACCATCACCCCCCACCCCCAGAGCCCGAGGCAGGGTGTCCTGGGGCAAAGCTCCCTGGGGAGACCCCCCAAGTCCCTGCAGCCTCCCTGAACAGGGGCAGGGGGAGCTGAGTGTCCCCGAAAAGACCTCTCCTCCCTCTTTTGGGGTCCCAGCTTGGGGGGTGGGACAGCAGCCAATCAGAGCCTGGAGAACAGTCCCCCAAGCCCCTCCTCCCTCAGTCTGGGCCTCAGTTTGCCCACCCTGAGCAGCCCTTGGGGACCCGAGGGGTGGCATCACCCCACCCCCATCAGCACCCCCTCGAGTTCCTCTCCCCCACCAATCTGGGGGCCCAGCAGACACGACCCCCCAGTCCCTGCACCCCTGGGATGGGGCGTGGGGGGTTTGTATCCAGAGGAAGGAAAACCAGGGGAAAGGACAAGGAGTTGCAGCACAAGGTACTGAGAGGAAAAAAGTATTTCTCACTTCCCAGAATGGTGAAAATAAAAGATCAAGGTGTTGATCCTGACCTCTAAGAGAGGAGAATCAATAAAATATAATTGATTTATAAAACGTTGAAATCAAACAATAAATATCAGATGTATTTAAAAAATATACAAACACAGTGTTGTGGAACTGGCAGGTATTCAGTTCAAGCCCTGGGGAATCCTTTTGCCTGCCCTCTAATTAGGAGCACTTTATTAGGTTAATTAACCACTGATTCATTACTCTCTATTCGTCTGACAGGCATAGGCCAGCACAGGCTCCACAGGCTGCAGGGCTGCTGCTCCTGCCAGGACTCAGGGCATTGGTTTTATTTGCCCCCAAAAGGGAAAACAGCCCCAGATCCCCTTTGGCCGAGCGGAGGAGGGAACAGATTTGCGTTAGAAAGGACCATAAATCGTTTTTCCCCAGCTTTGGAAGAACAAACCAAAGAGAACTGAGGCGAGACCCCCTCAGTTGGGCCCTGGAGCGCGGGGAAGTCGCGTCGCAGCCGCTCCGGCTCCGGCAGCGGCACCGCCGGGTCGTGACGGGGAGGGGCGGGCGGGGAGGGGGAGCCGGGAGGGGAATCCCGGCGGGAACGAGAAGGGGAAGGGCAAGGGGAAGGGCCCTGGGGGAGCCGCTCCGAGGGGGCCCCGCCAGGCCGTGTCACTGAAGAGCCGCCCCGCGGGACGGGCGAAGTGCGAATACAAAGCAGAGAATGAAGGAAATGGAACAGAGATCGGCACTGAGGGGGCCCGGCCGGCACTGACGAGCCGCCCCGCGGGACGGGCCCTGTCGGGAGTCACCGGAGATGGGGGCGAGGTCTGAAGAGAATAAAATGCAGAGGATAGAAATAGTAAAACAAAAGATCCGCACCGGGGGAGTCTCCGCCGCCCGATAACTAAAAGAACTGCACGGCGAGACGAGTGAGGAGGAGCGGCGGTGAAATAGTCGCCCTGGGTGGGATGCGGGAATAAAATGGAATGGAATAAAATAGAGAGAGTAGAATAAAATGCACTCAAGGAGCCTTCCCGAGTCACCGAAAGAGCTGCCCCGAGGGACCCGCTGTCGGGTGGTGTCAAAGGGCCGCACCGAGGGGAGGGCGAGGAGTGACTGAAATTAAGCAGAGAGAATAAAATCAATAGAATCAAAAGCCGCGCTCGGGGGGTCCCCGCCGCCCCGGATCTAAAAGAGCTGCCCCGAGGGAGCGGGGAGTGTGAGGGGCTGGGGACCGGCACGGAGGGGTCCCGGCCGTCCCGTGTCACTGAAGGAGCTGCACAGAGGGACAGGCGAGCTGTGAATACAATCCATTAGAGACAATAAAATAAATCGAATAAAAACCTGCGCCGAACGGTCTCCGCTCCGTATCTAAAAAGAGCTGCCCCGAGGGAGCGGCGGGGATGGCACCGTGGAGGTCGGACGGTGTTCGGTGTGCCCGAAAAAGCCGCATCACTGGGCGGGGATAGAAGGGCGGCACCGAGGGACGGGAAGTGTGAACGGAATACAAAACATTGAATAAAGTACAATAAAAGAACCGCACCGGGGAGTCTCCAGTGCCCCGTGTCACCGAAGGAGCCGCACAGCAGGACATACAGAATAAAATATAGCGAAAAAATATACGGAATAAAACATTTGCGACAAGGGGGTTGTGCCGCCCGGTACCTCAAAGAGCTGCCCCGAGCGATCAGCGGGGCGGCCCCGGGGGGTGTGAGGGGGCGATGAGCGGCACCGAGGGGTCCCCGCCGGCCCGTGACACCCAAAGAGCCGCCCCGAGGGACCGGCCGGGGCCGAGCGGCGGCTGAGCCGGAGCCGGGAAGCGACTGGAGCGGCGGAGACGAGCGGGGTGTGCCCAGCCGGCTCCGCTCAGCCCGAGGGCACCGGGGGGACATCGGGGGGTTGTTCCCAGCCGGCTCCGCTCAGCCCGAGGGCACCGGGGGGACATCGGGGGGTTGTTCCCAGCCGGATCCACTCACCCCGAGGGCACCGGGGGGGCATCGGGGGGTTGTTCCCAGCCGGCTCCGCTCACCCCGAGGGCACCGCGCTGGGGCCGCCCCGCAGTTCCCAACCAGCTCCCCCCGCACGGCCCGGGCCCCGCCGAGCCGAGACACGCCGGGAAATCGCCTCCATGCACTAAAACCCCTTTTAATAAAGTGTTTATCCCGTGACCTGCCCGGCCGAGCAGCCGCATCTCAGTGCCACAGCCCGGGCGGGGATTGGAGCAGCGGGGGAACCGCTGGCGGCAAATTCGGGGCACAACAGCGGGTTTGGATCAACTTGGGCAGGTTCGAGCTGGGAGGGAAGCGCGGACAGAGACCCACGCGGGTCTCGAGAGCCCTGAAGAATTCCTCCAAAATACGCCCGAATTCCTCCCAGAATAGCTCTGAATTTCTCCCTCTCCGCTATCTCTGAATTCTCACCAAATAAAAGAAACCTCCTCAAATACTTGCGAGTGCTCCGAAATACTTGAAAGCTCCCCAGGTACTTCGGAATTCTCCTAAAATACCCCTGAATTCTTCCCAAAGCCGTCTGAGCTCCGCACAGGCTCCCACAGAGGCTCCTGTGTCTCTACGAGCGGGATTCGAGGGAGAATAAACGGGTGAAATTTCCACTGAACAATCAAATTTACCACAAACCCCTCCCCGTAATTAAAATTTTCTTCTGATAATCGAACTTCCTCATTAAATTTTCAGTCTCCCATTAAATTTTTTGTTCCATAATTAAAGTTTTATCTCTCAAAATTTTCTCCTCCATTAAAATTTTTTTCCGCAAATGAAGTTTCCCGCTAATTAAAATTAAGTGAAAATTAAAATTTCTTTTCATAAATTAAAGGTTCCTCTCCAATCTTACTTTTCTCCCCCCCCAGTTAAAATCTTCTCTCTACGAGTAAAGTTTTCTCCCCTCCTTAGAGTTTTCTGCCGCCATTAAATTCCCTCCCCAATTAAAACAATCTCCCCCTATTATAATCCTGTCAGTTAAATTTTCTCCTCATAATTAAACCCTTCTCCCCCAATTAAATTTTCTCTCTCAACCCTCCCTCTTCTCGTTCTTTTCCGCCCCGACATTCTGCAAATCCAAAGCAGGAAGTATTCAAAGAATTAATAATTATTTCGATTTACTCTAAATGGAGTTTTTTCCTTGGGGAACTTTCCTGCAGCTCCACCCTCCAGCTCCATCTGCTTTTCAGCCCTTTCCCAACTTTTCCAGCTTTTCTCCTCAGCTGGGGAGGGCAGATTATCCAAAAATGTAAATTTGGGGGTGCAGGAGGGGGTCGCTCTGCTCGGAGGGTCCCCGAGGTGACCCCAGAGCGGCCACGAGGACCCAGCGCGGTTCCCTCCAGCCCTTTTGATCATTTCCTTAATGTAAACCCTTCAAAAATAAGTGTTTTGTAACTAAATCACCCACTGTGGGGTTTAACCACAAAGCCTCATTTATTTTAAATAGTTTTTGAGGTTTTTCTTGCAATCCGTGGCCTGACAGCACCAAAGAAAGGCTGTGGGAAGGGCAGGTCAGCACAGCATCTTCTGTAAGGGTATAAAGGTGACTGTGAGAGGAAGAAAAATAAGAATAAACTTGAGAGTATGGGAAAAAATACAAACTAAAAAAGGAAAAAAAATGAAAAAATCAGAAAAGTAAAAACTAGAATGAAATATAAAGACATAATAAAAAGAAATTATAATAGACTTTAAAAAAAAAGTAATGGCAAATTTTTTCCTACTGGGATTTTGGGGTTATCCTCTTTTATTGTCTTTCCTGCTACTGGAAGAAACTGGGGCAAATTCCTACTTTTTTTTTTTTTTCCCTTTTCTGTTTGTTTTTTTTTTCAGGTTTTGGATACATGAGGAAAAAAAAAAAAAGTATTTTTACCTCTATAAAAAGATGGTGCTGGGCGTTCTGGGACTGGCCCTAAACTGGGATTACCACCCAAAAACGTGAAGAAAAAGGAGGGGGCAAGGTTGGGAATTGGTCATAAAATGGTCCAAGTGTCCCATGGATTTGGGATTCACATTTACTCCGTGGCTTTGCATCCCACAAAACTCTCCCCAGAGAGATTTTTGGAACAACTGGTCACCTCCATTCCCAGGAGAACCCCAAGGCTGTTCCAGGCAGGAACCTGCAGCCAGTGTGGGTTGGAGTAAGGGCAGGGCAGGAGTGGAGACGGGTGAACAACACACCCAGCACCCCCCAGGTGGGACTGTCCCAGTCCTGTTGGGATTAAAAACAGCTTTGCTTCATTTCAGACCCATTTTGTGCCCTGATCCCTCTCCCTGAGTTTGTGGGGTCTGTGCAAAGGTTTCTGTTCCTCTGGCAACGCTCTGCAGACCAAGGGCTGGGGGCACAGGGCACAGTGGGGTTGGTTATTTGGCATATGGGGGGCACAGGGCACAGTGGGGTTGGTTATTTGGCATATGGGGGGCACAGGGCACAGTGGGGTTGGTTATTTGGCATATGGGGGGCACAGGGAACAGTGGGGTTGGTTATTTGGCACATGGGGGGCACAGGGCACAGTGGGATAATAATTAATCAACAAAAAATTACTAATGCATAATTTAATTAAGAATACATTTAATAAGTCGCAACTAATGAAATTATAGATTAGATTTATCTGTGAATAAAAATGAATTATTAAAATAAAAATATTAATAAATAAAATATATAAATATATAAAAGGTGTAAAAATATGTAAATTACTAGGAAAATAAATAACTATTAAAATCACATACTGAAAAGATAATCAAATATTAGAATTAAAGTATTAGTAAAACTAGAATTTTATTTTATATATATTAAATTATATAAATAAATAAAGCAAATTATGCAATGACAATATAATCAAATAATTAGAATTAAACTATATTTTAAAATAGTATTTTAGTAATATTCTAATACAATAACAATATTTTAGTAAGTATAATAATGATAGAATAATACATATAATATGTAATATATTTACATCATAATGTCTATATTACTCCACGTCACTGAAAGGGAGGAGGAAGAAGAGGAGGAGGAGGTGGGGGATGTACCTCCAGGAGCCCTTTCAGCTCCTTCCTCTCTCCCCCCACAGCCCCTTCACACCCCTCGGAGCAGCTTCACCCTCGGCAGTGGCTCTTTGTGGCTCCTGCGGCCGCGGTGACACACGGACAGCGACTCAGAGCCTGGAGGGACACGAGCCCACCCCCCTGCCGGGCTCTGCTCCAGTGTGCCCATCCCTGTCCCCATTGTGCCCCTGTTCCCATTTCTGTTGATCCCATCCCATTCCTGGTTCCCAAAGAGGAACTGCCGGATGCCAGAGGAGGGAAGGATTTATTGCCAAAACAGGATAATTAATTAAAACATTGGGAATAATTGTGGTTCTTGATTTTCAAACAAGAGAACGCAGGAAGTTGATCCATCAGGAAGAGGCACAGGGGTGTCAGGGTGGGTGGAAGCAGCAGGATGAGCTCTGCCAGCAGCTCCTGGCCTTCCTCAGGCAATGGGAAGGGGCTGGATCCAGCTCCAAGGATTGCTTAGGTGGTGATTCCTTCTGGGATGAGAGTGGGGGACAGAGTCACCATGTCCCCGTCCTTATCCCAAGGGGTGAATCCAGCTGTGAAGCCCACGGAGAGCAGGAGCCCCTCTGGAATCCATTGTCATCTTACTCCATCCATCCCACTCAATCCCACTCTGGAATCCCACCTCTATCCCACTCTTTCCATCCAGCCTGATCCTGCTCTATATATCCAGCCCCGATCGCACTCCAGAATTCTGATCCTACTCTGGAACCCTGCCCTGATCTGGAATCCCATCCCAATCCTGCCCCATCCACTATGCTCTGATTCCCCTTGGAATTCCACCTGGATCTCACTCCATATCTGCAGGGGAGCCATCAGTTCAAGCATCTGCTCCTATGGAAAACAGAAGATCCATGAGATTCTGGCCCGGATCACACACCTGGATCCATCCTGGGATCCATCCTGGAATCCACATGGAGAGGATCTGGATCTGTATCCAGACACACTGCTGGTACTCACTGATAGGCGTTGTGTTGTATCCATTCCTCTCCCTCTTCCCTATGGAAATAAAGCAGGATCAGCACCTGTGGCACAGGATCCCTGGAATGCTGTCAGGTGGATCTGTGCCCCTTCCCAACCCCCATTCCGTGAATTACCAGATTGGAGCTTCCAGACACCGAATCCCATGAGGCTGATGATGATGATGGCAGCGATGACGGACAGGGCGACCACCACTGGGGTGGAATTCCAGTTGGATTCTGGCTCTGGGAAGGGTGGGAGTGTGAGGAGAGGAGGGAAACACCCATCTTACTGCTCCACACTCCCAAATTCCCAGATCCCACATTCCACATTCCCAGCCTCACCCCAGGCAAAGATCCCGGGCTCCGGCATCCCGGCGTGCTCCACCCGGCACCGGTACTGCTCCCGCTCCCCCGGCAGCGCCTCGATCCTGGCCCAGCTGTGGAAGGTGCCGTCGCTGTTGGGAACGATCCCGCCCCACTCTGTCTCCTGATCCCGGATTTCATCCCCCTTCATCCAGTTGATCCCGATGATCCCAGGGTAGAATCCATACGCGTGGCAGGACAACGTCAGGATCCCGTGTTCCTCTTTGCCGGACACATGGACATCAGGGGGCTCTGGAATGGGATAATGGTGACATCCAACCATGGAATTCCCACGAGCATGGGGAGGTGATGCGATCTGCCCATGGAATTCCCATAGCAATGTGATGGGGCTGAGATCCATCCATGGAATTCCCATGCAAATTACCACATTCCCAAGTCCTCCATTCCCAAATCCCACATTTTTATGGGAATTCCATCCCCACCTTTGCGCTCCAGCGCCTCCCGCCCGTATCCGACGTATTTCTGGAGCCCTTCTGGACAGATGTGCCCCAGATAATTTGTTATCCTCTCCGCCTCGAACCCTTCGTGTTCCCATCTCCTCTTGGTGACCTGGGCAGCGCTGTCGGCTGCCACGAAGCTCTTGGATCCCAGCTCCAAGGAGATGAAATCCCGCCCGTCGTAGCCATCCCGGCGGGATCCACGGATGGTCCCATCAGACAGGACATCACAGCCAGAAATCCGCTGCCAAGTGTGGAGACCTGGGGGGGAAACGGACCCACAGAGACCCCTGGAATTGTGTTCCAGCCCCACAGAACCCCACCCAGAGTGTGATGGAGTCTTACGCCAGCCCCTTGGATCCCCATGGATTCCCACCCAGCCCCACAGGTAACACCCCAGCCCCACAGATCTCATCCCAGCCCCACAGATCTCCCCTAGACCCACAGATGTCATCTCAGCCCCACAGATCTCCCCCAGCACCACAGGTCCCCCCAGGCCCACAGATTCATCCCAAATTCACAGATCATATCCCAGACCAACAGATCCATATCCCAGCCCCACAGGTCCCATCCCAGCCCCACAAATCCCGAGTCCCACAGATCCCACCCCAGACCCACAGATTGCTCCCAGACCCACAGATCCCATCCCAGCCTCACAGATCCACATCCCAGCCCCAGAGATGCACCCCAACCCTACAGATCTCCCCCAGCCCCAAAGATTCCCCCTCCATCCCAGAGATCTCCCATAGCTCCATGGATGGCATTCCAGCCCCACAGATACAACCCAGCCCCATAGATGCACTTCAGCCCCACAGATCCCATCTCAGTCCCACAGATCCTATCCCAGACTCACAGATCCCTCCCAGTCCCACAGATCCCATACCAGCCCCAAAATCCCATCCCAGCCCCACAGATCCCCTCACAGCCCTAGAAATACCCCCCAGATCCCATCCCAGTCCCACAGATCCACATCTCAGCCCCAGATAAGCACCCCAGCCCCACAGATCCACATCCCAGCCCCACAGATCTCCAGTCCTAAAGATTCCCTCTCAAGCCCAGAGATCTCCCGTAGCCCCATGGATTGCAACCCAGCCCCAGAGATGCACCCCAGCCCCAGAGACCCCATTCCAGCCCCACAGATCCTCCCAGTCCCACATATCTCCCTCAACCCCACAGATCCCTCACAGTCCCACAGACCCCATCCGAGCCCCACACATCCTGCCCCCCGCTGCCCCACAGACCCCCTCCAGCCCAGAGATTTGCCATAGCACCATGGATTGCAACCCAGCCCCACAGATCCCACCTCAGTCCCACAGATCCCCTCCAGCCTGAAAGATCCACCTCAGTCCCTCAGATGTGCCTCAGGCCCACTGATGGTCCCCAGCCCCTCATATCCTCCCCAGCCCCACAGATCCCCTGCCCTGACTTACAAACCCCATCTCCAGCAACACAGATGCCCCCCAGACCCACAGATCCCAGCCCAGCCCAAGATCCCATTCCAGCTGCACAGATCCCAGCACAGCGCCACAAATCCCCCCAACCTTCAGATCTAAGCCCAGACCCACAGACCTCCCCAGACCCACAGATCGTCCCCAGCCTCAAAGATCCCCCTCCAGCCCACAGATCTCACATAGCACCACAGATCCCATCCCAGCCCCACAGATGCACCTCAACTCCACAGATCCCATCCCAGTCCCACAGAGCTCCCCCATTCCCAGCTGCCCCCACTCACCCCTACTCTGGTTGTACCGGCCCCGCAGTATCTCCAGGCCGGTGGCAAACATGTGCTGGTGCCTCTCAGCTTTCTGGGTCTCTCTGTCCCAATATCCCGGCTCAACTCCCTTCTCCATCCACGGCGTCTGCGGCTCCATCCGGCCCCGCTCGCTGTCGAAGCGGTCAATGGGGATCCCATCCAGAAACCCCACGGACATGAACTGAGGGACCCCCGGACTGGGCTCCGACACCGCCACGTACTGGTACCGCAGGGAGTGGAGAACTGGGGGGACACAGAGATTTGGGGGGTCTGGGGGGGTCACCGGTCAAGGAACGGGGGAACTGGGAGAGGCAGGAAGGGGCTTTGGGGATCCCAGGGAAGTTGGTGCAGGGAGTGTCGGTGCCGGGGTAGGGGGTGCAAGGGGGTCCCACTGCACAGGACTGGGGGCTCATGGGGGTCCCAGAGTCAAGGAAAAGGAGGGTACAAGGATTGGCAGAGGTGGGACAGGGAGTCCAAGAGGTTCCTGTGTCCAGGAAAGGGGGATCCAGGGGCCCTCAGGGTCAGGCAAAGGGGGTCACAGGGTGGGGAGACCCAGAATGGTCGAGAAAACTGGTGCAAGGGGGTGTTGGTGCAGGGTAAGGGGCTGTAGGGGGGTCCCAGTGTATGGGAATGGAAGTTCAGGGGAGTCTTGCTGGTACACAGGGGGGTGTAGGAGGGTGCCTGTGCCCAGGAAAGGGGGTACAGGGGGGTCCCAGTGCTCAGTAAGGATGTGCAGGGGGTCCCAGTCCCCAAAAAAAAGTGTTATGGGGGTCTGGGTGCTGAATGAGACACGCAGGGGAGTCCCCATGCCCAGGAATGGGGGTTCAGGGGGTCCCAGGGTCAAGGAAAAGGAGGGATGGGAGAGGTGGGATGGCTGGAAAAGGGCCACAGATTGATACTGGTGCAGGATAAGGGGGGGCCAGAGGGATCCTGGTGCTGAACAAGATGGGATCCAAGGGGATCCAAGGATAAAGGAATGGTGGGTGCAGGGACTGGGAGAGGTGGAATGGGAAGTCCAGGGGTCTCTGTTCCCAGGAAAATGGGGTCGAGGTGTCCCCAGTGTCGAGAAAACAGAGGTCACAAGAAAGGAAGACCTGGGATGGCTGGGAATGGGGGTCCTGGAGGTCCTTGGTGTAGAGGAAAGGAGGGACTTCGGGCTGGGAAAGGCTGGAGTGCGGGTCAGGGGGGCTTAGGATCAAGGAAAAGGAGGGTCTGGAAGAGGTGGGATGGCCAGGAAAGGGGGTGCAAGGGGGTATTGGTACAGGATAACCGGGTATAGGGGGGTCCTGGTGCCAGATGAGGGGGCTGCAGAGTCCTCATGCCCAGGAATGGGGGTGAAGGGGGGTCCCAGTGCCCAGAAATTGTGGCCAAGCGGGTTCCAGTGCCTGGGACCCCCTGCAGGAAGAACAGAGAGTGAAGAACTGGGAGGACTCTGAGATTGGCAGGTTTGGGAGGTCCAAGGGACAAGAAAGTGGAACTGGGAGAGCCAAGAGAGTCAGGAAGAGTCCAAGGTTCAAGTAAAAGGCGGGGATGGGACTGGGAAAGGAGAGAGAGAGGATCCAGGGGGTCCCTGTGCCCAGGAAAGGGCAGTCCAGGGGTCCCCAGTGTTGAGGAAAGTGGGATCTGAGGGCTGGGAAGGGCAGGAATAGGGATTCAGGGGGTCCCAGGGTCAAGGAAAAGGGAGGATCAGGGAGAGGCAGGATAGCTGGAAAAAGGATTGCAGGGGGGTATTTGTTCAGAGTAAAGGGGTTCCGGGGGGTCCTGGAGCCGGGGATGGGGTGCAGGGGGGTCCCCGTTTTCGGAAATGGGGGTTCAGGTGGTCCAAGTGAGGGACAAGATGGTCCAAGGTGTCCCAGGAATGAGGATCCGGGGGGGTCCCAGTGCCGGAAATGGGGGTGCAGGCTGTCCCAGTGCCCAGGAATGGGGACTCAAGGGGTTTCCCGTGGCCGGGAATGGGGGTTGAGGGGGGCTTATTTCCTGGGAATAGGGTTTGGGGGAGGTTCCCTTCCTGGGAACGGAGGTTCAAGGGGGTTCGCATGTCCAGGAATTGCGGTTCAGGAGGTTTCCCGTGCTCAGGAATGGGGGTTCAGGGGTCCCGGTGCCGGCTAAGGAGGGGAGGAGGGGCTGGGGTTCCCGGTGCTGCGGGAGGGGGTGCAGGGGGGTCGCAGTACCTGGGAATGGGGGGAAGGGGAATTCTCCTGCCCAGGAATGGGGTACAGGGGGGTCCCGATGCCCAGGAATGGGGATTCAGGAAGTTCTCCGTGCCCGGGAATGGCAGTTCCAGAGTTCCCCACTTCGAGGGTCCCACTTACCCTCCGTCGCCCCCCCCGGGGCCCCCAGGAGCCCCAGCAGCCCCAGGAGCGGCCCCACACCCAGCGCTGGGGCCATCGCGCTGCTCCGCTGCGGCCCCGCCGGGCCCTGACCCAGACCAGGCCCCGCCCACAGAGCCGCCTCCGGCCGCGCGATTGGCTCCGCTGTTTCCCGATCGCCAATGGCAGCCCGATCCACCTGTGACGTCATCGGTCTCCGGGCAGATCCCGGCGGCGCAGGTTGTGAGACGGGAAGCGCGTGTCCGAGGGAGCGCGGGGGGGCCGGGGACGGGGGAATTCTCGGGAATTCACCTGGATCCCCTTTGGGACCCCTCCTGGGACCCCTCTGGATCCCCCCGGGACACCCTGGGACCCTCCACGGCCACGAATTGCGGGACCCCCGGGCCGGGCTGGGCTGAACTCCCGCGCCCTGCGGTGAAACTCGGCCTTAAACCCGCTGGTTCGGGGGCGGGATCGGGAAAGGGCGGCGGTGCCGGGAAGGGACCGGGACGGAGCGGGACAGGCTGGGATGGACTGGGGTGGACTGGGATACACTGGGACCAGAACTGGGGTAACAGAGATCGTACTTGGAAAAACTGGGACCACGTTGAGGGTGACTAGGGTCATACTGGCATCATACTGGAAGTGACTGGGAGCATTCTGAGGGCAGGTGAGACCATGCTGAGGGCACCTGAGATCATGCTGGAGGTGACTGGGATCATATGGGGGTGAGTGGAGCCACATTGGAGGTGACTGGGAGCCACTGGGCCCATGCTGGGAGTGCCCTGGGCCCCACTGGGTGGAACTGGGTGTCTCTGGCCCAGGTGGGGCTCAGGGTTGTTCTCCCCCAGGGCCCCTCGGGCCTGGCCAGGGCCGCAGTTCTGAGCCAGGGTCGAGCAGGGACCCTCCGAGACCCACTGACACCCCTGGCCCTGCAGAGCCGAGGGACAGGGAATGGCTCAGGGACAGGGAATGGCCAGGGACAGGGAATGGCCAGAGACAGGGAATGGCCAGAGACAGGGAATGGCCAGGGAGAGGGAATGGACAGGGATAGGGAATGTTCAAGGACAGGGAATGGCAAGGGAATAGGGAATGGCCCAGGGATAGGGAATGGTCCAGGGACAGGGAATGGCCAGGGATAGGGAATGACCAGGGACTTTGTTATGGGTTCACCTAGGTGGGCCTAGATTTGGGCTCTGAAGTTTGGACTAGGCCGAAGCTGTCAGCTGACTTGAGCTGGACTGAGCTAACAGCTGACCTCTTCTAGCCAGTAATTTTGTATTCCATACCACATTATGACATCATCTCCAGGGAAGTAGGAACCAGTGTGGGAGTGGATAAGGCAGTCGCTTCTCAGCCCTCCTCTTGGGAGGACGCACGATGCTGTCCCAGGGGGGATGGAGAGGACACAGGCCCACCACTGGCTCACAGGGTACCTCAGGAAAGTAAAATGTGTTGTTCTGGGTCTCTCCTTTCTGCTTGAGTTTGTCTCCCTGGGGAATAAGGTTTTTCTTAAGTAATGTGTAGTTAGGACAGTAGAATTTGTGTGTTCGTTCAGAAGTTGAGGTGGGGAACTTGTTGTTGCAGACTTGTGTGAGTGAATATTTGTACTCTCTTCTAATTGTCTCTTTCTTTCTGTAAAAATATATGTAGTTTTAGTATAAATGCCATCTGAAGTGTTTTTTTCCTTTCCCCTCTCTTTTCCTCCCTTTCCCTGGTGTTAGGAGGGAGGCTTTTCTCTCTGTGCTTGGGGGGGTTGGCAGTTGCTTATCTCAAACCAAGACAACTGTCTGCTCTTTTCTATGGGTCTGAATCCTGGGTCATCTACCGCCACCACCTGCGGCTCCTCGAACGCTTCCATCAGCGCTGCCTCCGTTCAATCCTAAACATCCACTGGTCTGATTACGTGACCAATGTGTCTGTTCTGAACAGGCAGGGGTCACCAGTATGGAGGCCATGCTGCTGAGAACGCAGCTGTGCTGGGCAGGGCACGTCTCCAGGATGGAGGATCACCCACTGCCTCCCGAAGATTGTGCTCTATGGAGAACTCGCCACTGGCTGCCACAAGAGAGGAGCCCTGAAGAGGAGATACAAGGACTGCCTGAAACAACACCTCAGCCTTGGCCATATTGCCTGCCCCAATGGTCCACTGTGGCCTCCAATCGGGATTCATGGAGACACACCATTCATGACGCTGCTGCTTCCTTTGGGAACGCAGCACAGTCAGTCTGGAGGAGAAAAGACAACGCAGACAGAACCGTTCCTTGCCAATATGGCCAAAGGAGACGTTCCCCTGTGCCTTTTGTGACCAGACCTGCCTATCCCGTATCGGCCTTTTTAGCCACCAGCAGCTTGCAGCAAGCGTGGGTAGTGCCCTTCCCAAATCTTTGTTCACAAAGCCTGGCCATGAGAATGCTTTATGCTTCAGGACTGACCCCCAAGACACTCCTTCAATCAATCTCTTCAACAGCGCAAAGTCTCCCTGCTATCAGTCCAAGCTGTCAGTTCTGCTGCCCCTTCCTTCCTTCACTCAGAATGGAAAATTCCATTATTTCCTATTCTTTGTGCCCAAGATGGCCCTGCCCACCATGTCACCCACCAGTCACGGAATAATAGAATGGTTTGGGTTGGAAAGGACTTTGAAGAGCCCAAGACCTTCTGTTCTCTTCTGTTCTCCAGGCTGAACAATCTCAGCTCTCTCAGCCTTCCCTCATGGCAGAGCTGCTCCATCCCTCTGATCATCTTGGTGGTCTCCTCTGGACTCGCTCCAACAGCTCCATGTCCTTGCTGTGCTGGGACCCCAGAGCTGGAGGCAGCTCTGCAGGTGGGGCAACATCCAACCAGGTGTGTTCCAGCAAGGACAGTGTGGAACCTCCTGGAACCAAAGGGACACTGTGACACCACAGAACCTCCTGAAACCAAAGGGGACATTGTGACACCACAGAACCTCATGGAACCAAAGGGACATTGTGAAATGGCACAACCTTTCAAAGCAAGACGGAACCATGGACACTGCAGAATGTCCTGGAATCAAGGAGCCCTTTGAGGCACTTTAGAGGCTCATGGGAACAAAAGAATCCTAGGACAGTAATCAGAGACCAGCCCCTCCAAATGACCATTCCCAGCACTGGTTTGTCACTCACCACTGAGAGGTGGTTTCTTCCTTCACAGAGGGACATCAAGTGACTGGGCAGAAGTGCAAGAGGTCCCAAGTCTTTGTCCCTTCGGGCACAGCATCGTCTGTGCCACCAAGGGCTGTGAGCAGACCTGCTGTGCTGAGGCTCTGGGGCCGCATGGCCTCCTGGCACAGTCCCAGGAAGGCTGGGCACTGTCACCCCTTGTCCTGCCCTCAGCATCACCCCCCATGCCAGTGCCCCTGGCAGAACCCTGAGCAGGACGTGAGGGACAGGATGTGCCTTCCCCGGGCTGGGGGTCAGGGCTGGGCCTTTCTGCTGCCTCCAGCCAAGCCAGGCTTTGCTCAGCACCTGAGCTGCTGCCCAGAGCCTTTGCCTCCCTGCAGTCGTGGCCTCCAAGGATCTGCTGGGATGAGTCCCTAGGGAGGCTTTGTCAGGATTGGCCCTTTGGGGGATCCTTAAAGCTTCAAGGGGCTGCAGGTTTTTCAAGGTGCTTTGGGTTTAGGTTTTGACTTGGAATCTGTGAGAGGTTTGTTCAATCATGGCCTCCATTGTCTCCTCAGGGTCACAGGAAGTTGGGAGGGAGCAGGGGCAGGACAGCTGAGCCCAACTGGCCCAAGGGATGTTCCCTTTGATGCAGGGCCGTGCTCAGGGTGTTAATGGAGGGTTGGTCAGAAAGGGCTGATCTGTGTCTGGGCTGGGCTGGGCATTGGGCACTGAGTGGTGAGCAGTGGAGCAATGGTGTTGTGCATCACATGTGGGGTTTATTTACTTACTGCTATTGTTGTCATGGGTAGCAGTAGTGTGTTCACTGAGGGTTACATGGAACACTCACTGGATCTGTTTCCCTGTGCCTGCTGTAGCCCCTGCAGTTACAGGGCTCTGTTTGCTGCTTCACAGAAAGATTTAGAGTACAATCTCTGGGTGACATGACCCTGGACAGGTCTGTGCTCACAGACCTCCATTTATTGCTGATCCCTGGCATGCACTGTCCCTGCAGGTCCCCTGTGTTCTCCTGGCAGCTCCCAACTTGGTTCACTTAAACATTCACATGCAGCCAGCTCTGTCACCTTCTCTATAGCCACTGAGAGTTTAAAAATGATGACTTGCCATCTCCAAGCTCACTGGCCATGAACAAGCAGTACCTGAAGCAGATCTGAGTCTGTTAAGACCTCACTGGAACCCTGATCTCATCACAATGATCCCCTGAAGAACAAGCAAACAAGGAGCCTCTATAGAGTCTATTCCTTGGCATGTTCTTGAGAGTGACTTTGCAAAAAGCCCTAAGACTGCATGTCTTGAACTAAGGAGAAGCCCTTTCCTGATGGAGCTGCTGTTGTGGAGCCCAGCTGTGTCCGAGCAGTGCCCATGGCCTGTCCCTGCCTGTGAGCCCAGGATGGACATGCAGCAGGTCTGTGTCCCAGCTGGCAGAGGACCAAGGCCTTAGTCCAGCTCAGGGGCTCTGCAGGAGAGTGTACAAGTGGAAAGAGAGCAGGACAGCAAAGGCCCAGTGCTGGTGCTCCCCGGCAGTGCTGCTGTGCTGGGACTCTTTGCCCTTCTCTGCACACATGGAACTGTACAGTAGGTCCCTGAAACTCTCAAATCAAAACCCCTAACCAGCTAGGCAGGGTTATTGCAAGACAGTTTGTTTAAAAATAGAGATAGCACAATTACTCAACTACAGACTTAAAAGAGTAAAATTAATGAAAATAAAAAATTAATTAATGAGAGGATGAATAAAATAATTTAATCGAGCACAACATTATGACAAAAAGAACCCACTGAGCACCAAGGAAAACCTGGGAAGTCAAACTAAGCCTGTCATGAGTTTTATTGTGAACACTGTACAGAAGAAAACTGGCAGGTTCTTGCTGCTGAAAAGCATCCAGTCATCATTTTCCTCAGGGCATCCTTGAGCTCCTGGTTCCTCAGGCTGTAGATGAGGGGGTTGAGTACTGGAGGAACCACTGCATAAATAACTGACAGTGCCAGATCGAGGGATGGGGAGGAGATGGAGGCAGGCTTGAGGTAGGCAAACATGACAGTGCTGACAAACAGGGAGACCACGGCCAGGTGAGGGAGGCACATGGAAAAGGCTTTGTGCCGTCCCTGCTCAGAGGGGATCCTCAGCACAGCCCTGAAGATCTGCACATAGGAGAAAACTATGAAAATGAAACAACCTGATGTTATACAGGCACTAACCAGAAGGAGCCCAATTTCCCTAAGGTAGGAGTGTGAGCAGGAGAGCTTGAGGATCTGTGGGATTTCACAGAAGAACTGGCTCAGGGCATTGCCCTGGCACAGGGGCAGGGAAAATGTATTGGATGTGTGCAGCAGGGAGTAGAGAAAACCACTGGCCCAGGCAGCTGCTGCCATGTGGGCACAAGCTCTGCTGCCCAGGAGGGTCCCGTAGTGCAGGGGTTTGCAGATGGCAACGTAGCGGTCGTAGCACATGATGGTGAGGAGATAAAATTCTGCTGACATGAAAAAGGAAAAGGAAAAGACCTGTGCAGCACATCCCATGTAGGAGATGGTTGTGGTGTCCCAGAGGGAGTTGTGCATGGCTTTGGGGACAGTGGTGCAGATGCAGCCCAGGTCTGTGAGGGACAGGTTGAGCAGGAAGAAGTGCATGGGGGTGTGCAGGTGGTGGTCGCAGGCTACGGCGCTGATGATGAGGCCGTTGCCCAGGAGGGCAGACAGGAAGATGCCCAGGAAGAGCCACAAGTGCAGGAGCTGCAGCTGCCGCGTGTCTGCCAATGGCAGGAGGAGGAACTGGTTGATGGAGCTGCTGTTGGACATGTGCTGCCTCTGTAGGTGGGGCACTGTCCAAGGAGAAAATAACAGTGACAAATCAGATGAGATATTTCTGAAAGAGTCAAAGCCATTTCCCAATACCCCTTTCCCTTCTGCTCACACTCCCCACTTTTCCTTTTTCAGGAAAATTTGCTTCATATCCATGGCTGGAGCCCTGCTTGGTGCTCACTACATTTCCCAGGAGGAGCAGCCCCTCTGCCCACTGGCTGTGAGGGTCAGCCCTGCTCTGCTCCAGGGGGGTCATGCCCATGATGGGGACTGAGCCCATCCTGGTGTTCAGCTGTGTCAGATGAAACTGCTCCTAAAGCAAAAGTTCTCATGGGCATCTGCACTCCCAGTTTTGAGAAGATTTCAGGATTCCAGAAGACAGTTCAGAGGTTTGGGTGTTTTGTTTCTGACTCCCCTCATCTTCCCTATGGAGTTTTCCTGGATGTCTGAACCCCTCAGCATTTGTGCTGCCCTGAGGAAGAGCAGAGCAGGGCTTCCCAAACAGGACCATGTCTGTGGCTTAGTGCAGAGTGAGGGGAGCTGCTCTGTCCCTCTGTCTTCTTCCAGCTGCCCTGGACTTGGGCCTTCCTCAGAGAGAGAGTGATCACACTCCCATTTTTGTCTGAAAAGCCATCAGACACTGTTGAGGGCAGAGAGATCCATCACAGACCACTCAATGTCTCAGCCTGGCTCAAGGTCTCAAGGACACACATGGCTCATCTCACCAACTCAACAGCATTTCCTGGGATGGGCACAGCATCTCTGCCCCTCTGCATTGGGGATTTCAGATAACACCATTGTGCTATGAAGGTGATTTGCATTCTTGAGGGCAGCTCCCAGCTTGGAAGGACATCTCAGAGAAGAGCCAAGTGTCCTGACAATGGGGTTTGATTCTGGGAAACATACCTCATTCTCCAGGCACACAGAATTCACTACTGACAGCCCCACAGCTCAGAGGAGAATTGGAATGTCTCATTCCCAGGGACCCACCTGCCTGAGGGGGATCACAGGATCAGTGATTGACTCTGTAGCTTGAACTCCTATTCCCAGTGTACCTGACTGAGAGAAGGAGGAATCAACCCCAGTAACATGGGCAAGTTGAGAAACAAGCATATGCTTAGTGAGGGTCCAGCTGGGAGAAGCCAGGGCAGAACCAGGTGGGCACTCAGGGCAGCGTCACCCTGAGCCAGCAGTGCCACCTCCCAGACACCAACAATGCCAGGTAGTTCTCAGCCCCTGTGCAGCTCCTCAGTGTTCCCTCTGCATGACAAGCCACCAGGTATGTGGCTTCAGAGCCTGATAGAAATCCCTCCTTTCAGCTTCCCCATGAAGTATCCCCTGGAAAATATCCTGGAGTGCTCTAGTTCTGTAAGCAGTCCTCACCTATGAAACTCTCACTTGATAGCTGAATAAACCTGCCCTGCCCTGCCCTGCCCTGCCAGGGTTTGCTCTTTCCACCCACAGCCTCTCCCCCAGCACTGAGGGAGCTCCCCAGAGCAGCTGAGAGCTGCCCCTGGCACGTGGCAGAGCTCCTGCCCTGGCACAGCACCCTGGGGTGCAGGACCCTGCTCTGCAGGACAGTTTGGGACAGCCTGGGTGGCATAGCCTGGATTCAAACCCTGCAGCCATCCCTGGGAGGAGGGAACCCTGCTGGGATATCCCTGGGATGGTGCAGCAGAGAGTCCCTGCTTTGCAGCCTGTCCTCCTCTTCAGCACCAGAGAAACTGTGATATCCCACATTAGAGACCCCCCAGGCTGTGGGATGTGCCAGCGTTGGGAGATCTTCCCACAAACTGCACATACATTGCCCTTCATGCAGACTTACCTTCTGAAAGCCTGGAAAGATTCCTCTTCTGTGGATCTTCCTCTCAACTTTCCTCACACCCCAGACTGTGTGTAACCTCTCTCTGCCCTGCTTTTCTGCCCTCGGTGTGTGCAGGCAGTGCCCTGAGCCCTGCTGGGCTGTGCACAGGAGCTGCTCCTGGGCAGAGCTGTCTCTCTGCAGCGCTGCCCGCTTGCCAGGAGCTCCCTGTGTGCCAGGAGCCCGGCCCAGCTCAGCAGCACAGCAACAGCCCAGGGCATTTAATGGCCCTCTGGGGGGTTTGGTGCTCAGTCCCTGAACATCAGACCCTGAGGAAAGGTGCAGGAAGCTCATGAGAAAGCAAAGTCAGAATCAAACTTTAAAGTTTCTTTTGTTGTTAATGGGTCCCTCTGAGGGACATAACTGAGAAAGTGTCCTGAGATTCCAGTTAGAAAACAGAGAGACAATGATGACAAATATGGACTAGGAAAGAAAGGTCACCCTGATGCTGAGGAAAGTAAGAAGCATTTCATTAACCCAAAGGTCACAGCCATGACCCCCAGGCCCTGGGAAGAGAGATCCTGTCTCTCCCTCATTCCTCAGGGCACTTCCTTGGGCACCGGGGTATGGGATGTGGAATAGCAGGGACAGGAGGATGGGGTGGCACCTCCCAGGCTGCTGAGCAGGGACAAGGAGGCAATGAGGCCCCAGGGCTGCAAGGCTCACTTGTCTCCTCATGCCATCAGGGGCACACACAGCAGCCATGGCCAAAGGCCTGCACAACTTGGCTCTCTTGGGGCCTTTCAGCTTCTGCACATCCCTGTCTCCTCTCCAGCCCAGGCTGTCCTACGGTGTCCATGCCCTGCCCCTTTCCCTGCAGGCTGTCGGCAAACCCCTGGCTGCCCCACCTCGCTGGCCCCTTCCTGCACTGACATCTCTCCCTCCTCCCTGGCTCTGCCTTGGAGCACAAAGCCTTGGACTGATCCAGACTCCTTCAGGGGGATGTGTTGCACCACAGCACTGCCCTTTGGGGGTAATTCCTTTCTCCTTGTGTGCAGTCTGGACCTCCCCAGTTTCCCTTCAAGTCCTCTCAGGCTTCTCCTGTTCTTTCCTCAGTCTCCACACCACTGGGCCCAGGGCTTGGAGGATTCCAAACCCCTTCATATGATATCTCTGGTATTTAGCCATGAAAATGTTGTGCTCTTAGTGCAGGAGAGACAGAGTGACACTTTTTGCCAAAGGTTCTATTGGCAAAACAAGGCACAGGAACTGGAACTGAATGAGGGGAGATTTCCATTGGATGTCAGGAAGAAATATTTTGTGCTGAGGGTGGCAGGAACCTGGGCTAGGTTACAGAGTAAGTGGAAACCCCATTCCTGGAGCTGCCCAAGGTTTGGAATTTTGTACAGCCTGAACTTGTGGAAGGTGTCCGTGGCTAATGCAAAGGTCCTTGGACTAGTGTCTGGTTTAGGTCTCTTCCAATCCAAACAGTTTATTAGTCTTTTATTCTTATATGCCCAACTCCTTCTCCAAAGGGTTGCAAATACCTACATGCACCATGTTGGCATTTTAATGTGACCTAATCCCCAACACTCCATGAAAATGGAAAAACAGTCCTTTTAGGGACATGAATTTCAATGACTTTGGAGGAACCTTTCAAACCTCAAAAGTTAGAAAGGAACTAATAGAGATTTCCAACATCTCTGCATGAAAGGCTCCCCAAGTGATCAGTGACAGCCCCCAGGATGGCCTTGCAGCAGAGGTTGGGGGTTTTCTCACTCACGTACTGAGACTCAGGATGGGCAGCCAGAAAGTGCATTTAGAGACTGTACAAGAGTTGCCATGGGATGTCCAGGAAATGACCAAAGTTATTTGTGGAGGAAGAGCCATGAGAAAACAGAGAAAAAAATGGATGAAAGAAGCTGAACATGTTTAAAGAGGTGGCTGGTCAGTGCCTTTCCCTCGCCATGCCCTGCAACTGACTCCACTGGCTGTTCCATTTTCCTAATCCCTCCATTGCCAGGAACTTTCTGGGATAAGAGATCTCTGTGCTCTGGGTATGGAGGGAGATCCAAGTGTCTGCCACTGGAGTGGAAGCCACAAATCATCAGATCTTGTGTTCTTTGGGGGCCCAGACACTGGTGAGACTGGTGTGTGTGCACAGAACACTGGTGGGTGTGTGGGTGGGTGGAACCACCAGGGAACATCAAACCAGAGTAACCAGTGAGTGGCAGAGGCCTGGGAGCCCCTGTCTGAGATCATCTCCTGGAGGGATCCACATTGTCTGGGTGTCTCTGGAGCTCTACATCTTCTCCTGACATGGCAGAGCACACAAACAGCCCATCCTTGTGTCCCTTTCCCCACTCGCTGTGCTTTGGTTTGGCCCAGAAGCCTCCCGAGGTCACTTCCAGGATGAGTCCCTGTGCATTTCCCTCCCCCATGGACCTTCCCTTCCTGATGCAGCATCTGTGGGGCAGCAGAGCTGGGTCAGTGCAGGGCCAGGGCTGGCTGTGACAGGGGCCATGAAGCCACTGCCAGGAGGTGACAGCAAGGAGAATCTAAAAAATAAATATTAAATATGGTGACTTTGTTTTTTGAGGGAGGGAAGGCTTGGCTGGAGCTGGCATGTGAAGAGGATGAAAGACAAGGGGTGTTGGGAGAAACAGGGAATGTTAAACCTGGGTATGAGGAAAAGATTTTTCCCCTGTTTCAGGGCCAGTGCAGAACAGGGTGGCCACAAGCCCAGGTTGCCTTCCTGCCTGCCAGGGTTGGTGGGGCTGTGTGACAGAGCTGCCCCCAGAATCAGAACCTGGGGGGGCTCTCCCACCTGCCCCACTCCTTCTCCTCTCCCAGATGGAATTTCTGTTGTGTGGGTTCCCTGATGTGCTGGATGACCTCACAATGCTCCCTGCCCAGAATGTCTCCTGAGGGCCACCCAGGCTGCTGCAGTGGAAGTGACCTCACAACCACCACGTTCCAGCCATATCTCCTTGGCCTGAGTCTCCTCTTTCCTCTGCCACCCTCAGGTCTGTGCTTAGATTGTAGGAAATGATATAACTTTTCTAATACCATAATAGTTTTAATTAGCCTTTTAATGAACTGCTTGAATTAAAGACAAGTTGTGTGTTGGGCCTTAAATCTCTTTCAGCCAGCACTCAGCAGAATTTAACCTACCACTGTGAGAACACAGCTTGGGAAAAGTACTAATTCTCTAAGTTTTGTTAAGTGAACCTTGATATGCTTTGATGAACAAAGTCTGGGATAGAAAGATGTGCTGTTGATGTTGGACATCTGGAATGCAGAATTTATGGACAACAAGGACTTGCAGAAACCAGTAGATAAAGAAGATGAGTAACAAGGACTTAGTAGATGTGATGGAAAATCCCAACGAGGAGAAAAAGACTAAAAGTATGGACTAATTAGCATAGAGAGGGAGAAGGCCATGACCAATAGAAGATAAAAATTAATTCAATATTAATTCAAAATAAGTTCAATAAAATTATGCCATTTAGAACCAATGAACATTGATTTGTTTGCTAAGAATTTATAAATAGGTGAAAAAGTGATGTATTGGTGTCTGTGTGAAAGGATTTCTGTTGGACACACAGAGAGCACTGGGAATAAAGTGGTGCCTTCCTTTCTAACACCAAACATGCAGTGTTAGGGGGTTTTATTACCCCAATCATTTCAGAGGGGTTTGGCAACAGCATGAGCAGGTTTTGATTAATATCTTTTCTCCAAGTTGCTGGGGCCCAATTGCTTCCCCATGAGGCTCCTGTAGCAGAAGTGGCTTTGCAGAGCCCAGCAAGAAAGAACACCCTTAACCAGCAGCTCTGCAGTGCTGCCCACCAGGCTGGGCTGGCAAGGGAGGGCTCCTGGCCATGGACTGGCAGGACCTGCTGCTGCCAAGATGCATTTGGGGTTTCAGGCTCTCCCTGGCAGAGGTGCAACCAAGTCACTCTGCAGTTGTGCCCGTGGCCTTTGATGTGCTGGGGCTGGCCTGGGGCTTTTCCTGCAGTGGGATGTGCCCTGGTCCTGGCACAGGAAAGGCAGTTCCTTCCCCAGCAATCTGCTCCTTCTGCGTGTCAGGTCCCCACTCACTGCCCCTCACTCTGCTCAGTGTTTGCCTTGGCTTGTGGCTGCATTGATCAGATCTGCTTGAGTGTTCTGAGGCACAACCCAACACCTACTGCCTTCTGCACCCACAGCATAAGAAATGTCATTTTCTATGGGGCTGGACCTGATGGGTGTTTGCATTACTGACTTTAATTTCCACTTTTTTGAAAATTACCTTTTCCCCAACTGGGTCAAGATGTTGGGCTCTTTCACAGTTGCCTGAAGTAACTCAGAATCATAGAGTGTCCTGAGTTTCAGGGACCTTCAAATATCATCTAGATCCAACCTCTGTGACATGAACAGGGGCACCTTGCACTAGACTGTGTTGCCCAAGAGCTCTGCCCAGCCTGGCCTTGAACACTCCAGTGATGGGGCATCCACAGCTTCTCTGGGAAACCTGTGCCACCACCCTCAGAGGGAAAGATTTCTTCCTAATACCTCATCTAAACCTTCTGATTCAGTCATTCCCCCTTTTCCTGTCACTCCAGGCCCTGGTAAATAGTCTCTCTCCATCTTCCTTTTTGTTCTTCAAGGTACTGAAAGGCCACAGTTAGGCCACCCCAAAGGTTCTCTTCTCCCAGCCAAACAATTCCAGCTCTCTCAGCCTTCCCTCATGGCACAGCTGCTTCATCCCTCTGATCATCTTGGTGCCTCCTCTGGACTCGCTCCAACAGCTCCATGTCCTTGCTGTGCTGGGACCCCAGAGATGGAGGGAGCTCCGCAGGTGGGGTCTCACCTGAGAGGGCAGAATCCCCCTCCCCTGCTGCCCAGGCTGCTTTGGAGGCAGCCCAGGACACCACTGGTCACCACTTGCCTTGCTGACCAAAGATCCAGTAACACATCCCGGCTGGAAAGGCCTCCTATTTCCTGGGTCGGGAAGATTCCCCCCATGCATTCCAGGAGTCTCCTGCAGTGCCCAGAGCCCTCTATGCTGCTTTCCCAGGAGATGTCAAGCAGGTTCCCTCAGCAGGACAAGGCCCTGTGATCTTGATGCCTCCTGTGAGGTCCAGGTGAGAACATTCCCACCTATTTCTTCTAAACCAGAGTCACACATCCTGTACCCTGGAGGGGATGGAAAGGAAAAGTGATTTGATGATTTAGGGAGTCTTACAGGAAGCCACTGTAACAGATGTGTGAGATAAGTGCAAAGCTGATCATCCAAACCCCAGGGGTGTCACTGACACTGGTCACTGCTCCCCTGTGTCAGGTGAGAGAGCTCCACCTCAGAAACCTCAGGGAACTCCTTGTGTGAGGTGGGGCAGGGGCAGTGCTGGGCAGGAAGGGTTTAACTGGGGCACTGGGAACTTTCCCTTCCAGAGGGAAGAAAATGATAAGCTTTTAATATTCTTTTTAGTTCTCCTCCTTGTGTTACAGGGACACAAATTCCTGATACTCTTATGTAGTTTCCCTGGGACCCTCTGCCCAGGCTCCATCTGCAGCTCCAAAGGGCTCCTGATGTCCTGCAGCTCCTCTGTGACAGCTGCCAGTGCCAGGGAAGGACCTCAAATACACCTGAACCTCCAGCAGAACTGGGTACTGATGGTCAGTCAGTGCAGCTCAGCCTGAAACCCAAACAGTGTTCTTCAATATCTTGATTTTTCAGTAACTCTTTCTATCAATTGAAATGATTCAATACCTTCAATGAAATGTCAGTGCAATTTCTGCCATGTCAGAATGTGAATTTTCAGGATGTGTGTTGATTGCAGGAGAGGATTTATCAGAATCATAGAGGTGATGAGTCATTGCATCAGAGAATCACTTGGGTTGGAAAAGCCCTCCAAGGTCACCGAGTCCAACCATAACCCAGCACTGCCAAGTCCACCAATGTCCCCAGGTCCACATCCCAGGTCCCTGGGAGTGTTTCACTGACAACAAGGAGAATTTTGGGTGGGCACCTTTACACACACAGATATTGTTGTGTTCACACATCTCTGCCTGTGTTTGTGTGTGTGAATTGACTGTGATGTGAATGTTGTTATTGTGAATCTATAACTGAGTCACTGTTGAGATTGCAGCAAATTCTGTGTAATCCCTTGATAACTGTTACATTGGTCAATGATTAAGTGCTATTAATCCCTTTATCCCCCTTTTGTATGCAAACCCTTTGCTTTCTGACCCTCTTCCATCCCAAGTCTCTGTAAATCATCCCCTTTCCTTCAAAAATATATGGGCTTTTTGAGGTTCACTTTGAAATTTTCCTTCTTATATAAACTACCAAACTCCAATTACTAAAGGTCTTTAAGAGTTGTAGACAAATAAAGGAAGAGAAATATTTTTTTCTTCTGTGTTTTAATGAGCCCCACTGTGTATTTGGAGATGAGTCCACGATTCTCAGGAAGTGCGAGAAGACTGAAAAAGTGGCTCAAGAAGTCAGAAGCAAAACTCCAAGTCCCCTGAAGCATCAATGGGTCCCACTGAGGGCAGGCACTGACAAAGCCTCCCCAGGGACTCCTTAGAGCAGATCCCTGGAGGCCCTGATTGCAGGGAGACAAAGGCTCTGTGCAGGCACCTGCAATGCTGAGAAAACCCTGGGCTGGTTGGAGGAAGAACAAAGGCCAAGGCCTGAGCCCCAGGCACTGGGACAGCAGGTCCTGTCCCTCACAGGTGGCTCAGGGCTGTTTGTGGGGCAGTGGGATGGGAGGGGGAGGAACAACAAATATCAAAACGTGTGCAACCTGTTGCAGCCCCTGATTCAGGTGGGTTTGGAGGACCACCTTACAGGTTTCATTTTCACCTTAAAAGGACATGTTTCCAGCCTCAACCAATTGGAGTCAGACCACCGCACCTGGGGCGGGGTCACTTGAGGTCATATATACCTGTGTTTTTGAATAAACTTGGGATTTGCTTGAACATCCTATTGGTGTGTGCGGTCTCACTAGTGCCCGGTTTGCAACAATTGGTGCACCCTCGATGTGATTTGAGGACATGGAAGCCACCTGCAGACCTGCCTAGAACCTTAAGTGGTGGCCCCCAAGAGCTGCTATGCCCCAGTTTTTTTGGGTGCTTTGTGGAGAAGCCTCCGAGAGCTTCTGTCTCCTGTAAACTTGGGAGTTTTGTGTAGTGGCCCTGAGAGCTGCTGGAAGAACGTGGACTGAAGGAACCACGACCTTCGAACCGGTGAGTTAAAGAAACATGGGAAATTCCAACTCGACTAAAACGAACTTATTGCTTGATAAATTTGAAAATCTAGCTCGTGTTACAAAAACAAACATTGAAAGACAAGCATTACAGGAATTTCTGGATTGGTGCTTCACTTGAGGGTAGCTAACAGATGCCAATTCCACGCTTTCCATAGAATTGTGTGATAAAATTGGGACAGATTTGTGGAATTTAGTGCAAACTGCACCCGAAGAATTTTTACAGCTCATTCCGTCATATGCAGATGTAAGGAAAATGCTGTTAGAGGTAGAACGAGTCTGTAAAATCCTCGAGCAACCGAAGAGAAGGGAAAAAAGTCAGCTTCTACAGAGCAATTTTTCCCCTGAACATCCTTCTGCACCGCCGTGGGCACCGCTGCTTGCAGAAACGCCGCCGTGGTACCCTTCGGCATCGCCCGTGCCGCCTGCGGGACCCCCGCTGCGGTACCCACACGAGGCACCGCCCGCTCCCGCTCCGGAAAACCCGGCAAGACCACAGCAACGATGGAATCAAAGCTTTTCCACGCCGTTCGTCGCCGTAAAAAGCCAAGAAGTCGTCTTTGCACCGCCTTACAACTACCAAGAAACAGCCTATGCACAGCAAATGAGGCCACCAGCTGCCGCTGTAGAAGCGGCCGGACCTCAGCAGCAACCTTGGAACCCCACGAGACACGCCGCAGAAAACCAAACCGTGAGTGACTTTTATTTAAATCCCAACTCCGAGAAGGCGCGATGGGGAATGCCCTCAGCCGAGAGAGACATGTGGAGGGGGGGACAAACCACATGGAGTTTCTCTCTCCCTGTCCATCCACCTTCGGCGCCGGCTCCGCCGCCGCCGCCGCCAATGCCCTGCGGGTACCTCGGGGCTGGAGTCGCCCCGCCGCCGCGCTCCCCGCCGCCCTGCGGGTACGCCGGAGTCGCTCCGTTGCGGCAAGAGGCGGCCGTGGGAGACATTTCGGCAGGACTCGAAACCGCGTGGCCAGGAAAACAAAGAGACCACGTGATGGCAAAGCCCGCGAAATCAAACAAAGGAACAGCGCGCCCTTACCATGAGGTGCAAGGACCGCCTGACCCCCCTCCCTACTGCCTGCCAATCACAGCGCATGCGCCAGGCGCGGGTATGCCGCAGCCTGCAGGGGTCAGGGGAGGATCAGTTCCCGTGCCACCCCGACCACCTCCTGCGTGGATTGACCGCGTCATGGAGAGGGGAGAGACTCCTCCCCAGTGGAGCGGAGCCACCGGAGCTCCCCCTGGTCGTTCCCTTCACTGTGCGCCAACCACAGCGCGAGCGCCCCGAGAGCGAGTTCCCACAGCGCCAGTCGCGCAGAACACAAGCTCTGCAGCACCAGCGGGGACCCTCTCCCCGATAGCCGTGCGCTGCCCGCAGCTGCCAGCACAGGCACCGGAACCCTCAGCACCCGCAGGGACTTGCCCCGCGCCAGAAAACTGGCACCTGCAGTCTTCAACAACAGCGCAGGAAGAAGCCTCTGTTTGGGACATGCTGGGGGGAGCTGGGAATCATGATGTAGTAAAAAAGGGATTTGAAAGATCCAAAAATGCTGCTTTAGCTGTCTTTTCTAACCTTCCTAAAACAGGGAAGCCTCTGGTAACTCAAAAGACCATTTCAGAAGCCTTCACAGCTATGGTGAAGCCAGATGGAAAGCATCTAGCCACCATAGTTCAAAGGGTAGTTAAATCCAGAGAGTATCTAAGTGTATCTCTTGCATTTGTAACTTGTCTTGTTGCTGTTACTAATCAAAATGTATGGATAATGCTTTCTCAACAGGCAAATCTAAAAAATTTCTGCTCAGATAACATGGTTAAAGCAGGAGAACCAAACAAAGTGTGCCTTATAGGAATACCTTATCATAACATCAAAGATTTCATTCCTTTTGGTATTGAGGAAGCAAAAGTGTCCTGCAGTGGTACTGGAGAAACCATAGCAGACATCATATGGCAATTGAATACTTCCTTAGAGAGAGATCCGCAAGAGCTAAGGTTAGTAGGAGCTCTCCCTGGAAATGAGTCATGTGTTGAATTTCACCCTGTGCATTCCAGTGTATCTGAATGGTCAAACAAACACTGGTCACAGCAATATTTTCCTGTGGGAAACACAGATGTCACTCCTCATAATAAGAGTTACACCAATAGCAGTTGGTGTTGGAATGTTATTAGTTCACAAAATACAAGTTACCCCAAAACAAGATTGGTTCACACAAAAGGTAACCAGAGAAGAGCGTTGCCTCCTGGATATTTCTTAATTTGTGGTAATAGAGCATGGCCTGAAATACCTGCCCAGGCAAAAAGTGGACCTTGTTACTTAGGCCAGCTGACCAAATTTACACAATCAATACAAGAGCATGTTAAGTGGTCTAGTCCTCAAGTTGAGGAAAACACCATAGAACATTGGAGTGATACAGGAAATTTGCTAGAAGCAGTTTTTTCCCCAGTTGGTGTAGACAGAGCATTACGTTTAGTGCAAATGCTTAACTACTGGGTGCAGGAGCAACTAAACATCATTGCCAAAATGCTTAATGATTTCTCAACAGATGCTGATAGGATAGAACAAGCAGTATTACAAAACAGAGAAGCCCTAAGAGTCTTGTTGATGATTCATGGTTACCAATGTGATGAGTTTAAAGGAATATGTTCCACAGAATTAAGCAAACACTCCAAAGAAGCACAAGCAGTGAAAAATAATCCTGACAAGCTACCTATATTTTGAAATTCTGTTAACTTTCAGTTAAAGTGCAGTTTTGAGCTTATTGCACTGCCAAGTTGCCCAGCAGGCTGTAGGGATAAGGACACCTGTCCCCTCAGCTGCTGAACATTTTCTGCAGAATGTAAGTAGTTATGTTTAGCCTTTGTGAATTTCCTCTGTGAATTCACACTTGTTTACTGTTTTACCAAGAGTGTATAAGGACTAAAAATCAAAGCTTCATTCTCAAACCTCTGTGATGGCCACACAGAAGTTCTGAGAATGGACCTTGAACATAAGGAGATTTAGCTCAGCTGGACTGAACTTGCTTCTTTGCTAAGGGAAGTCACTCTGCACTCTTGGACACTTTCCACAAAATTTAATAAAATTTGTAGTTTGTTTACAGTGGTCTGTGCGGTGACGACTGCACAAAAAGACCACAATTTCACGCATGAAAGAAAAGTTTCTTGTTTTGCACTAGTTGTAAGTTTCAAATTCCAAACATACGTGTCTTACTCATGTATTGGTTTGTGTTAGCTTACAAAGGTTACTGTACCTCCTTCCAAAAGTCTATTTTGAAAAGAGAGGGGGAGGTAGGGATGTGTAACCTGCAAATACACTGTTAAGTCTTGAATTAGCAAAATTTAAGACTTTCAAAATGTTATTTCTCAATTTTCAAAATTTTCAGCCTTTCTGTTCAAGTTGCAATATGCATGATGTGTATTATATTGTTTGCATTTTTGCTTTGTTCTTTGAAACAAAAGGGGGGGATGTTGCAGCCCGATTCAGGTGGGTCTGGAGGACCACATTACACGTTTTGTTTTCACCTTAAAAGGACATGTTTCCAGCCTCAACCAATGGGAGTCAGACCACCACACCTGGGGTGGGGTCGCTTGAGGTCATATATACTTGAGTTTTTGAATACACTTGGGATTTGCTTGAACATCACATTGGTGTGTGCAGTCTCCCTAGGCGCTGGTCGGCAACAGAGCATTGTGAGGTCATCCAGCACATCAGGGAACCCACACAACAGAAATTCCATCTGGGGGAGCTGAAGGAGTGGGGCAGGAGGGAGAGCCCTCCCGGGTTCTGATTCTGGGGGCAGCTCTGTCACACAGCCCCACCAACCCTGGCAGGCAGGAAGGCAGCCTGGGCTTGTGGCCACCCTGCTCTGCACTGGCCCTGCAACTGGGGAAAAATCTTATCCTCATCTCCAGGCTGAACATTCCCTGTTTCCCTCAACACCCCTTGTCTTTCATGCTCTTCACATGCCAGCTCCAGCCAAACCTTCCCTCCCTCAAAAACAGTCCCCATATCTAACACTTTGTTTGCAAACTGTCCTTGCTGTCACCTCCTGGCAGTGGCTTCATGGCCCCTGTCACAGCCAGCCCTGTCCCTGCACTGACCCAGCTCTGCTGCCCCACAGATGCTGCATCAGGAAGGGAAGGTCCATGGGGGAGGGAAATGCACAGAGACTCATCCTGGAAGGGACCTCGGGCGGGTTCTGGGCCAAACCAAAGCACAGTGAGTGGAGAAAGGGACACAAGGATGGGCTGTTTGTGTGCTCTGCCATGTCAGAAGATGTGGAGCTGCAGAGACACCCAGACAATGTGGATCCCTCAGGAGATGATCTCAGACAGCGGCTCCCAGGCCTCTGCCAATCCCTGTTTGCTCTGGTTTGATGGTCACTGGTGGTTACACCCACTCACCCACCCACACACCCACCAGTGTTCTGTGCACACACACCAGTCTCACCAGTGTCTGGGCCCCCAAAAAACACAAGATCTGATGATTTTGGGGCTCCCACTCCAGTGGTTGGCACTTGGACCTCCCTTCAAACCCAGAGCACAGAGATCCCTTGTCCCAGAAAGTTCTTGGCAGTGGAGGGATTAGGAAAATGGAACAGACTGTGGGATCAGTTACAGGGCACAGCCAGAAAAAGGCACTGACCAGTCACCTCTTTGCACATGCCCAGCTCCTTCATACCCTTTTCTCTCTGTTTTCTCATACTTCTTCCTCCACAAATCACTTTGGTCATTTCCTGGACATCCCATGGCAAGTCTTGCACTGTCCCTAAATGCACTTTCTGGCTGCCCATCCTGAGTCTCAGTACCTGAGTGAGAAAACCCAACCTCAGCTGCAAGGCCATCCTGGGGGCTGTCACTGATCACTTGGGGAGCCTTTCATGCAGAGATGTTGGAAATCTCTATTAGTTCCTTTATAACTTTTGAGTTTTGAAAGGTTCCTCCAAAGTCATTGAAATTTATGTCCCTAAAAGGACTCTTTTTCCATTTTCATAAATTGTTGGGGATTAGGTCACATTAAAATGCCAACATGGTGCATGTAGGTATTTGCAACCCTGTGGAGAAGGAGTTGGGGATATAGGAAAACAGAATAATAAACTGTTTGGGTTGGAAGAGACATAAAATAGCCACTAGTCAAAGTGCACTTCAATTACTCAGGGACACCTTCCACAAGTTTAAGTTTTACAAAATTCCAAACCTTGGGCAGCTCCAGGAATGGGGTTTCCACTTACTCTGTAACCTGGCCCAGGTTCCTGCCACCCTCAGGACAAAATATTTCTTCCTGACATCCAATGGAAATCTCCCCTCATTCAGTTCCAGTTCCTGTGCCTTGTTCTACCAATACAACCTTTGGCAAAAAGTGTCACTGTGTCTCTCCCGCACTAAGAGCACAACATTTTCATGGCTAAATACCAGAGATATCGTATGAAGGGGTTTGGAAGCCTCCAAGCCCTGGGCCCAGTGGTGTGGAGACTGAGGAATGAACAGGAGAAGCCTGAGAGGCCTTGAAGGGAAACTGGGGAGGTCCAGACTGAACACAAGGACAAAGAAATTTCTGCCCAAGGGCATTGCTGTGCTGCAAGATATCCCCCTGAAGGAGTCTGGATCAGTCCAAGGCTTTGTGTGCCAAGGCAGAGCCAGGGAGGAGGGAGAGATGTCAGTGCAGGAAGGGGCCAGCGAGGTGGGGCAGCCGGGGGATGCCGACAGCCTGCAGGGAAAGGGGCAGGGCATGGACACCGTAGGACAGCCTGGGCTGGAGAGGAGACAGGGATGTGCAGAAGCTGAAAGGCCCCAAGAGAGCCAAGTTGTGCAGGCCTTTGGCCATGGCTGCTGTGTGTGCCCCTGATGGCATGAGGAGACAAGTGAGCCTTGCAGCCCTGGGGCCTCATTGCCTCCTTGTCCCTGCTCAGCAGCCTGGGAGGTGCCACCCCATCCTCCTGTCCTTGGCATTGCACATTCCACACCCCGGTGCCAAAGGAAGAGCCCTGAGGAATGAGGGAGGGACAGGATCTCTCTTCCCAGGGCCTGGGGGTCATGTTTTTTGGCTTTGGGTTAATGAAATGCTTCTTACTTTCCTCAGCATCAGAGTGACCTTTCTTTCCTAGTCCATATTTGTCATCATTGTCTCTTTGTTTTCTAACTGGAATCTGGGGACACTTTCTCAGTTATGTCCCTCAGAGGGACCCATTAACTACAAATAAACTTTAAAGTTTGATTCTGACTTTGCTTTCTCAAGAGGTTCCTGCATCTTTCCTCAGGGTCTGATGTTCAGGGACTGAGCACCAAACCCCCCAGAGGGCCATTAAATGCCCTGGGCTGTTGCTGTGCTGCTGAGCTGGGCCGGGCTCCTGGCACACAGGGAGCTCCTGGCAAGCGGGCAGCGCTGCAGAGAGACAGCTCTGCCCAGGAGCAGCTCCTGTGCACAGCCCAGCAGGGCTCAGGGCACTGCCTGCACACACCGAGGGCAGAAAAGCAGGGCAGAGAGAGGTTACACACAGTCTGGGGTGTGAGGAAAGTTGAGAGGAAGATCCACAGAAGAGGAATCTTTCCAGGCTTTCACAAGGTAAGTCTGCATGAAGGGCAATGTACGTGCAGTCTGTGGGAAGATCTCCCAACGCTGGCACATCCCACAGCCTGGGGGGTCTCTAATGTGGGATATCACAGTGTCTCTGGTGCTGAAGAGGAGGACAGGCTGCAAAGCAGGGACTCTCTGCTGCACCATCCCAGGGACATCCCAACAGGGTTCCCTTCTCCCAGGGATGGCTACAGGGTTTGAATCCAGGCTGTGCCACCCAGGCTGTCCCAGGCTGTCCTTCACAGCAGGGTCCTGCAGCCCAGGGTGCTGTGCCAGGGCAGGAGCTCTGCCACCTGCCATGGGCAGCTCTCAGCTGGTCTGGGGAGCTCCCTCAGTGCTGGGGGAGTGGCTGTGGGTGGAAAGAGCAAACCGTGGCAGGGCAGGGCAGGGCAGGGCAGGGCAGGGCAGGTTTGTTCAGCTATCAAGTGAGAGTTTCATAGGTGAGGACTGCTTACAGAACCAGAGCACTGCAGGATATTTTTCAGGGGATACTTCAAGGAGAACGTGAAAGGAGGGATTACTATCAAGCTCTCAAGCCACATGCCTGGTGGTTTATATTGCAGAGGGAACTCTGAGGAGCTGCACAGGGGTTGAGAACAACTACCTGGCACTGCTGGTGACTGGGAGGTTGCACAGCTGGCTCAGGGTGAGGCTGCCTTGAATGTCCAGTGAGCTGTGCCCTGGCTTCTCCCACCTGTATTTCCTTGTTTCTCAACTTGCCCATGTTACTGGAATTGTTTCCTTGTTCTCTCAGTCAGACTCACTGGGGATGGGAGTTCAAGCTACATAGTCAATCACTGATCCTGTGATCCCCCTCAGGCAGGTGGGTCCCTGGGAATGAGACATTCCAATTTTCCTCTGACCTGTGGGGCTGTCAGTAGTGAATTCTGTGTGCCTGGAGAATGAGGTGTGTTTCCCAAAATCAACCCCATTGTCAGGACACTTGGCTTTTCTCTGAGATGTCCTTCCAAGCTGGGAGCTGCCCTCAAGAATGCAAATCACCCTCAGCATAATTGTGTTATCTGAAATCCCCAGTGCAGAGGGGCAGAGATGCTGTGCTCATCCCAGGAAATGCTGTTGAGTTGGTGAGATGAGCCATGTGTGTCCTTCAGACCTTGAGCCAGGCTGAGACACTGAGTGCTCTGTGATGGATCTCTCTGCTCTCAACAGTGTCTAGTGGAATTTCAGACAAAATTGGGAGTGTGATCACTCTCTGTCTGAGGAAGGCCCAAATCCAGGCCAGCTGGAAGAAGGCAGAGGGACAGAGCAGCTCCCCTCACTCTGCACTAAGCCACAGACATCGTCCTGTTTGGGAAGCCCTGCTCTGTTCTCCCTGAGGGCAGCACAAATGCTGAGGGGTTCTGACATCCAGGAAAACTCCACAGGGACGATGAGGGGAGTCAGAAACAAAACACCCAAACCTCTGAAACTGCCTTCTGGAATCCTGAAACCTTCTCAAAACTGGGAGTGCAGATGCCTATGAGAAGTTTTGCTTTAGGAGCAATTTCATCTGACACAGCTGAACACCAGGATGGGCCCTGCCCCCACCATGGCCATGACCCCCCTGGAGCAGAGCAGGGCTGACCCTCACAACCAGTGGGCAGAGGGGCTGCTCCTCATGGGAAATGTAGTGAGCACCAAGCAGGGCTCCAGCCATGGATATGAAGCAAAGTTTCCTGAAAAATGAAAAATGGGGAGTGTGAGCAGTAGGGAAAGGGGTACTGGGACATGGCTGTGATTATTCTCAGAAATATCTCATCTGATTTGTCACTGTTATTTCCTCCTTGGACAGTGTCCCACCTCCAGAAGCAGCAAATGTTCAACAGCAGCTCCATCAGCCAGTTCCTCCTCCTGCCATTGGCAGACACTCGACAGCTGCAGCTCCTGCACTTGTGGCTCTTCCTGGGCATCTCCCTGGCTGCCCTCCTGGGCAACGGCCTCATCATCAGCGCCATAGCCTGCGACCACCACCTGCACACCCCCATGCACTTCTTCCTGCTCAACCTGTCCCTCACAGACCTGGGCTGCATCTGCACCACTGTCCCCAAAGCCATGCACAACTCCCTCTGGCACACCACAACCATCTCCTACACAGGATGTGCTACACAGGTCTTCTTTCTATTCTTTCTTATGGGAACAGAGTTTTTCCTCCTCACCATCATGTGCTACGACCGCTACGTTGCCATCTGCAAACCCCTGCACTACGGGACCCTCCTGGGCAGCAGAGCTTGTGCCCACATGGCAGCAGCTGCCTGGGCCAGTGGCTTTCTCAATGCTCTGCTGCACACAGCCAATACATTTTCCCTGCCCCTGTGCAAGGGCAATGCCGTGGGCCAGTTCTTCTGTGAAATCCCCCACATCCTCAAGCTCTCCTGCTCACACTCCTACCTCAGGAAAGTTGGACTTCTTGTGGTTAGTGTCTGGTTAACTTTTGGTTGTTTCATTTTCATAGTTTTCTCCTATGTGCAGATCTTCAGGGCTGTGCTGAGGATCCCCTCTGAGCAGGGACGGCACAAAGCCTTTTCCACGTGCCTCCCTCACCTGGCCGTGGTCTCCCTGTTTATCAGCACTGGCACATTTTCCTACCTGAAGTCTGACTCCATCTCATCCCAATGTCTGGATCTGGCCCTGTCAGTTCTGTACTCGGTGGTGCCTCCAGTACTGAACCCCCTCATCTACAGCCTGAGGAACCAGGAGCTCAAGGATGCCCTGAGGAAAATGATGACTGGATGCTTTTCAGCCGCAAGAACCTGCCAGTTTTCTTCTGTACATTGTTCACAATAAAACTCATGACAGGCTCATTTTGCCTTCCCAGGTTTTTCTTGGTGATCAGTGGGTTCTTTTTGTCATAATGTTGTGGTCAATTAAATTATTTTATTCTTCCTCTTATCTAATTAATTTTTTATTTTCATTAATTTTACACTTTTAAATCTGTACTAGAGTAATTGTGCTATCTCTACTTTTAAAAAAACTCTCTTGCAATAGCCCTGTCTAGCTGGTTAGGGGTTTTTGATTTGAGACTTTCAGGCACCTACTGTACAGTTCCATGTGTGCAGAGAGGGGCAAAGAGTCCCAGCACAGCAGCACTGCCAGGGAGCACCAGCACTGGGCCTTTGCTGACCTGCTCTCTTTCCACTTGTACACTCTCCTGCAGAGCCCCTGGGCTGGACTAAGGCCTTGGTCCTCTGCCAGCTGGGACACAGACCTGCTGCATGTCCATCCTGGGCTCACAGGCAGGGACAGGCCATGGGCACTGCTGGGACACAGCTGGGCTCCACAACAGCAGCTCCATCAGGAAAGGGCTTCTCCTTAGCTCAAGACATGCAGTCTTAGGGCTTTTTGCAAAGTCACTCTCAAGAACATGCCAAGGAATAGCTTCTATAGAGTCTCCTTGCTTGCTTGTTCTCCAGGGGCTCTAAATCTGAGTGTGAACCAGCAAACAGAGCCCTGTAACTGCAGGGGCTACAGCAGGAAACAGGGAAATGATCTGGTGAGTGTTCTGTGTTCTCAGCAGCATGGCCTCCATACTGGTGACCCTGCCTGTTCAGAACAGACACATTGGTCACGTAATCAGACCAGTGGATGTTTAAGATTGAACGGAGGCAGCGCTGATGGAAGCGCTCGAGGAGCCGCAGGTGGTGGCGGTAGATGACCCAGGATTCAGACCCATAGAAAAGAGCAGACAGTACAATGGCTCTGTAGACACTGATCTTTGTACTTTTCTTCAGGTGTTTATTGGACCAGACTCTTTTATGGAGTTTTCAGAAGGCTCTGTAAGCCTTTGCTGGCCTGTTGTCTGTCTCTTTGTCAATCTTACTGTCTAAGGAAATGATGCTTCCCAGGTAGGGGAACTGCTGGACTGACTTAAGCTCTGATTCGCAAGAGAACTGTAGGGAACAGAACAAAGGACTCCATGGAACTTTCCTTGACCTCACCAAAGCTTTTGACACTGTGAGCAGAAAAGGGCTGTGGCAGATCTTGGAATGTTCAGGATGTCCCCCCATGTTCCTCCAAATGTTCATCCTGAGGATCCTGACGATCAGCATGGACAAGTCAGATCTGGCAATGCACTCTCTGAGCCCTTTCCAATAACCAGTGGTGTGAAACAAGGTTGTGTTCTTGCACCAACTCTATTGACAACCTTCTTCAGCAGGATGGTCCAAAGAGCCACGGCAGAGCTCGATGAAGAAAATGGCATCTCCATCCGATATCGTACCGATGGAAGCCCATTCAGCCTGAGGCGACTGAAGGCCCACACCAAGCCCCTGAATCACCTTGTCCAGAGCTGCTTTTTGCTGATGGTGCCGCCCTCGTTGCTGACACAGAAGCAGCTCTGCAGCGCTTCACATCCTGCTTTGCAGAGGCTGCTGAGCTTTTGGGGCTGGAAGGCAGCTTGAAGAATACAAGCTGCACCTCAGGAAGTCTTCCATCAGCCCCACATCACCGTAGGCAAATCAAGCTCAAGTCAGTCCAGCCGTTTGTCTTCTCTATTGCAAAATTTAACCCCAGAACTGCTCCAGAAACCCTCTGTGTGAGCATGTCCTGCAGCACTGGGTATTCCTCCTGCAAATCCCCTGGGAGGGAAGTTCTTTGTGATTATTCCATGTCTGTTTAGTGGCACACAAACTGCCCATCTTTGTGGCTTTTAGGGGTTAGTTATGTTATTACAAGCCAGTAATAGAGCATAGAATGAACTTGTGTAAAGCAAAGAAACATCAGGGGTGGCAGGTCTTGCATTCAGCCCCTCCTCTTTCCCACCTGTGTCCATCCCCCAAACAGAGATGGGGCTTTTCCCAAGGGCTTGGCTCCAGGCTCCAGCACTGGGACCAGTTTGGGGCCAGGCAGTTTTGGGGATGGGTTTATTCTCTTTATTTCTCCACATTTCCCACTCTGGTGCTAGCACAGAGGCTCAAGCCCAGTTCTCATCAGTTCACTTGTGATGCTTCTGATGGCCAGGGAAGCTTCCAGGGCCTTGTACCTTTCCAGGCTTGTGGTCCAGTTGTCCTCAGGCTCAGAAAAGTAACAGCATTTTCCTTGGAAACCAGGCCAAGTGTCTGGGCACACACAGCAGAATTCCAGTTGAGGGAAACGGCATCTCCAAGGAATGAAATAGAGAAAGCTGAGGGAGACACATGGGCAGCCCTAAAAAGCAGGAAAATGGGATAAATTTATTGGCATTTTTCCTTGCAGCTGCAAGAGAGAAACTGGGGATGATATTCCTGTGATAGAGTGAGGAGCAGATGCCTGGGCCACAGTTTAGGGCAAAAAGGGAGTCACCCCAAAGGGTGCTTTGCCTGGGGAGCCTGCCTAGATGCTGGGAAAATCCTGGGATCCTCCCATCCCCTAAAATGGAGGTGCCTGGCCCGGATCCTCCCCACGGGATGCCTGGGTGGGACCCACCAGTCAGGGCCACAGCCAGGCTGAAGCTGAGGCTTCCCAGGAACACACTCAGAGGGAGAACACGCACCAGGTGGGATGTCTGCCATTCTGACCCTGGGGAAGGGAAGAGCAGAACAAGGCTGGGCTGGGTCCTCTCCCCTCTGCTTTGGGCTCCCTTGCTGGATCCTCAGTCCATCCTGAGTCTCACCCAGGACAGGGATCTTCTTGGGGCTCAGGAGGGCAAGAGAGCTGAGGCGGGTGTTTCACAGGTACCAAGGTGTGTCTGAGGACCTGGAGATGGATCTTCAGCCTCCAGAGGTGACCACAGCCTGGAATATGAGTGCTCCACACCAACCCCAGGGCTCCATCCCCATCCGACTGGTGCTTCCCAAGAGAGTGATGCTCTTCCCACCCCTTGCCCTCGCCCAGGGCGTTGGTTTTCCCAACATTGCCCCATTTGGACTGTTCCTCGGGATCACTGCAGGGGTTCAACGCTTCCTCTTGGCCTGAACACTTTGTCTCCTGGGTTTCTTTTCCCTTTGTGGCAGAGAAGCCTCAGAGCCCAGGGCTGGCGTTCCCGGCCCCTGCAGGTGAATCCTCTGGGGCGCCTGTGCCAAGGCAGAGGCTGAGGAGACCTGCAGGCAGCCGAGCCCCCGCGTGTGCCACATCCCATGGAGCCAGCACAGCCTGGCTGGGGCTCTGCAGCCCCTGGGCTGGAGGGGCAAGAGGCACCTCGGGAAGCCCTGGCAGGGCAGGGTTTGCCCTGAGCTGAACAGACATTGCTGGGAGGAGGTGGCAGAAAGGACAGAGGGAGGGGAAAAGGCAGGGGAGGGAAAGAGAGGAGAGGGAGAGAGATTGAAAAAGATCAAGAGGCAAAAAAGACAAATAGAGAAGAGAAAAAGACAATTTAAATTTTAAAGAAATAGAAAAGTCACTATCTGCTCACAGTTCAAAGGGAGCTGAAATTTTTGCGAGGGCACAGGAGTCTGTTCAGGGGCAGGAGCTGCTTCTTCCAAGAGGAAGGAAACACCTGAAAGGATCAGAGCAGAGTTTGTGCTTTGACACCCCTTTCCCAGAACCTGCAGGAGGGAAAGAGCTGAGCCTGAAATAACAAGCGTTCTGTTGAGCTTTAATGTCTCGTAGCTGCTTGCAAGCTTGTTTAGCTTTGTTTGCCAAGATGTAGAAATGGTAAAAAGCTTTGCCAGTTGGTGCTGGATTTGTGAAGCAGCCCCGGGCCAGCTCTGCAGTAACAAAGAATCGATGTCTGTCCCGAGTGTGTCACTCTCGGCCTGTCACACCCGGGAAGGAACGCGATGTTTGCGGCCACCCCCGAGGCACAAACTCGCTCTGAGCCCACCGGGGGGTCCGCGGGAAGGAGCGGGCAGAGAGTCGCTCCCTGTGCGGGGTCTGGGGAGGGGACACGGGGGGACATGGGAGGATACGGAGGGGACACAGGGGGACATGGTCCCTCGGGAGGGGACATGGGGGACTTGGGGGGACACAGCCCCTAGGGAGGGGACACTGGGGCCGAGCCCCCCAGACCCCGCTCCTGCCGCCCCCACCCGCACCAAGCCCCGAGCCCCAGCAGGGCTGCAGCCCCAAACCAGCTGGAACCTTGGGGTGGGAGGGCAGCCCTGAAGCCAGGCTTGCTATAGTGGGACTTGCTGAGAGCGACTTAGAAGGGTTTGTTCATTAGGAACTGCCCTGAACCCGGGGAAAAGACAAATGTTTCCTATTTTTCTATCAAAGATAAGCAGGAGACAGGAATTTCTGAACAAACAACAGTAAAAGGATAAAACAAATTTTTTTTTAACCAAACAGAGTTTTAGATAAAGAAAACCTTGAAAGAGTTTAGTCCTGCATTTGCAAGAAATAAATCAAATCACCTCTCTGTCCCAGAGGCTGCACCCAGTAAACAATGTCTAGTTAGAAGAAAAATACATTGCCAAAAGACATTCAGTCTTTTAACCATTTGCCTAAGCCCTAAAAATGTGTGTCTCAGGTGATTCACAAGATGTTTGTGTAGCTTGGAAGGATGTGCAGTGATTGATGTCACTCAGATGGATCTGCACCACGGAATGTCCGGTGTCCTCACTGAAATTCCCCTCCTGAACCGGCCCAAATTTGACTCCTGGGGAGCTGCATCGTGTCAGGCACAGCCCCTGTGCCTGCCCACGGTGTCAATAAAGGCACTTTGGCTCACAGTGCGGCCCTGGGTGGGTTGCTGTGACTCAGCCCCACAAACCAGGGCTGTGCCCTCGGGCGCTCGGAGCTGCACCAGGGGGATAAAGGCCCCCGGCCCCCCCGGTGCCCCCAGCAGTGGCTCTGCCCCCAAGAGCGGGGCTGTGCCCCCCAGAGCGGGGCTGTGTCCCAGACCCCTCGGCCCATCCCGGGCTTGGGGCTGAGCGCGGAGCAGGCGCTGAGCTGCTGGATCTGTCTCGGGGCTCAGGGGGACAAGGGGGTGTCACACCAGTGGCACAAACAAGAGATGAGTGGTGTGTGTCAGTCCCTCCCCCTCGCTCTGTCCCTCCCCACTGCAGCCTTTCTGCCAAAGCCCTGAGGATGCTGTGCCGGGCCCTCCATCCCACGGCCCGGGATAAGGGAGATTCCAGCCCCTCCTGGGCTTTCCTGCACTGAAAGAGCCGCACCGGGGGGTCTCTGCTGCCCCATGTCACCCAAAGAGCTGCCCCCAGGGCCGCAGTTTGGGGCAGGACTGAGGGCTCAGGGACTGCCAGAGCAGATCTGAGCTGGGAGGGAAGCACAGACAGAGACTCACATGTGGGAGTATCCCAATAGAAACCAATTATCCCAAAATATCCCTGAATTCATTTCACAGTAACTCTGATCCCTCCCCCAATATAGGAATTCTCCCAGAATAACTGAAACCTCCTGGAATACCTGATTCTTCCCCAAAACAACTTTCATTCTTCCCCAAATACTCCAAAAATACCTGAGGTCTCCCAGATATTTCTGAATTGTTCTAAAATACCCCTGAACTCCCCCAAATCCCCTGAACTCTTAAAGAACTCTCAATCCTCCAGAAATACATCAAATCTCACCAAATACTTCTCAATAAGCTGCACCCCCTTAAACTGCCACAAAACATGCAAAGACCCCCCAAACACACTCAGAGCCCACCAAAGTCCCCACCAAACCCCCTTCTGGGGGAACCTTTAGGGGCACTGGTGGTGCTGGGACCCTCCTGACTCTGGGTGAGCAGCTCTTGGGTGAGCAGCGTGGGGGGTGGGAGGAGGGGATGGTGGGAAAGGTCTGAGGGGAAGGGGATAAAAGGGGTGGTTGGAACCCCACAGTGAGCGAGAGGGGAGTGGGACCCCTCTGAAAACAGAGTGGTGCTGGAAACTGAGGACTGGGAACAACGGGAAAAGGGATGGGAGAGGTCAGAAAAATGGGGAAAAAGGGAGGGGTGGACCCCCAAAACTGATCAGGAGGTGGATGGACACTGGGGGGATGAGTTGTAAGGGGTGGGAGAAGAGGGAAAGTGTGAGCTGTGACCCCCAAACTGATCTTGGGGGGGCCTGGGGATTGAGGGGACAATGGGAAAGGGGAGGAATAGGCAGAAGGGTGGAAAATGGGGATTGGGCTGACAGGATGGACAGTCCCATGGGGGTCTTTGGGCAGAGGGGGGATTGGAAAAGGGGGCTCTGGGATGGCTCTCTGAGCTCCCAATCTGCTGTGGGGTGCTGGGGCTGCTGGAGAGGGGGGGCACCCTGGGGCAGGGGGGAAAATGGAAGGCTTAGGGTTTATTTATTATTACAAGTGATCAGATAAAAGATGTCAATCAAAATTATTTACTACACAATATAAATGCTAAACCTACCAGTAGTATAGTGTGAGACAGGACAGTGCACCATCCTAAAGCAACTGATGAAGCAATTCTACTAAAGCTATCACAAAAGAAAGAATTATTAAGTAGAGATCAATGGAACTCGCCCAGCCCAAGGGACCTCGGGAGATCTCTGCTCTCAGCCTCAAGGAGTGACCTTGGTGGGGGTTCCCACCCTAAGGGAGGAATCTTCACACACACACCCCAAGAAGGGATATGTTGGAAAAACCTGCCCCTGTGAAAGGGGACTGGACCTTTAGAGTATAAAGGGATTGACTGACAGTCATTTGACTCCTGGGGTTGCCTCACCATCAGGATGTTAATCTGGGGTTGAAACCTGAGTGGAGTCCCCTCAGCCAACCACTGACACATTTGCAAACAGGGCATTGTTTGCTTGGACATTCAAATGAGGGACGCCCTGGCACAGGTCTAAAGCCATCAAATCCCCTCATCCCAAAGGATTTTCAAGGTCAGTTCTGTGTCCTGATGGATGTTCCTCCCACTCTGTTCACCCAGGTGCCTACAGGGAACCAGGAGGATGAGGAGACCACCAGCCAGGTGTTTTCCCAATGTGAGTCACCAGGAATGTTGGTCACCAAGACTCTACCCAAAGTGGGTCACCAGGTCTTTACCCAACATGGGTCACCAGGTCTGTGCTCAATGTGGGTCACTGTGGATCATTCAACATTGGTACTCCAATGGGTGATGGAGGTGGAGCAGCAGACGAAGCTCTTCCCGCAGTTGGGGCACTCTGAGGGCTTCCCTTATTGGTGGGTTCGTTGGTGTTGGGTCAAGTTAGAGCTGTCAGTGAAGCTCTTCCCACACTCGCCACACCTGTAGGGCCTCTCCCCAGTGTGGATGCCCCGGTGGGTGACAAGGTGGGAGTTTTGTTTGAATCTCTTTCTGCAGTGGGTGCAGCAGAAGGGCCTCTCCTCTGTGTGTGTGCGCTGATGTGAGAAGAGTTGTGAGCTGGTCCTAAAATTCTTTCCGCACTCCGAACACTTGTAGGGCTGTTCCCCAGTGTGGATCCTCTGATGGCAGATCAGCTCAGAGCTGCAGCTGCAGCCCTTCCCACATTCCCCACATGTGTAGGCCCATTCCCCACTGTGGATCATTTGGTGGCGGATCAGGTGGGAGCTGAAGCTGAAGCTCTTCCCACATTCCAAGCACTTGTAGCGTTTCTCCCTTGAGTGAAGTCGCTGCTCCATCACTGGGTCGGAGCACCTGCTCAAGCCACGGCCACCTTCGGGGCACTGGGTTGGATTTTCCTCCTCAGAGCACCCAGGTCTAGTTTTGGAGAGTCTCCTCCTGGCAGATCTCCGTGGATTTTCCTCCCCACTCACTTCCTGCACCCTGGAGTCGTTCAAAACAGCCTCTGCCAGCAGGTTCTGCCAGGGGGATTTGTCCTCTGTGCTCTCCGTGCTCAGCTCGGGGCCTGGGGCAGGAAGGAACAAGGACAGGCAGGGCATTTGCCTCCGGCCCACAGGGAAGGCCAAGGACATCCCCCCAAACCCGGCCCCGGCAGGACGGCGTCGGCAGCGGGGTTGTCCTGCAGCCGGGGCCATGCTGGGCTGGAAGATGCAGCACAAGAGAGGGGCAAAGGGGCACTGACTTCCTCCTCACCTGCCTGGGGGTTCCGGGGCATCTTCCTCCTCCTCCCAGCCTCCTCCTCCATCCTGACAAGCTTTGGGAAGGAGAAATCATGTTTTCTGGGGAAAAATAAGGTGTGAGTGCCTTGGGTTGGGGGTTCCTCCTCCCAAAGACCATCTCTAGAACTCACTGAGCTTCCTGTGTCCAGAAAAATCTCCAAAATTCCAAGATTCAGCCGAGAAAACACTGAAAGGAACTCCTCCTCTCTGGCCTCTCCATTTTGGGGTTCTGGGGGTACCCCCTGTCCTGGCTGCTGGGGTTCTCCTGTCTGTTCAGTGTCCTCCCTCTCCAGGCTGCCGGGGCTCCAGAAACCCCTGCCCGGCCATTCTCAGGTTTCCTGTCCCCACACCCCTTAATTCTGTGACTCCAGGAACACCCTGACCCCCCTTTCCCACCCATCCCACATTCCCTTTTCCTTTAACCTGCCATCCCCTGGACTCCCCTTTTAGGGGCACAGGGACCCCCTGGACCCACCAACTACCTCTCCCCACCCCAGTCCTGCCTGTCCTTCACCTTGGCACCCTCCTGATCGCCCACTTCCCGGCACTGGGATCCCCCTGCACCCCCTTATCCTGCACCAATACTCCCCTGCATACCCTTTCCTGGCCATTCCACCTCTTCCAGGTCCCACACCTCCTGTGCTGTTTTTGTATTTTTCACTCTGGGACCCCTGGAACTCCCACTCCTGAATTTCCCAGACCACAGACTCCCCCTTCCCTTTTTGGAACACTGGGGGACCCTTTCAATCCCTTTCTCTGGACACTCTGGATCTCCCTACCCCATGATTCCCCTTTCCCCGACCCATGGACCCCCCTTTCCTGGGCACAGATTCCCCTGGACCCTCCATTTCCCTTCTCCAAGCTGCTACATCCCCCCTTCCTTGGACCTCTGGCCCCATGAAAACCCCTTTCCCCAGCTCTGTGTCCCCCCTGCACAACAAAAGATTCAGCCCCAAAAAAGCCTCCCAGAAGTTCCTGCTCTCTGATCTCTCCACTTTGGGCTCTGGGGGGTCTCCCCTAATGGGCTTGCTGGGGGTCCTACAGGTATTGGGGGTCCCCCCTCTCCAGGCTCCCTGTTTTACTGTCCCAGGGGGGTCTGTGAGCACCCCGAGCAGAGACTCAGGGCAGAAGCCGCCCCTGGGACCCTCGGCATTCCTTGGAGGGGTTTGGAGGGCCCTGGAGTTGTTTTGGGAGGTCTGGGAGGGAGCTTTGGGGGGATCCTGGGATAGTTGGGGTAGGTCTAGAAGCGGTTTGGGGGACCTGGTGTGGTTTCGAGGGACTAGGAGAAAGAATAGGGGGGGTCCTGAAGAGGTTTAGGAGGGTCTGGGTGGGGGTCTGGGAGGAGGTTGAGAGAATTTGGGCAGGTCTGGGTGCCCTAGAAGGGGGTTTGGTGAGTCCTGCGGTGGTTTGAGGGGTCTGGGAGCTGAATTTAGGTGAGTATGGGGGCATTTTAGGGGTGCTGGGCAGTTTAGACGGTCTGGGAGAGGTTTGGGGGGTCTGGGAGGGGTTTAGGAGATCTCTGGGGTGTTTGGGGCGGCCCGGGGTGTTTCAGGGGCTCCGCAGAATTCAGGACGGGATTTGGGGCATCCTGGGGCTCCAGGGCAGTTTGGGGGGTCCCAGGCGGTGAGTTAGGGGGGTCTCAGGGGTATTTTCGGGGGGGATTTGGGGCGTTCTGAGGCGCATCCCGGGGTGGGGGGAGGGGCTTACCCGGCTCCTTCACCGTCACGGCCAACACGGCCCCGGGGGGGTCCCGGGGGGTCTGTGGGGTGTGGGTGGGTCGTGAGGGACCCCCAAAACCCGCCCCGAGTCCCCGAATGCCCCCGAAATGCTCCCAAATTTTCAGAAATTAGCAAAACTCGCCGCCATTGCTCAACTCTCCAGCAGTGCCGTCCAGTCCCGCCCTCCGTCTGCGCCGCCTCTGATTGGGATGCAGCGGGCGGTGGCGGTTCATGGAGTCCAGCACTACATTTCCCGTCAAGCACCGCGCCCCTGCTCTGGCCAATCACAGACGGGACTACAACTCCCGCCCCCCCCGCGCCCAATCGGGTCGGTCCCACCCCCGTTGCAGCCCCCCAAGTGTCCCCCGGACCCCAAACTGCCCCAGAAGGGCCCCAGGACCCCCAAGTGCTCCTCCAATACCCACTCAGGACACCCAGATCACCTCTCCGGACCCCCAAGTGACCCTCAAGTTCATCCAGGACTTACAAGTGACCCCTAAAATCCTCTTTGGACCCCCAGATTCTGTCCCTGGACACTCGAGTGACCCCCAAGGGTCCCCTCGGACACCCAAGTTCTTTCCCAGTGCCCCATAAATGCCCCTCACACCCCAATGGGACCCCCAAGTGCCCCCCAAGTGCCTTCCAGGCCCCCAAATCCACCCCAACCTCCCCAAAGCCCCCCAGCCCCTCCTTCCCATGGGCCCTTCCCGGGATTTGGGGCTCCAAAGGGACATTTTGGGGTTGGGGGGGATTTGGGGACACTTGGGGGGCTGGTGAGTTGGGGAAGGGATTTTGTGTGGATTTGAGGGAATTCAGAGTGGAATTCAGTGGATTTGAGGTGAAATTAGGAGAGGTTGGGTGGAATTAAAGGGATTTGGGATGGAATTAAATAATCCTTATGTGAAATTAAGGGGATTTCTGTGGAACCTTCAGGATTTGGGATGAAATACTTGGGATTGTAAGAGGGATGAAGGTATTTTTGAGTGGAGGTCAGAGATTTGGGATGGAATTATGGATATGTTGGGTAGAAATAAGGAACTTTTGCATGTAGTTAAGAAGATTTGAGGTAAAAATAAAGAGAATTGAGAAATTTTAGGTGAAATTAAAGTAATTTTTGGTGAAATATGTGGGATTTGGGAGGTTATAGATGGAATTAAGGGAACTCTGGGCAAAAATAATGGAGATCTTCAGGAAAATTAAGAGGATTTGGGGGTAAATGAGAGGAGTTTTATGTGGAATTAATAGAATTTTGGGTGGAAGACACGGGAGATCTGGGGCAAAATCAGCAGGACTTTGATGGGTTTATAGAGATATGAGTTGGAATTAAAGCAACTTGGAGTAGAACCATTATGGTATGAGGTGAAAATCAGGGTACCTTTTGGTGGATTTAAAGGAATTTTGAGGGTAATTATGGGATTTTGTGTGGAATCCTGGGGATTTGGGGTAAAACTGGGGGGATTTGAGGTGAAAGTCCGAGGAGTGTGTTTGTTTTCAGTGGTGAAACTTATGAGTTTCAGATTGCAGGAAAAAGAGAGGAAAAATCCCTCTTGCCTGTGTTCAGCCAGTTCTCAGAGCAAAGCAGGTCCCAGTTGACTGATAAGAGACATGATGGGGCTGGGGAGGTGTGGAGCAAGGTTGTCCCCACTGTCAGACCTCAAAGGATTGCTCTCCAATTAGTCCAGACCTTTTCAGGAGGGAACCTTGGTCAACATCAATCAGAGAATGCTGCAATCACCTCTTCTCTAAAAAGAAAAGTAATTATCCATATCATTTAAAATAGAAATGCACATTTGTTAGAAGCTCTTTGAAATCTTTCTTCAAAACTGTATTAGGGAAATTACTTAATTAACTCTCCTTGATTAGAGGACAAACTCAGAAAGAGCCATGATCTGGTAGGTCTTGCTTTATCTTAACAAGCCCTGTGGTGCATTTGGTGCTGAGCCCTTGAACCTCAGGTACTGAGAGGAGATTGCACAAACCTTTGCATAAGTCAAAGCCAGAAGAAAATCACAAAGTATCTCAAAGCACTAATGGTCCCACTGAGGGCCATTCCCAATACAGGCTCTTCACTGACTGGTAGGAGGAGATAATTGGAAGCCTTGATTGAACAAACCTCTCATAGACTCAGTTTCAAAAGGAAAGGGAAAGTACCTTAATAAATATTGAGTCCCTTGAAGCATTAACAAGCCTCACCTTGGGCTGTTACTGACAAAGCCTCTCAAGGGACTAATTAAAGCAGATCATTGCAGGCCGTGATTTCACAAACCTCTCACAGACTGGGAGTCAAAAAGAAATACTTCAATAAGCTTTGAGTACCTTGAAGCATTAATGAGCCTCACTGAGTGTTGATACTGACTAAGACTCTCAAGGGACTTGTTAGAGCAGATAATTGGAGGCCTTAATTGAACAAACCTCTCAGAAACTCCAAACCAAAAGCAAAACTAAAAGTACTTGGAAAAACCTGCAGTCCCTTGAAGATTTAAGGATCCCCCAAGGGCCATTCCTGACAAAACCTCCCCAGGGACTCGCCCCAGCAGACCCTTGGAGGCCACGACTGCAGGGAGGCAAAGGCTCTAGGCAGCAGCTCAGGTGCTGAGCAAGCCTGGCTTGGCTGGAGGTAGCAGAAAGGCCCAGCCCTGACCCTGTAAGGGGGGTACGTTTAATTTAGATGATCAGTGGAGCACAGAGGGGTAAGAAAGTTTTTCCTGAGAAACTAGAATGTACATGTTTGGAAACTAGGCAGAGTAGTATACAAAGTAACTGTATAACACCCGAAGTTCTCCATTATCAAGGCCGTTTTCCTCTCTGACCTGGGCACACGCATGAGAACACACTGGTGAAGGTTGTCCAGTGGGGTGAGGAAGCTGATGATGTGATGAAAATAATGTGGGCAGGAGTCGTACGACCACTGCCCAACAGGCGACATGTGCAGACTGTTGCCACTTATGCAATGAACAGGCGGTGTTTGGCTGCCTCCCAGGCATCACCTTACACTGTGTCCTGGCCCTCTGCAGTATGATGGATGGCTGATAAACAGGGACACAGGAGTGGGGGACCTGAGCCACACCCACCCTTGCACCCAGCCCGTGTTGGCTCCGCGGGGACGCTGCTGAGCATGGATGGCGTCCCGCTGCTGCCGGGCCTGGCAGTGCTGGCCTGTCTGCTCGAGGGAGCATCGGGGATAGGGAGCAACTGCTGTAGCATCAACTACATCTCAACTATATTGTATCCTTTTGTATCCTTTATGAGTATTGAGAATTTTCTTTCTTTTATTCTCTTTTGCTAACCTGTTTTAACAAATAGTAAGTAAGTTAAACTTGTTTTAATTCTTTGAATGAACTATTCAAGATTTGATGTTTTTGGTCCTTGCCAGTAACTAGTATCATAATAAAAGTAGTTTTTAGCGTATTACTCTCTGTATTTATCTTTGTCTTGGCCATGTATCCAAAATGAACTGTTACAGACTCCCAGCCCGGGGAAGGCAGATCCTGTCCCTCACACCTTGCTCAGGTCTCTGCTGGGGCACTGGCATGGGGGGTGATGCTGAGGGCAGGACAAGGGGTGACAGTGCCCAGCCTTCCTGAGGCTGAGCCAGGAGGCCACGAGACCCCAGAACCTCAGCACAGCAGGTCTGCTCACAGCCCTTGGTGGCACAGACGATGCTGTGCCTGAGGCGACAAAGACTTGGGATGTCTTGCACTTCTGGCCCAGTCACTTGATGTCCCTCTGGGAAGGAACAAACCACCTCTCAGAGCTGGTGACAAACCAGTGCTGGGAATGGTCATTGGGAGGGGCTGGTCTGTGATGAGTGTCCTGGGGCACCTTGAGCAGAGTGTCCAGAAAACAAGGCCAGTCTGGGCCAGACACAATGTGGGGCTTTTCCTACTTGTCCCCTCCTAAACTCACCTCAGTCTCTAACACAGACAGTTCCTGGCATCCCCTGCCACTCCAGAGATCCAGAGGGTTCTGCACTCCTGTGCCCCGATGCCATCAGTGTGCACTGGGCACCAGTGTCTACTAAAGCTTTACACCTCTGTGGATCTGCTGTGTCAGGCCATCGAATCCACACAGTGCAGTGTCCCTGGTCATCCCTTTCCTCCTCCTGGCCAAAGGCAGGGACCCGCTATTCCTGTTCCTGGCCAGAGTATTCACTATCTGACCTCTGTGATGCCAGATTAGAAGTCCACTCATAAAGTTCACAGGAGGTGATTTTGGTCCTTTTACATCTGGGAGATCCCTGATTTTCTTCTTGTGTCCCTGCAGCAACTCCATGGACATCCTCCTTGGGTGACCCCTTCTCCACAGCTCTCTTCCCTCTCAGTTCAGCCCCATGGGCTCCCAGCTTAAAAGTTTTTTCACCATCCCACTTCCTCATGTCTCCCTCTGGTTACACAGAAAGAACCAGAGATCACCACATGGCCTGTGCTTGGGGCTCCCTTTCCCTCTGGCTGGGGCAGGAGAGGACTGATCTCCTGGACTGCCCCTGAGAGCTGAGCTGCTGGGCCGTGGGGGTGAGAAAGTGCCAGAGTTTCTTCTACATTTCAGAGCCAGGAGGGTGCCATCTCCTGGTGTATCCCTTTGGGGGGAATACAATGCCATCAGGCTGTTGGAATGCGATGCAGGAGCGCTTTGAACCTTCTCATGCCCATTGTGCAAGGAACATCCTCTGAGTCTTTAGGAGTGCTTTCACTTTTTAGGTCACTATAGATGATTTCCAGCACAGGTAATTCCCTCAAGTACTGGATACCTTTGTTTCCAGAGTTTCACTTTCCTTGGGAGTTCACGACATCTTCCTGAAATGGATCTCTTGCCTTCACGCTTGAGAAGAGTCATCTCCAGAGATTCTAAATTTCTCCTTCTTTTCCAATTCCTCTTTCAATTTCCTAATCTCTAGCAAAGGAATCTCATCTTTTGGGCTTCATGACCTTGCAACTGCTGACTATCAGTCCCACTATCCCAGCATGGAAGCAGCCAGGTGGAAATCCACTCACCTGGCTGGCAGCTAGAGTCTTTTCACAAGTTTGAAAGTTATGATGAGTTCAGGGACCAGGTAACTTTGGTTTCCTGTTTTCATTTGTGTCACTCCTTTCAAATTCTTTGTTGAAAGATTGGCTTCTTGATCTGCCCCCTCCCCTCCTGACTCTCTTTCTCTTGTCCTACCTTCTCCATCACCCCCCATGCCAGTGACCCCGGCAGAGCCCTGAGCAAGGTGTGAGTGACAGGATGTGCCTTCCCCAGACTGGGGGTCAGGGCTGGGCCTTTCTGCTGCCTCCAGCCAAACCAGGCTTTGCTCAGCACCTGAGCTGCTGCCCAGAGCCTTTGCCTCCTTGCAGTCGTGGCCTCCAAGCATCTCCTGGGACGAGTCCCTGGGGAGGCTTTGTCAGGAATGGCCCTTGAGGGGTCTTTAAAATTTCAGGGGACTGCAGGTGCTTTCGGTTTGGATTTTGGTTTGGTGTCACTTAGAGGTTTGTGCAATCATGGCCCCCAATGATGTGCTTCAATTAGTCCCTTGAGATTCTTTATCAGTATTGACGCTGAGTAGGGCTCTTCAGTGCTTCAAGATACTTCAGGGTTTTAAGGTGTTTTGTGTTTTCTTTTCCACACTGAGTATCTGAGAGGTTTATTCAATCATTCCCTCCAATGGTCTCCTCAGGGTCACAGGACTGGGAGGGAGCAGGGCCAGGACAGCTGAGCCCAACTGGCCCAAGGGATGTTCCCTTTGATGCAGGGCCGTGCTCAGGGTGTTAATGGGGGGGTGGTCAGGAAGGGCTGATCTGTGTCTGGGCTGGGCTGGGCATTGGGCACTGAGTGATGAGCAATGGAGCAATGGTGTTGTGCACCTCATGTGCTTCTTGTGGGGTTTATTGTTATAGTTCCAGCTTTTATTACTGCTATTGTTGTCATGGGTAGCAGTAGTGTGTTCACTGAGGGTAACACAGAACACTCACCAGATCATTTTCCCTGTTTCCTGCTGTAGCCCCTGCAGTTACAGGGCTCTGTTTGCTGGTTCACAGGCAGGTTTAGAGCCCCTAGAGAACAAGCAAACAAGGAGCCTCTATAGAGTCTATTCCTTGGCATGTTCTTGAGAGTGACTTTGCTAAAAGCCCTAAGACTGCATGTCTTGAGCTAAGGAGAAGCCCTTTCCTGATGGAGCTGCTGTTGTGGAGCCCAGCTGTGTCCCAGCAGTGCCCATGGCCTGTCCCTGCCTGTGAGCCCAGGATGGACATGCAGCAGGTCTGTGTCCCAGCTGGCAGAGGACCAAGGCCTTAGTCCAGCCCAGGGGCTCTGCAGGAGAGTGTACAAGTGGAAAGAGAGCAGGTCAGCAAAGGCCCAGTGCTGGTGCTCCCTGGCAGTGCTGCTGTGCTGGGACTCTCTGCCCTTCTCTGCACACATGGAACTGCCCAGTAGGTGCCTGAAAGGAAAAATGCAATGATCTCCAATGACCTCCTCAGACACACAAGGCTAATGCAAGAGAGTTTATTTTGTTTAAATTTAAAAATAGCACAATTACTCAATTAAAGATTGAAAGAGTTACATTAATAAATGAGACAGTGATTTAGATGACAAGATGAATAAAACAATTTCATTGAGCACAACATTATGGCAAAAAGGCTCCACTGACCACCAAGTAAAACTGGGAAAGCAAACTGAGCATGGCATGAGTTTTATTCTGAACACCGTACAGAAGAAAACTGGCAGGCTCTTGCTGCTGAGCAGCATCCAGTCATCATTTTTCTCAGGACATCCTTGAGCTCCTGGTTCCTCAGGCTGTAGATGAGGGGGTTGAGTACTGGAGGAACCACTGCATAAAGAACTGACAGTGCCAGATCGAGGGATGGGGAGGAGATGGAGGGAGGCTTCAGGTAGGCAAACACGGCAGTGCTGAGAAAGAGGGAGACCACGGCCAGGTGAGGGAGACACGTGGAAAAGGCTTTGTGCCGTCCCTGCTCAGAGGGGATCCTCAGCACAGCCCTGAAGATCTGCACATAGGAGAAAACTATGAAAATGAAACAACCAGATGTTAGACAGGCACTAACCAGAAGGAGCCCAATTTCCCTGAAGTAGGAGTGTGAGCAGGAGAGCTTGAGGATCTGAGGGATTTCACAGAAGAACTGGCTCAGGGCATTACCCTGGCACAGGGGCAGGGAAAATGTATTAGCTGTGTGCAGCAGAGAGTAGAGAAAGCCACTGGCCCAGGCAGCTGCTGCCATGTGGGCACAAGCTCTGCTGCCCAGGAGGGTCCCGTAGTGCAGGGGTTTGCAGATGGCAACGTAGCGGTCGTAGCACATGATGGTGAGGAGGGAAAACTCTGTTCCCATAAGAAAGAATAGAAAGAAGAGCTGTGCAGCACATCCCATGTAGGAGATGGTTGTGGTGTCCCAGAGGGAGTTGTGCATGGCTTTGGGGACAGTGGTGCAGATGCAGCCCAGGTCTGTGAGGGACAGGTTGAGCAGGAAGAAGTGCATGGGGGTGTGCAGGTGGTGGTCGCAGGCTACGGCGCTGATGATGAGGCCGTTGCCCAGGAGGGCAGCCAGGGAGATGCCCAGGAAGAGCCACAAGTGCAAGAGCTGCAGCTGCCGCGTGTCTGCCAATGGCAGGAGGAGGAACTGGCTGATGGAGCTGCTGTTGGGCATTTCCTGCTTCTGGAGGTGGGGCACTGTCCAAGGAGGAAATAACAGTGACAAATCAGATGAGATATTTCTGAGAATAATCACAGCCATATCCCAATACCCCTTTCCCTTCTGCTCACAATCCCCACGTTTCCTTTTTCAGGAAACTTTGCTTCATCTCCATGGCTGGAGCCCTGCTTGGTGCTCACTACATTTCCCATGAGGAGCAGCCCCTCTGCCCACTGGCTGTGAGGGTCAGCCCTGCTCTGCTCCAGTGGGGTCATGGCCATGGTGGGGGCAGGGCCCATCCTGGTGTTCAGCTGTGTCAGATGAAACTGCTCCTACAGCAAAAATTCTCATGGGCATCTGCACTCCCAGTTTTGAGAAGATTTCAGGATTCCAGAAGACAGTTTCAGAGGTTTGGGTTTTTTGTTTCTGACTCCCCTCATCTTCCCTGTGGAGTTTTCCTGGATATCAGAACCCCTCAGAATTTGTGCTGCCCTGAGGAAGAGCAGAGCAGGGCTTCCCAAACAGGACCATGTCTGTGGCTTAGTGCAGAGTGAGGGGAGTTGCTCTGTCCCTCTGCCTTCTTCCAGCTGCCCAGGACTTGGGCCTTCCTCAGACAGAGAGTGATCACACTCCCATTTTTGTCTGAAATGCCACCAGACACTGTTGAGAGCAGAGAGATCCATCACAGACCACTCAATGTCTCAGCCTGGCTCAAGGTCTCAAGGACACACATGGCTCATCTCACCAACTCAACAGCATTTCCTGGGATGGGCACAGCATCTCTGCCCCTCTGCACTGGGGATTTCAGATAACACAATTGTGCTATGAAGATGATTTGCATTCTTGAGGCAGCTCCCAGCTTGGAAGGACATCTCAGAGAAGAGCCAAGTGTCCTGACAATGGGGTTTGATTCTGGGAAACACACCTCATTCTCCAGGCACACAGAATTCACTACTGACAGCCCTACAGGTCAGAGGAAAATTGGAATGTCTCATTCCCAGGGACCCACCTGCCTGAGGGGGATCACAGGATCAGTGATTGCCTCTGTAGCTTGAACTCCCATTCCCAGTGAGTCTGACTGAGAGAAGGAGGAAACAACCCCAGCAACATGAGCAAGTTGAGGAAAAAGGAAATGCACACTGAAGGTCTGGCTGGGAGAAGCCAGGGCAGAACCAGGTGGGCACTCAGGGCATTGTCACCCTGAGCCAGCTGTGCCACCTCCCAGACACCAAGAATGCCAGGTAGTTCTCAGCCCCTGTGCAGCACCTCAGTGTTCCCTCTGCATGACAAACCACCAGGTATGTGGCTTGAGAGCTTGATAGAAATCCCTCCTTTCACCTTCTCCTTGAAGTATCCCCTGGAATATATCCCAGAGTGCTCTGGTTCTGTAAGAAGTACTCAACTATGAAACTCTCACTTGATAGCTGAACAAACCTGCCCTGCCCTGCCCTTCCCTGCCAGGGTTTGCTTTTTCCACCCTCAGCCTCTCCCTCAGCACTGAAGGAGCTCCCCAGACCAGCTGAGAGCTGCCCCTGGCAGGTGGCAGAGCTCCTGCCCTGGCACAGCACCCTGGGGTGCAGGACCCTGCTCTGCAGGACAGTTTGGGACAGCCTGGGTGGCACAGCCAGGGTTCAAACCCTACAGCCATCCCTGGGAGAAGGGAACCCTGCTGGGATGTCCCTGGGATGGTGCAGCAGAGAGTCCCTGCTTTGCAGCCTGTCCTTGTCTTTAGCACCAGAGACACTGTGATATCCCACATTAGAGACCCCCCAGGCTGTGGGATGTGCCAGCGTTGGGAGATCTTCCCACAGACTGCACATACATTGCCCTTCATGCAGACTTACCGTGGGAGAGCCTGGAAAGATTCCTCTTCTGTGGATCTTCCTCTCAGATTTCCTCACACCCCAGACTGTGTGTAACCTCTCTCTGCCCTGCTTTTCTGCCCTCGGTGTGTGCAGGCATTGCCCTGAGCCCTGCTGGGCTGTGCACAGGAGCTGCTCCTGGGCAGAGCTGTCTCTCTGCAGCGCTGCCCGCTTGCCAGGAGCTCCCTGTGTGCCAGGAGCCCGGCCCAGCTCAGCAGCACAGCAACAGCCCAGGGCATTTAATGGCCCTCTGGGGGGTTTGGTGCTCAGTCCCTGAACATCAGACCCTGAGGAAAGGTGCAGGAACCTCATGAGAAAGCAAAGTCAGAATCAAACTTGAAAGTTTCTTTTGTTGCTAATGGGTCCCTCTGAGGAACATAATTGAGAAAGTGTCCCCAGATTCCAGTTAGAAAACCAAGAGACAATGATGACAAATATGGACAAGGAAAGAAAGGTCACTCTGATGCTGAGGAAAGTAAGAAGCATTTCATTAATCCTAAGGTCCTAGCCCTGGGAAGGGAGATCTTGTCTGTCCCTCATTCCTCAGGGCTCTTCCTTGGACACCGGGGTGTGGGATGTGGAATAGCAGGGACAGGAGGATGGGGTGGCACCTCCCAGGCTGCTGAGCAGGGACAAGGAGGCAATGAGGCCCCAGGGCTGCAAGACTCACTTGTCTCCTCATGCCATCAGGGGCACACACAGCAGCCATGGCCAAAGGCCTGCACAAGTTGCCTCTCTTGGGGCCTTTCAGCTTCTGCACATCCCTGTCTCCTCTCCAGCCCAGGCTGTCCTACGGTGTCCATGCCCTGCCCCTTTCCCTGCAGGCTGTCGGCATCCCCCTGGCTGCCCCACCTCACTGGCCCCTTCCTGCACTGACATCTCTCCCTCCTCCCTGGCTCTGCCTTGGAGCACAAAGCCTTGGACTGATCCAGACTCCTTCAGGGGGATGTGTTGCACCACAGCACTGCCCTTGGGGGGAAATTCCTTTCTCCCTGTGTGCAGTTTGGACCTCCCCAGTTTCCCTTCAAGGCTTCTCAGGCTTCTCCTGTTCTTTCCTTAGTCTCCACCACACTGGGCCCAGGGCTTGGAGGCTTCCAAACCCCTTCATACGATATCTCTGGTATTTAGCCATGAAATGTTGTGGTCTTAGTGCAGGAGAGACACAGTGACACTTTTTGCCAAAGGTTGTATTGGCAGAACAAGGCACAGGAACTGGAACTGAATGAGGGGAGATTTCCATTGGATCTCAGGAAGAAATATTTTGTGATGAGGGTGGCAGGAACCTGGGCCAGGTTACAGAGTAAGTGGAAACCCCATCCCTGTATCTGTCCAAGTTTGAGAATTTTGTACAGCCTGAACTTGTGGAAGGTGTCCGTGGCTAATGCAAAGGTCCTTGGACTAGTGTCTGGTTTAGGTCTCTTCCAACACAAACAGTTTATTATTCTTTTTTCCTATATCCCCAACTCCTTCTCCACAGGGTTGCAAATACCTACATGCACCATGTTGGCATTTCAATGTGACCTAATCCCCAACACTTTATGAAAATGGAAAAACAGTCCTTTTAGGGACATGAATTTCAATGACTTTGGAGGAACCTTTCAAAAGTCAAAAGTTACAAAGGAACTAATAGAGATTTCCAACATCTCTGCATGAAAGGCTCCCCAGGTGATCAGTGACAGCCCCCCAGGATGGCCTTGCAGCTGAGGTTGGGGGTTTTCTCACTCAGGTCCTGAGACTCAGGATGGGCAGCCAGAAAGTGCATTTAGGGACAGTGCAAGACTTGCCATGGGATGTCCAGGAAATGACCAAAGAGATTTGTGGAGGAACAGGCATGAGAAAACAGAGAGAAAAGGGTATGAAGGAGCTGGGCATGTGCAAAGAGGTGACTGGTCAGTGCCTTTTTCAGGCTCTGCCCTGTAACTGATCCCACAGTCTGTTATATTTTCCTAATCCCTCCACTGCCAAGAACTTTCTGGGAGAAGGGATCTCTGTGCTCTGGGTTTGAAGGGAGGTCCAAGTGCCAACCACTGGAGTGGGAGCCCCAAAATCATCAGATCTTGTGTTCTTTGGGGGCCCAGACACTGGTGAGACTGGTGTGTGTGCACAGAACACTGGTGGGTGTGTGGGTGGGTGAGTGGGTGTAACCACCAGTGACCATCAAACCAGAGCAAACAGTGAGTGGCAGAGGCCTGGGAGCCGCTGTCTGAGATCATCTCCTGGAGGGATCCACATTGTCTGGGTGTCTCTGGAGCTCTACATCTTCTCCTGACATGGCAGAGCACACAAACAGCCCATCCTTGTGTCCCTTTCCCCACTCACTGTGCTTTGGTTTGGCCCAGAACCCGCCCGAGGTCCCTTCCAGGATGAGTTCCTGTGCATTTCCCTCCCCATGGACCTTCCCTTCCTGATGCAGCATCTGTGGGGCAGCAGAGCTGGGTCAGTGCAGGGACAGGGCTGGCTGTGACAGGGGCCATGAAGCCACTGCCAGGAGGTGACAGCAAGGACAGTTTGCAAAGAAAGTGTTAGATATGGGGACTGTTTTTGAGGGAGGGAAGGTTTGGCTGGAGCTGGCATGTGAAGAGGATGAAAGACAAGGGGTGTTGAGGGAAACAGGGAATGCTCAGCCTGGAGATGAGGAAAAGACTTTTCCCCAGTTTCAGGGCCAGTGCAGAGCAGGGTGGCCACAAGGCCAGGCTGCCTTCCTGCCTGCCAGGGTTGGTGGGGCTGTGAGACAGAGCTGCCCCCAGAATCAGAACCCGGGGGGCTCTCCCACCTGCCCCACTCCTTCACCTCCCCCAGATGGAATTTCTGTTGTGTGGGTTCCCTGATGTGCTGGATGACCTCACAATGCTCCCTGGCCAGAATGTCTCCTGAGGGCCACCCAGGCTGCTGCAGTGGAAGTGACCTCACAACCACCACGTTCCAGCCATATCTCCTTGGCCTGAGTCTCCCCTTTCCTCTGCAACCCTCAGGTCTGTGCTTAGATTTTAGAAAATGATATAATTTTTCTAATATCATAATGGTTTTAATTAGCCTTTAATGAACTGCTTGAATTAAAGACAAGTTGTGTGTTGGGCCTTAAATCTCTTTCAGCCAGCACTCAGCAGAATTTAACCTACCACTGTGAGAACACAGCTTGGGAAAAGTACTAATTCTCTGTTTTGTTAAGTGAACCTTGATATGCTTTGATGAACAAAGCCTGGGATAGAAAGATGTACTGTTGATGTTGGACATCTGGAATGCAGAATTTATGGACCACAAGGACATTTGCAGAAACCAGCAGATGAAGAAGATGAGTAACAAGGACTTAGTAGATGTGATGGAAAGTCCCAACCAGGAGAAAAAGACTAAAAATATGGACTAATTAGCATAGAGAAGGAGAAGTCCATAACCAATAGAAGATAAAAATTAATTCAATATAAATTCAAAATTAGTTCAATAAAATTGTGTCATTTAGAACCAATGAACATTGATTTCTTTGTTTGCTAAAAATTTATAAATAGGTGAAAAAGTGATGCATTGGTGTCTGTGTGAAAGGATTTCTGTTGGACACACACACAGAGCACTGGGAATAAAGTGATGCCTTCCTTTCTAACACCAAACATGCAGTGTTAGGGGGTTTTATTACCCCAATCATTTCAGAGGGGTTTGGCAACAGCATGAGTAGGTTTTGATTAATATCTTGTCTCCAAGTTGCTGGGGCCCAATTGCTTCCCCATGAGGCTCCTGTAGCAGAAGTGGCTTTGCAGAGCCCAGCAAGAAAGAACACCCTTAACCAGCAGCTCTGCAGTGCTGCCCACCAGGCTGGGCTGGCAAGGGAGGGCTCCTGGCCATGGACTGGCAGGACCTGCTGCTGCCAAGATGCATTTGGGGTTTCAGGCTCTCCCTGGCAGAGGTGCCACCAAGTCACTCTGCAGTTGTGCCCGTGGCCTTCAATGTGCTGGGGCTGGCCTGGGGCTTTTCCTGCAGTGGGATGTGCCCTGGTGATAGCACAGGAAAGGCAGTTCCTCCCCCAGCAATCTGCTCCTTCTGCATGTCAGGCCCCCACTCACTGCCCCTCACTCTGCTCAGTGTTTGCCTTGGCTCGTGGGTGCATTGATTAGATCTGCTTGAGTGTTCTGAGGCACAACCCAACCCCTACTGCCTTCTGCACACACAGCATAAGAAATATCACTTTCCCTTTCTGTGGGGCTGGATCTTATGGGTCTTTTTGCATTCCTGCTTTAATTCCCCTTTTTGGAAGGTGACATTTTCCCCAATGAGATCAAAATGTTGGGCTCTTTCACAGTTGCCTCAAGAAACTCAGAATCCTAAAATGTCCTGAATTTCAGGGACCTTAAAATATCACCGAGTTCCATCCCCACTGACATGAGCAGAGGAACCTTCCACTAGACCAGGTTACCCAGAGCTCTGTCCAATCTGGCCTTGAACACTCCAGGGATGAGGCAGTCACAGCTTCTTTGGGAAACCTGTGAAAGTTCCTCCGCACCCTTAGAGGAAAAAATTACTTCCTAAAGTCTCATCTAAACCTACTCTTTGTCAATGTGAAGCCATTCCCCCTTGTCCTGTCATTCCTGGCCCTTGTAAACAGTCTCTCTCCATCTCTTTGTTGGCTCCTTTCAGGTCCTCAAAGGCCACAATTAGGTCACCCCAAGGCCTTCTCTTCTCCAGGCTGAACAATCCCAGCTCTCTCAGCCTTCCCTCATGGCACAGCTGCTCCATCCCTCTGATCATCTTGGTACCTCTTCTGGACTCACTCCAACATCTCCATGTCCTTACTGTGCTGGGGCCCCAGAGCTAGAGGCAGCTCTGCAGGTGGGGTCTCACCTGAGAGGGCAGAGGGGCAGAATACTCCTCCCCTGCTGCCCAGGCTGTTTTGGAGGCAGCCCAGGACACCACTGGTCACCACTTGCCAGGGTGACCAAAGATGCAGTAACACATCCCCCCTGGAAAGGCCTCCTATTACCTGGGTCAGGAAGTTTTCCTTCATGCATTCCAGGAGTCTCCTGGAGTGTCCAGAGCCCTCCATGCTGCTTTCCCAGGAGGTGTTCAGAGGATTGAATTCCCTCAGCAGGACAAGGGCCTGTGAGCTCGATGCCTCCTGTGAGCTCCAGGTGAGACCATTCCCACCTATTTCATCTCCTAAACCAGTGTCACACATCCTGTACCCTGGAGGGGATGGAAAGGAAAAGTGATTTGATGATTTAGGGAGTCTTACAGGAAGCCACTGTAACAGATGTGTGAGATAAGTGCAAAGTTGATCATCCAAACCCCAGGGGTGTCACTGACACTGGTCACTGCTCCCCTGTGTCAGGTGAGAGAGCTCCACCTCAGAAACCTCAGGGAACTCCTTGTGTGAGGTGGGGCAGGGGCAGTGATGGGCAGGAAGGGTTTAACTGGGGCACTGGGAACTTTCCTAGGCAGAAAGGTACCCAAAAAACATCCAGAGGGAAGAAAATGTTAAGCTTTTAATATTCTTTTTGATTCTTCTCCTTGTGTTATCAGGACACAAATACCTGATGCTCTTATGTAGGTTCCCTGCGACCCTCTGCGCAGGTTCCATCTGCAGCTTCAAAGAGTTCTTGATGTCCTGCAGGTCCTGTGTGACAGCTGCCAGTGCCAGGGAAGGACCTCAAATACACCTGAGCCTCCATCAGCACTGGGTACTGATGGTCAGTCAGTGCAGCTCAGCCTGAAAACCAAACAGTATCCTTTCATATTTTGAATTTTAAATAACATATTTTTATCAATTGAAATGATTCAATACATTCAAGGAAATGTCAATACCATTTCCGTCATATCAGAATGTGATTGCAGGAGGAGAATTATCGGAATCATAGAGTTGATGAGTCATTGCATCAGAGAATCACTGAGGTTGGAAAAGCCCTCCAAGGTCACTGAGTCCAACCACAATCCAGCACTGCCAAGTCCACCAATAAACCATGTCCCCAGGTGTCACATCCACACCCCTTGTAAGCCCCTCCAGGGATGGTGACTCTGCCAGGTCCCTGGGCAGCCTGTTCCAAGGCCCAGCCCCATCCTGGGGCCTGACCTCAGAAGCTCCTCCTAAGCCTTGACTGACCCAGCTGAGCAGGGAAGTGTCCCTGGACTGTTCCAGTCAAGCCACAGGGACTCCCTGATGGCACCAGGAGCTCTTGCATGGTAGAGGTGGGAATAGGCAGAAACAGAAGGGGCCAACAGGGGTGGGAAACAAAAGAGGAGTAATTAGCCCTTATAACCCTGATGAACTGTTTACCTGACTTGTAGCCCAAGTGGATCAGCACCACAGGGAATTGTTGTCATTTGAAATCAGGGAGATTGTGGTGCAGAGCCAAGGCTTGTGGAAGGGATTGAAGACATGAGAGTGTCAGAGAGGAGGGACAAATGCTTCAAGGGATATTTCAAGGCCAAAAGGATGATATTCCCTGAAAGAGCTGCCAAGCATTGAAAGAGTCTGCCCAGGGAAGGGGCTGAGTCACTATCCCTGAAAAAGTCCAAAAGATGTCTGGACATGGCACCTGGTTTAGTTGTGAAGGTGACAGTGATGATAACTTGGGCTCCATGATCTTAGAGGTCATTTCCAACCTTAATTACTCTGATTCCATGGTGACTCAGACACTTCCCTGGACATTCTCCTCCAATGCTTGATACCCTCAGTTGCACAGACCCCACAGGCAGCCAAGCCCTGCCCTGTCAGCCTGCACAGGCCATCCCTGTGCCTCTCAGGTCCTGGGGACAGCAGGGATTACTTCTTGGGGACACCTCAGTTGCTCTTTCATTGCCACCCACCCCAGCAGGCTCTGAATCAAACCTGTTGCTTGCCTGGGACTTTGGGCACTTGGTACCAGCTTTCTGTGTTCCTGTGAGGAGTGAAAAAGATCCCCAGTGAGCACCTGGAAGTCACATCAACCTCCCAGTCCCTTGACAGTCACAGCTGGGCTCAGCACAAAAGCTCCTTTAGGTCTGGAGGTTCTTTGCAGCAGCTTTTTAGCAGAGCTGCCACCTGGGCCAGCAAAGGGGATGCTGAAACCTGTGTGAGCCTTGTCAGCCTTGACTCTGTAGGACAATAAGGAACTACAGAATCATAAACAGTGTGAGTCAGAAGGGCCCTTATAGGTCATCCAATCCAGAACCCTGCAATGAAAAGCAACATTTTCAACTAGGTCAGGTTGCTCAGAGCCCCATCCAAGCTGCCCTTGAATGTTTCCAAGGGTGGGGCACCGACCATCTCTCTGGGCAACCACCCTCAGTGTAAAAGATTCTTGTTTATATCTAGTTCAAATCTGCCCTCTGTAAGTTTAAAACCATTATCTCTTGTCTCATCAAGCCCATCAAGCTCATCTGCCCAGGACCTACTGAAAAGTCTTTCAGGTGCTCCTGACAAGCCTTGACCAAACCAGATGAGCCATGAAAGTTCCCTTGACTGTTACAAGTGTGTGGTAAAGTGTCCCTTGACTGTGCCAAGTGCTCCTGTATGATAAAGGTGGGGTCAATCCTGCCCATAACAGGTGGGGATCACAGGAGAATCACCCACTCTCTGAAAGCCTTGGAACATTCCCTACATGAATCGTATGTAGCACAAGTGGAACAATTCCCAAACATTTTGGAAACTCCAGTAATTACTGACATGAGGATGGAAATTCAGCAGAGAACTAAAGCCAGTCACCCTGTGACCCCACAAAGAGAGGTCCTGAGGGAGGCCCCTGGAGCTCCCCAGCACCTCCCTCTCAGTGGGCACCTCTGGGAGCCTCTCGGAGCTCGGGAACCCTCAAGTTTGCAACACTCCAAAGAGCGTCGCTGATGCCCAGGACAATTCTGATCCCCCCTCAACAAACACACCCCTCCAGGTGCCCCCTTGTCTCTTGGGAAACACAAAGGGATGGGATGGGAGTGTTTCACTGACAACCAGGAGAATTGTGGATGGGCACCTTTACACACACAGATATTGATGTGTCCACACATCTCTGCCTGTGTGTGTGTGAATTGAGTGTGGTGTGAATGTTGTTGTTGTGAATCTATAACTGAGTCACTGTTAAAATTGTAGCAAATGGTGTCAATTCACTTGATAACTGAGAAACTCATCAATGATACAGTACTATTACTGTGTTTTAAATCTTTTGTATCCAAATCCTTTGTACCCTGACCCTCTTGCAGCTCAAGTCTCTGTATAAATCATTCCCTTTCACTAAAAACAAAAATTTTTTTTTCAGTCCACTTTGAAATTTCCTCCTTAGTAAAACTACAAAACAACTCCAATTAGTACAAGTCTTCAAGACTTGAAGACAATTAAAGGAAGAGAAATAAATTGTTTTCCTGTGTTTTAATAAGCCCCAATGAGTATTTGGAGATGAGTCCATGATCCTCAAGTAGTGAGACAAAATTTGAAAAACTGCTCAAGAAGTCAGAAGCCAAACTCCAAGTCCCTTGAAGCATCAATGGGCCCCACTGAGGGCAGGCACTGACAGAGCCTCCCCAGGGACTCCTTAGAGCAGGTCCTTGGAGGCCCTGATTGCAGGGAGACAAAGGCTCTGTGCAGGCACCTGCAATGCTGAGAAAACCCTGGGCTGGTTGGAGGAAGCACAAAGGCCAAGGCCTGAGCCCCAGGCCCTGGGACAGCAGGTCCTGTCCCTCACAGGTGGCTCAGGGCTGTTTGTGGGGCAGTGGGATGGGAGGGGGAGGAACAACAAATGTCAAAACCTGTGCAACCCCTCCCAGCCTCCTCAGAGAGGGCTGAGGCAGAAAAAAAGTACAGAACCTCAAAGGAAAGTTCCTTCTGCTGTTCTCAGTGGCAGAGGCAGCTGCCAGAGCCCAGGGGACAAAGGCCTGGGTGCCTTTGTGCCTTCCAGCCCTGCCAGAGCCCTTGGCCATCTGTCCTGCAGCCTGTCCTGCCCTGTCCCTGCTGCTCCTCTGGCCTTGCAGGCTGCACACACCCATCCTGCTTTGCCACCAGCCCTCCCAGCAGCATTTCTGTGCCCTCACTGATGTCTCTGCTCCATCTCTGGCTGTTCCCTGGAACACAAAGCCATGGGATGATACTGACTCACTCTTAGTGAACTCTTGCACCACAAGGCTCCTCTCTGAGTGACATTTCTTTTTTCTCCCTTCTACTCAGAAACTTCTAAGCTGCACTTTGTGACTTTCCTTCACTTTCCAGTACCAAGAAAAGCTCTGACATCCTGGCAGAATCACAGAATATGCTGAGCTGGAAGAGGTCTGTAAGGATAATTGAGTCCAACACTTAGCCCTGCACAGGACCATCCATAGGAGTGAAACCATGTGAGGATCATCCAAACCCTCCTTGAGCTCTCTCAGGCTTGGAGCTGTGACCAGTACCCCAGGGAGCCTGTCGAATGCCCAACCAGATCTTCCTTGGACCATCACCAGTTCTTCCTCATTCCTCCACAATGGGGAACCTGAAACCCAGACACATCAGTCCAAATGTTTTACCCCAGGGCTCATTCCAAGGGGGTGACACCTCCCATGTCTGGGTGGCCACACTCCCCCAAGGCAGCCCCATGGCCTGTTGTCCTTATTAGCTTTGATCCTGAGCCCCTGTGCCTCAGGACATCCCTCACAGAGTCCAGGCCCTTCTCCTCGGGGTCACTCCAGAGCTGTTCAGGTCCCTGCCCTCATCTCTGGGTCATTGTTCCCCCAGGGCAGGACTGACCTCTTTGCCTTCTAAAACTCCAGCAGGCTTGTGTTGCCAGAGTCCAGAGCTCCTCAGGGCCCCTGAGAGGGACTCTCAGCTGGGGCAGCTCTCAGGGTGTGGGCACAGGTGGCTCAGCTGCCTCTGGGTGCCCAAGGCTGCTGCTGCCTGTCAGGGAGGTGACAGATGTGACCTGGCAGCCCCTTCCCAGCCACGGCCCCCTGGAGATGCTGAGGCCCAGCTGACTCCTCACAACATTGCCACCCATCTGCTCCTTGTGTGCCATGAGCTGATCAGGTCCAGGTCACCTCACATTCCTCTCCAACACCTTGTGCCTGCTCTGGGCCCTCAAGGTCCTTGTCCTGCTCCCAAGGGCTGTTTGGGAGTAGTTAATGGTCAAGGGTTGGGGTTTAGAGCTCAGGGTAGGGATTAGTCAGAAGTTTAGGGATGTTTGGGATTCTGCTGACAGAGTGTGGTTCATGATTAGGGGGAAAGATTTTTGGTCTGGGTTAGGATTAAAGCTTGGGGGTTTCATAATAATACTGCAGGTGCAGGTTTGGGATGGGCATTAGAGTACAAATAAGAGTCTGGAGTGCTGGGTTTGGCCTTTTCCTTCGAGGTCAGATTGAGATTGGGATTAGAGCAGTGGATTCCTTTGAATGGGAGTACCAGCACTTTTAGGTTGGGGCTTGAGATCAGAAATTGGGTAAAGGTCTGTCAGAAGTGTTTTCAAAGTCAGCGTTTCAGAACCCTCAGCACAACCTGAACCTGTTTTGACATCATCAAAATGTTTCCTCTCTGTTGTCCAAGCTCCTCTTTCCTTCCCCAGTTATCCCAGTTCCTCGCAGTCTCCCCAGAACTCCCATCTGGATGGGCTCAGCTTTGTGATGACACTGTGCAACCTCATGGAGTCAAAGGGCCATTGTGACATGCTGGGCCTCATGGACAAAATAACTGAAATGTTTCAGAACCTTATGGAATCAAGGGGTCATTTTGACACTGCTGGGTGTCATGGAAATAAAGGAACCCCGGGACACTGAGGAGCCTTTTCAAATCAAGGGGCAATTGAGACACCACAGGGCCTGATGGAGCCAAAGGAACTGAGGGATGCTGTTCAGCCTCATGAAATCAAGATGCCATAGGGACACTGGAACCTCATGGGATCAAGGGGCCATTGTGACATGCAGGGAAACTCATGGAAGAAAAGGGACCCTGAGTCATTTCAGAACCTCAGGACCCAAGGGGCCACTGGGACCCCAGAACTCCATGGGATCAGCAGACCCGCTGCCTCCCCCCACTGCCACATGAACCAGAGTCGTGGCTCTGCCGCCCCTTGGGCCCCTCTGGAGTCAGTGTTTGCTTCAGCAGCACAACTTGTCTCATATGAGGCATTTTCCAGATTTTGCTTTGCCCCCTTTCCTGTGGTTTTACTTTTTGTTCTTTGTTCCTCCAGGGGGGCAAAGGGGAATGGGAGGCACATGTTGATCAGCATTTCTATCTGTACACAAAAGGGAGTTGGGACAAGGGTGGGGGAGAAATAAAAGCTATTTCTCTCTCTCTCTGTTGTTGGTTTGAACTGTTCCCTTGGTATTGTACTTTTGCTGCTGCATTTCTGGTCACTAAACTTATTTTTTTCATTTAATACTTCCTTGTATTTTGTCTATGTGTATTTGTGGGGAATAAAGGGGAGAGAGTTCATTTTATTGGAGTTCCCATTCCAATATTGGTCTTTAAACCAAGGCTGGTTGCTCAAGGGCTCCCTGAAATTGGTATCATACACAAAGGATTTGACAATTCAGTTTGTCCCATTGGACAGAGAGATAATAAAAATGTTCCATATTGCTGGTCAAGGGCTGGTCACTGAGGGATCTCACCAGGAAGTTGCTGCCAAGAGGACTCTGTATCATTACTTTTATTTGACACTTCTCCTTCAGCCAAATTCCCACCTATCACACGTTCCACTTCTTTAGTCCAGCTGTCACCAATCTGGCCATAAGGAGACTATGGCAGACCATGTCAAAGGCCTTGCTAAAGTCTGGGCACACAATGTCCCTTTCTTTTCCCCCCCAAATGGATTCTGCAATCTCTTCCCTTGTCCTTCTCATGACTGGAAATGGCTGCAGGAGGACTTGCCATATCCCCTTCCCTGTTGAGCCTGACCAGTCTAGAACTCTCCCAATACTCCGTCCTACCCTGTTTGCAAACTAGTTCCATGTCTGCCTTTCTGAAGTCCCCAGAAATGTCTGGGATTACTCCGGCCTTTCCAAGGTGTTGAGAGAGGTCTCACAGTAACCCTGCCCAGCCTGCTCAATATCCCTGGCACCAAAGGCCTTTCCATATCCCACAGTTCCAGTTTAGTGCCCAGAAAACAATACATGCGTTGCCAGCTCCTTGGAGCCATTCAGAAAGGGAGGCAGCAGGGATTTCTTCCTACAGACCCACCACTCCAATGGTCTCTCTGAGCACTCCATGGCTGTCCTGAGCATTTTCCCTGGTGCCTCCCTGCCCTGAATGTTTCTGGCCACCAGGCTGTAGGTGAGGGGGGTGAGCAGGTGCATGAGGATGATGTAGAGCAAGGGCTGTGTGAAACTATCCCAGGATAGCTGGGCAAGGATGGGGATGCTGCAGAAAACAGTGGCCATGGTGAGGTGAGAGGAGCAGGTGGAGAGACCTTGTGGCTGCCTGTGCTGGGCAGGAGCTGCCCCAGGATGGCAGCTCTGAAGCACACACAAGATGCTTCTGGAAATGGAAAAGGAAGACTGGAGCTAAAAATCAGGCTGGGAAAGCAGAGCAAGAGTGTCATGGTGTCACTGCAGGAGAGTTCCAACACCTCGACCAGGCCACAGAAGACGTGATGCAGAAAGTCAGGGCCACAAACAGTGTGTGGGACAAAAAGGATACCATGACTGTGGATGACAGAACTCCCTCGAGCCAGGGTGCAACTCTGCTGGAGACAACCCTTCCAGTCCATGAGTCTTGCAGAGAGCAGGGCTGGCAAACAGCCCAGTGCTGGTCATGGGATGTGGCCACCAGCAGGAAACACTCTGTATGTGCCAAAGGTACAGGAAATGGCAGGGACAGTGCTGGGAGCAGAGACTGTGCTGTCCCCAGTCAGGGAACACTCCGGGTGGTGGAGCTGTGGCAGGTTTGAAAGTTTTCCTCTTGCAGCCTCATGATGAGGCTGTTCCCAACAGAGTCATGGGGCAGGTCATGAGGGAGACAACAAGATTTTCTGAAGGTTGTAGAGAGTCCTCATTTCAAACAGTAAAAACTCCATGGATGATGTCTGAATTTCCTAGTCCCTTTTATCAATGGAAATATTTATTCTTCCCTTTACCTTCTTTATCTCCTTTAAAATCTTCATGTCCCCTCTGCCCTGCTTGGACACCTGTGACTGAGAGCATTTGTTTCTCTGTTGGGTGCTCACTGAAGCTGTGCAGGCAGCTCAGAGGGGTGACCCATGGAGGTGTGTGTGCCTCTGGCTGCATCCCACTGCCCAGCTGTGCTCTGTGCTCTGGGAAAGGGCAGGAATGCTGCCTGCTGGAGGGCAAAGCTGCTCCTGCCTGCAGAGCCCTTTCTGTCTGCACAGGGGAAATGCTGCCCAGCCAGGCTGCTTTGCTGCTGGACAGGGAAATGGACAGGCCAGAAGGGAGGGCAGGGGGACAGAACAGACAGGGAAATGTCCAGTGTATTTGAGGAGGCAAGTGGGAGAAATCTTACTGGGACAGAGTGAGTTATTCTTGAAGCCACACCGAGGAATGTCAGGGCTCTGACAGGTGCCCACACCTGAGCTGGGCTCATGACCTGCTCACACACCCAGGGCTGTTCAGAGACACGAGTCCTTCCCTTCCACACACACAGACAGTTCCTGGCAGCAGGTGCAGTGTCTGCCTGGGCTCCTGCTGCAACTGCCAGGGGCTGGAGGCACCTCAGCCCTGTGGGGTGTCACCTGCTCTGCCCCTCTCTGAGATGCCCCACAGCCCAAGGGAATGACACGGGGACCTCTGTGCTCAGAAGCACATCCCAGGGCTGCATCCAGGGGGTTTCCCAGGGCACATGAGTCTAAAATGGAAGTGACATCAGGACACTGCCTGTCCCATTAGATTTATGGCACCCCAGGAACAGCTGATGCTGTTTGTGCTCACTCAGGGTCATGTCCCCACACAGACATGATATACATGCTGAAGTCCCCTCTGTATGGAGCAAACATGAACTTCTGACCTGATCCCTTGATGCCTCTCTGTGGAGATATAAATGTCCTCTTGCAGGTGGGGTGAGAGGCCAGTGCCAGGAATTGTGTTCTCAGGGGCTGGTCTGTGAGAATTGCTCTGGGTCACCTTCCCAGGCTGTCCATGGAACAAAGACACAGCCCAGACCCTGCTCTGCTGGTGCTTCGGACCCATCCCAGGAAATCTGGCTGTGCAAGGGAAGTGCTTTGTGCCCCCACCCTGCACACTCACATTCTGCAACTGGGCACTGGGATTTACGTTACCAGGACACTTCCTTGAGCACATTCCTATTGGCAACTTTGGAGAAAGCTGAAAGCCTTCCTGCCCTGCCCTCAGGAGATGCCCTTCCCTGATGGAGCTGCTGTTGTGCAGCCCAGCTGTGTCCCAGCAGTGCCCACGGCCTGTCCCTGCCTGTGAGCCCAGGATGGACATGCAGCAGGATGTGACCAAGTTGCAAGAGCACTAAGGCCTTATAGCAACAGTAGGGTTGGATGAAGAGTGTGGAAGTGGAAAAGGAGCAGATATAAAATGACAAAGTGCTGGTGCTCCCTTGCAATGCTGCTGCGCTGTGATAGTCTTACTCTCTCCCTCTGCACACAGGCACTGCCACTGGCCTTCCTGTGGCCACAAAAGAAGGAACTTGAACAAACAAATTGCACCAATATCTTTTATTTGCTTTAAATATTAAAATGATCATTCTCTCATTTACACCATCTCCAAGTAAAACACAAAAGTTTAAGGATTAAAGAAAAACTGAGGATCAAAAATAAAGTTTAGTTGCACACAACTTAAGAAGAAAAAATAAAAAATAAGCACCATAATCATCACCCAAAACCTGAGACAGAAGGTTGAACAGGTAATGAGTTTCTTTATGAGTGATTTGCACATGAAAACAGGCAGGTATTTACTGCAAAAATGCATCTCAAGTCATTATTTTCCTCACAGCATCCTTGAGTTCCTTATTTCTCAGGCTGTAGATGAAGGGGTTCAGTGCTGGAGGAACCACCGAGTACAGAACTGAGAATGCCAGATCCAGAGATGGGGAGGAGATGGAGGGAGGCTTCAGGTAGGCAAAAAATGTTGTGCTGATAAATAGGGAGACCGCGGCCAGGTGAGGGAGGCACATGGAAAAGGCTTTGTGCCGTCCCTGCTCAGAGGGGATCCTCAGCACAGCCCTGAAGATCTGCACATAGGAGAAAACTATGAAAATGAAACAGCCAAACAGTAAACAGGCACTGACCACAACAAGCCCAAGTTCCCTGAGGTAGGAGTGTGAGCAGGAGAGCTTGAGGATCTGAGGGATTTCACAAAAGAACTGATTCAGGGCATTGCCCTTGCACAGGGGCAGGGAAAATGTATTGACTGTGTGCAGCAGAGCATTGAGAAAGCCACTGGCCCAGGCAGCTGCTGCCATGTGGGCACAAGCTCTGCTGCCCAGGAGGGTCCCGTAGTGCAGGGGTTTGCAGATGGCAACGTAGCGGTCGTAGCACATGATGGTGAGGAGGCAAAACTCTGTTGAAATGAAGAGCATAAAGGAGAAGACCTGTGCAGCACATCCCATGTAGGAGATGGTTGTGGTGTCCCAGAGGGAGTTGTGCATGGCTTTGGGGACAGTGGTGCAGATGCAGCCCAGGTCTGTGAGGGACAGGTTGAGCAGGAAGAAGTGCATGGGGGTGTGCAGGTGGTGGTCGCAGGCTACGGCGCTGATGATGAGGCCGTTGCCCAGGAGGGCAGCCAGGGAGATGCCCAGGAAGAGCCACAAGTGCAGGAGCTGCAGCTGCCGCGTGTCTGCCAATGGCAGGAGGAGGAACTGGCTGATGGAGCTGCTGTTGGACATTTCGTTCCTCAGAATATTTTGATCTGTTGAGGAGGAAAAGACAGGAATTATTTAGGCCAGATTTCTACAAGCAAAACACTGCATATGTCACAGCCACTCCACTCTCAGGCTCTCTCCCCACAGTCACACTTCCCTGCAGCTCCTTCCCCTGAGCTCTGGGGTTTGCTGCATAAGGGGCCCACTGGAACCAGTAACTCTGTGATGGGCTCTTGAGGAGTCCATCTTGTTTATCGGTGAGAGGGAACCCAGAACACAGGGTGATCTCTAAATGTAATCACAGAATATTCTGAGCTGGAAAGGACCCTCAAGGATCATGGAATCCAACCCTTAGCCCTGCAGAGAATCATTCCCAAGAATTACAGCATGTCCCTGAGAGCTTTCTACAAGTGCATCCTGAGCTCTGTCAGCCTTGGTGCTGTGACCACTGCTCTGGGCAGCCTCTTCAAGTGCCCAATCACTCTCTGGGAGGAGAACCTTTTTCTAATATCCAACCTTAACTTTCATTGAAATGTTCGGTCATTCCCTCGGGTTTTGTCACTGGCCAGTGACAGAGAAGAGATCAGTACCTCTCCTTCCTTCTTCTCTTCACTTGTGATACTTCAAAGAGCTTCTCAGCATGGCTGTTTGCACTTTGCCAGCTGAAGAACTGAGCTGAGGGAATTACTTCTATTTGTTCACCCAGTTGCACCTGCCATAGTTAGTAATGGTTGTGGATGCTTGAAATCACTGACAATCTATTTGCTCTGTAGGTCAAGTCTTGTGCATCCTGAGAGGCAAAGGGACAGTCCCTTAGTGGAGACAGGAGAGCAGTTCTGTCCATCAGTGCTGTTCTCACCTGCCCTGTGCTGGCAGCTTGGAGCTGGATGAGCATCACACACAACTGTTCCCCCAAAACAAAACTGCACACTGCTGAGAGCAGAGGAACCCTGAAATCTGGGTCCAAAGAGCAGAAAGACAAACTCCTCACCTTTTTCATCTCTCTCCTCCCAGACAGAGACACAGAGCAATCACTGCAGATGCCCAGAGCATTTCCATGGATTTAGCACTGAGGTGATTTCTCCATGGAGTTCCTAGACAGCACAGAGATACTGTGGGAGAGCTGTGCCCCTTTGGAGGGCATCCTGCAACCCTGCAGGAGACCCCGGGAAACAGATGGATATCCTGAAGTTGCCTGGAGGGGTCCTGGGCACTTTGCTCCCACAGAAACATCACTACAGCAGGACCCAAAGGGTTTGTGTCCGGACAGAAGCTGAAACTGCAACCCTGAATCCCCCTCATTGGCTCAGAAGAGCCAGTGGTGAGAACAAGGACAGCACAGGCAACAGGGGATGGCAGTGAAATGCCACAATGCTCCTGCCAAGGGAGGAGGGACACACAGAGATAGATGGAAATCAGAGGCTTATCCTTACCTGGGCTGTGGCTGCTGCAGTGCAATGCACACCTGAGCCCCCATGGGCCTGAGGGCAGAGGCTCTGCTTAGGCTGGGAAAGGAGCCCAGGGAGGAGTTGGCCAGGGGAAGGTGTCTGTGCCACAGGGCCAGCAGGGAGGTGCCCACATGCCCCTCCCCAGCATTTGTGACAGCAGCACCCTCTCCCTCCCTGCCTGTCTGTGCTGGGAGGAGCTGTTCCTGCCAGCAGCCACCTCCCTGTGCCCAGCTCAGCTCCCTCCAGTGCTCACACAGCCCATGCCCACCCCACTGCCCAGGGGCAGCTCTGCCTGTGCAGGGGCTGGAGAGCAGATCCCAGACAAAGTGAGGTGGCTGGGGAGGGGAAGGTGTTCTGAGTGGATGTGTTTCCTGAAAAGTGCCCTTGGACATGGCAGGAGGTCAGCTGAAGCTGAGAGAAGCCCAGAGCCATTGAAGTTGAAGGACCTGCCCTGCCCTGCTCATCCCTGCCCTGCTCATCCCTGCCCTGCCAGAAGGGGGTCATTCCTTCCACCCACATTTCTCCCTGCAGGGCCATGGGGAGCTCCTTGGCCAGGCTGAGCTGACCCTGGCAGGCAGCAGAGCCCCTGCCCCAGCACACAGAGCCCTGGGCTGCAGGACCCTGCTCTGCAGGACAGCCCTGGGCACCCCTGGCTGCACCCCCACCCTCACACCCAACAGCCAGCCCTGGGAGAAGGGAACATTCTTGCCCTGTGTCTCTGATGGTGCAGAAGGCAAGTCCTGCTCTGGAGCATGTTCTCCTGATGCACACCAGGAAATCCAGAAGAGCCATCCTGACAGGTCCTGCCAGTGGTGGCATTTGGTAGGTTTAAGACATACTTCCAGGAACTCACCTGCAGTCAGAGACTTACCCTGGCAAAGGGCTGTGAAGGTTTCTCTCCTGATGAGCCCTCAGCTGTTCTCTCATCCCACGATACCTAAAACTCTTTCTTACTTCTCTTGTCTGCCCTTGCTGCCTACAGGTCCTTCCACTGGAAGAACTGTGGGAGTTCTTCTGAAAGATCCTGGATGCTGTGGGATGTGCCAGCGTTAGGAGATCCTTGCAGGAAGGGAAGATTTACTTTCCTATAGCCAGAGAATTCTTCATTCAAATACTGTGGAGGTTTCTCCTGTAATGAGAGCTCAGTCCCCTCCCAGCCCAGGCTGCCTCTCATCTCTGTCCCTTCTCTGCTGTGCCCTCGGTGTGTGCAGGCAGTGCCCTGAGCCCTGCTGGGCTGTGCACAGGAGCTGCTCCTGGGCAGAGCTGTCTCTCTGCAGCGCTGCCCGCTTGCCAGGAGCTCCCTGTGTGCCAGGAGCCCGGCCCAGCTCAGCAGCACAGCAACAGCCCAGGGCATTTAATGGCCCTCTGGGGGGTTTGGTGCTCAGTCCCTGAACATCAGACCCTGAGGAAAGTTGCAGGAACCTCTTGAGAACCCAAAGTCAGATTCAAACTGTAAAGTTTCTTGTAGTGCTAATGGGTCCCACTGAGGGACACAACTGAGAAATCATCTTACAGGATCTTGTAAAAGTGCAAACCTGGAAACAGCGATGACAGGTCACAGAATCTTAGATCCATCAGGGTTGGAACAGACCTTCAAGATCTTTTTGTCCAACTCTGAATGTAGCACCACCATAATCACCCGTAAACCATATCCAGTAGTGATGTATCCAGACGCCATGTGAACACTTCCAGAGACACCACCACCTTCCTGGGCTACTTATTTCAGTGCATAAACACTCTCTCAGTGAAAAAAGGTTTTTTTAAATACGTAATCTGAACCTTGATCGATGCACTTTAAGGCCATTTCCTCTCTTCCTCTCACTGTAGCCTTGGTAGAACAGATCAAATTCCACCCCACTAGAACCTCCTTTTGGGTCTTCATAGATAGCAACAGGTCCTTCCTGACCCTCCTCCTCTCCAGACTCAAGAACACCAGTTCCCTCAGCTGTTCCTCATGACCCATTTTCCCGAACCCTCCCCTCTAGGGGGAGCCCCCTACACCCAGCTGGGCTGTGGACTGGTGGGCAGAAGAGCTCCAGCACAGCAGACATCAGAAGGCTTGATCAGAAGGCTCACATCTTAGGGAGTTTATTCAGATAGGTTAACAGACAGTTCTCATAGCTCATAGTAGAAGAAGTTAGTTCCTTTTACATCAGTAGATCTAGATCTGACTCACTCTCACATCCTAGTAAGTCTCTCTCTCATACAGTAATGTCCACACCTTTTAAGCACTCTCATATCCAACCTGCCAACACATCATTGGTTAACCAATTCACCTGGCATACACCACAGCCTCTCATTGGTCACCGGCCACCACACATACTCCAGGTAGCTCTGTTCTCTTTAAGGTAGAACTCCAAACAGCTTTCCTTAAGGGATGCACTTACACTCACCCCCACACTCCCCCAGCTCCATTCCCTTCCCTGGACACACTCCAGCCCCTCAATGTCCTTTTTGCAGTGAGGGGCCCAGAACTGGACATAGCACTGAAGGTGGGGCCTCACCAGTGACCAATGCAGATGGAAATCACTGTGCTGGTTGTGCTGTCCACCTTATTCCTGACACTGGTCCGGATGCCCCTGCCCTTCTTGCCCACCTGAGAACACACTGGCTCATATACAGCCACTCTCAACCATCACCCCTAAGTCGCTTCCTGCTGAGCAGCTCTCAAGCTACTCTGCCCCCATCCTGGAGCATTCCATGGGGTTGTTGTGATCCAAAGGCAGGACCCGACACTTGGTCTTATTGATCCAGCTTGTCCAGATCCCTCTGCAGAACTTTCCTGCCCTCCAGCAGACCCACAATCACATAAAACTTGGTGCTGTCCATGAATTTACTGAGGGTGCACTCCATCCCCTTGTCCAGATTATCAATAATGATGTTAAACATGACCAACCCCAACATTGAGCCCTGGGGAACCCCACTGGTGACCAGCCCCACCTCGATTTAGTTCCATTCCCCACCACTCTCTGGGCCATCAGACAGTTTTTCACCCAGCAAACAGTTCCCTCATCCCAGCCATGAGCAGCCAGTTTCTGCAGGAGATGCTGTGGGAGGTGGTGCCAAAGGCTTGACTGAATTCCAGAGAGACACATCCACACCCTTTCCCTCATCTACTGTGTGGGTCATTTTGTAATAGAAGGAGATCAGGTTGGTCAACCAGGATCTGCCTTTCCCAAGCTCACAGGGGCTTGGTTTTCATGTTTGTGCTGTCTGATGGCACTCAGGATGATCTCCTCAATGGACTTCCCTGGCACCAAGGTCAGGCTGAGAGGCCTGGACTTGTCCAGATCCTCCTTCCAACCCTTCTTGTGGATGGGCATCACAGTTGCTGATTTCCAGTCAGCTGGGACTTCTCCAGTTCACCAGGACTGCTGGGTAATGAGTGAAAGTGGTTTGGCCAGCTCTTTCTCCAGCTCCCTCAGCACTCTCAGGTGCGTCCCATCTCAGCCAGGGACTTGTGGAAGTCTCACTGGCAGAGCAGGTCACTCATCATTTACCCCTGGATTTTACAGGAGCTTCATTCAAACTCTCATCACCAACTTCTAGCCCTGGGATCTGGGTATCCTGAGGATAACTGGGTTTAGTGTAGAGGCAAAGAAGGCATGAGGTCCCTCATCTTTTTCCTCCTTCCCTGACCCTGTGCTGCCTCTGCATCCAGCAAAGGATGGAGACTCTCCTGAGCCCTCCTTCTGCTACCCATGGATTTAGAGACACACTTTGTTTTCTTTAAGTGCAGAGCAAAACTCAGTTCCTGTTTGTCTTCAGCCCTTCAAATTTTCTCCCAACATAACCTCACAATACCCCTGTACTCCCCTATGTTTCTTGCCCCTTTTCCCAGAGGTGACACACTCTCTTTTCCCCCCCCCCCTGAGTTCCAGCCTGGGTTCTCTGTTTAACCAGGCCATGCTTTTTGCCCTCTGGCTTGTCTTATGGCACAAAGGCAGAGCTCCTGGAGCTTTCAGATTTTTCTTCTTAACGTACCTCCAGCCTTCCTGGACCCCATCTTTTGAGGATTGACTCCCAGGGACTCCATCAATCATTCTCCCAAAGAGGCCAAATTCTGCCTGTTATCAGTCCCAGGTGTCAGTTCTGCTGCCCTCTCCTTCCTTCACCCACCATGGAAAACGCTGCCCTTCAGTGTCTCTGTGCCCAAGATGGCCCCAACCACCACATCGCCCACCAGTCACAGAATCATTGAATGGTTTGGGTTGGAAGGGACCTTAAAGAGCATCTCGTTCCAACCCCCTGCCATGGGCAGGGACACCTTCCACTAGACCAGGTTGCTCAGAGCCTCATCCACAACTTCTGAGGATGGGGCAGTCAGAACTTCTCTGAGCAACCTGTGCCAGGGCCTCACCATCCTCACTGTAAAGAATTTCTTCTAAATATCTCATCTAACCCTTCCTTCTGTCAGTGTGAAGCCATTTCCCCCTTCCCCTGTCACTCCAGGACCTTGGAATTAGTCTTTCTCCATCTTTCTTTTAGGCTCCCTTCAGGTCCTGGAAGGCCACAATTAGGTCACCCCAAGACCTTCTGTTCTCCAGGCTGAACAATCTCAGCTCTCTCAGTCTTCCCTCATGGCAGAGCTGCTCCATCCCTCTGATCATCTTGGTGGTCTCCTCTGGACTCGCTCCAACAGCTCCATGTCCTTGCTGTGCTGGGACCCCAGAGCTGGAGGCAATTCTGCAGGTGGGGCAACATCCAACCAGGTGTGTTCCAGCAAGGACAGTGTGGAACCTCCTGGAACCAAAGGGCCATTGTGACACCACAAAATCTCCTGGAACTCAAGGGATATTATGAGATGACAGAACCTCATGGAATCGTGACAAATGGGGCCTCATGGATCCAGAGGAACCCTGAGATATTTTGGAACCTCCTGGAATGAAGGGGCCTTTGTGACACTGCAGAGGGTTATGGAGCCCAAACTACCCTGGGGTCGCTGCTGAACACCATGGAATCAAAAGTCCATTGTGATACTGCAGGGATTAATGGAACTGAAAGAACCCTGGGAGACTGAAACCTCCTGGAATCAAGGGGCCATTTTGATACTGAAGAGCATTATGGAGCCAAAGGGACCCTGGGGCACTGTGGAACCTCATGGAACTAAGAGGCCTTTGTGACTTGTGGGGACTCCTGGAACCAAATGAACCTCAGGACATTTTGGAACCTCATGGCACCAAGGGGCCATTGTGGCACTGCAGAGCCTTATGGACCATGGCAGGATGTTCTGCCCTGATCAGGCCCAGAATCCACTCAGAGAATGCAAACAATGCAGGCTCTCTGGGCTGAGTTACTGCTGCCACCAAGGGGCTGTTTGGGTGTTGAATTCTGCTAAAACCAGCCTGGGTCACCAAACTGCAAATGCCCATCCTGCTTTTTGAAGCACCATTGGACAGAGAAGCTGCTCACTGGCCTGGAAACATGTGACCAGCAATCTCTGACAGTGTAACTATAAAAGCTCAGTCCAGCTTCCATATGGCAGATCCTTCCACAGACTGCCTTGAAGAATGTGGAGCTTCTCCCCTGAAGCAGGGATGGCTCTTCATGGTCACTGCCCAGGGGTTAAGGGAAGGAGAGAGATCTGCCCTCTTTAGTTGTGTGAGAGTTACATCAGTCCCTTTTTAAGGATTGTTTCTTTTTGTTGCTTTTGATCAACTGCATTAAAATAATTGTTTTGATACAGAGCACTGCACTATTTTATGCTATAATATACTCTACTAGGGGGCTTTAGCTTTTCCACAGTGTATTAAATATTTAAGAAAATATCTGTTCACTTGTCTACTGTTCTGTCTGCTCATTTATCATAATATATAATGCAATTTTTATAAGTAGATCTGATTTGCCATCGTTAAAACTTGTGAGGAAAATAGATTTCATCACCCCTCTATAATTCCTGAAATGACCCCTTGATTCCATGAGGTTCCAAAGCGTGACAATGAATCCATTGTATCAATAAGACTCTGCAGTGTCACACTGGGCTGTTCATTCCATGAGGTTCCACAGTGTCCCAGTGGTGGTGTCAGAGATGGTGGAGCTTTTCTTTTTGTAGTCAGATATAGAATGAGAAAGAAATAATGTCACCAATGGCATCTGGGAAGGTCCAGACTGGACATGTGAAGAAAGAAATTTCCCTCCAAGACAAGTGCTCTGATACAAAGCATCACCAAGAAGGAGTCTGGATCAGCCCAAGGCTTTGTGTGCCAAGGCAGAGCCAGGGAGGAGGGAGAGATGTCAGTGCAGGAAGGGGCCAGCGAGGTGGGGCAGCCGGGGGATGCCGACAGCCTGCAGGGAAAGGGGCAGGGCATGGACACCGTAGGACAGCCTGGGCTGGAGAGGAGACAGGGATGTGCAGAAGCTGAAAGGCCCCAAGAGAGCCAAGTTGTGCAGGCCTTTGGCCATGGCTGCTGTGTGTGCCCCTGATGGCATGAGGAGACAAGTGAGCCTTGCAGCCCTGGGGCCTCATTGCCTCCTTGTCCCTGCTCAGCAGCCTGGGAGGTGCCACCCCATCATCCTGCCCCTGGTTTTCCATATCCCACACCCCGGTATCCAAGGAAGAGCCCTGAGGAATGAGGGAGAGACAGGATCTCCCTTCCCAGGACTGGGACCTTTGGGTTAATGAAATGCTTCTTACTTTCCTCAGCATCAGAGTGACCTTTCTTTCCTAGTCCATATTTGTCATCATTGTCTCTTTGTTTTCTAACTGGAATCTGTGGACACTTTCTCAGTTATGTCCCTCAGAGGGACCCATTAACAACAAAAGAAACTTTAAAGTTTGATTCTGACTTGGGTTTCTCAAGAGCTTCCTGCACCTTTCCTCAGGGTCTGATGTTCAGGGACTCAGCACCAAACCCCCCAGAGGGCCATTAAATGCCCTGGGCTGTTGCTGTGCTGCTGAGCTGGGCCGGGCTCCTGGCACACAGGGAGCTCCTGGCAAGCGGGCAGCGCTGCAGAGAGACAGCTCTGCCCAGGAGCAGCTCCTGTGCACAGCCCAGCAGGGCTCAGGGCGCTGCCTGCACACACCGAGGGCAGAAAAGCAGGGCAGAGAGAGGTTACACACAGTCTGGGGTGTGAGGAAAGTTGAGAGGAAGATCCACAGAAGAGGAATCTTTCCAGGCTTTCACACGGTAAGTCTGCATGAAGGGCAATGTATGTGCAGTCTGTGGGAAGATCTCCCAACGCTGGCACATCCCACAGCCTGGGGGGTCTCTAATGTGGGATATGACAGTGTCTCTGGTGCTGAAGAGGAGGACGTGCTGCAAAGCAGGGACTCTCTACTGCACCATCCCAGGGACATCCCAGCAGGGTTCCCTCCTCCCAGGGATGGCTGTAGGGTTTGAACCCTGGCTGTGCCACCCAGGCTGCCCGAAACTGTCCTGCAGAGCAAGGTCCTACACCCCAGGGTGCTGTGCCAGGGCAGGAGCTCTGCCACCTGCCAGGGGCAGCTCTCAGCTGCTCTGGGGAGCTCCCTCAGTGCTGGGGGAGAGGCTGTGGATGGAAAGAGCAAACCCTGACAGGGAAGGGCAGGGCAGGGCAGGGCAGGGCAGGGCAAGGCAGGTTTGTTCAGCTATTAAGTGAGAGTTTCATAGGTGAGGACTGCTTACAGAACCAGAGCACTCCAGGATATTTTCCAGGGGATACTTCAAGGAGAAGGTGAAACGAGGGATTTCTATCAAGCTCTCAAGCCACATGCCTGGTGGTTTGTCATGCAGAGGGAACACTGAAGAGCTGCACAGGGGCTGAGAACTACCTGGCATTGTTGGTGTCTAGGAGGTGGCACAGCTGGCTCAGGGTGACACTGCCCTGAGTGCCCACCTGGTTCTGCCCTGGCTTCTCCCAGCTGGACCCTCAGTGTGCATTTCCTTTTTCCTCAACTTGCTCATGTTGCTGGGGTTATTTCCTCCTTCTCTCAGTCAGACTCACTGGGGATGGGAGTTCAAGCTACAGAGTCAATCACTGATCCTGTGATCCCCCTCAGGCAGGTGGGTCCCTGGGAATGAGACATTCCAATTCTCCTCTGACCTCTGGGGCTGTCAGTAGTGAATTCTGTGTGCCTGGAGAATGAGGTGTGTTTCCCAGAATCAAACCCCATTGTCAGGACACTTGGCTCTTCTCTGAGATGTCCTTCCAAGCTGGGAGCTGCCCTCAAGAATGCAAATCACCTTCATAGCACAAATGTGTTATCTGAAATCCCCAGTGCAGAGGGGCAGAGATGCTGTGCCCATCCCAGGAAATGCTGTTGAGTTGGTGAGATGAGCCATGTGTGTCCTTGAGACCTTGAGCCAGGCTGAGACATTGAGTGGTTTGTGATGGATCACTTTGCTCTCAAAACTGTCTGGTGGCATTTCAGACAAAAATGGGAGTGTGATCACTCTCTCTCTGAGGAAGGCCCAAGTCCAGGGCAGCTGGAAGAAGGCAGAGGGACAGAGCAGCTCCCCTCAATCTGCACTAAGCCACAGACATCGTCCTGTTTGGGAAGCCCTGCTCTGCTCTTCCTCAGGGCAGCACAAATGCTGAGGGGTTCTGCCATCCAGGAAAACTCACAGGGAAGATGAGGGGAGTCAGAAACAAAACACCCAAACCTCTGAAACTGTCTTCTGGAATCCTGAAATCTTCTCAAACTTGGAAGTGCAGATGCCCATGAGAACTTTTGCTGTAGGAGCAGTTTCATCTGACACAGCTGAACACCAGGATGGGCCCTGCCTCCACCATGGCCATGACCCCCCTGGAGCAGAGCAGGGCTGACCCTCAGAGCCAGTGGGCAGAGGGGCTGCTCCTCATGGGAAATGTAGTGAGCACCAAGCTGGGCTCCAGCCATGGATATGAAGCAAAGTTTCCTGAAAAAGAAAAGTGGGGAGTGTGAGCACAACGCAAAGGGGTATTGGGAAATGGCTGTGACTCTTTCAGAAATATCTCATCTGATTTGTCACTGTTATTTCCTCCTTGGACAGTGCCCCACCTCCAGAAGCAGCAAATGCCCAACAGCAGCTCCATCAGCCAGTTCCTCCTCCTGCCATTGGCAGACACGTGGCAGCTGCAGCTCCTGCACTTGTGTCTCTTCCTGGGCATCAACCTGGCTGCCCTCCTGGGCAACGGCCTCATCATCAGCGCTGTAGCCTGCGACCACCACCTGCACACCCCCATGCACTTCTTCCTGCTCAACCTGTCCCTCACAGACCTGGGCACCATCTGCACCATTGTCCCCAAAGCCATGTACAACTCCCTCTGGGACACCACAACCATCTCCTACATGGGATGTGCTGCACAGGTCTTCTTCCTTATTTTCTTCATTGGAACAGAGATTTCCCTCCTCACCATCATGTGCTACGACCGCTACGTTGCCATCTACAAACCCCTGCACTACGGGACCCTCCTGGGCAGCAGAGCTTGTGCCCACATGGCAGCAGCTGCCTGGGCCAGTGGCTTTCTCTACTCTCTGCTGCACACAGCCAATACATTTTCCCTGCCCCTGTGCCAGGGCAATGCCCTGGGCCAGTTCTTCTGTGAAATCCCACAGATCCTCAAGCTCTCCTGCTCACACTCCTACCTCAGGGAAATTGGGCTTCTTGCTCTTAGTGCCTGTTTAGGTTTTGGTTGTTTCATTTTCATAGTTTTCTCCTATGTGCAGATCTTCAGGGCTGTGCTGAGGATCCCCTCTGAGCAGGGACGGCACAAAGCCTTTTCCACGTGCCTCCCTCACCTGGCCGTGGTCTCCCTGTCTGTCAGCACTGGCACATTTTCCTACCTGAAGCCTGACTCCATCTCCTCCCCATCCCTGGATCTGGCCCTGTCAGTTCTGTACTCGGTGGTGCCTCCAGTACTGAACCCCCTCATCTACAGCCTGAGGAACCAGGAGCTCAAGGATGCGCTGAGGAAAATGGTGACTGGGAGCTTTTCAGCAGCAAGAACCTGCCAGTTTTCTTCTGTACAGTGCCCATATTAAAACTCATGACAGGCTCAGTTTGCCATCCCGGATTTATCTTGGTGGTCAGTGGGTTCTTTATGTCATAATGTTGTGCTCAAGTAAATTATTTTATTCATCCTCTCATCTAAATCACTGTATTGTTTATTAATTTGACTCTAAATATTTAATTGAGCAACTGTGCTATCTTTTTATTTAATGAAAATAACACTTTTGCAGTTGCCTTGCGTACCTGGGATTTTTCCTTTGAGACTTTCAGGGACCTACTGTGCAGTTCCATGTGTGCAGAGAAGGGCAAAGAGTCCCAGCACAGCAGCACTGCCAGGGAGCACCAGCACTGGGCCTTTGCTGACCTGCTCTCTTTCCACTTGCACACTCTCCTGCAGAGCCCCTGGGCTGGACTAAGGCCTTGGTCCTCTGCCAGCTGGGACACAGACCTGCTGCATGTCCATCCTGGGCTCACAGGCAGGGACAGGCCATGGGCACTGTTGGGACACAGCTGGGCTCCACAACAGCAGCTCCATCAGGAAAGGGCTTCTCCTTAGCTCAGGACATGCAGTCTTAGGGCTTTTTGCAAAGTCACTCTCAAGAACATGCCAAGGAAGAGACTCTATAGAGTCTCCTTGTTTGCTTGTTCCCCAGGGGCTCTAAATCTGCACGTGAACCAGCAAACAGAGCCCTGTAACTGCAGGGGCTACAGGAGGAAACAGGGAAAATGATCTGGTGAGTGTTCTGTGTTACCCTCAGAGAACACACTACTGCTACCCATGACAACAATAGCAGTAATAAAAGCTGGAACTATAACAATAAACCCCACAAGAAGCACATGAGGTGCACAACACCATTGCTCCATTGCTCACCACTCAGTGCCCAATGCCCAGCCCAGCCCAGACACAGATCAGCCCTTCCTGGCCAACCCCCCATTAACACCCTGAGCACGGTCCTGCATCAAAGGGAACATCCCTTGGGCCAGTTGGGCTCAGCTGTCCTGGCTCTGCTCCCTCCCAACTGCCTGTGACTCTGAGAATATCATTTGAGGACATCATTGAACAAACCTCTCACAGATTCCAAGTCAAAACCAAAACCCAAAGCACCTTGAAAAACCTGCAGCCCCTGAAGCTTTAAGGAGCCCCTCAAGGGCCAATCCTGACAAAGCCTCCCCAGGGACTCGTCCCAGCAGACCCTTGGAGGCCATGACTGCAGGGAGGCAAAGGCTCTGGGCAGCAGCTCAGGTGCTGAGCAAAGCCTGGCTTGGCTGGAGGCAGCAGAAAGGCTCAGCCCTGACCCCCAGCCTGACGAAGGCACATCCTGTCCCTCACACCTTGCTCAGGTCCTTGCCAGGGGCACTGGCATGGGGGGTGATGATGAGGGCAGGATAAGGGGTGACAGTGCCCAGCCTTTCTGGGGCTGTGCCAGGAGGCCACGCGGCCCCAGAGCCTCAGCACAGCAGGTCTGCTCACAGCCCTTGGTGGCACAGAGGGGACAAAGACTTGGGATCTCTTGCACTTCTGCCCAGTCACTTGATGTCCCTTTGGGAAGGAAGAAACCACCTCTCAGTGGTGAGTGACAAACCAGTGCTGGGAATGGTCATTTGGAGGGGCTGGTCTGTGATTACTGTCCCAGGATTCTTTTGTTCCCATGAGCCTCTAAAGTGCCTCAAAGGGCTCCTTGATTCCAGGACATTCTGCAGCGTCCATGGTCCATTCTTGCTTTGAAAGGTTGTACCATGTCGCAATGTCCCTTTGGTTCCAGGGAGTTCTGTGGTGTCACAATGTCCCCTTTGGTTCCAGGAGGTTCCACACTGTCCTTGCTGGAACACACCTGGTTGGATGTTGCCCCACCTGCAGAGCTGCCTCCAGCTCTGGGGTCCCATCACAGCAAGGACATGGAGCTGTTAGAGCGAGTCCAGAGGAGACCACCAAGATGATCAGAGGGATGGAGCAGCTCTGCCATGAGGGAAGACTGAGAGAACTGGGCGTTGGAGTGACCTAATTGTGCCCTTCTAGTGCCTGAAAGGAGCCAACAAGAAAGATGGAGAGAGACTGTTTACAAGGGCCTGGAGTGACAGGACAAGGGGCAATGGCAGTGGCTTCACACTGATAGAGGGAACGGTTAGATGGGATATCAGGAAGAAAATCTTTACTGGGAAAGAAGTGGGGCCCTGGCACAGGTTGCTCAGAGAAGTTCTGGCTGCCCCATCCCCAGAAGTTGTTCAAGGCCAGGTTGGATGATCAACCTGGTCTAGTGGAAGGTGTCCCTGCTCACGGTAGGGGATTGGAATTAGATGATCTTTAAGGTCCTTTCCAACCCAAACCATTCTGTGATTCAGTGACTGGTGGGTGACATGGTGGGCAGGGTCATCTTGGGCACAAAGGATATGAAATAATGAAATTTTCCATTCTGAGTGAAGGAAGGAAGGGGCAGCAGAACTGACAGCTTGGACTGATAGCAGGGAGACTTTGCACTGTTGAAGAGATTGATTGAAGGAATGTCTTGGGGGTCAGTCCTGAAGCAAAAAGCATTCTCATGGCCAGGCTTTGTGAACAAAGATTTGGGAAGGGCACTACCCACGCTTGCTGCAAGCTGCTGGTGGCTAAAAAGGCCGATACAGGATAGGCAGGTCCGGTCACAAAAGGCACAGGGGAACGTCTCCTTTGGCCATATTGGCAAGGAACGGTTCTGTCTGCGTTGTCTTTTCTCCTCCAGACTGACTGTGCTGCGTTCCCAAAGGAAGCAGCAGCGTCGTGAATGGTGTGTCTCCATGAATCCTGATTGGAGGCCAGAGTGGACCATTGGGGCAGGCAATATGGCCAAGGCTGAGCTGTTGTTTCAGGGAGTCCTTGTATCTCTTCTTCGAGGCTCCTCTCTTGCGGCAGCCGGTGGCGAGTTCTCCACAGAGCACAATCTTCGGGAGGCAGTGGGTGATCCTCCATCCTGGAGACGTGCCCTGCCCAGCACAGCTGCGTTCTCAGCAGCAGGGCCTCCATACTGGTGACCCTGCCTGTTCAGAACAGAAACATTGGTCACGTAATCAGACCAGTGGATGTTTAGGATTGAACTGAGGCAGCGCTGATGGAAGCGTTCGAGGAGCCGCAGGTGGTGGCGGTAGATGACCCAGGATTCAGACCCATAGAAAAGAGCAGACAATACAATGGCTCTGTAGACACTGAACTTTGTACTTTTCTTCAGGTGTTTATTGGACCAGACTCTTTTATGAAGTTTTCAGAAGGCTCTGTAAGCCATTGCTGGCCTGTTGTCTGTCTCTGTCAGTCTTACTGTCCGAGGAAATGATGCTTCCCAGGTAGGGGAACTGCTGGACTGACTTAAGCTTTGATTTGCAAGAGAAGTGGAGGGAACAGAACAAAGGACCCCATGTAACATTCTTTAACCTCACCAAAGCTTTTGACACTGTGAGCAGATAAGGCCTGTGACAGATCTTGGAACATTGCTGCTTCTTGCTGACGATGCCGCCCTCGTTGCTGACACAGAAGCAGCTCTGCAGCGCTTCACATCCTGCTTTGCAGAGGCTGCTGAGCTTTTGGGGCTGGAAGGCAGCTTGAAGAATACAAGCTGCACCTCAGGAAGTCTTCCATCAGCCCCACATCCCCGTAGGCAAATCAGAGCCTAAGTCAGTCCTGCAGTTTGTTTTCTCTATTGCAAAATTTAACCCCAGAACTGCTCCAGAAACCCTCTGTGTGAGCATGTCCTGCAGCACTGTGTATTCCTCCTGCAAATCCCCTGGGAGGGAATTTCTTTGTTATTATTCCATGTCTGTTTAGTGGCACACAAACTGCCCATCTTTGTGGCTCTTAAGGCTTAGTTATGTTATTACAAGCCAGTAATAGAGCATAGAATGAACTTGTGTAAAGCAAAGAAACATCAGGGGTGGCCAGTCTTGCATTCAGCCCCTCCTCTTTCCCACCTGTGTCCATCCCCCACACAGAGATGGGGCTTTTCCCAAGGGCTTGGCTCCAGGCTCCAGCACTGGGACCAGTTTGGGGCCAGGCGGGTTTGGGGATGGGTTTATTCTCTTTATTTCTCCACATTTCCCACTCTGGTGCTGGCACAGATGCTCAAGCCCAGTCCTCACCAGTTCACCCCTGGTGTTTCTGATGGCCAGTGAAGCTTCCAGGGCCTTGCACCTTTCCTGGCTTGTGGCCCAGTTGCTCTCAGCCTCTGAAAAGTAACAGCATTTTCCTTGGAAAGCAGGCCAAATGTCTGGGCACACACAGCAGAATTCCAGGTTAGGGAAATGGCATCTCCAAGGAATGAAATAGAGAAAGCTGAGGGAGACACATGGGCAGCCTGAAAAAGCAGGAAAACGGGATTCATTTATTGTTTTTTTCCTAGCAGCTGCAAGGGAGAAACTGGGAATGATATTCCTGTGATGGAGTGAGGAGCAGACACCTGGACCACAGTTTAGGGCAAAAAGGGAGTCACCCCAAAGGGTGCTTTGCCTGGGGAGCCTGCCTTGATGCTGGGAAAATCCTGGGATCCTCCCATCCCCTAAAATGGAGGTGCCTGGCCCGGATCCTCCCCACGGGGTGCCTGGGTGGGACTCACCAGTCAGGGCCACAGCCAGGCTGAGGGTGAGGCTTCCCAGGAACACACTCAGAGGGAGGAGAACACGCACCGGGTGGGATGTTTGCCAGTCTGACCCTGGGGAAGGGAAGAGCAGAACAAGGCTGGGCTGGGTCCTCTCCCCTCTGCTTTGGCCTCCCTTGCTGGATCCTCAGTTCATCCTGAGCCCCACCCAGGACAGGGACCCTCTTGGGGCTCATAAGGGCAAGAGAGCTGAGGCAGGTCCTTCACAGGCACCAATGTGTGTCTGAGGACCTGGAGATGGATCTTCAGCCTCCAGAGGTGACCACAGCCTGGAATTTGAGTGCTCCACACCAAACCCAGGGCTCCATCCCCATCCCACTGGTGCTTCCCAAGAGAGAGATGCTCTTCCCACCCCCTGCCCACACCCAGGGCATTGGTTTTCCCAGCATTGCCACACTTGAACTGTTCCTCTGGATCACTGCAGGTGTTCAACGCTTCCTCTTGGCCTGAACACTTTGTCTCCTGGGTTTCTTTTCCCTTTGTGGCAGAGAAGCCTCAGAGCCCAGGGCTGGCGTTCCCGGCCCCTGCAGGTGAATCCTCTGGGGCGCCTGTGCCAAGGCAGAGGCTGAGGAGACCTGCAGGCAGCTGAGCCCCCGCGTGTGCCACATCCCATGGAGCCAGCACAGCCTGGCTGGGGCTCTGCAGCCCCTGGGCTGGAGGGGCAAGAGGCACCTCGGGAAGCCCTGGCAGGGCAGGGTTTGCCCTGAGCTGAACAGGCATTGCCGGGAGGAGGTGGCAGAAAGGACAGAGGGAGGGGAAAAGGCAGGGGAGGGAAAGAGAGGAGAGGGAGGAAGATTGAAAAAGATCAAGAGGTAAAAAGACAGAGAAGAGAAAAAGGCAAGTTTAAATTTTAAATAAATAGAGAAGTGACTGTCTGCTCACAGTTCAAAGGGAGCTGAAGTGATTGCAAGGGCACAGGAGCCTGTTCAGGGTCAGGAGCTGCTTTTTCCAAGAGGAAGGAAACACCTGGAAGGATCAGAGCAGAGTTTGTGCTTTGAGACCCCTTTCCCAGAACCTGCAGGAGGGAAAGAGCTGAGTCTGAAATAACAAGTGTTCTGTTGAGCTTTAATGTCTCGTAGCTGCCTGCAAGCTTGTTTAGCTTTGTTTGCCAAGATGTAGAAACGGTAAAAAGCTTTGCCAGTTGGTGCTGGATTTGTGAAGCAGCCCCGGGCCAGCTCTGCAGTAACAAAGAATCGATGTCTGTCCCGAGCGTGTCACTCTCGGCCTGTCACACCCGGGAAGGAACGCGATGTTTGCGGCCACCCCCGAGGCACAAACTCGCTCTGAGCCCGCCGGGGGGTCCGTGGGAAGGAGCAGGCGGGGAGCCGCTCTCTGTGCGGGGTCTGGGGAGGGGACATGGGGGGGCACAGGGGGGAACAGGGGGACACAACCCCTGAGGAGGGGACACGGGGGGACACTGGGACCGAGCCCCCCAAGTCCCGCTCCTGCCCCCCCGCCCGCAGCGAGCCCCGAGTCCTGGCAGGGCTGCAGCCCCCAAACCAGCTGGAACCTGGGGGCGGGAGGGCAGCCCTGAAGCCAGGCTTGCTATAGTGGGACTTGCTTAGAGCGACTTAGAAGGGTTTGTTTGTAATAGAACTGGCCTGAATCCTGGGAAAAGACGAATGTTTTCTATCTGTTTTTTCTATCGAAGATACGCAGGAGACAGGAATTTCTGAACAAACTGCACAAATACCATAAAACATATATTTATTTAACAATGCAAAGTTTAGATAAAGAAAACCTTGAAGAAGATTAATCCTACAGCTGTGAGAAATAAAACAAAAGACCTCTCTGTGACGGAGGCTGCAACCAGTAAACAATGTCTAGTTAGAAAAGAAATACATTGCCACAAGACATTCAGTCTTTTAACCCTTTGCCTAAGCCCTAAAAATGTGTGTCTCAGGTGATTCACAAGATGTTTGTGTAGCTTGGAAGGATGTGCAGTGATTGATGTCACTCAGATGGATCTGCACCACGGAATGTCCGGTGTCCTCACTGAAATTCCCCTCCTGAACCGGCCCAAATTTGACTCCTGGGGAGCTGCATCGTGTCAGACACAGCCCCTGTGCCTGCCCATGGTGTCAATAAAGGCACAGGGGCTCACAGTGCAGCCCTGGGTGGGTTGCTGTGACTCAGCCCCACAAACCAGGGCTGTGCCCTCGGGCGCTCAGAGCTGCACCAGGGGGATAAAGGCCCCCGGCCCCCACCGGTGCCCCCAGCAGCGGCTCTGCCCCCCAGAGCGGGGCTGTGCCCCCCAGAGCAGGGCTGTGCCCTCCAGAGTGGGGCTGTGTCCCAGACCCCACGGCCCATCCCGGGCTTGGGGCTGAGCGCGGAGCAGGCGCTGAGCTGCTGGATCTGTCTCGGGGCTCAGGGGGACAAGGGGGTGTCACACCAGTGGCACAAACAAGAGATGAGTGGTGTGTGTCAGTCCCTCCCCCTCGCTCTGTCCCTCCCCACTGCAGCCTTTCTGCCAAAGCCCCGAGGATGCTGTGCCGGGCCCTCCATCCCACGGCCCAGGATAAGGGAGATTCCAGCCCCTCCTGGGCTTTCCTGCACTGAAAGAGCCGCACCGGGGGGTCTCTGCTGCCCCACGTCACCCAAAGAGCTGCCCCCAGGGCCGCAGTTTGGGGCAGGACTGAGGGCTCAGGGACTGCCAGAGCAGATCTGAGCTGGGAGGGAAGCACAGACAGAGACTCACATGTGGGAGTATCCCAATAGAAACCAATTATCCCAAAATATCCCTGAATTCATTCCACAGTAACTCTGATCCCTCCCCCAATATAGGAATTCTCCCAGAATAACTGAAACCTCCTGGAATACTTGATTCTTCCCCAAAACAACTTTCATTCTTCCCCAAATACTCCAAAAATACCCAAGGTCTCCCAGATATTTCTGAATTATTCTAAAATACCACTGAACGCCCCCCAAATCCCCTGAACTCTCAAACAACTCTCAGTCCTCCAGAAATACATCAAATCTCACCAAATACTTCTCAATTAGCTGCACCCACTTAAACTGCCACAAAACATGCAAAGACCCCCCAAACACACTCAGAGCCCACCAACGTCCCCACCAAACCCCCTTCTGGAAGGACCTTTCAGGGCACTGGTGGTGCTGGGACCCTCCTGGCTGTGGGTGAGGAGCTCTTGGGTGAGCAGGGTGGGGGGTGGGAGGAGGGGATGGTGGGAAAGGTCTGAGGGGAAGGGGATAAAAGGGGTGGTTGGACCCCCACAGTGAGCGAGAGGGGAGTGGGACCCCTCTGAAAACAGAGTGGTGCTGGAAACTGAGGACTGGGAACAACGGGAAAAGGGATGGGAGAGGTCTGAAAAGTGGGGAAAAAGGGAGGGTTGGACCCCCAAAACTGATCAGGAGGTGGATGGACACTGGGGGGATGAGTTGTAAGGGGTGGGAGAAGAGGGAAAGTGTGAGCTGTGACCCCCAAACTGATCTTGGGGGGGGGCTGGGGATTGAGGGGACAATGGGAAAGGGGAGGAATAGGCAGAAGGGTGGAAAATGGGGATTGGGCTGACAGGATGGACAGTCCCGTGGGGGTCTTTGGGCAGAGGGGGGATTGGAAAAGGGGGCTCCGGGGTGGCTCCCTGAGCTCCCAACCTGCTATGGGGTGCTGGGGCTGCTGGAGAGGGGGGGCACCCTGGGGCAGGGGGGAAAATGGAAGGCTTAGGGTTTATTTATTATTACAAGTGACCAGATAAAAGATGTCAATCAAAATTATTTACTACACAATATAAATGCTAAACCTACCAGCAGTATAGTGTGAGACAGGACAGTGCACCATCCTAGAGCAACTGATGAAGCAATTCTACTAAAGCTATCACAAAAGAAAGAATTAATAAGTAGAGATCAATGGAACTCACCCAGCCCAAGGGACCTGGGGAGATCTCTGCTCTCAGCCTCGAGGAGTGACCTTGGTGGGGGTTCCCACCCTAAGGGAGGAATCTCCACACACATACTCGAAAAAGGGATATGTTGGAAAAACCTGCCCCTGTGAAAGGGGACTGGACCTTTAGAGTATAAAGGGATTGACTGACAGGCATTTGACTCCTGGGGTTGCCTCACCATCAGGATGTTAATCTGGGGTTGAAACCAGAGTGGAGTCCCCTCAGCCAACCACTGATACATTTGCAAACAGGGCATCGTTTGCTTGGACATTCCAATGAGGGATGTCCTGGCACAGGCCTAAAGCCATCAAATCCCCTCATCCCACAGGATTTTCAAGGTCAGCTCTGTGTCCTGATGGATGTTCCTCCCACTGTGTTCACCCAGGTGTCTACAGAGAACCAGGAGGATGAGGAGACCACCAGCCAGGTGTTTTCCCAATGTGAGTCACCAGGAATGATGGTCACCAAGACTCTAACCAAAGTTGGTCACCAGGTCTGTGCTCAATGTGGGTAACTGTGGATCATTCAACATTGGTACTCCAATGGGTGATGGAGCTGGAGCAGCAGACGAAGCTCTTCCCGCAGTTGGGGCACTCTGAGGGCTTCCCTTATTGGTGGGTTCGTTGGTGTCGGGTCAAGGTAGAGCTGTCAGTGAAGCTCTTCCCACACTCGTCACATATGATGGCCTCTCCCCGGTGAGGATGCGCCGGTGGGTGACGAGGTGGGAGTTGTGTCTGAAGCTCTTCCCGCAGTCGGTGCAGCAGAAGGGCCTCTCTGTGTGCGTTGATGCTTGAGGAGAACTGAGCAGATCTGAAACCTCTTCCCACACTTGGAACACTCATAGGGACATTCCCCGGTGTGGATCCTTTGATGGCGGATCAGCTCAGAGCTGCAGCTGCAGCCCTTCCCACATTCCCCACATGTGTAGGCCCATTCCCCACTGAGGATCATTTGGTGGCGGATCAGGTGGGAGCTGAAGCTGAAGCTCTTCCCACATTCCAAGCACTTGTAGCGCTTCTCACTTGAGTGAAGTCGCTGCTCCATCACCAGGTCAGAGCACCTGCTCAAGCCACGGCCACCTTCGGGGCACTGGGTTGGTTTTATCTCCTCAGAGCACCCAGGTCTAGTTTTGGAGCTTCTCCTCCTCGGGTATCTCCGTGGATTTTCCTTCCCAGTGACTTCCTGCAACCTGGAGCCATTCAAAATGGCCTCTGCCAGCAGGTTCTGCCGGGGGGATTTGTCCTCCGTGCTCTCCGTGCTCAGCTTGGGGCCTGGGGCAGGAAGGAACAAGCACAGGCAGGGCATTTGCCTCTGGCCCACACGGAAGGCCAAGGACATCCCCCCAAACCCGGCCCCGGCAGGACGGCGTCGGCAGCGGCGTTATCCTGCAGCCGGGGCCATGCTGGGCTGGAAGATGCAGCACAAGAGAGGGGCAAAGGGGCACTGACTTCCTCCTCACCTGCCTGGGGGTCCCGGGGCACCTTCCTCTTCCTCGCAGCCTCCTCCTCCATCCTGACAAGCTTTGGGAAGGAGAAATCCTGTTTTCTGCGGAAAAACAAGGTGTGAGTGCCTTGGGTTGGGGGTTCCTCCTCCCAAAGACCATCTCTAGAACTGACTGAGCTTCTTGTGTCCAGAAAAATCTCCAAAATTCCAAGATTCAGCCAAGAAAATACTGAAAGGAACTCCTCTCTGGCCTCTCCATTTTGGGGTTCTGGGGGTCCCTCCTGTCCTGGCTGCTGGGGGTCTCCTGTCTGTTCAGGGTCCTCCCTCTCCAGGCTGTCGGGGCTCCAGAAACCCCTGCCTGGCCATTCTCAGGTTTCCTGTCCCCACACCCCTTAATTCTGTGACTCCAGGAACACCCTAACCCCCCTTTCCCACCCATCCCACATTCCCTTTTCCTTTAACCTGCCATCCCCTGGACTCCCCTTTTAGGGGCACAGGGACCCCCTGGACCCACCAACTCCCTCTCCCCACCCTAGTCCTGCCTGTCCTTCACCTTGGCACCCTCCTGATCGCCCACTCCCAGGCACTGGGATCCCCCTGCACCCCCTTATCCTGCACCAATACTCCCCTGCAAACCCTTGTCTGGCCATTCCACCTCTTCCAGCTCCCACACCTCCTGTGCTGTTTTGGTTTTTTTCACTCTGGGACCCCTGGAACTCCCACTCCTGAATTTCCCAGACCACAGACTCCCCCTTTCCTTTTTGGAACACTGGGGGACCCTTTCAATCCCTTTCTCTGGACACTCTGGATCTCCCTATCCCATGATTCCCTTTCCCCGACCCCTGGACCCCCCTTTCCTGGACACAGATTCCCCTGGACTCCCCATTTCCCTTCTCCAAGCTGCTACATCCCCCCTTCCTTGGATCTGTGGCCCCCTGAAAACCCCCTTTCCCAGCTCTGTGTCTCCCCTGCACAACAAAAGATTCAGCCCCAAAAAAGCCTCCCAGAAGTTCCCCCTCTCTGGTCTCTCCACTTTGGGCTTTGGGGGGTCTCCCCTAATGGGCTTGCTGGGGGTCCTACAGGTATTGGGGTCCCCCCTCTCCAGGCTGTTTTAGTGTCCCAGGGGGGTCTCTGAGCACCCCGAGCAGAGACTCAGGGCAGAAGCCGCCCCTGGGACCCTCGGCATTCCCTGGAGGGGTTTGGAGGGCCCTGGAGTTGTTTTGGGAGGTCTGGGAGGGAGTTTTAGGGGGATCCTGGGATAGTTGGGGTAGGTCTAGAAGCGGTTTGGGGGACCTGGTGTGGTTTGGAGGGACTGGGAGAAAGAATAGGGGGGGTCCTGAAGAGGTTTAGGAGGGTCTGGGTGGGGGTCTGGGAGGAGGTTGAGAGAATTTGGGCAGGTCTGGGTGCCCTAGAAGGGGGTTTGGTGAGTCCTGCGATGGTTTCGGGGGTCTGGGAGCTGAATTTAGGTGAGTATGGGGGCATTTTAGGGGTCCTGGGCAGTTTAGACGGTCTGGGACATGTTTGGGGGGTCTGGGAGGGGTTTAGGAGATCTCTGGGATGTTTGGGGCGGCCCGGGGTGTTTCAGGGGCTCCGCAGAGTTCAGGACGGGATTTGGGGCATCCTGGGGGTCCGGGGTAGTTTGGGGGGTCCCAGGCGGTGGGTTAGGGGGGTTTCAGGGGTATTTTCGGGGGGAATTTGGGGCGTTCTGAGGCGCATCCCGGGGTGGGGGGAGGGGCTTACCCGGCTCCTTCACCGTCACGGCCAACACGGCCCCGGGGGGGTCCCGGGGGGTCTGTGGGGGGTGGGTGGGTCGTGAGGGACCCCCAAAACCCGCCCCGAGTCCCCGAATGCCCCCGAAATGCTCCCAAATTTTCAGAAATTAGCCGAAACTCGCCGCCATTGCTCAACTCTCCAGCAGTGCCGTCCAGTCCCGCTCTCCGTCTCCGCCGTCTCTGATTGGGATGCAGCGGGCGGTGACGGTTCATGGAGTCCAGCACTACATCTCCCGTCAAGCACCGCGCCCCCGCTCTGGCCAATCACAGACGGGACTACAACTCCCGCCCCCCCCCGCGCCCAATCGGGTCGGTCCTACCCCCGTTGCAGCCCCCCAAGTGTCCCCCGGACCCCAAACTGCACCAGAAGGGCCCCAGGACCCCCAAGTGCTCCTCCAATACCCACTCAGGACACCCAGATCACCTCTCCGGACCCCCAAGTGACCCTCAAGTTCATCCAGGACTTACAAGTGACCCCTAAAATCCTCTTTGGACCCCCAGATTCTGTTCCTGGACACTCGAGTGACCCCCCAGGGGTCCCCTCGGACACCCAAGTTCTTTCCCAGTGCCCCATAAATGCCCCTCACACCCCAATGGGACCCCCAAGTGCCCCCCAAGTGCCTTCCAGGCCCCCAAATCCACCCCAACCTCCCCAAAGCCCCCCAGCCCCCCCTTCCCATGGGCCCTTTCCTGGCATTTAAGGCTCCAAAGGGACACTTGGGGGTCGGGGGGGATTCGGGGGCACTTGGGGGGCTGGTGAGTTGGAGAAGGGATTTTGTGTGGAATTGAGGGAATTTAGAGTGGAATTCAGTGGATTTGAGGTGAAATTAGGAGAGGTTGGGTGGAATTAAGGGAATTTGGGATGGAACTAAATAATCCTTATGTGAAATTAAGGGGATTTCTGTGGAACCTTCAGGATTTGGGATGAATTACTTGGGATTGTAAGAGGGATCAAGGTATTTTTGAGTGAAGGTCAGAGATTTGGGGTTGAATTAGGGATATGTTGGGTAGAAATAAGGAAATTTTGCATGTACTTAAGAAGATTTGAGGTGGAAATAAAGAGAATTGAGAAATTTTAGGTGAAATTGCAGTAATTTTTGGTGAAATATATGGGATTGGGAAGGTTATAGATGGAATTAAGGGAACTCTGGGCAAAAATAATGGAGATCTTCAGGAAAATTAAGTGGATTTCGGGGTAAATGAGAGGAGTTTTATGTGGAATTAATAGAATTTTGGGTGGAAGACACGGGAGATCTGGGGCAAAATCAGCAGAACTTTGATGGGTTTATAGAGATATGAGTTGGAATTAAAGCAACTTGGAGTAGAACCATTGTGGTATGAGGTGAAAATCAGGGTATCTTTCGGTGGAATTAAAGGAATTTTGAGGGTAATTATGGGATTTTGAGTGGAATCCTGGGGATTTGGGGTAAAACTGGGGGGATTTGAGGTGAAAGTCTGAGGAGTGTGTTTGTTTTCAATGATCAAACTTGTGAGTTTCAGATTGCAGGAAAAATAGAGGAAAAATCCCTCTTGCCTGTGTTCAGCCAGTTCTCAGAGCAAAGCAGGTCCCAGTTGACTGATGAGGGACATGATGGGGCTGGGGAGGTGTGGAGCAAGGTTGTCCCCACTGTCAGACCTCAAAGGATTGCTCTCCAATTAGTCCAAACCTTTTCAGGAGGGAACCTTGGTCAACATCAATCAGAGAATGCTGCAATCACCTCTTCTCTAAAAAGAAAAGTAATTATCCATATCATTTAAAATAGAAATGCACATTTGTTAGAAGCTCATTGAAATCTTTCTTCAAAACTGTATTAGGGAAATTACTTAATTAAGTCTCCTTGATTAGAGGACAAACTCAGAAAGAGCCATGATCTGGTAGGACTTGCTTTATCTTAAGAAGCCCCCTGGTGCATTTGGTGCTGAGCCCTTGAGCATCAGGTCCTGAGAGGAGATTGCACAAACCTTTCCATATGTCAAAGTCAGAAGAAAATCACAAAGTATCTCAAAGCACTAATGGGTCCCACTGAGGGCCATTCCCAATACAGGCTCTTCACAGACTGGTAGGAGGAGATAATTGGAAGCCTTGATTGAACAAACCTCTCATAGACTCAGTTTCAAAAGGAAAGGGAAAGTACCTTAATAAATGTTGAGTCCTTTGAAGCATTAACAAGCCTCACTGTGGGCTGTTACTGACAAAGCCTCTCAAGGGACTAATTAAAGCAGATCATTGCAGGCCGTGATTTCACAAACCTCTCATAGGCTGGCTGTCAAAAAGAAATACGTCAATAAGCTTTGAGTACCTTGAAGCATTAATGAGCCCCACTGACTGTTGGTACTAAGACTCTCAAGGGACTCATTACAGCTGATAATTGGAGGCCTTAATTGAACAAACCTCTCACAGACTCCAAACCAAAAGCAAAACTAAAAGTACTTGGAAAAACCTGCAGTCCCTTGAAGATTTAAGGATCCCCCAAGGGCCGTTTCTGACAAATCCTCCCGAGGGACTCGCCCCAGCAGAGCCTTGGAGCCCACGACTGCAGGGAGGCAAAGGCTCTAGGCAGCAGCTCAGGTGCTGAGCAAAGCCTGGCTTGGCTGGAGGCAGCAGAAAGGCCCAGCCCCGACCCTGTAAGGAGGGTACTTTTAATTTAGATGATCAGTGGAGCACAGAGGGGTAAGAAAGTTTTTCCTGAGAAACTAGAATGTACATGTTTGGAAACTAGGCAGAGTAGTATACAAAGTAACTGTATAACACTCAAAGTTCTCCATTATCAAGGCCGTTTTCCTCTCTGACCTGGCCACATGCATGAGAACACACTGGTGAAGGTTGTACAGTGGGGTGAGGAAGCTGATGATGTGATGAAAATAATGTGAGCAGGAGTCGTACAACCACTACCCAACAGGCGACATGCACAGACTGTTGCCACTTATGCAATGAACAGGCGGTGTTTGGCTGCCTCCCAGGCATCACCTTACACTGTGTCCTGGCCCTCTGCAGTATGATGGATGGCTGATAAACAGGGACACAGGAGTGGGGGAGCTGAGCCACACCCACCCTTGCACCCAGCCCGTGTTGGCTCCGCGGGGACGCCGCTGAGCATGGATGGCGTCCCGCTGCTGCCGGGCCTGGCAGTGCTGGTCTGTCTGCTCGAGGGAGCATCGGGGATAGGGAGCAACTGCTGCAGCATCAACTACATCTCAACTATATTGTATCCTTTTGTATCCTTTATGAGTATTGAGAATTTTCGTTCTTTTATTCTCTTTTGCTAACCTGTTTTAACAAATAGGAAGTAATTTAAACTTGTTTTAATTCTTTGAATGAACTATTCAAGATTTGATTTTTTTGGTCCTTGCCACTAAATGGTATCATAATAAAAGTAGTTTTTAGTGTATTACTCTCTGTATTTATCTTTGTCTTGGCCATGTATCCAAAATGAACTGTTATAGACTCCCAGCCCGGGCAAGGCAGATCCTGTCCCTCACACCTTGCTCAGGGCTCTGCTGGGGGCACTGGCATGGGGGGTGATGCTGAGGGCAGGACAAGGGAATGACAGTGCCCAGCCTTCCTGGGGCTGTGCCAGGAGGCCACGAGGCCCCAGAGCCTCAGCACAGCAGGTCTGCTCACAGCCCTTGGTGGCACAGACGATGCTGTGCCTGAGGGGACAAAGACTTGGGATCTCTTGGACTTCTGGCCCAGTCACTTGATGTCCTTCTGTGAAGGAACAAACCACCTCTCAGAGGTGGGTGACAAACCAGTGCTGGGAATGGTCATTGGGAGGGGCTGGTCTGTGATGAGTTTCCTGGAGCACCTTGAGCAGAGTGTCCAGAAAACAAGGCCAGTCTGGGCCACTCTCCATGGGAGGCTTTTCCCACTTGTCCCTCTAAACTCACCTCAGTCTCTAACACACACAACTCCTGGCATCCCCCTGCCACTCCAGAGATCCAGAGGGTTCTGCACTCCTGTGCCCTGATGCCATCAGTGTGCACTGGGCACCAGTGTCTACTAAAGCTTTACACCTCTGTGGATCTGCTGTGCCAGGCCATCGAATCCACACAGTGCAGTGTCCCTGGTCAGCCCTTTCCTCCTCCTGGCCAAAGGCAGGGACCCTCTATTCCTGTTCCTGGCCAGAGTATTCACTGTCTGACCTCTGTGATACCAGACCAGAAGTCCCATCACCAGGATCAAAAGAGTTGATTTTAGTCCTTTTATGCCTGGGAGATCCCTGATTGCCTTCTTGTGTCCCTGCAGCAACTCCATGGACATCCTTCTTGGCTGACCCCTTCTCCACAGCTCTCTTCCCTCTCAGTTCACCTCCATGGGCTCCCAGCTCAAAGGTGGGTTCACCATCCCATTTCCTCATGGCTCCCTCTGGTCACGCAGAAAGAACCAGAGTTCACCACGTGGCCTGTCCTTGGGACTCCCTTTTCCTCTGGCTGGGGCAGGAGAGGACTGATCTCCTGGGCTGCCCTGAGAGCTGAGCTGCTGGGCCGTGGGGGTGAGGAAGTGCCCAGAGTTTCTACTGCATTTCAGAGCCAGGAGGATGCCATCTTCTGGTGTATCCCTTTGTGGGGAATACAATGCCATCAGGCTGTTGGAACGTGATCCAGGAGTGCTTTGAACCTCCTCATGGCCACCGTGCAAGGAACATCCTCTGAGTCTTCAGGGGTGTTTTCACTTTTTAGGTCACTATAGATGATTTCCAGCGCAGGTAATTCCCTCAAGTACTGGATGCCTTTGTTTCCAGAGCTTCACTTTCCTTGGGAGTTCACAACATCTTCCTGAAATAGTTCTCTTTCCCTCACGCTTGAGAAGAGTCATCTCCAGAGACTGTAAATTTCTCCTTCTTTTCCAATTCCTCTTTCAATTTCCTAATCTCTAGCAAAGGAATCTCAGCTTTTGGCCTTCATGACCTTGCAACTGCTCACTATCAGCCCCACTATCCCAGCATGGAAGCAGCCAGGTGGAAATCCACTCACCTGGCTGGCAGCTGAAATCTTTTCACAAGTTTGAAAGTTTTGTTGAGTTCAGGGACCAGGTAACTTTGGTTTCCTGTTTTCATTTGGGTCACTCCTTTCAATTTCTTTGTTGAAAGACTGGCTTCTTGATCTGCCCCCTCCCCTCCTGATTCTCTTTATCTTGTCCTGCCCTCATGCGAATACCCCCAGCAGAGCCCTGAGCAAGGTGTGAGGGACAGGATGTGCCTTCCCCGGACTGGGGGTCAGGGCTGGGCCTTTCTGCTGCCTCCAGCCAAGCCAGGCTTTGCTCAGCACCTGAGCTGCTGCCCAGAGCCTTTGCCTCCCTGCAGTTGTTGCCTCCAAGGATCTGCTGGGACAAGTCCCTGGAGAGGCTTTGTCAGGAATGGCCCTTTGGTGGGGCTTGTTAATGCTCCAAGGGACTGCAGGTTTTTCCAGATGCTTTGGGTTTTCCTTCCCACACCGAGTGCCTGAGAGGTTTGTTCAATCATGGCCTCCAATGATCTCTTGAGGGTCACAGGACTGGGAGGGAGCAGGGCCAGGACAGCTGAGCCCAACTGGCCCAAGGGATGTTCCCTTTGATGCAGGGCTGTGCTCAGGGTGTTAATGGGGGTTGGTCAGGAAGGGCTGATCTGTGTCTGGGCTGGGCTGGGCATTGGGCACAGAGTGGTGAGCAGTGGAGCAATGGTGTTGTGCACCTCATGTGGGGTTTATTTACTTACTGCTATTGTTGTCATGGGTAGCAGCAGTGTGTTCACTGAGGGTTACACGGAACACTCACTGGATCTGTTTCCCTCTTTCCTGCTGTAGCCCCTGCAGTTACAGGGCTCTGTTTGCTGCTTCACAGAAAGATTTAGAGTACAATCTCTGGGTGACATGACCCTGGACAGGTCTGTGCTCACAGACCTCCATTTATTGCTGATCCCTGGCACACACTGTGCCTGCAGGTCCCCTGTGTTCTCCTGGCAGCTCCCAACTTGGTTCACTTAAATATTCACCTGCAGCCAGCTCTGTCACATTCTCTATAGCAATGAGAGTTTAAAAATGATGACTTGCCATCTCCAAGCTCACTGGCCATGAACAAGTAGTACTTGAAGCAGATCTGAGTCTGTTGAAGACCTCACTGGAACCCTGATCTCATCACAATGATCCCCTGAAGAACAAGGAAACAAGGAGCCTCTATAGAGTCTATCCCTTGGCATGTTCTTGAGAGTGACTTTGCAAAAAGCCCTAAGACTGCATGTCCTGAGCTAAGGAGAAGCCCTTTCCTGATGGAGCTGCTGTTGTGGAGCCCAGCTGTGTCCCAGCAGTGCCCATGGCCTGTCCCTGCCTGTGAGCCCAGGATGGACATGCAGCAGGTCTGTGTCCCAGCTGGCAGAGGACCAAGGCCTTAGTCCAGCCCAGGGGCTCTGCAGGAGAGTGTACAAGTGGAAAGAGAGCAGGTCAGCAAAGACCCAGTTGCTGGTGCTCCCTGGCAGTGCTGCTGTGCTGGGACTCTTTGCCCTTCTCTGCACACATGGAACTGCCCAGTAGGTGCCTGAAAGGAAAAATCCAATGATCTCCAATGATCTCCTCAGACACACAAGGCTAATGCAAGAGAGTTTATTTTATTTAAATATAGAGATAGCACAATTACTCAAGTAAAGATTAAAAGAGTTGCATTAATAAACGAGACAGTGATTTAGATGACAAGATGAATAAAACAATTTAATTGAGCACAACATTATGGCAGAAAGGCCCCACTGACCACAAAGAAAAACTGGGAAAGCAAACTGAGCCTGGCATGAGTTTTATTCTGAACACCGTACAGAAGAAAACTGGCAGGTTCTTGCTACTGAACAGCATCCAGCCATCATTTTTCTCAAGACATCCTTGAGCTCCTTGTTCCTCAGGCTGTAGATGAGGGGGTTGAGTACTGGAGGAACCACTGCATAAAGAACTGACAGTGCCAGATCGAGGGATGGGGATGAGATGGAGGGAGGCTTCAGGTAGGCAAACATGACAGTGCTGACAAACAGGGAGAACACAGCCAGGTGAGGGAGGCACGTGGAAAAGGCTTTGTGCCGTCCCTGCTCAGAGGGGATCCTCAGCACAGCCCTGAAGATCTGCACATAGGAGAAAACTATGAAAATGAAACAACCAAGTCCTAAAAAGACACTAACCACAATAAAGCCAACTTCCCTGAGGTAGGAATGTGAGCAGGAGAGCTTGAGGATCTGAGGGATTTCACAAAAAAACTGGCCCAGGGCATTGCCCTGGCACAGGGGCAGGGAAAATGTATTGGCTGTGTGCAGCAGAGAGTAGAGAAAACCACTGGCCCAGGCAGCTGCTGCCATGTGGGCACAAGCTCTGCTGCCCAGGAGGGTCCCGTAGTGCAGGGGTTTGCAGATGGCAACGTAGCGGTCGTAGCACATGATGGTGAGGAGATAAAATTCTGCTGAAATGAAAAAGGAAAAGAAGAAGACCTGTGCAGCACATCCTGTGTAGGAGATGGTTCTGGTGTCCCAGAGGGAGTTGTGCATGGCTTTGGGGACAGTGGTGCAGATGCAGCCCAGGTCTGTGAGGGACAGGTTGAGCAGGAAGAAGTGCATGGGGGTGTGCAGGTGGTGGTCGCAGGCTACGGCGCTGATGATGAGGCCGTTGCCCAGGAGGGCAGCCAGGAAGATGCCCAGGAAGAGCCACAAGTGCAGGAGCTGCAGCTGCCGCGTGTCTGCCAGTGGCAGGAGGAGGAACTGGCTGATGGGGCTGCTGTTGGACATGTGTTGTTTCTTAGCACAGGGTCTGTTCAAAAAAGGAAAATACAGGGAGTATTAAGGGCAGAGCTCTCTGAAAAAACAGTGTGTTTTTAGCTAAAATAAGTGTGTGAAATATTACCAAATGCGCTGCCAATGAGTCAGTGCTCCTCTACTGCATTGGAATATGCAAATTTTTTATTACAGCTCTGGCATTCAAAAGGAACATCAGATTTAACCCACATTTAATGCAAAAGTTCCATCTCTGCACACATCTGGTGAAGGTTCTTTCCCACTGGAGAAATCCTCATTTTCATGGCCCAGCACACAGTGCCCAGCAGAGCTGCAGGGAAGGGCCCCCAGAGCTGCCTGAATGCCCCCTGTCCCAGGGATCCCTTAGTGGCACTTTCCCCCCACTCCCTGCCCAGGGCCCTGCTGCCTGGAGCTGTCCCTGCCAGCAGCTGCTTCCCTGTGCTCAGGGCTGGGCCCTGGCAGTGCTCTCAGAGCCCATCCCAGCCCTGGGTGCTCAGCTCTGCCCTGCAGAGCCCTCCCAGCACAGGCCACTGCCCAGGGGCACCTCTGCCTCTACAGGCTCTGATGGCAATGCAGAACAACCCTGAGGAGGCTGGAAAAGCAACACTGATGCTCCCTGTGAGCCACTCTGTGGTCGTGTCTGATGGACCCTGGTTTCTTCACCTCTAGAAGCAAAAGCTTATAGGTTTTAGAGTCTCCTACTGGGCTCAGAGATGAATTTCTGTCTCAGTTAATACCCTGACAATCCAGAAGACGGTACTGAAAGAAAAGGAGTATTCCCCATCCTTAAGGTATCCCTCCTCATGCTCTATTTCATGAAAATATCCTTGGGAAGTTTTCTGTATTGATCTGGAGTTGTAAGGAGCATTCATGTCTGTAGCTCACTTTTGACAGGAGAAGGACCTTCCTCTTCTCCACTAGGGGCTGCTCCTTCCCCACAGCCCTTCTGCCCCAGCCCTGTGAGCAGCTCCCCAGGCTGGCTGAGAGCTGACCCTGGCAGGCAGCAGAGTCCCTGCCCCAGTACAGCACCCTGGGCTGCAGGACCCTGCTCTGCACCACAGCCCTGGGCACACCTGGCTGCATCCCCAGCTCCACAGCTATTCCAAAGTGTCCCCCCTCAGCCCCCTCCTCACACATCCCATCAGCTGGGGCTGGGCCAGCTTTAGGAGATGCCTCCAGGAGCTGCCCCTGCATTGCCCTGCACCCACAGACTCACCATGTCCAGCACTGCAAAGATTTCTCCTCCATGAGCTCTGAGTCATCCTCCCAATGCTGAGCCCCTTTAAGCTCTGTCTGTGCCCTGCTGGTGTCCCTGAGCTGCCCTGGCAGTGCCCTGAGCCCTGCTGGGCTGTGCACAGGAGCTGCTCCTGGGCAGAGCTGTCTCTCTGCAGTGCTGCCCGCTTGCCAGGAGCTCCCTGTGTGCCAGGAGCCCGGCCCAGCTCAGCAGCACAGCAACAGCCCAGGGCATTTAATGGCCCTCTGGGGGGTTTCTGTTGTTTACATCAGACTCAGTCCTTCAGAGTAACTTCAAACAACTTCTCAAGAAGTCAAAGTGAGAGTGAAACTCTGAAGTTTCTTGTAGTGCTAATGGGTCCAATTAAGAGACAAGACTGAGAAAGTGTCCCCAGATTCCAGGCAGAGCAGAAAACTGCAGACAGTGGTGACAATTATGAAGAAACAAGGAAAGGTGTCTCTCATGCTTAGGAAATCTCTATATGTTTCCTTATTCCAAAGGGCCAAGCCCTGACACCCAGCCCCTGGAGAGGCATATCCAGTCCCTTACTCATTCTCTCATCTTATCCTGGGGCACTGGGATGTGGGATGTGCAATGCCAAGGGCAGGAGGATGGGGTGGCACCTCCCAGGCTGCTGAGCAGGGACAAGGAGGCAATGAGGCCCCAGGACTGCAAGGCTCACTTGTCTCCTCATGCCATCAGGGGCACACACAGCAGCCATGGCCAAAGGCCTGCACAAGTTGGCTCTCTTGGGGCCTTTCAGCTTCTGCACATCCCTGTCTCCTCTCCAGCCCAGGCTGTCCTACGGTGTCCATGCCCTGCCCCTTTCCCTGCAGGCTGTCGGCATCCCCCGGCTGCCCCACCTCGCTGGCCCCTTCCTGCACTGACATCTCTCCCTCCTCCCTGGCTCCTCCATAAAGCCTTGGGCTGATCCAGACCCCTTCTGGGTGACACTTTGTATCAGAGCATTTCTCTTGGAGGGAAATTCCTTTCTTCGCATGTCCAGTCTCCACCTCCAAGGTGCCCTTTGTGACATTATTTCTTTCTCATTCTCTTTCTAACTACAAAATTAAAAGTTCCACCATCTCTGACACCACCACTGTGACACTGCAGCACCTCATGGAATCACGGGGTCACTGTGAAATCTCATGGATTTAAGGGACCTTTGTCTCAGTGCAGGGCCTTAAGTAGCACAAGGGACCAGTGTGGAACCTCATGGAATTGTGACACTGCAGAGTCTTATTGAAACAATGGGATCATTGTAACTCTGCAACCTCATGGAATTAAGGGCTCATTGTGACTCTCTGCAGTGATGGAACAAAAGGGACACTCTGACACTTCAGAACCCCATGGAATCAAAGGGTCATTTTGGTGCTCTGGGACCTTATGGAACTGAAGGGAACCTGGGACACTGCAGAACCTCATGGAATGAAGGGATCACTGTGACATTGCAGGGCCTCATAGAACCAAAGGAGTCCTAGGATAGTGTGGAAGCTCATGGTGTCACAGAGGTAATAGAAGTTTTAGACAGAGTTTATTAGAGAAGATGTCTCATTGAGCTGTTGGGGCAGAAAGGACCCCTTGCTTTCTAAACTCCTTCTCAGAGAGGAGCCTGGGGGTGACTGAATCCAATCTTAGCCTCAGATTTACTGTGCAATTTAAATTTCAGGAATTATAGAGTTGTGATTGAATCACTTTTTTCCACAGGTTTTAATGATGGCAAATCAGATCTATAAAATGAGTTATTTGTTATGAGAAATGAACAGACAAAAGAACAGTCAAGTGAACAGATGAAAGATCTTAAGCATTTACTTAAACATTCAGCACACTGTGGAAAAGCTGAAAACCTCCTAGCAGAGTATATTATAGCATAAAATAGTGCAGTGCACGGTGTCAAAGCACTTATTTTAAAACAGTTGTTTTGAAGCCAGCAAAAAGAAATGATCATTAAGCAGAGATTGATGTAACTCTCACACAACTAAAGAGGGCAGATCTCTCTCCTTCCCTTAACCTCTGGTCAGTGACCATGAAGAGCCATCCATGTTTCATGGGAGAAGCTCCACATGCTTCAAGACAGTCTGTGAAAGGATCTGCCATATGAAAGTTGGACAGAGCTTTTAGAGCTATGCAGTGAGGGATTGCTAGTTATGAAGTTCCAGGCCAGTGAGCAGCTTCTCTGTCAGATCCTGTTCCAAAAAGCAGGATGTGCATTTGCAGTTTGGTGAACCAGGCTGGTTTTAGCAGAATTCAACAACAAAGCAGCCCCTTGGTGCCAGCAGTAACTCAGCATAGAGAGCCTGCATTGTTTGCATTCTCTGAGTGGATTCTGGGCCTGATCAGGGCAGAACATCCTGCCATGGTCCATAAGGCTCTGCAGTGCCACAATGGCCCCTTGATGCCATGAGGTTCCAAAATGTCCTGAGGTTCATTTGATTCCAGGAGTCCCCACAAATCACAAAGGCCCCTTAGTTCCATGAGATTCCACAGTGCCCCAGGGTCCCTTTGGCTCCACAAGGCTCTTCACAAGTCACTATGGCCCGTTGATTCCATGAGGTTCCAGTCTCCCAGGGTTCATTTGGTTCCATTAATCTCTGCAGTGTCACAATGACCTTTGATTCCATGAGTCTCCACAGAGCCCCAGAGCCCCTTTGGCTCCATGATGCCCTGCAGTGTCACAAAGCCCCTTCATTCCATCAGGCTCCTCAGTGTAACAACAGCCCCTTGTTCCATAAGGTTCTGAAATGTCTCAGTGTTCCCTGGGTTCCCTGAGGCCCTGCAGTGTCACAATGGCCCCTCATATCCAAGAGGTTCCACAGTGTCCCTGAGTTCATTTGGTTTGATGAGACCTCAGGTGTCACAGTGGCCTCTTCATTCCATGAGGTTCCAAAAGGTTCCAGGGTTCCTTTGGTCCCATGAGGCCCTGAAGTCTCACAATGCCCCCTTGATTCCAGAAGGTTCCAAACTATCTGAGGATTCCTTTGGTTCCCACATGTCACAATTGCCCCATGGCTCCGTGAGGATCCACAGTGTCCCAGGTTTACTTGGGTTCCAAAAGCCCTGGAGTGTCACAATGACTTCTTGATTCCATGAGGTTCCACAGTCTCCCTGGATTCCTTTGTTCCTATGAGGGCCTAAAGTGTCTCAATGTCCCCTTTGGTTCCAGGAGGTTCTGTGGTGTCACAGTGTCCCTTTGGTTCCAGGAGGTTCTGTGGTGTCACAGTGTCCCCTTTGGTTCCAGGAGGTTCTGTGGTGTCACAGTGTCCCCTTTGGTTCCAGGAGGTTCTGTGGTGTCACAATGGCCCCTTTGGTTCCAGGAGGTTCTGTGGTGTCACAATGGCCCCTTTGGTTCCAGGAGGTTCCACACTGTCCTTGCTGGAACACACCTGGTTGGATGTTGCCCCACCTGCAGAGCTGACTCCAGCTCTGGGGTCCCAGCACAGCAAGGACAAGGAGCTGTTGGAGCAAGTCCAGAGGAGACCACCAAGATTATAAGAGTGATAGAGCAGCTCTGCCATGAGGGAAGGCTGAGAGAATTGGGATCTTTCAGCCTGGAGAAGGGAAGGCCTTGGTGTGACCTAATTGTGGCTGAAGGGAGCCAGCAAGAAAGATGAAGAGAGACTGCTTACAAGGATCTGGAGAGACAGGACAAGGGACAATGGTTTCACACTGATAGAGAGAAGGGTTAGATGAGATATTGGTAAGAAATTCTTTATGGTGAGGGTGGTGAGGCCCTGGCACAGGTTGTTCAGAGAAGTTCTGGCTGCTCCATCCTTGGAAGTTGTTCAAGGCCAAGCAGAATGTGGCCCTGAGCAACCTGGTCTAGTGAAAGTTGTTCCTGCCCCTGGGGTTGGAATGAGAAGCCCTTTAAGGTTCCTTATGACCCAAAGCATTCTGTGATTCTGTGGCTGGTGGGTGGTGTGGTGGTCAGGGCTGGCTTGGGCACAGAGACCATGAAATAATGGGGATTTCCATTGTGGGTGAAGGAAGGAGGGGCACCAGCAGAACTGACACCTTGGACTGAGAGCTGACAGACTTTGGCCACTTTGGAAAATTGATGGATGGAGTCCCTTGGGAGTCAGTCCTGAAGGAGAAAGGAGTGCAGGATGGATGCAGGTGTTTAAGAAGGAAATCTCAAAGCTCCAGGAGCTGTGCCTCTGTGGCCTGAGACAAGCCAGGGGGAAAAGGTATGGCCTGGTGAAACACAGACCATGGGCTGGATATCAGGAAAAAAAAGAGAGTGTGTCACCTCTGGAAAGAGGGGCAGAAAACTTGGGGGAATTACAAGGATATGGTGAAGTTATGGAGGAGGAAAATGTGAAGGGCCAAAGACAAACTGGAACTGAATTTGGCCACTGCAGTTAAAGACAGCAAAAAATGCGTCTCTGAATCCATGGGCAGCAAAAGGAGGGCTCAGGAGAGTCTCCATCCTTTGCTGGATGCAGAGGCAGCACAGGGTCAGGGCAGGAGGAAAAGCCTGAGGAAATTAATGACTTCTTTGTCTCAATCTTTTAACACCAAATACAGTTGTGCTTAGGATTCCCAGATCCCAGGGCTGGAAGTTGGTGATGGGGAGCTGAGTGAAGCCCCCATAACCCAGGGAGAAATGGTCAGTGACCTGCTGTGTCAATGAGACCCCCACAAGTCCCTGCCCACATGAGATGCACCTGAGGGTACTGTGAGAGCTGGAGAAAGAGCTGGCCAAGCCACTCTCACTCATTGCCCAGCAGTCCTGGTGAACTGGAGAAGTCCAAGCTGAAAAGAAATCAGCCAAAGTGAGACCCATTTATAGGCAGGGCCAGAAGGATCTGGACAACTCCAGGCCTGTCAGGCCTGAACTTGGTGCCAAGGAAGTCCATTGTGGAGATCATCCTGAGTGCCTACAGACATACAAACAAGACAGTCAAGGGACCAGGGACAGTCAGTGTGGGTTTGGGAAAGGCAGGTCCTGGTTGACAAAACTTATCCCTCTATGACAAAATGACCCACTCAGGAGATGAGGGAAAGGCTGTGGATGTGTCTCTCTGGAATTCAGTCAAGTCTTTGGCACCACCTCCCACAGCATCTCCTGCAGAAACTGGCTGCTCATGGCTGGGATGAGGGAACTGTTTCCACCCTCAGTAAATTTGTGGACAACACCAAGGTGAGTGTGATTGTGGGTCTGCTGGAGGGCAGGAAAGTTCTGCAGAGGCATCTGGACAAGCTGGATCAAGAAGACCAAGTGTCAGATCCTGACCTTGGGTCACAACAACCCCATGGAATACTCCAGGCTGGAGGCAGAGTTGCTTGAGAGCTGCTCAGCAGGAAGGGACATGGGGGTGCTGGTGGAGAGTGGCTGGATATGAGTCAGAGTATGCCCAGGTGGGCAAGAAGGCCAAAAGGCATCTGGCCAGTGTAAGGAATAATGTGGCCAGCAGGACCAGAGCAGGGATTGTCCCTCTGTGCTGGGCACTGCTGAGGCCCCACCTCAAGTCCTGTGCTCAGTTCTGAGCCTCTCACTACAGAAAGGACATTGAGGGGCTGGAGCATGTCCAGAGAAGGGAATGGAGCTGGAAAAGAGTCTGGAACCCATGCTGGATAAGGAACTGGTGCTCTTTAGTCTGGAGAAGAGGAGGCTCAGGGAGGACCTCATTGCTCTCTTCAAAGACCCAAAAGGAGGTCTTAGTGAGTAGGGGTCTCCCTCTCTTCTGCCAAGCCTATAGGGACGGAAAGAGAGGAAACAGACTTGACTTGAGTATGTCAAGGATCAGATCAGATATTAAAAATAAGATTTTCACTGAGAAGGTGTTTATGCAATAAAATAATTAGCCCAGGGAGGTGGTGGTATCTTGAAGGGCTCAAGTGGTGTATGGATGTGACATCTTGGAATACAATTTAGGGATGATTCTAGTGGTGCTTGGATGACAGTTGGACTAGAAGACTTTGAAGGTCTCTTCCAGGCTTGATAAATCTGTGAGTCTCAGACCTGTCATCACTGCCTCCAAATTTCTGCTCAAAAAAACCCTGGGGATGTTTTCACAGTCGTGTTCCTCAGTGGGACCCATTAGCACTGCAAGAAACTTTACAGTTTGAATCTCACTTTAACTTTCCTCAGGGTCTGATGTTCAGGGACTCAGCACCAAACCCCCCAGAGGGCCATTAAATGCCCTGGGCTGTTGCTGTGCTGCTGAGCTGGGCCGGGCTCCTGGCACACAGGGAGCTCCTGGCAAGCGGGCAGCGCTGCAGAGAGACAGCTCTGCCCAGGAGCAGCTCCTGTGCACAGCCCAGCAGGGCTCAGGGCACTGCCTGCACACACCGAGGGCACAGCAGAGAAGGGACAGAGATGAGAGGCAGCCTGGGCTGGGAGGGAACTGAGCTCTCATTAAAGGAGAAACCTCCACAGTATTTGAAAGAAGAATTCTCTGGCTATAGGAAAGTTAATCTTCCCTTCCTGCAGGGATCTCCTAAAGCAGGCACATCCCACAGCTTCCAGGATCTTTCAGAAGGACTCCCACAGTTCTTGAGTGGAGAGGAGGTGACCATATGGCAGAGCAGGGCAGGACCTGCAGGCACCAAGGGCAGACAAGAGAAGTGAGAAAGAGTTTGAAGGTGTCCTGGGGTGGGAGAACAGGTGAGAGCTCATCAGGAGAGGAATCTTCACAGCCCTTTGCCAGGGTAAGTCTCTGGCTGCAAAGCAGTGCAGGTGAGTTCCTAGAAGTGTCTCTTACACCTGCCAAATGCCAGCACTGACAGGAACTCCCCATCCCTGGCTCGATCCAGCCTGTCCAGACCCCTCTGCAGAGCCTTCCTGCCCTCCAGCAGATCAACAGTCCCACCCACCATGGTGTCATCTGAACAAATGCTGCAGAACATGTCCAGTAAAGTTCCTGTAACCCCAAAATATTTGGATTAGTGGAGATTTAGCTCTGCACAACAAAGTAATTCATTCACTTGCTCTCTTTTCCTCCCTCTCTGGATCAAGGGAACTTCTGACTTCAGTGTGTGACTCACTTTGTGCAAAGAGCAAAATGGACAGAATTGGGGTAGGGAGCGCTTGGAGGGACCTTTAGATCTGTGCTTGACACATAACATGTTTTCCATTGGTCTAAAATTGCCTGCTGTGGAAAGTGGACGTCAGTGATGTGAACTTAAAATACAGCAGAGGAATTTCTTCTATTTTTGAGCTGTGCCTTCCTTTGGTTTTGTTTGCTGACAATACATGAACATCCCTGTGTGTCTCCTGCAGCTCTTTCTCCAAGTACAGCAGGTGGGAGTTGGTGCCCAGGAGCTGAAACCTGCAGATCCAGCCTTAGTGGAGGAAGCTCAGATTCCACAAGGCTGCTTTGAGTGCCAGGGGTGTGATGAGGGAAATGGTCGGTCAGGGATTAGGGATAATGTTTCATTGATTGTGAAACATAAAATATCTTGATTTTCATGTCTATTTAGACTGCATTAAGAGACACTCAGGATTATCATTTGGGGATGGCTGATATTAATGTTAAAACAGGAAAAAATAAACAGGCTACAAAAAAGACTTATTTTCTCTTTTTTTTTTTAATAGTATAAGATATTCAATTTGAATGTGCTTCTTTTATCTGCGAATTTAACCACAGAAGATATGAAAGATTGAAAGTAAATTATTCCCAGGGGGTTATCTGATTAAGATCACTGAATAAATGGAGGGAATGAGCAGAAAAAGAGACCATTCCTGGTGCTGAGGAGCAATATCAGTTAGGGATTGTTGCTCTCAGTGTATTAACAAGAAAAAAAGTAAACGGGACAAAAAGAAATCTTTCTTTTTTTTTGTTACTGTAATACACTCACCTTGAATACACTTCTGAAATCTGTCTAATTAACCACAAAAATTTGAAGACTTAATAGTAAATTATTCCCAGAGGCTTGTCTTGTTAGGATGTTTTGAATGTTAATGAGGCCTCTGGCACTGAATTCCCTAACTGAAGATCTGAAGACAGAACAAGTCTCTAAAAGAGTAAAATTCATCAGCAAAGCTCCAGGTTCCTGAGGATGTCACCAAGCTCTGCTCAGGCCATCACTGAAAAGAGACCCCAGAGGGGAAGAGCAGACAAGGAGACCATTCCTGAGGGCTGGGGAAGCAGCAGCTCAGAGTCACTGGTTACAGGTGGAAAAGGGACTGTGGAATGTGCCTGTGAAAGTGCCTGATGGACTTTGCCAAGCAGGACAGCCAAGCCCTGCCACCCATCTCTGGTTCCTCACAGGATGCTCCTGGAGCAGAGTGATGTGGGGTGTGGAATGGGGAGTGCAGGAGAGCAGTAGGACACCTCCACAGCTCTATGGAGTGGGTGAGGAGGTGACAAGCCCTGGGGCTGTAAGGAACTGGTGTCTTCTCATAGGCTGTCAAGCCCCAGGAAACTGCCCTGTTGCAGAAAAGCACAGTGAAGAGCCAAAGTGTGTGAGAGCAGGAGAGGGCACAGCAGTGTCCCTTCCACAGCCAGGCCTCCAGGGACACACCTGAAGGAGCAGCAGAGCAGGGTCTGGGCTTTGTCTTTGTTTCCTGGACACCCTGGGCAAGGGGCCCAAGGGCAATTGTCACAGATCACTCCCTGCAAACACCATTCCCAGCACTGGCCTCTCACCCACCACTGACAGGTTGTTTGTCCCTCCATGAGGACACCAAATGAGCAGCTCACAAGGCCATGCTGCAATTGTAGAGAGGAGACTTCAGCATTCACAGTGTGTGGGAGGGGAGATGAACCCAAGAGAACACAAAGACCATCAGCTAATCCTGGAGGTGCTGGGAAGGGCTGTGGGACACACAGTGTCTCGAGGTCACTTCACTCTGGGCCCCACATCCCCTGGAAAACCCCCAGGATGCAGCACTGGGATGTGCTTCTGAGCACAGGGCTCCCCCTGTGCCCATCCCTCAGGCCGTGGGGCATCTCAGAGAGGGGCAGAGCAGGTGACACCCCACAGGGCTGAGGTGCCTCCAGCCCCCAGCAGTGGCAGTGAGAGCCCAGGGAGAGACTGTGACTCCTGCAATGATCTCCCCATGGGTGTAAAAGGGAAAGACTCTCTGATCACCCCTGGGTGCATGAGAATCCCACAATCCCAGTTCAGAGGTGGATGCCTTGCTGGACCTCGACATTTCTGTGAGTGACTCCAGGAACAAACTCCACTGGCCCAGTGAGATTCATCTCAGTGGTCTTGGACAGTTCATTGCAAGTGCTCCTGAACTGCTGCATCACCCTTGCCTGGGATTCTGGGCTGTGCTCTCTAAAGGGCCAGAGCAATCTGAGAGGTTCTGGGGTCCTTGGAAAAGGCAGATGCCAAGCCCATCTTTAAGAAGAGCAAAATGAGAATGGGGAAAATTTCTGCAGTGTCCCAGGGTTCCTTGTAGTCCATGAGGCCCTGGAGTGTCACAATGATCCCTGGATTCCATGAGGCTCCACAGGGTCACAATGGGCTTCTGTTTCCTTGAGGTCCTGCAGGGTCACAATGGAACTTTGATTCCATGAGGTTCCCAAGTGTCAGAATGGCCCCTTGGTTCCAAGGCATTCCACAGCGTCCCAGGGTCCCTTTGGTTCCTGAGAGAAGATTGCTGGGGGTGAAATTAGGAGTATCAAGTTATCCTCACAGAAGTTGCAATGGTACACAAATTATAGGTAAAGGTCCATCAGGAGTGTTTGCACAGTCAGTGTTTCAACACCCTCAGCATTACCTGAACTTGGTTTTACCTCACCAAAATCTTTCCTCTCTGTTTGCCAAGCCCCTCTTTCCTCCCCCAAATATCCCATCCCTTTTGTCCCAGTTTCTTCTGACCCCCCCAAATCCTTCAGCTGGTTGGGCTCAGCTTTGTGACACCCTTCATGACCCCTGAGCATCTGCCTGCCCAGCTTGGCCAGTCAGTTCTGGGAACACACCTGACAGCCCAGCCCCCAAGGGGACAGGATGTTCTGCTGTGCTGGAGAGGACCCTCCTCAGCCTGGCCAGCAGTGCTGCAGGGGGGGATTCCCTGCCCCTCCCCAGCTGGTCCTTCCTGCCCAGCAGCTCCTGTTCCAGAAGGGCTCACAGACACTCTGGGGGACTTTTCACACTTGGGTCCTTGAGCTGCCCTGGGGCATTTCTGGGGCAGTGGCCAACTCTGTGACTGCTCTGGGAAGTCATGGCCTGAAGCCAGGAATGTGGGTTTTAGGAGGTAGTTAAAACCTCTGCAGACAAGAAATCCTGGTAATTGTTGAAGACTTCCTTGCCTATCATTATGATGTGCTGTTTATTTTTAATTTCAAGATTTTTTCATAATTTTCTTTTTACTGACAACACCACACACTTGTTCTATTAATCTGATTCACTCCCTGTTTATGTGAAAATATTTGTGCAGCTATTTATCAGAGTACATTTCCTACCAGTGATTTGAATGCAGAAACATTGCTCAGAGGAGCTACTGAACTTCTCTGGGATGGTTTCATATCCCTAATTTTGTCTCTTCTGTTCTTCCTCTCCCAATTTGCCTTCCATGATCTTTCGAAGCTGTGTGTGCCTGGGAATGTTTTCACAGTCCTGAGCTCTGGGCCATGTCAAAGGGGACAAATGCACCTTCTGGAGAACACTGTCACTCCTGCTCACAGAGCCTCTCTGACTGCACAGGGGAGATTCCCCCAGGCTGTTTCCTGGTGTGGGAAGAAAGGGACATAAAGGCAGAGGAGAGGGATGGAGGAGACATGGACATTTGCAATGGGCATGCTCAAGGCTGGTGAGATAAATGTCCCTGGGACAGGGAGGTTGTTCCTGCAGTCACGCCCAGAAATGTCAAGGCTCTGACAGGTGCCCACACCTGAGCTGGGCTCATGCCCTGCTCACACCCCCAGGGCTGTTCAGAGACACGAGTCCTTCCCTTGCACACACACAGACAGTTCCTGGCAGCAGGTGCAGTGTCTCCCTGGGCTCCTGCTGCCACTGCCCGGGGCTGGAGGCACCTCAGCCCTGCAGAGCCCCCACCCTGCACACTCACACACTTCAGCTCAGCACTGGGGTTTCCCTCTGCCTGGCATGGCCCAGTCCTGCCCCTCCCTGTCTCACCAATCCACCTGCCCCAGCCCCAGCCCCACAGAGCAGCACAATCATGTCTGGCCCTGCAACAAGAAATGGAGGAAATGGAGGTCAGGGACAGTGACTTTGTGTCTGGAATGTTCAGGAGATCATCATCTCAGGCATCTCCTGCAGCCCCAGGGCCAGCCCCACTCCCCAGGACAGCAGGAGAGAATCAGTGCTGGGGCTCCTCAGGCATCACCTACAGCCCCAGGGACAGGACAGACTCTTTCCATGGCTCCTCTGCACACACAGCCTGTCCTGCTCTTCTCCTGGCACATCCCATCTCCCCACAGAGCCTTTCCCCAGAGGAACACGTCTGTGCTGGCCTGACCAGCCATTCCTGCAGCCCCTCCCTGTGCTCCCCACAGCCCCTGATCTGGGGGTGCTGCTCTGCAGGGCACAGGGGCTGTGGTGCCCAGGGCCATGGAGGGGCTGTGCTGGGCTGTGCTGGTCAGGCTGGGAGGCAGAGCCAGCTGATGGTGGTCCCTGCCACTGAGCCCCTGCCACACAAGCTCTTGTGTGGTCATGGAGGGTGCTCAGAGGGGCCCTGCCTTGTTCCAGTGGTGGGAGATGGGTCTGGGGGCTGCACTGGATCCAGACCATGAATGCTTATGGAAAGTAAAATGAATCACAGGACTCCTTTCCCTCAACCTGCTGTATTCCCTGGGGTTGCAGGGCTCTTTTTTTTCAATTCACACTCAGATGTAGAATATTATCTCTGGGTGACTCCGAGCTGGACAGGCCTCTTCTCATTGGGCTCTATTCACTGTCAGCTCCTGCTCACACTGTTGCTGCAGGTCTCGTGTTCTCCTGGCAGCTCCAAAGTGTCTTAGCAAACCACTTACCTGCCATCAGCCCTGTCACAAGCTGTTGAGCCCCAGGAAGGTTAATCTCATCTGCATGGTCTCTAGCCACCAACAAGGAAAACCTGAACCAGAACTAAGTCCTTTGAAAGTCACACTGGGAACCTGATCTCATCACACTGAGCCATGGGCAGACAAAGCAGGACAAGTTGCCTCTTGAATGTCTCTTTGTTAGGCATGATCTTAAGAGCAACTTTGGAGGAAGCCCAAAGCCTTCCTGTCCTGCCCTCAGGAGTTGCCCTTTCCTGATGGAGCTGCTGTTGTGCAGCTCAGCTGTGTCCCAGCAGTGCCCATGGCCTGTCCCTGGCTGTGAGCCCAGGATGGACACACAGCAGGATGTGACCAACCTGGCAGAGGACCAAGGCCTTGGACGAACACAAGGGCTTAGGAGAGTGTGGAAGCAGAAAGGGCAGCTCTGAACAGTCCCCTCCTCTCTGTAAACATGCACTGTCCTGCAGTGAGCTGTCCTTTGTGAATGCCTAAGAAGAAGGATCAAACAAGTCACTGCACTGTCCTTTATTTTGTGTAACTACTCAAGTGGAACAAATCCTCATTTAGACAGTCTCTGGGTCAAACTCCAAAGAAACATACTAAATTAGAAAGGAGGATAATTAAAAAATTTATTTGTGCACAAACTGATCACATGACCCCCACCAAAATGCTGAGAAAACAGGATGGGGCTGAAATGAGTTCCAGTCCCAATGCTATGCAGACATCAACAGAAACAACAGTTTTATGCTTCTGGAGAGCATCAAGTCATCATTTTCCTCACAGCATCCTTGAGCTCCTGGTTCCTCAGGCTGTAGATGAGGGGGTTCAGTGTGGGAGGCACCACCAAGTACAGAACTGACACCACCACATCCAGAGCTGGAGAGGACATGGAGGGAGACTTCAGGTGGGCAAACACATCAGTGCTAAGAAACAGGGAGACCACAGCCAGGTGAGGGAGGCACATGGAAAAGGCTTTGTGCCGTCCCTGCTCAGAGGGGATCCTCAGCACAGCCCTAAAGATCTGCACATAGGAGAAAACTATGAAAGCAAAACAACCAAACACTAAACAGGTAGTAACCAGAAGGAGCCCAATTTTCCTGAGTTTGGAGTCTGAGCAGGAGAGCTTGAGGATCTGTGGGATTTCACAGAAAAACTGGCTCAGGGCATTGCCATGGCACAGGGGCAGGGAAAATGTATTGGCTGTGTGCAGCAGAGCATTGAGAAAAGCAGTGGCCCAGGCAGCTGCTGCCATGTGGGCACAAGCTCTGCTGCCCAGGAGGGTCCCGTAGTGCAGGGGTTTGCAGATGGCAACGTAGCGGTCGTAGCACATGATGGTGAGGAGGGAAATCTCTGTTCCAATGAATAAAATAAGGAAGAAGATCTGTGCAGCACATCCCACGAAGGAGATGGTTGTGGTGTCCCAGAGGGAGTTGTGCATGGCTTTGGGAACAATGGTGCAGATGGAGCCCAGGTCTGTGAGGGACAGGTTGAGCAGGAAGAAGTGCATGGGGGTGTGCAGGTGGTGGTCGCAGGCTACGGCGCTGATGATGAGGCCGTTGCCCAGGAGGGCAGCCAGGTTGATGCCCAGGAAGAGACACAAGTGCAGGAGCTGCAGCTGCCACGTGTCTGCCAATGGCAGGAGGAGGAACTGGCTGATGGAGCTGCTGTTGGACATTTGCTGCTTCTGGAGGTGGGGCACTGTCCAAGGAGGAAATAACAGTGACAAACCAGATGAGATATTTCTGAGAATAATCACAGCCATGTCCCAATACCCCTTTCCCTTCTGCTCACACTCCCCACTTTTCCTTTTTCAGGAAACTGCTTCATATCCATGGCTGGAGCCCTGCTTGGTGCTCACTACATTCCCATGAGGAGCAGCCCCTCTGCCCACTGGCTGTGAGGGTCAGCCCTGCTCTGCTCCAGGGGGGTCATGGCCATGGTGGGGGCAGGGCCCATCCTGGTGTTCAGCTGTGTCAGATGAAACTGCTCCTGAAGCAAAAGTTCTCATGGGCATCTGCACTCCCAGTTTTGAGAAGATTTCAGGATTCCAGAAGACAGTTTCAGAGGTTTGGGTGTTTTGTTTCTGACTCCCCTCATCTTCCCTGTGGAGTTTTCCTGGATGGCAAAACCCCTCAGTATTTGTGCTGCCCTGAGGAAGAGCAGAGCAGGGCTTCCCAAACACGACCATGTCTGTGGCTTAGTGCAGAGTGAGGGGAGCTGCTCTGTCCCTCTGCCTTCTTCCAGCTGCCCTGGACTTGGACCTTCCTCAGACAGAGAGTGATCACACTCCCATTTTTGTCTGAAATACCACCAGACTCTGTTGAGAGCAGAAAGATCCATCACAGACCACTCAATGTCTCAGCCTGGCTCGAGGTCTCAAGGACACACATGGCTCATCTCACCAACTCAACAGCATTTCCTGGGATGGGCACAGCATCTCTGCCCCTCTGCACTGGGGATTTCAGATAACACAATTGTGCTATGAAGGTGATTTCCATTCTTGAGGGCAGCTCCCAGCTTGGAAGGACATCTCAGAGAAGAGCCAAGTGTCCTGACAATGGGGTTTGATTCTGGGAAACACACCTCATTCTCCAGGCACACAGAATTCACTACTGACAGCCCCACAGCTCAGAGGAAAATTGGAATGTCTCATTCCCAGGGACCCACCTGCCTGAGGGGGATCACAGGATCAGTGATTGACTCTGGAGCTTGAACTCCCATTCCCAGTGAACCTGACTGAGAGAAGAAGGAAACAACCCCAGCAACATGAGCATGTTGAGGAAAATGGAAATGCACACTGAGGGTCCGGCTGGGAGAAGCCAGGGCAGAACCAGGTGGGCACTCAGGGCAGTGTCACCCTGATCCAGTTGTGCCACCTCCCAGACACCAACAATGCCAGGTAGTTGTTCTCAGCCCCTCTTCAGCTCCTCAGCGTTCCCTCTGCTACTCAAACCACCAGGCATGTGGCTTGAGAGCTTGATAGAAATCCCTCCTTTCACCTTCTCCTTGAAGTATCCCCTGGAAAATATCCCTGAGTGCTCTGGTTCTGTAAGAAGTACTCAACTATGAAACTCTCACTTGATAGCTGAATAAACCTGCTCTGCCCTGCCCTTCCCTGTCAGGGTTTGCTCTTTCCACCCACAGCCTCTCTCCCAGCACTGAGGGAGCTCCCCAGACCAGCTGAGAGCTGCCTCTGGCACGTGGCAGAGCTCCTGCCCTGGCACAGCACCCTGGGGTGCAGGACCCTGCTCTGCAGGACACTTTGGGACAGCCTGGGTGGCACAGCCAGGGTTCAAACCCTACAGCCATCCCTGGGAGGAGGGAACCCTGCTGGGATATCCCTGGGATGGTGCAGCAGAGAGTCCCTGCTTTGCAGCACATCCTCAACTTCAGCACCAGAAAAACTGTGATATCCCACATTAGAGACCCCCCAGGCTGTGGGATGTGCCAGCGTTGGGAGATCTTCCCACAGACTGCACATACATTGCCCTTCATGCAGACTTACCTTCTGAAAGCCTGAAAGATTCCTCTTCTGTGGATCTTCCTCTTAAATTTCCTCACATCCCAGACTGTGTGTAACCTCTCTCTGCCCTGCTTTTCTGCCCTCGGTGTGTGCAGGCAGTGCCCTGAGCCCTGCTGGGCTGTGCACAGGAGCTGCTCCTGGGCAGAGCTGTCTCTCTGCAGCGCTGCCCGCTTGCCAGGAGCTCCCTGTGTGCCAGGAGCCCGGCCCAGCTCAGCAGCACAGCAACAGCCCAGGGCATTTAATGGCCCTCTGGGGGGTTTGGTGCTGAGTCCCTGAACCTCAGACCCTGAGGAAAGGTGCAGGAAGCTCATGAGAAACCAAAGTCAGAATCAAACTTTAAAGTTTCTTTTGTTGTTAATGGGTCCCTCTGAGGGACATAACTGAGAAAATGTCCCCAGATTCCAGTTAGAAAACAAAGAGACAATGATGACAAATATGGACTAGGAAAGAAAGGTCACTCTGATGCTGAGGAAAGTAAGAAGCCTTTCATTAACCCCAAGGTCACAGCCGTGACCCCCAGCCTCTGGGAAGAGAGATCCTGTCTCTCCCTCATTCCTCAGGGCTCTTCCTTGGGCACTGGGGTGTGGGATGTGGAATAGCAGGGACAGGAGGATGGGGTGGCACCTCCCAGGCTGCTGAGCAGGGACAAGGAGGCAATGAGGCCCCAGGGCTGCAAGGCTCACTTGTCTCCTCATGCCATCAGGGGCACACACAGCAGCCATGGCCAAAGGCCTGCACAACTTGGCTCTCTTGGGGCCTTTCAGCTTCTGCACATCCCTGTCTCCTCTCCAGCCCAGGCTGTCCTACGGTGTCCATGCCCTGCCCCTTTCCCTGCAGGCTGTCGGCATCCCCCGGCTGCCCCACCTCGCTGGCCCCTTCCTGCACTGACATCTCTCCCTTCTCCCTGGCTCCTCCATAAAGCCTTGGGCTGATCCAGACCCCTTCTGGGTGACACTTTGTATCAGAGCATTTCTCTTGAAGGGAAATTCCTTTCTTCGCATGTCCAGGCTCCACCTCCAAGGTGCCCTTTGTGACATTATTTCTTTCTCATTCTCTTTCTAACTACAAAATTTAAAGTTCTACCATCTCTGACACCACCACTGTGACACTGCAGCACCTCATGGAATCACGGGGTCACTGTGGAATCTCATGGATTTAAGGGACCTTTGTCTCAGTGCAGGGCCTTGAGTAGCTCAAGGGACCAGTGTGACACTGTGGAACCTCATGGAATTGTGACACTGCCGAGTCTTATTGAAACAATGGGATCATTGTAACTCTGCAACCTCATGGAATTAAGGACTCATTGTGACTCTCCGCAGTGATGGAACAAAAGGGACACTCTGACACTTCAGAACCCCATGGAATCAAAGGGTCATTTTGGTGCTCTGGGACCTCATGGAACTGAAGGGAACCTGGGACACTGCAGAACCTCATGGAATGAAGGGATCACTGTGACATTGCAGGGCCTCATAGAACCAAAGGAGTCCTAGGATAGTGTGGAAGCTCATGGTGTCACAGAGTTAATAGAAGTTTTAGACAGAGTTTATTAGAGAAGATGTCTCATTGAGCTGTTGGGGCAGAAAGGACCCCTTGCTTTCTAAACTCCTTCTCAGAGAGGAGCCTGGGGGTGACTGAATCCAATCTTAGCCTCAGATTTACTGTGCAATTTAAATTTCAGGAATTATAGAGTTGTGATTGAATCACTTTTTTCCACAGGTTTTAATGATGGCAAATCAGATCTATAAAATGAGTTATTTGTTATGAGAAATGAACAGACAAAAGAACAGTCAAGTGAACAGATGAAAGATCTTAAGCATTTACTTAAACATTCAGTACACTGTGGAAAAGCTGAAAACCTCCTAGTAGAGTATATTATAGCATAAAATAGTGCAGTGCACTGTGTCAAAGCGGTTATTTTAAAACAGTTGTGTTGAAACCAGCAAAAAGAAATGATCATTAAGCAGAGATTGATGTAACTCTCACACAACTAAAGAGGGCAGATCTCTCTCCTTCCCTTAACCTCTGGTCAGTGACCATGAAGAGCCATCCCTGCTTCATGGGAGAAGCTCCACATGCTTCAAGACAGTCTGTGAAAGGATCTGCCATATCAAGGTTGGACAGAGCTTTTAGAGTTATACAGTGAGGGATTGCTAGTTATGAATTTCCAGGCCAGTGAGCAGCTTATCTGTCAGATCCTGTTCCAAAAAGCAGGATGAGCATTTGCAGTTTAGTGAACCAGGCTGGTTTTAGCAGAATTCAACACCCAAACAGCCCCTTGGTGCCAGCTGTAACTCAGCCCAGAGAGCCTGCATTGTTTGCATTCTCTGAGTGGATTCTGGGCCTGATCAGGGCAGAACATCCTGCCATGGTCCATAAGGCTCTGCAGTGCCACAATGGCCCCTTGATGCCATGAGGTTCCAAAATGTCCTGAGGTTCATTTGATTCCAGGAGTCCCCACAAGTCACAAAGGCCCCTTGGTTCCATGAGGTTCCGCAGTGTCCCAGGGTCCCTTTGGCTCCACCAGGCTCTTCACAAGTCACTATGGCCCATTGATTCCATGAGGTTCCAGTCTCCCAGGGTTCCTTTGGTTCCATTAATCCCTGCAATGTCACATAGGCCTTTGATTCCATAAGTCTCCACAGTGCCCCAGAGTCCCTTTGGCTCCATGATGCCCTGCAGTGTCACAAAGCCCCTTCATTCCATCAGGCTCCTCAGTGTAACAACAGCCCCTGGTTCCATAAGGTTCTGAAATGTCTCAGTGTTCCCTGGGTTCCCTGAGGCCCTGCAGTGTCACAATGGCCCCTCATATCCAAGAGGTTCCACAGTGTCCCTGTGTTCATTTGGTTTGATGAGGCCTCAGGTGTCACAGTGGCCTCTTCATTCCCTGAGGTTCCAAAATGTTCCAGGGTTCCTTTGGTTCCATGAGGCCCTGAAGTGTCACAATGGCCCCTGGATTCCAGGAGGTTCCAAACTATCTGAGGATTCCTTTGGTTCCCACATGTCACAATTGCCCCATGGCTCCATGAGGATCCACAGTGTCCCAGGTTTACTTGGGTTCCAAAAGCCCTGGAGTGTCACAATGACTTCTTGATTCCATGAGGTTTCATAGTCTCCCTGGATTCCTTTGTTCCCATGAGGCACTAAAGTGTCTCAATGTCCCCTTTGGTTCCAGGAGGTTCTGTGGTGTCACAATGTCCCCTTTGGTTCCAGGAGGTTCTGTGGTCTCACAATGTCCCTTTGGTTCCAGGAGGTTCTGTGGTGTCACAGTGTCCCTTTGGTTCCAGGAGGTTCTGTGGTGTCACAATGTCCCCTTTGGTTCCAGGAGGTTCCACACTGTCCTTGCTGGAACACACCTGGTTGGATGTTGCCCCACCTGCAGAGCTGCCTCCAGCCCTGGGGTCCCAGCACAGCAAGGACAAGGAGCTGTTGGAGCAAGTCCAGAGGAGGCACCAGGATGATCAGAGAGATGGAGCAGCTCTGCCATGAGGGAAGGCTGAGAGAATTGGGATCTTTCAGCCTGGAGAAGGGAAGGCCTTGGGGTGACCTAATTGTGGCTGAAGGGAGCCAACAAGAAAGATGAAGAGAGACTGCTTACAAAGATCTGCAAAGACAGGACAAGGGACAATGGTTTCACACTGATAGAGAGAAGGGTTAGATGAGATAGATATTGGTAAGAAATTCTTTATGGTGAGGGTGGTGAGGCCCTGGCACAGGTTGGTCAGAGACGTTCTGGCTGCTTCATCACTAGAAGTTGTTCAAGGCCAAGCAGAATGTGGCTCTGAGCAACCTGGTCTAGTCAAAGGTGTTCCTGCCCCTGGGGTTGGAACGAGATGCTCTTTAAGGTCCCTTATTACCCAAAGCATTCTATGATTCTGTGGCTGGTGGGTGATGTGGTGGTCAGGGCTGTCTTGGGCACAGAGACCATGAAATAATGGGGATTTCCATTGTGGGTGAAGGAAGGAGGGGCACCAACAGAACTGACACCTTGGACTGAGAGCTGACAGACTTTGGCCAGTTTGGGAAACTGATGGATGGAGTCCCTTGGGAGTCAGTCCTGAAGGAGAAAGGAGTGCAGGATGGATGCAGGTGTTTTAAGAAGGAAATCTCAAAGCACCAGGAGCTGTGCCTCTGTGGTCTTAGACAAGCCAGGGTTTTGCAGCCTCTGACTCAGGTGGGTCTGGAGGACCACCTCACAAGTTTCATTTTCACCTTAAAAGGACATGTTTCCAGCCTCAACCAATTGGAGTCAGACCACCGCACCTGGGGCGGGGTCACTTGAGGTCATATATACCTGTGTTTTTGAATAAACGGGGGATTTGCTTTACATCACATTGGTGTGTGCAGTCTCACTAGGCCTGGTTTGCAACAATTGGTAGGACCTCGACGTGACTTGAGGACATGAAACCCACCTGCAGACCTGCCTAGAACCTTAAGAAGTGGCCCCTGAGAGCTGCTATGCCCCAGCTTTTTCGGTGCTTTGTGGAGAAGCCTCCGAGAGCTTCTGTCTCCCGTAAACTTGGGAGTTTTGTGTAGTGGCCCTGAGAGCTGCTGGAAGAACGTGGACTGAAGAAACCATGACCTTCGAACCGGTGAGTTAAAGAAACATGGGAAATTCCAACTCGACTAAAACGAACTTATTGCTTGATAAATTTGAAAAACTAGCTCGTGTTACAAAAACAAACATTGAAAGACAAGCATTACAGGAATTTTTGGATTGGTGTTTCACTCGAAGGCACCTAACAGATGCCAATTCCACGCTTTCCATAGAAGTGTGTGATAAAATTGGGGCAGATTTGTGGAATTTAGTGCAAACTGCACACGAAAAATTTCTGCCGCACATTTTGTCATATGCAGCTGTAAGGAAAATGCTGTTAGAGGTAGAACGAGGCCGTAAAAACCTCGATCTACCGGAGAGAAAGGAAAAAAGTCAGCTTCTACATAGCAGTTTTTCCCCTGAACACCCTTCTGCACCGCCGTGGGCACCGCTGCTCGAAGAAACGCTGCTGTGGTACCCCTCTCTGCCCGTGCCGCCTGCGGAACTCCCGCCGCGGTACCCACACGAGGCACCGCCCGCTCCCGCTCCGGAAAACCCGGCAAGACCACAGCAACGATGGAATCAAAGCTTTTCCACGCCGTTCGCCGCCGTAAAAAGCCAAGAAGTCGTCTTTGCACCGCCTTACAACTACCAAGAAACAGCCTATGCACAGCAAATGAGGCCACCAGCTGCCGCTGTAGAAGCGGCCGGACCTCAGCAGCAACCTTGGAACCCCACAAGACACGCCGCAGAAAACCAAACCATGAGTGACTTTTATTTAAATCCCAACTCCGAGAAGGCGCGATGGGGAATGCCCTCAGCCGAGAGAGACATGTGGAGGGGGGGACAAACCCCATGGAGTTTCTCTCTCCCTGTCCATCCACCTTCGGCGCCGGCTCCGCCGCCGCCGCCGCCAATGCCCTGCGGGTACCTCGGGGCTGGAGTCGCCCCGCCGCCGCGCTCCCCGCCGCCCTGCGGGTACGCCGGAGTCGCTCCGTTGCGGCAAGAGGCGGCCGTGGGAGACATTTCGGCAGGACTCGAAACCGCGTGGCCAGGAAAACAAAGAGACCACGTGATGGCAAAGCCCGCGAAATCAAACAAAGGAACAGCGCGCCCTTACCATGAGGTGCAAGGACCGCCTGACCCCCCTCCCTACTCCATGGCAATCACAGCGCATGCGCCAGGCGCGGGTATGCCGCAGCCTGCAGGGGTCAGGGGAGGATCAGTTCCCGTGCCACCCCGACCACCTCCTGCGTGGATTGACCGCGTCATGGAGAGGGGAGAGACTCCTCCCCAGTGGAGCGGAGCCACCGGAGCTCCCCCTGGTCGTTCCCTTCACTGTGCGCCAACCACAGCGCGAGCGCCCCGAGAGCGAGTTCCCACAGCGCCAGTCGCGCAGAACACAAGCTCTGCAGCACCAGCGGGGACCCTCTCCCCGATAGCCGTGCGCTGCCCGCAGCTGCCAGCACAGGCACCGGAACCCTCAGCACCCGCAGGGACTTGCCCCGCGCCAGAAAACTGGCACCTGCAGTCTTCAACAACAGCGCAGGAAGAAGCCTCTGTTTGGGACATGCTGGGGAGAGCTGGGAATCATGATGTAGTAAAAAAGGGATTTGAAAGATCCAAAAATGCTGCTTTAGCTGTCTTTTCTAACCTTCCTAGAACAGGGAAGCCTCTGGTAACTCAAAAGACCATTTCAGAAGCCTTCACAGCTATGGTGAAGCCAGATGAAAAGCATCTAGCCACCATAATTCAAAGGGTAGTTAAATCCAGAGAGTATCTAAGTGTATCTCTTGCACTTGTAACTTGTCTTGTTGCTGTTACTAATCAAAATGTATGGATAATGCTTTCTCAACAGGCAAATCTAAAAAATTTCTGCTCAGATAACATGGTTAAAGCAGGAGAACCAAACAAAGTGTGCCTTATAGGAATACCTTATCATAACATCAAAGATTTCATTCCTTTTGGTATTGAGGAAGCAAAAGTGTCCTGCAGTGGTACTGGAGAAACCATAGCAGACATCATATGGCAATTAAATACTTCCTTAGAGAGAGATCCACAAGAGCTAAGGTTAGTAGGAGCTCTCCCTGGAAATGAGTCACGTGTTGAATTTCACCCTGTGCATTCCAGTGTATCAGAATGGTCAAACAAACACTGGTCACAGCAATATTTTCCTGTGGGAAGCAGAGATGTCACTCCTCATAATAAGAGTTACACCAATAGCAGTTGGTGTTGAAATGTTATTGGTTCACAAAATACAAGTTACCCCAAAACAAGATTGGTTCACACAAAAGGTAACCAGAGAAGAGCGTTGCCTCCTGGATATTTCTTAATTTGTGGTAATAGAGCATGGCCTGGAATACCTGCCCAGGCAAAAAGTGGACCTTGTTACTTAGGCCAGCTGACCAAATTTACACAATCAATACAAGAGCATGTTAAGTGGTCTAGTCCTCAAGTTGAGGAAAACACCATAGAACATTGGAGTGATACAGGAAATTTGCTAGAAGCAGTTTTTTCCCCAGTTCGTGTAGACAGAGCATTACGTTTAGTGCAAATGCTTAACTACTGGGTGCAGGAGCAACTAAACATCATTGCCAAAATGCTTAATGATTTCTCAACAGATGCTGATAGGATAGAACAAGCAGTATTACAAAACAGAGAAGCCCTAAGATTCTTGTTGATGATTCATGGTTACCAATGTGATGAGTTTAAAGGAATATGTTCCACAGAATTAAGCAAACACTCCAAAGAAGCACAAGCAGTGAAAAATAATCCTGACAAGCTACCTATATTTTGAAATTCTGTTAACTTTCAGTTAAAGTGCAGTTTTGAGCTTATTGCACTGCCAAGTTGCCCAGCAGGCTGTAGGGATAAGGACACCTGTCCCCTCAGCTGCTGAACATTTTCTGCAGAATGTAAGTGGTTATGTTTAGCCTTTGTGAATTTCCTCTGTGAATTCACACTTGTTTACTGCTTTACCAAGGGTGTATAAGGACTAAAAATCAAAGCTTCATTCTCAAACCTCTGTGATGGCCACACAGAAGTTCTGAGAATGGACCTTGAACATAAGGAGATTTAGCTCAGCTGGACTGAACTTGCTTCTTTGCTAAGGGAAGTCACTCTGCACTCTTGGACACTTTGCACAAAATTTAATAAACTTTGTAGTTTGTTTACAGTGGTCTGTGCGGTGACGACTGCACAAAAAGACCACAAATTCACGCGTGAAAGAAAAGTTTCTTGTTTTGCACTAGTTGTAAGTTTCAAATTCCAAACATACGTGTCTTAGTCATGTATTGGTTTGTGTTAGTTTACAAAGGTTACTGTACCTTTTTCCAAAAGTCTATTTTGAAAAGAGAGGGGGAGGTAGGGATGTGTAACCTGCAAATACGCTGTTAAGTCTTGAATTAGCAAAATTTAAGACTTTCAAAATGTTATTTCTCAATTTTCAAAATTTTCAGCCTTTCTGTTCAAGTTGCAATATGCATGATGTGTATTATGTTGTTTGCATTTTTGCTTTGTTCTTTGAAACAAAAGGGGGGGATGTTGCAGCCCGATTCAGGTGGGTCTGGAGGACCACATTACACGTTTTGTTTTCACCTTAAAAGGACATGTTTCCAGCCTCAACCAATGGGAGTCAGACCACCGCACCTGGGGCGGGGTCACTTGAGGTCATATATACCTGTGTTTTTGAATAAACTTGGGATTTGCTTGAACATCACATTGGTGTGTGCAGTCTCCCTAGGCGCTGGTCGGCAACAGAGCATTGTGAGGTCATCCAGCACATCAGGGAACCCACACAACAGAAATTCCATCTGGGGTAGGTGAAGGAGTGGGGCAGGAGGGAGAGCCCCTCGGGTTCTGATTCTGGGGGCAGCTCTGTCACACAGCCCCACCAACCCTGGCAGGCAGGAAGGCAGCCTGGGCTTGTGGCCACCCTGCTCTGCACTGGCCCTGCAACTGGTGAAAAATCTTATCCTCATCTCCAGGCTGAACATTCCCTGTTTCCCTCAACACCCCTTGTCTTTCATGCTCTTCACATGCCAGCTCCAGCCAAACCTTCCCTCCCTCAAAAACAGTCCCCATATCTAACACTTTCTTTGCAAACTGTCCTTGCTTTCACCTCCTGGCAGTGGCTTCATGGCCCCTGTCACAGCCAGCCCTGTCCCTGCACTGACCCAGCTCTGCTGCCCCACAGATGCTGCATCAGGAAGGGAAGGTCCATGGGGGAGGGAAATGCACAGAGACTCATCCTGGAAGGGACCTCGGGCGGGTTCTGGGCCAAACCAAAGCACAGTGAGTGGAGAAAGGGACACAAGAATGGGCTATTTGTGTGCTCTGCCATGTCAGCAGAAGATGTGGAGCTGCAGAGACACCCAGACAATGTGGATCCCTCAGGAGATGATCTCAGACAGCAGCTCCCAGGCCTCTGCCAATCCCTGTTTGCTCTGGTTTGATGGTCACTGGTGGTTACACCCACTCACCCACCCACACACCCACCAGTGTTCTGTGCACACACACCAGTCTCACCAGTGTCTGGGCCCCCAAAAAACACAAGATATGATGATTTTGGGGCTCCCACTCCAGTGGTTGGCACTTGGACCTCCCTTCAAACCCAGAGCACAGAGATCCCTTCTCCCAGAAAGTTCTTGGCAGTGGAGGGATTAGGAAAATGGAACAGACTGTGGGATCAGTTACAGGGCACAGCCAGAAAAAGGCACTGACCAGTCACCTCTTTGCACATGCCCAGCTCCTTCATACCCTTTTCTCTCTGTTTTCTCATACCTCTTCCTCCACAAATCACTTTGGTCATTTCCTGGACATCCCATGGCAAGTCTTGCACTGTCCCTAAATGCACTTTCTGCCTGCCCATCCTGAGTCTCAGGACCTGAGTGAGAAAACCCCCAACCTCAGCTGCAAGGCCATCCTGGGGGGCTGTCACTGATCACGTGGGGAGCCTTTCATGCAGAGATGTTGGAAATCTCTATTAGTTCCTTTGTAACTTTTGAGTTTTGAAAGGTTCCTCCAAAGTCATTGAAATTCATGTCCCTAAAAGGACTATTTTTCCATTTTCATAAAGTGTTGGGGATTGGGTCACATTAAAATGCCAACATGGTGCATGTAGGTATTTGCAACCCTGTGGAGAAGGAGTTGGGGATATAGGAAAAAAGAATAATAAACTGTTTGGGTTGGAAGAGACCTAAAATAGCCACTAGTCAAAGTGCACTTCAATTACTCAGGGACACCTTCCACAAGTTTAGGCTGTACAAAATTCCAAACCTTGGGCAGCTCCAGGAATGGGGTTTTCACTTACTCTGTAACCTGGCCCAGGTTCCTGCCACCCTCAGCATAAAATATTTCTTCCTGACATCCAATGGAAATCTCCCCTCATTCAGTTCCAGTTCCTGTGCCTTGTTCTGCCAATACAACCTTTGGCAAAAAGTGTCACTGTGTCTCTCCTGCACTAAGAGCACAACATTTTCATGGCTAAATACCAGAGATATCGTATGAAGGGTTTGGAAGCCTCCAAGCCCTGGGCCCAGTGTGGTGGAGACTGAGGAAAGAAATGGAGAAGCCTGAGAGGACTTGAAGGGAAACTGGGGAGGTCCAGACTGCACACAAGGAGAAAGGAATTTCTGCCCAAGGGCAGTGCTGTGGTGCAACACATCCCCCTGAAGGAGTCTGGATCAGTCCAAGGCTTTGTGTGCCAAGGCAGAGCCAGGGAGGAGGGAGAGATGTCAGTGCAGGAAGGGGCCAGCGAGGTGGGGCAGCCGGGGGATGCCGACAGCCTGCAGGGAAAGGGGCAGGGCATGGACACCATAGGACAGCCTGGGCTGGAGAGGAGACAGGGATGTGCAGAGGCTGAAAGGCCCCAAGAGAGCCAAGTTGTGCAGGCCTTTGGCCATGGCTGCTGTGTGTGCCCCTGATGGCATGAGGAGACAAGTGAAACTTGCAGCCCTGGGGCCTCATTGCCTCCTTGTCCCTGCTCAGCAGCCTGGGAGGTGCCACCCCATCCTCCTGCCCCTGGTATTCCACATCCCACACCCCGGTGCCCAAGGAATAGCCCTGAGGAATGAGGGAGGGACAGGATCTCTCTTCCCATATCCTGGGTGTCATGGCTGTGACCTTTGTGTTAATGAAATGCTTCTTACTTTCCTCAGCATCAGAGTGACCTTTCTTTCCTAGTCCATATTTGTCATCATTGTCTCTTTGTTTTCTAACTGGAATCTCAGGACACTTTCTCAGTTATGTCCCTCAGAGGGACTCATTAACAACAAAAGAAACTTAAAGGACCTGGAGTGACAGGAAAATAGGCAATGGCTTCACACTGACAGAGAGCAAGTTTAGATGAGGTATTAGAAAGAAATTCTTCCCTGTGAGGGTGCTGAGAGTCTGGCACAGGTTTCCCAGAGAAGCTGTGGCTGCTCCATCTCTAGTGTTCAAGACCAGGCTGGGCAGAGCTCTGGGCAACTTAGTCTAGTGGAAGTTGTGCATGTCCATGTCACTGAGGTTGTACCCAGGTGATCTTTTAAGGTCCCTGAAACTCAGGACACTCTATGATTCTGAGTTACTTCAGGCAGCTGTGACAGACCCCAACATCTTGACCCAGCTGGGGAAAATATATACCTTCCAAAAAGGGAAATTAAAGGCAGTATTGCAGAAAGACCCACCAGGTCCAGCCCCATAGAAAGGGATGCAATGGCTGAGAGGGACTCCAGGTCCTGGGAGTCAGCCTGTTACCTGGAGGGGATGTGCTCCCACTCTGTCCCCCACCACGAGGTCTCCAAAGAACCTAAAAAGAGCCACACAGAGACCAAAGGAGAGGAATGAGAGAGAGAGTTTATTGATATAGGGTAGGGGTATATAAAGGTTTTGGGGGACTCAAAATATGACCAATAGTGATCAAGGGGGGATTTGGACTATTACCAAAGGAAATCCAGGGTTAAGAACCAAGACAAAAGAGTAAATAAGAACCAGTAAGAAAACTTGAAGCTTCCTCCAGGACACTACATGCATTCCTGAGTGGTGAGGTAAAGGTTATCTTGTGGGATTTTGGGAAGAGGACAGTGACGAGGCAAAAGAGAACAAAAGAATCCATGTTGTGACATGCATTTATACAACAGTACAAATTCTGTTTTTAAGGCATTTGGGCAAGTTTTTCATCTTCTTCACGTGTCCATTCCTGACAAGAGTTCTTCCCTTCCAGACACTGCAGATCCATTGGCACAAAGGGCAGCTGATATTTCTTGTGCTGTGGGTGCAGAAGGCAATGGGTTGTGCCTCAGACCACTCAGGGAGGCTTTTCCCAAGCTGTGTTCTCACAATGGCAGCTTTGGTTAAATTCTGCTGAGTGCTGGCTGAAAGTGACTTAAGGCCCAACACACAACTTGTCATTAATTCAAGCAGTTCATTAAAAGGCTAATTAAAACCATTCCTACAATATAATCTGAGACCAGAGAGAGGCAGAGGGAAGGGGAGGCCAGGCATGGGGGATATGGCTGGCATGTGATGGTTGTGAGGTCACTTCCACTGCTGAAGCCTGGGTGGCCCTCAGGAGACATTCTGGCCAGGGAGCATTGTGAGGTCATCCAGCACATCAGGGAACCCACTCAACAAAAAATTGCCATACTTGGGGAGCTGAAGGAGTGGGGCAGGTGGGAGAGCCCCCCAGGTTCTGATTCTGGGGGCAGCTCTGTCACACAGCCCCACCAACCCTGGCAGGCAGGAAGGCAGCCTGGGCTCGTGGCCACCCTGCTCTGCACTGGCCCTTCAACTGGGAAAAAGTCTTTTCCTCATCTCCAGGCTGAGCATTCCATTTCCCTCAACACCCCTTGTCTTTCATCCTCTTCACATGGCAGCTCCAGCCAAACCTTCCTTTCCTTAAAAAACAAAGTCCCCACATCTAATTTTTGTCTTTGCAAACTGTCCTTGCTGTCACCTCCTGGCAGTGGCTTCATGGACCCTGTCACAGCCATCCCTGGCCCTGCACTGACCCAGCTCTGCTGCCCCACAGATGCTGCATCAGGAAAGGAAGGCCCATGGGGAGGGAAATGCACAGGAACTCATCCTGGAAGGGACCTCAGGAGGTTTCTGGGCCAAACTAAAGCCCAGTGAGTGGGGAAAGGGACACAAGGATGGGCTGTTTGTGTGCTCTGCCATGTCAGGAGAAGATGTAGAGCTGCAGAGACACCCAGACAATGTGGATCCCTCAGGAGATGATCTCAGACAGCGGCTCCCAGGCCTCTGCCAGTCACTGGTTACTCTGGTTTGATGTTCACGGGTGGTTCCACCCACCCACACACCCACCAGTATTCTGTGCACACATACCAGTCTCACCAGTGTCTGGACCCTCAAAAGACTCAAGACCTGATGGTTTGTGGCTCCCACTCTAGAGGTTGGCACTTGGATGTCCCCCCATACACACAGCACAGAGATCCCTTGTCCCAGAGATTTCTTAGCAATGGAGGGATTAAGAAAATGGGAAAGATTGTGGGATCAGTTGCAGGACATGGCAAGGAAAGGCACTGACCAGTCACCTCTTTGCACATGATCAGCTCCTTTCATACCCTTTTCTCTTTATTTTTTCATGCCTGTTCCTCCACATATCACTTCATTCATTTCCTGGACATCCCATGGCACGTCTTGCATAATCCCTAAATGCACTTTCTCGCTTCTCACGCTGAGTCTCAGTACCTGAGTGAGAAAACCCAACCTCAGCTGCAAGGCCATCCTGGGGTTGTCACTGATCACTTGGGGAGCCTTTCATGCAGAGATGTTGGAAATTTCTATTAGTTCCTTTGTAACTTTTGAGTTTTGAAAGGTTCCTCCAAAGTCATTGAAATTTATGTCCCTAAAAGGACTATTTTTCCATTTTCATAAAGTGTTGGGGATTAGGTCACATTAAAATGCCAACATGGTGCATGTCAGTATATGCAACCCTGTGGAGAAGGAGTTGGGGATATAGGAAAAAAGAATAATAAACTGTTTGGGTTGGAAGAGACCTAAAATAGCCACTAGTCAAAGTGCACTTCAATTACTCAGGGACACCTTCCACAAATTTAGGTTGTACAAAATTCCAAACCTTGGGCAGCTCCAGGAATGGGGTTTCCACTTACTCTGTAACCTGGCCCAGGTTCCTGCCACCCTCAGCACAAAATATTTCTTCCTGACATCCAATGGAAATCTCCCCTCATTCAATACCAGTTCCTGTGCCTTGTTCTGCCAATCCAACCTTTGGCAAAAAGTGTCACTGTGTCTCTCCTGCACTAAGAGCACAACATTTTCATGGCTAAATACCAGAGATATCGTATGAAGGGGTTTGGAAGCCTCCAAGCCCTGGGCCCAGTGGTGTGGAGACTGAGGAATGAACAGGAGAAGCCTGAGAGGCCTTGAAGGGAAACTGGTGAGGTCCAGACTGCACACAAGGAGAAAGAAATTTCTGCCCAAGGGCATTGCTGTGGTGCAACACATCCCCCTGAAGGAGTCTGGATCAGTCCAAGGCTTTGTGTTCCAAGGCAGAGCCAGGGAGGAGGGAGAGATGTCAGTGCAGGAAGGGGCCAGCGAGGTGGGGCAGCCGGGGGATGCCGACAGCCTGCAGGGAAAGGGGCAGGGCATGGACACCGTAGGACAGCCTGGGCTGGAGAGGAGACAGGGATGTGCAGAAGCTGAAAGGCCCCAAGAGAGCCAAGTTGTGCAGGCCTTTGGCCATGGCTGCTGTGTGTGCCCCTGATGGCATGAGGAGACAAGTGAGCCTTGCAGCCCTGGGGCCTCATTGCCTCCTTGTCCCTGCTCAGCAGCCTGGGAGGTGCCACCCCATCCTCCTGCCCCTGGTATTCCACATCCCACACCCCGGTGCCCAAGGAATAGCCCTGAGGAATGAGGGAGGGACAGGATCTCTCTTCCCAGGGCCTGGGGGTCATGTTTGTTGGCTTTGGGTTAATGAAATGCTTCTTACTTTCCTCAGCATCAGAGTGACCTTTCTTTCCTAGTCCATATTTGTCATCATTGTCTCTTTGTTTTCTAACTGGACTCTGGGGACATTTTCTCAGTTATGTCCCTCAGAGGGACCCATTAACTACAAAAGAAACTTTAAAGTTTGATTCTGACTTTGCTTTCTCAACAGGTTCCTGCACCTTTCCTCAGGGTCTGATGTTCAGGGACTCAGCACCAAACCCCCCAGAGGGCCATTAAATGCCCTGGGCTGTTGCTGTGCTGCTGAGCTGGGCTGGGCTCCTGGCACACAGGGAGCTCCTGGCAAGCGGGCAGCGCTGCAGAGAGACAGCTCTGCCCAGGAGCAGCTCCTGTGCACAGCCCAGCAGGGCTCAGGGCACTGCCTGCACACACCGAGGGCAGAAAAGCAGGGCAGAGAGAGGTTACACACAGTCTGGGGTGTGAGGAAATCTGAGAGGAAGATCCACAGAAGAGGAATCTTTCCAGGCTCTCACACGGTAAGTCTGCATGAAGGGCAATGTATGTGCAGTTTGTGGGAAGATCTCCCAACGTTGGCACATCCCACAGCCTGGGGGGTCTCTAATGTGGGATATCACAGTGTCTCTGGTGCTGAAGATGAGGACGGGCTGCAAAGCAGGGACTCTCTGCTGCACCATCCCAGGGACATCCCAGCAGGGTTCACTCCTCCCAGGGATGGCTGTAGGGTTTGAATCCAGGCTGTGCCACCCAGGCTGTCCCAGGCTGTCCTTCACAGCAGGGTCCTGCAGCCCAGGGTGCTGTGCCAGGGCAGGAGCTCTGCCACGTGCCAGAGGCAGCTCTCAGCTGGTCTGGGGAGCTCCCTCAGTGCTGGGAGAGAGGCTGTGGGTGGAAAGAGCAAACCCTGACAGGGCAGTGCAGAGCAGGTTTGTTCAGCTATCAAGTGAGAGTTTTATCGGTGAGGACTGCTTACAGAACCAGAGCACTGCAGGATATTTTCCAGGGGATACTTCAAGGAGAACGTGAAAGGAGGGATTACTATCAAGCTCTCAAGCCACATGCCTGGTGGTTTATGTTGCAGAGGGAACTCTGAGGAGCTGCACAGGGGTTGAGAACAACTACCTGGCACTGCTGGTGTCTGGGAGGTTGCACAGCTGGATCAGGGTGAGGCTGCCTTGAATGTCCAGTGAGCTGTGCCCTGGCTTCTCCCACCTGTATTTCCTTGTTTCTCAACTTGCCCATGTTACTGGAATTGTTTCCTTGTTCTCTCAGTCAGACTCACTGGGGATGGGAGTTCAAGCTACAGAGTCAATCACTGATCCTGTGATCCCCCTCAGGCAGGTGGGTCCCTGGGAATGAGACATTCCAATTTTCCTCTGACCTATGGGGCTGTCAGTAGTGAATTCTGTGTGCCTGGAGAATGAGGTGTGTTTCCCAGAATCAACCCCATTGTCAGGACACTTGGCTCTTCTCTGAGATGTCCTTCCAAGCTGGGAGCTGCCCTCAAGAATGCAAATCACCCTCAGCATAATTGTGTTATCTGAAATCCCCAGTGCAGAGGGGCAGAGATGCTGTGCCCATCCCAGGAAATGCTGTTGAGTTGGTGAGATGAGCCATGTGTGTCCTTGAGACCTTGAGCCAGGCTGAGACACTGAGTGGTCTGTGATGGATCTCTTTGCTCTCAACAGTGTCTGGTGGAATTTCAGGCAAAAATGGGAGTGTGATCACTCTCTGTCTGAGGAAGTGCCAAGCCCAGGGCAGCTGGAAGAAGGCAGAGGGACAGAGCAGCTCCCCTCACTCTGCACTAAGCCAGAGACATTGTCCTGTTTGGGAAGCCCTGCTCTGTTCTCCCTGAGGGCAGCACAAATGCTGAGGGGTTCTGACATCCAGGAAAACTCCACAGGGAAGATGAGGGGAGTCAGAAACAAAACACCCAAACCTCTGAAACTGCCTTCTGGAATCCTGAAATCTTCTCAAAACTGGGAGTGCAGATGCCCATGAGAACTTTTGCTTCAGGAGCAGTTTCATCTGACACAGCTGAACACCAGGATGGGCCCTGCCCCCACCATGGCCATGACCCCCCTGGAGCAGAGCAGGGTTGACCCTCACAGCCAGTGGGCAGAGGGGCTGCTCCTCATGGGAAATGTAGTGAGCACCAAGCAGGGCTCCAGCCATGGATATGAAGCAAAGTTTCCTGAAAAAGGAAAAGTGGGGAGTGTGAGCAGTAGGGAAAGGGGTACTGGGACATGGCTGTGATTATTCTCAGAAATATCTCATCTGATTTGTCACTGTTATTTCCTCCTTGGACAGTGTCCCACCTCCAGAAGCAGCAAATGCCCAACAGCAGCTCCATCAGCCAGTTCCTCCTCCTGCCATTGGCAGACACACGACAGCTGCAGCTCCTGCACTTGTGGCTCTTCCTGGGCATCTCCCTGGCTGCCCTCCTGGGCAACGGTCTCATCATCAGCGCCGTAGCCTGCGACCACCACCTGCACACCCCCATGCACTTCTTCCTGCTCAACCTGTCCCTCACAGACCTGGGCTCCATCTGCACCACTGTCCCCAAAGCCATTCACAACTCCCTCTGGGACACCACAACCATCTCCTACATGGGATGTGCTGCACAGGTCTTCTTTCTATTCTTTCTTATGGGAACAGAGTTTTTCCTCCTCACCATCATGTGCTACGACCGCTACGTTGCCATCTGCAAACCCCTGCACTACGGGACCCTCCTGAGCAGCAGAGCTTGTGCCCACATGGCAGCAGCTGCCTGGGCCAGTGGCTTTCTCAATGCTCTGCTGCACACAGCCAGTACATTTTCCCTGCCCTTGTGCAAGGGCAATGCTGTGGGCCAGTTCTTCTGTGAAATCCCACAGATCCTCAAGCTCTCCTGCTCACACTCCTACCTCAGGGAAGTTGGGCTTCTTCTGGTTAGTGTCTGGTTAACTTTTGGTTGTTTCATTTTCATAGTTTTCTCCTATGTGCAGATCTTCAGGGCTGTGCTGAGGATCCCCTCTGAGCAGGGACGGCACAAAGCCTTTTCCACGTGCCTCCCTCACCTGGCCGTGGTCTCCCTGTTTGTCAGCACTGGCACATTTTCCTACCTGAAGCCTGACTCCGTCTCATCCCAATCTCTGGATCTGGCCCTGTCAGTTCTGTACTCGGTGCTGCCTCCAGTACTGAACCCCCTCATCTACAGCCTGAGGAACCAGAAGCTCAAGGATGCCCTGAGGAAAATGATGACTGGATGCTTTTCAGCAGCAAGAACCTGCCAGTTTTCTTCTGTACATTGTTCACAATAAAACTCATGACAGGCTCATTTTGCCTTCCCAGGTTTTTCTTGGTGATCAGTGGGTTCTTTTTGTCATAATGTTGTGGTCAATTAAATTATTTTATTCTTCCTCTTATCTAATTAATTTTTTATTTTCATTAATTTTACTCTTTTAAATCTGTACTAGAGTAATTGTGCTATCTCTACTTTTAAAAAAACTCTCTTGCAATAGCCCTGCCTGGCTGGTTAGGGGTTTTTGATTTGAGACTTTCAGGCACCTACTGTACAGTTCCATGTGTGCAGAGAAGCGCAAAAGAGTCCCAGCACAGCAGCACTGCCAGGGAGCACCAGCACTGGGCCTTTGCTGACCTGCTCTCTTTCCACTTGTACACTCTCCTGCAGAGCCCCTGGGCTGGACTAAGGCCTTGGTCCTCTGCCAGCTGGGACACAGACCTGCTGCATGTCCATCCTGGGCTCACAGGCAGGGACAGGCCATGGGCACTGCTGGGACACAGCTGGGCTCCACAACATCAGCTCCATCAGGAAAGGGCTTCTCCTTAGCTCAAGACATGCAGTCTTAGGGCTTTTTGCAAAGTCACTCTCAAGAACATGCCAAGGAATAGACTCTATAGAGGCTCCTTGTTTGCTTGTTCTCCAGGGGCTCTAAATCTGAGTGTGAACCAGCAAACAGAGCCCTGTAACTGCAGGGGCTACAGCAGGAAACAGGGAAAATGATCTGGTGAGTGTTCTGTGTTCTCAGCAGCATGGCCTCCATACTGGTGACCCCTGCCTGTTCAGAACACACACATTGGTCACATAATCAGTCCAGTAGATGTTTAGGATTGAACGGAGGCAGCGCTGATGGAAGCGTTAGAGGAGCCGCAGGTGGTGGCGGTAGATGACCCAGAATTCACACTCACAGAAAAGAGCAGACAGTACAATGGCTCTGTAGACACTGATCTTTGTACTTTTCTTCAGGTGTTTCTTGGACCAGACTCTTTTATGGAGTTTTCAGAAGGCTCTGTAAGCCTTTGCTGGCCTGTTGTCTGTCTCTGTCAATCTTACTGTCTAAGGAAATGATGCTTCCCAGGTAGGGGAACTGCTGGACTGACTTAAGCTCTGATTCGCAAGAGAACTGTAGGGAACAGAACAAAGGACTCCATGGAACTTTCCTTGACCTCACCAAAGCTTTTGACACTGTGAGCAGAAAAGGGCTGTGGCAGATCTTGGAATGTTCAGGATGTCCCCCCAGGTTCCTCCAAATGATCATCCTGAGGATCCTGAGGATCAGCATGGACAAGTCAGATCTGGCAATGCACTCTCTGAGCCCTTTCCAATAACCAGTGGTGTGAAACAAGGTTGTGTTCTTGCACCAACTCTATTGACAACCTTCTTCAGTAGGATGCTCCAAAGAGCCATGGCAGAACTCGATGAAGAAAACGGCATCTCCATCCGATATCATACCGATGGAAGCCCATTCAGCCTGAGGCGACTGCAGGCCCACACCAAGCCCCTGAATCACCTTGTCCAGAGCTGCTTTTTGCTGACGGTGCCGCCCTCGTTGCTGACACAGAAGCAGCTCTGCAGCGCTTCACATCCTGCTTTGCAGAGGCTGCTGAGCTTTTGGGGCTGGAAGGCAGTTTGAAGAATACAAGCTGCACCTCAGGAAGTCTTCCATCATCCCCACATCACTGTAGGCAAATCAGAGCTTCAGTCAGTCCAGCAGTTGGTTTTCTCTATTGCAAAATTTAACCCCAGAACTGCTCCAGAAACCCTCTGTGTGAGAATGTCCTGCAGCACTGTGTATTCCTCCTGCAAATCCCCTGGGAGGGAAGTTCTTTGTGATTATTCCATGTCTGTTTAGTGGCACACAAACTGCCCATCTTTGTGGCTTTTAGGGGTTAGTTATGTTATTACGAGCCAGTAATAGAGCATAGAATGAACTTGTGTAAAGCAAAGAAACATCAGGGGTGGCAGGTCTTGCATTCAGCCCCTCCTCTTTCCCACCTGTGTCCATCCCCCAAACAGAGATGGGGCTTTTCCCAAGGGCTTGGCTCCAGGCTCCAGCACTGGGACCAGTTTGGGGCCAGGCAGTTTTGGGGATGGGTTTATTCTCTTTATTTCTCCACATTTCCCACTCTGGTGCTAGCACAGAGGCTCAAGCCCAGTTCTCATCAGTTCACTTGTGATGCTTCTGATGGCCAGGGAAGCTTCCAGGGCCTTGTACCTTTCCAGGCTTGTGGCCCAGTTGCCCTCAGCCTCAGAAAAGTAACAGCATTTTCCTTGGAAACCAGGCCACATGTCTGGGCACACACAGCAGAATTCCGGTTGAGGGAAACGACATCTCCAAAGAATGAAATAGAGAAAGCTGAGGGAGACACATGGGCAGCCCTAAAAAGCAGGAAAATGGGATAAATTTATTGGCATTTTTCCTTACAGCTGCACGAGAGAAACTGGGGATGATATTCCTGTGATAGAGTGAGGAGCAGATGCCTGAGCCACAGTTTAGGGCAAAAAGGGAGTCACCCCAAAGGGTGCTTTGCCTGGGGAGCCTGCCTAGATGCTGGGAAAATCCTGGGATCCTCCCATCTCCTAAAATGGAGGTGCCTGGCCCGGATCCTCCCCACGGGATGCCTGGGTGGGACCCACCAGTCAGGGCCACAGCCAGGCTGAAGCTGAGGCTTCCCAGGAACACACTCAGAGGGAGAACACGCACCAGGTGGGATGTCTGCCATTCTGACCCTGGGGAAGGGAAGAGCAGAACAAGGCTGGGCTGGGTCCTCTCCCCTCTGCTTTGGCCTCCCTTGCTGGATCCTCAGTCCATCCTGAGTCTTACCCAGGACAGGGATCTTCTTGGGACTCAGGAGGGCAAGAGAGCTGAGGCAGGTCCTTCACAGGCACCAAGGTGTGTCTGAGGACCTGGAGATGGATCTTCAGCCTTCAGAAGTGACCACAGCCTGGAATTTGAGTGCTCCACACCAACCCCAGGGCTCCATCCCCATCCCACTGGTGCTTCCCAAGAGAGAGATGCTCTTCCCACCCCCTGCCCTCCCCCAGGGCATTGGTTTTCCCAGCATTGCCCCATTTGGACTGTTCCTCGGGATCACTGCAGGGGTTCAACGCTTCCTCTTGGCCTGAACACTTTGTCTCCTGGGTTTCTTTTCCCTTTGTGGCAGAGAAGCCTCAGAGCCCAGGACTGGTGTTCCCAGCCCCTGCAGGTGAATCCTCTGGGGCGCCTGTGCCAAGGCAGAGGCTGAGGAGACCTGCAGGCAGCCGAGCCCCCGCGTGTGCCACATCCCATGGAGCCAGCACAGCCTGGCTGGGGCTCTGCAGCCCCTGGGCTGGAGGGGCAAGAGGCACCTCGGGAAGCCCTGGCAGGGCAGGGTTTCCCTGAGCTGAACAGGCATTGCCAGGAGGAGGTGGCAGAAAGGACAGAGGGAGGGGAAAAGGCAGGGGAGGGAAAGAGAGGGGAGGGAGAGAGATTGAAAAAGATCAAGAGGCAAAAAAGACAAATAGAGAAGAGAAAAAGACAATTTAAATTTTAAAGAAATAGAGAAGTCACTGTCTGCTCACAGTTCAAAGGGAGCTGAAATTTTTGCGAGGGCATAGGAGCCTGTTCAGGGGCAGGAGCTGCTTCTTCCAAGAGGAAGGAAACACCTGAAAGGATCAGAGCAGAGTTTGTGCTTTGACACCCCTTTCCCATAACCTGCAGGAGGGAAAGAGCTGAGCCTGAAATAACAAGCGTTCTGTTGAGCTTTAATGTCTCGTAGCTGCTTGCAAGCTTGTTTAGCTTTGTTTGCAAAGATGTGGAAATGGTAAAAAGCTTTGCCAGTTGGTGCTGGATTTGTGAAGCAGCCCCGGGCCAGCTCTGCAGTAACAAAGAATCGATGTCTGTCCCGAGCGTGTCACTCTCGGGCTGTCACACCCGGGAAGGAACGCGATGTTTGCGGCCACCCCCGAGGCACAAACTCGCTCCGAGCCCGCCGGGGGGTCCGCGGGAAGGATCGGGCAGAGAGCCGCTCCCTGTGCGGGGTCTGGGGAGGGGACTCGGGGGGACACAGCCCCTAGGGAGGGGACACGGGGGGACACTGGGGCCGAGCTCCCCAGACCCCGCTCCTCCCGCCCTCACCCGCACCAAGCCCCGAGCCCCAGCAGGGCTGCAGCCCCAAACCAGCTGGAACCTGGGGGTGGGAGGGCAGCCCTGAAGCCAGGCTTGCTATAGTGGGACTTGCTGAGAGCGACTTAGAAGGGTTTGTTCATTAGAAACTGCCCTGAACCCGGGGAAAAGACAAATGTTTCCTATTTTTCTATCAAAGATAAGCAGGAGACAGGAATTTCTGAACAAACAACAGTAAAACGATAAAACAAATTTTTTTTTAACCAAACAGAGTTTTAGATAAAGAAAACCTTGAAAGAGTTTAGTCCTGCATTTGCAAGAAATAAATCAAAACACCTCTCTGTCCCAGAGGCTGCAACCAGCAAACAATGTCTAGTTAGAAGAAAAATACATTGCCAAAAGACATTCAGTCTTTTAACCATTTGCCTAAGCCCTAAAAATGTGTGTCTCAGGTGATTCACAAGATGTTTGTGTAGTTTGGAAGGATGTGCAGTGATTGATGTCACTCAGATGGATCTGCACCACGGAATGTCCGGTGTCCTCACTGAAATTCCCCTCCCAAACCGGCCCAAATTTGACTCCTGGGGAGCTGCATCGTGTCAGACACAGCCCCTGTGCCTGCCCACGGTGTCAATAAAGGCACTTTGGCTCACAGGGCGGCCCTGGGTGGGTTGCTGTGACTCAGCCCCACAAACCAGGGCTGTGCCCTCGGGCGCTCGGAGCTGCACCAGGGGGATAAAGGCCCCCCGGCCCCCCCGGTGCCCCCAGCAGCGGCTCTGCCCCCCAGAGCGGGGCTGTGCCCCCCAGAGTGGGACTGTGCCCCCCAGAGTGGGGCTGTGTCCCAGACCCCACGGCCCATCCCGGGCTTGGGGCTGAGCGCGGAGCAGGCGCTGAGCTGCTGGATCCGTCTCGGGGCTCAGGGGGACAAGGGGGTGTCACACCAGTGGCACAAACAAGAGATGAGTGGTGTGTGTCAGTCCCTCCCCCTCGCTCTGTCCCTCCCCACTGCAGCCTTTCTGCCAAAGCCCCGAGGATGCTGTGCCGGGCCCTCCATCCCACGGCCCGGGATAAGGGAGATTCCAGCCCCTCCTGGGCTTTCCTGCACTGAAAGAGCCGCACTGGGGGGTCTCTGCTGCACCACGTCACTCAAAGAGCTGCCCCCAGGGCCGCAGTTTGGGGCAGGACTGAGGGCTCAGGGACTGCCAGAGCAGATCTGAGCTGGGAGGGAAGCACAGACAGAGACTCACATGTGGGAGTATCCCAATAGAAACCAATTATCCCAAAATATCCCTGAATTCATTCCACAGTAACTCTGATCCCTCCCCCAATATAGGAATTCTCCCAGAATAACTGAAACCTACTGGAATACCTGATTCTTCCCCAAAACAACTTTCATTCTTCCCCAAATAGTCCAAAAATACCTGAGGTCTCCCAGATATTTCTGAATTGTTCTAAAATACCCCTGAACTCCCCCAAATCCCCTGAACTCTCAAACAACTCTCAATCCTCCAGAAATACATCAAATCTCACCAAATACTTCTCAATAAGCTGCACCCCCTTAAACTGACACAAAACATGGAAAGACCCCCCAAACACACTCAGAGCTCACCAAAGTCCCCACGAAACCCCCTTCTGGGGGAACCTTTAGGGGCACTGGTAGTGCTGGGACCCTCCTGGCTGTGGGTGAGGAGTTCTTGGGTGAGCAGGGTGGGGGGTGGGACAAGGGGATGGTGGGAAAGGTCTGAGGGGAAGGGGATAAAAGGGGTGGTTGGACCCCCACAGTGAGCGAGAGGGGAGTGGGACCCCTCTGAAAACAGAGTGGTGCTGGAAACTGAGGACTGGGAACAATGGGAAAAGGGATGGGAGAGGTCAGAAAAATGGGGAAAAAGGGAGGGGTGGACCCCCAAAACTGATCAGGAGGTGGATGGACACTGGGGGCATGAGTTGTAAGGGGTGGGAGAAGAGGGAAAGTGTGAGCTGTGACCCCCAAACTGACCTTGGGGGGGGGCTGGGGATTGAGCGGACAATGGGAAAGGGGAGGAATAGGCAGAAGGGTGGAAAATGGGGATTGGGCTGACAGGATGGACAGTCCCATGGGGGTCTTTGGGCAGAGGGGAGATGGGAAAAAGGGGCTCTGGGGTGGCTCCCTGAGCTCCCAACCTGCTGTGTGGTGCTGGGGCTGCTGGAGAGGGGGAGGCACCCTGGGGCAGGGGAATAATGGAAGGCTTAGGGTTTGTTTATTTATTATTACAAGTGATCAGATAAAAGATGTCAATCAAAATTATTTACTACACAATATAAGTGTTAAACCTACCAGCAGTATAGTGTGAGACAGGACAGTGCACCATCCTAGAGCAACTGATGAAGCAATTCTACTAAAGCTATCACAAAAGAAGGAATTATTAAGTAGAGATCAATGGAACTCACCCAGCCCAAGGGACCTGGGGAGATCTCTGCTCTCAGCCTCAAGGAGTGACCTTGGTGGGGGCTCCCACCCTAAGGGAGGAATCTCCACACACACACCCCAAAAAGGGATATGTTGGAAAAACCTGCCCCTGTGAAAGGGGACTGGACCTTTAGAGTATAAAGGGATTGACTGACAGCCATTTGACTCCTGGGGTTGCCTCACCATCAGGATGTTAATCTGGGGTTGAAACCAGAGTGGAGTCCCCTCAGCCAACCACTGACACATTTGCAAACAGGGCATTGTTTGCTTGGACATTCCAATGAGGGATGTCCTGTCACAGGCCTAAAGCCATCAAATCCCCTCATCCCAATTGATTTTCAAGGTCAGGTCTGTGTCCTGATGGATGTTCCTCCCACTCTGTTCACCCAGATGCCTACAGGGAACCAGGAGGATGAGGAGACCACCAGCCAGGTGTTTTCCCAATGTGAGTCATCAGGAATGTTGGTCACCAAGACTCTACCCAAAGTGGGTCACCAGGTCTTTACCCAACATGGGTCACCAGGTCTGTCCTCAACGTGGGTCACTGTGGATCATCCAATGTGGGTACTCCAATGGATGATGGAGCTGGAGCAGCAGACGAAGCTCTTCCCGCAGTTGGGGCACTCTGAGGGCTTCCCTTATTGGTGGGTCCGTTGGTGTTTGGTCAAGGCAGCGCTCCGGGTGAAGCTCTTCCCACACTCCTCACACCTGTCTGGCCTCTCCCCAATGTGGATGCGCCGGTGGGTGATGAGGTTGGATTTGTGGTTGAATCTCTTCCCGCAGTCAGTGCAGGAGAAGGGCCTCTCCCCGGTGTGTGTGCGCTGATGCTTGAGGAGAACTGAGCTGGTCTGAAACCTCTTCCCACACTCGGAACACTCATAGGGACGTTCCCCGGTGTGGATCCTTTGATGGCGGATCAGCTCAGAGCTGCAGCTGCAGCCCTTCCCACATTTCCCACATGTGTAGGCCCATTCCCCACTGTGGATCATTTGGTGGCGGATCAGGCTGTAGCTCTGGCTGAAGCTCTTCCCACATTCCAAGCACTTGTAGCGCTTCTCCCTTGAGTGAAGTCGCTGCTCCATCACCAGGTCAGAGCACCTGCTCAAGCCACGGCCACCTTTGGGGCACTGGGTTGGATTTTCCTCCTCAGAGCACCCAGGTCTAGTTTTGGAGATTCTCCTCCTGGGGTATCTCTGTGGATTTTCCTTCCCGGTGACTTCCTGGTCTGTGAAGCCGTTCAAAACGGCCTCTGCCAGCAGGTTCTGCCGGGGGGATTTGTCCTCCGTGCTCTCCGTGCTCAGCTCGGGGCCTGGGGCAGGAAGGAACAAGGACAGGCAGGGCATTTGCCTCCGGCCCACAGGGAAGGCCAAGGACATCCCCCCAAACCCGGCCCCGGCAGGACGGCGTCAGCAGCGGGGTTGTCCTGCAGCCGGGGCCATGCTGGGCTGGAAGATGCAGCACAAGGGAGGGGCAAAGGGGCACTGACTTCCTCCTCACCTGCCTGGGGGTCCCGGGGCACCTTCCTCTTCCTCGCAGCCTCCTCCTCCATCCTGACAAGCTTTGTAAAGGAGAAATCCTGGTTTGGGGGGAAAAATAAGGTTGGGGGATCTTCCTGCCCAAGTCCATCTCTGGAATTCACCAGGCATCTTGTGCCCTTAAAACCCTCTAAAACAGTAAGACTAAGTAAATAAAAAACATCTCAGGAGTTTCCTCTCTCTGGTCTCTTTACTTTGGGGTTCTGGGGGTCTCCCCTGTCTTGGCCGCTGGGGGTCCCACGTCAATTGAGAGTTCCCCCTCTCTGGGGTCCCTGCCCTCTCCAGGCTGCCAGGGGTCCCGGGAATCAAAGGGGTCCCTCCTCTCTGGTCTCCCCACTTTGGGATTCTTGGGGTCCCTCCTCTCTGGGGTCCCCCAGTTTGAGGATAGGCCCCCCCCTCCCCAGGATGCCAGGGGTCCTGAGGGTGCCCCATTTCCGGGATCTCCTTTTTGGGATCCCACGGGGATCCCTGAGCAGAGAGTCAGGGCATAGGGGACCTCTGGCACCCTCGGCATTCCTAATTGGGACCCTGGAGAGGGGGAATCCCAGAACCCCAAAGGGGTCAGATCACAGAGTGGGGACCCCTGGCATTCCCAGGATCTCCAGGAGCCTGGAAAAGGCAGAACCTCATAGAGGGACCCCCAAAACACAAGGCACCCCCAAGAGCCTGGACAGGAGGGACCCCCAGAACCCCAAAGTGGAGAGACCACAGAGAGAAAATTTGGAGGTGAATTTTGGTGCTTTGAATTCCTTTGGCCTTAATCTGCATATTTTGGAGGGGGTTTTGGCCAAATCTTGATGGTTTGGGGTTTTAGGGGATCTGTGCCAGGCACCTCCATCTGGGGGGATGGGAGGATCCCAGGATTTTCCAGCATCCAGGGATGCTCTCCAAGCAAAGTCCCTTTGGGGGTGACTCCCTTTGTTCCCCACACTGAGGTCACTCCTCACTCGCTCACACCGTTCCCTTTTCCAAGAGCATCATCCCCAATTTCCCCCTTTCAACTTGCAGAAAAAAACAACAAATAAACCCCATTTTCCAGTTTTTTGGGCTGCCCACGTGTCTCACTCAGCTTCAGTTCTCTCTGTTTCAGCTGTCACTTCCAGATCCCAGTTTGGGGCTCCTGATGTGTTTTAGGGGCCTCTTGGGGCAGTTTGGGGGTCCTGGGACAGTTTAGGGGGGTCCTAGGGTTGTTTTGGAGGCTCTGACGGCAGTTTGGAGGTCCAGAAGTACTTTGGAGGGCCAGGGAAGGGTTTGGGGGGTCCTGGGGTGGTATGGGGGGGTCTGAGGGCAGTGTGGGGGTCCTGGGAAAGGTTTGGGGGACCCAGAGATGGTTTTGGGGGATCTGAGAGCAGTATGGGGGTTCTGGGAGGGGGTTTAGGGGGATCCTGGCCTAGTTTGGGGAGTTCTGGAAGTAGTTTGAGAACCTTGGGGCAGTTTGGAGAGACCGGGAGAGAATTTAGGAGGGGTTTGAGGTAGTTTGGGAGTCTTGGGGCAGTTTGGAGAGGTCTGGGTGGGGGTCTGGGGGGAGGTTGAGGGAATTTGGCAGGTCTGGTTGCTTCAGAAAGGGATTTTGGCGGGTCCTGCGGTGGTTTGGGGGGTCTGGGAGGAAATACAGGATAGCCTGAGGGTAGTTCGGTGGGTTCTGGACAGTTCAGACGCTCTGAAAGAGGTTTGGGGGGGTCTAGGAGGGGGTTTAGGGGGTCTCTGAGGCGTTTGGGAGAGCCCGAAGTGTTTCAAAAGCTCCAGAGCGTTTAGAATGGGATTTGGGGCATCCTGGGGGGCCGAGGCAGTTTGGGAGGTCCCAGGTGGGCAGTTTGGGGTCTCAGGGATTTTTTTTGGTGATTTTGGGGGGTCCCGAGGCGGATCCCGGGGTGGGGGGAGGGGCTTACCCGGCTCCTTCACCGTTCGGGCAACACGGCCCCGGGGGATCCCGCGGGTCTGTGTGGGGTGGGTGGGTCGTGAGGGATTCCCAAAGCCCGCCCTGAGTCCCCGAATATTTCCTAAATGTTCCCAATTATCTTCCAAACCTCCCTATGGCGCCGCCATTGCTCATCTCTCCCGGCAGCGCCGTCGAGTCCCGCCCTCCGTCTTCGCCGCCTCTGATTGGGCGCTGCGCCTGCCCGTCACGGCCTGCAGCCAATCAGCGTTCAGGAATGCAGGGGGGGCGGTGACGGGCCATTGAGTGCCGCGCCATTTTGAGCCTGTCCAGTACTACATTTCCCGTCATGCACCGCGGCCCGCTCTGGCCAATCACAGACGGGACTACAACTCCCGCCCCCCCCGCGCCCAATCGGGTCGGTCCCACCCCCATTGCAGCCCCCCAAGTGTCCCCCGGACCCCAAACTGCCCCAGAAGGGCCCCAGGACCCCCAAGTGCTCCCCCAATACCCACTCAGACTCCCAAATCACCTCCCTGGACCCCCACGTGACCCCCAAGTTCATCCAGGACTTACAAGTGACCCCTAAAATCCTCTTTGGACCCCCAGATTCCGTCCCTGGACACTCGAGTGACCCCCCCAAGGGTCCTCTGAGACACCCAAGTTCTTTCCCAGTGCCCCATAAATGCCCCTCACATCCCAATGGGACCCCCAAGTGCCCCCCAAGTGCCTTCCAGGCCCCCAAATCTACCCCAACCTCCCCAAAGCCCCCCAGCCCCCCCTTCCCATGGGCCCTTTCCCGGGATTTGGGGCTCCAAAGGGACACTTGGGGGTCGGGGGGGATTCGGGGGCACTTGGGGGGCTGGTGAGTTGGGGAAGGGATTTTGCGTGGAATTGAGAGAATTTAGAGTGGAATTCAGTGGATTTGAGGTGAAATTAGGAGAGGTTGGGTGGAATTAAAGGGATTTGGGATGGAACTAAATAATCCTTATGTGAAATTAAGGGGATTTCTGTGGAACCTTCAGGATTTGGGATGCAATACTTGGGATTGTAAGAGGGATCAAGGTATTTTTGAGTGGAGGTCAGAGATTTGGGATGGAATTACGGATATGTTGGGTAGAAATAAGGAAATTTTGCACATACTTAAGAAGATTTGAGGTGGAAATAAAGAGAATTGAGAAATTTTAGGTGAAATTAAAGTAATTTTTGGTGAAATATATGGGATTTGGGAGGTTATAGATGGAATTAAGGGAACTCTGGGCAAAAATAATGGAGATCTTCAGGAAAATTAAGAGGATTTGGGGGTAAATGAGAGGAGTTTTATGTGGAATTAATAGAATTTTGGGTGGAAGACACGGGAGATCTGGGGCAAAATCAGCAGGACTTTGATGGGTTTATAGAGATATGAGTTGGAATTAAAGCAACTTGGAGTAGAACCATTGTGGTATGAGGTGAAAATCAGGGTATCTTTCGGTGGAATTAAAGGAATTTTGAGGGTAATTATGGGATTTTGTGTGGAATCCTGGGGATTTGGGGTAAAACTGGGGGGATTTGAGGTGAAAGTCCGAGGAGTGTGTTTGTTTTCAGTGGTGAAACTTATGAGTTTCAGATTGCTGCAAAAAGAGAGGAAAAATCCCTCTTGCCTGTGTTCAGCCAGTTCTCAGAGCAAAGCAGGTCCCAGTTGACTGATAAGAGACATGATGGGGCTGGGGAGGTGTGGAGCAAGGTTGTCCCCACTGTCAGACCTCAAAGGATTGCTCTCCAATTAGTCCAGACCTTTTCAGGAGGGAACCTTGGTCAACATCAATCAGAGAATGCTGCAATCACCTCTTCTCTAAAAAGAAAAGTAATTATCCAAATCATTTAAAATAGAAATGCACATTTGTTAGAAGCTCTTTGAAATCTTTCTTCAAAACTGTATTAGGGAAATTACTTAATTAACTCTCCTTGATTAGAGGACAAACTCAGAAAGAGCCATGATCTGGTAGGTCTTGCTTTATCTTAACAAGCCCCGTGGTGCATTTGGTGCTGAGCCCTTGAACCTCAGGACCTGAGAGGAGATTGCACAAACCTTTCCATAAGTCAAAGCCAGAAGAAAATCACAAAGTATCTCAAAGCACTAATGGGTCCCACTGAGGGCCATTCCCAATACAGGCTCTTCACTGACTGGTAGGAGGAGATAATTGGAAGCCTTGATTGAACAAACCTCTCATAGACTCAGTTTCAAAAGGAAAGGGAAAGTACCTTAATAAATATTGAGTCCCTTGAAGCATTAACAAGCCTCACCTTGGGCTGTTACTGACAAAGCCTCTCAAGGGACTAATTAAAGCAGATCATTGCAGGCCGTGATTTCACAAACCTCTCACAGACTGGGAGTCAAAAAGAAATACTTCAATAAGCTTTGAGTACCTTGCAGCATTAATGAGCCTCTCTGAGTGTTGATACTGACTAAGACTCTCAAGGGACTTGTTAGAGCAGATAATTGGAGGCCTTAATTGAACAAACCTCTCACAGACTCCAAACCAAAAGCAAAACTAAAAGTACTTGGAAAAACCTGCAGTCCCTTGAAGATTTAAGGATCCCCCAAGGGCCATTCCTGACAAAACCTCCCCAGGGACTCGCCCCAGCAGACCCTTGGAGGCCACGACTGCAGGGAGGCAAAGGCTCTAGGCAGCAGCTCAGGTGCTGAGCAAGCCTGGCTTGGCTGGAGGTAGCAGAAAGGCCCAGCCCTGACCCTGTAAGGGGGGTACGTTTAATTTAGATGATCAGTGGAGCACAGAGGGGTAAGAAAGTTTTTCCTGAGAAACTAGAATGTACATGTTTGGAAACTAGGCAGAGTAGTATACAAAGTAACTGTATAACACTCGAAGTTCTCCATTATCAAGGCCGTTTTCCTCTCTGACCTGGCCACACGCATGAGAACACACTGGTGAAGGTTGTACAGTGGGGTGAGGAAGCTGATGATGTGATGAAAATAATGTGGGCAGGAGTCGTACGACCACTGCCCAACAGGCGACATGTGCAGACTGTTGCCACTTATGCAATGAACAGGCGGTGTTTGGCTGCCTCCCAGGCATCACCTTACACTGTGTCCTGGCCCTCTGCAGTATGATGGATGGCTGATAAACAGGGACACAGGAGTGGGGGACCTGAGCCACACCCACCCTTGCACCCAGCCCGTGTTGGCTCCGCGGGGACGCTGCTGAGCATGGATGGCGTCCCGCTGCTGCCGGGCCTGGCAGTGCTGGCCTGTCTGCTCGAGGGAGCATCGGGGATAGGGAGCAACTGCTGTAGCATCAACTACATCTCAACTATATTGTATCCTTTTGTATCCTTTATGAGTATTGAGAATTTTCTTTCTTTTATTCTCTTTTGCTAACCTGTTTTAACAAATAGTAAGTAATTTAAACTTGTTTTAATTCCTTCAATGAACTATTCAAGATTTGATGTTTTTGGTCCTTGCCAGTAACTAATATCATAATAAAAGTAGTTTTTAGTGTATTACTCTCTGTATTTATCTTTGTCTTGGCCATGTATCCAAAATGAACTGTTACAGACTCCCAGCCCGGGGAAGGCAGATCCTGTCCCTCACACCTTGCTCAGGTCTCTGCTGGGGCACTGGCATGGGGGGTGATGCTGAGGGCAGGACAAGGGGTGACAGTGCCCAGCCTTCCTGAGGCTGAGCCAGGAGGCCACGAGACCCCAGAACCTCAGCACAGCAGGTCTGCTCACAGCCCTTGGTGGCACAGACGATGCTGTGCCTGAGGCGACAAAGACTTGGGATGTCTTGCACTTCTGGCCCAGTCACTTGATGTCCCTCTGGGAAGGAACAAACCACCTCTCAGAGCTGGTGACAAACCAGTGCTGGGAATGGTCATTGGGAGGGGCTGGTCTGTGATGAGTGTCCTGGGGCACCTTGAGCAGAGTGTCCAGAAAACAAGGCCAGTCTGGGCCAGACACAATGTGGGGCTTTTCCTACTTGTCCCCTCCTAAACTCACCTCAGTCTCTAACACGGACAGTTCCTGGCATCCCCTGCCACTCCAGAGATCCAGAGGGTTCTGCACTCCTGTGCCCCGATGCCATGAGTGTGCACTGGGCACCAGTGTCTACTAAAGCTTTACACCTCTGTGGATCTGCTGTGTCAGGCCATCGAATCCGCACAGTGCAGTGTCCCTGGTCATCCCTTTCCTCCTCCTGGCCAAAGGCAGGGACCCGCTATTCCTGTTCCTGGCCAGAGTATTCACTATCTGACCTCTGTGATGCCAGATTAGAAGTCCACTCATAAAGTTCACAGGAGGTGATTTTGGTCCTTTTACATCTGGGAGATCCCTGATTTTCTTCTTGTGTCCCTGCAGCAACTACATGGACATCCTCCTTGGGTGACCCCTTCTCCACAGCTCTCTTCCCTCTCAGTTCAGCCCCATGGGCTCCCAGCTTAAAAGTTTTTTCACCATCCCACTTCCTCATGTCTCCCTCTGGTTACACAGAAAGAACCAGAGATCACCACATGGCCTGTGCTTGGGGCTCCCTTTCCCTCTGGCTGGGGCAGGAGAGGACTGATCTCCTGGGCTGCCCCTGAGAGCTGAGCTGCTGGGCCGTGGGGGTGAGAAAGTGCCAGAGTTTCTTCTACATTTCAGAGCCAGGAGGGTGCCACCTCTAGAGCTGGTGTATCCCTTTGGGGGGAATACAATGCCATCAGGCTGTTGGAATGTGATCCAGGAGTGCTTTGAACCTTCTCATGCCCATTGTGCAAGGAACATCCTCTGAGTCTTTAGGAGTGCTTTCACTTTTTAGGTCACTATAGATGATTTCCAGTGCAGGTAATTCCCTCAAGTACTGGATACCTTTGTTTCCAGAGCTTCACTTTCCTTGGGAGTTCACGACATCTTCCTGAAATGGATCTCTTGCCTTCACGCTTGAGAAGAGTCATCTCCAGAGATTCTAAATTTCTCCTTCTTTTCCAATTCCTCTTTCAATTTCCTAATCTCTAGCAAAGGAATCTCATCTTTTGGGCTTCATGACCTTGCAACTGCTGACTATCAGTCCCACTATCCCAGCATGGAAGCAGCCAGGTGGAAATCCACTCACCTGGCTGGCAGCTAGAGTCTTTTCACAAGTTTGAAAGTTATGATGAGTTCAGGGACCAGGTAACTTTGGTTTCCTGTTTTCATTTGTGTCACTCCTTTCAAATTCTTTGTTGAAAGATTGGCTTCTTGATCTGCCCCCTCCCCTCCTGACTCTCTTTCTCTTGTCCTACCTTCTCCATCACCCCCCATGCCAGTGACCCCGGCAGAGCCCTGAGCAAGGTGTGAGGGACAGGATGTGCCTTCCCCAGGCTGGGGGTCAGGGCTGGGCCTTTCTGCTGCCTCCAGCCAAACCAGGCTTTGCTCAGCACCTGAGCTGCTGCCCAGAGCCTTTGCCTCCTTGCAGTCGTGGCCTCCAAGCATCTCCTGGGACGAGTCCCTGGGGAGGCTTTGTCAGGAATGGCCCTTGAGGGCTCTTTAAAATTTCAGGGGACTGCAGGTGCTTTCGGTTTGGATTTTGGTTTGGTGTCACTTAGAGGTTTGTGCAATCATGGCCCCCAATGATGTGCTTCAATTAGTCCCTTGAGATTCTTTATCAGTATTGACGCTGAGTAGGGCTCTTCAGTGCTTCAAGATACTTCAGGGTTTTAAGGTGTTTTGTGTTTTCTTTTCCACACTGAGTATCTGAGAGGTTTATTCAATCATTCCCTCCAATGGTCTCCTCAGGGTCACAGGACTGGGAGGGAGCAGGGCCAGGACAGCTGAGCCCAACTGGCCCAAGGGATGTTCCCTTTGATGCAGGGCTGTGCTCAGGGTGTTAATGGGGGGGTGGTCAGGAAGGGCTGATCTGTGTCTGGGCTGGGCTGGGCATTGGGCACTGAGTGATGAGCAATGGAGCAATGGTGTTGTGCACCTCATGTGCTTCTTGTGGGGTTTATTGTTATAGTTCCAGCTTTTATTACTGCTATTGTTGTCATGGGTAGCAGCAGTGTGTTCACTGAGGGTAACACAGAACACTCACTAGATCATTTTCCGTGTTTCCTGCTGTAGCCCCTGCAGTTACAGGGCTCTGTTTGCTGGTTCACAGGCAGGTTTAGAGCCCCTAGAGAACAAGCAAACAAGGAGCCTCTATAGAGTCTATTCCTTGGCATGTTCTTGAGAGTGACTTTGCAAAAAGCCCTAAGACTGCATGTCCTGAGCTAAGGAGAAGCCCTTTCCTGATGGAGCTGCTGTTGTGGAGCCCAGCTGTGTCCCAGCAGTGCCCATGGCCTGTCCCTGCCTGTGAGCCCAGGATGGACATGCAGCAGGTCTGTGTCCCAGCTGGCAGAGGACCAAGGCCTTAGTCCAGCCCAGGGGCTCTGCAGGAGAGTGTACAAGTGGAAAGAGAGCAGGTCAGCAAAGGCCCAGTGCTGGTGCTCCCTGGCAGTGCTGCTGTGCTGGGACTCTCTGCCCTTCTCTGCACACATGGAACTGCCCAGTAGGTGCCTGAAAGGAAAAATGCAATGATCTCCAATGACCTCCTCAGACACACAAGGCTAATGCAAGAGAGTTTATTTTGTTTAAATTTAAAAATAGCACAATTACTCAATTAAAGATTGAAAGAGTTACATTAATAAATGAGACAGTGATTTAGATGACAAGATGAATAAAACAATTTCATTGAGCACAACATTATGGCAAAAAGGCTCCACTGACCACCAAGAAAAACTGGGAAAGCAAACTGAGCATGGCATGAGTTTTATTCTGAACACCGTACAGAAGAAAACTGGCAGGCTCTTGCTGCTGAGAAGCATCCAGTCATCATTTTTCTCAGGACATCCTTGAGCTCCTGGTTCCTCAGGCTGTAGATGAGGGGGTTGAGTACTGGAGGAACCACTGCATAAAGAACTGACAGTGCCAGATCGAGGGATGGGGAGGAGATGGAGGGAGGCTTCAGGTAGGCAAACACGGCAGTGCTGAGAAAGAGGGAGACCACGGCCAGGTGAGGGAGACACGTGGAAAAGGCTTTGTGCCGTCCCTGCTCAGAGGGGATCCTCAGCACAGCCCTGAAGATCTGCACATACGAGAAAACTATGAAAATGAAACAACCAGATGTTAGACAGGCACTAACCAGAAGGAGCCCAATTTCCCTGAAGTAGGAGTGTGAGCAGGAGAGCTTGAGGATCTGAGGGATTTCACAGAAGAACTGGCTCAGGGCATTACCCTGGCACAGGGGCAGGGAAAATGTATTAGCTGTGTGCAGCAGAGAGTAGAGAAAGCCACTGGCCCAGGCAGCTGCTGCCATGTGGGCACAAGCTCTGCTGCTCAGGAGGGTCCCGTAGTGCAGGGGTTTGCAGATGGCAACGTAGCGGTCGTAGCACATGATGGTGAGGAGGGAAAACTCTGTTCCCATAAGAAAGAATAGAAAGAAGAGCTGTGCAGCACATCCCATGTAGGAGATGGCCCTAGTGTCCCAGAGGGAGTTGTGCATGGCTTTGGGGACAGTGGTGCAGATGCAGCCCAGGTCTGTGAGGGACAGGTTGAGCAGGAAGAAGTGCATGGGGGTGTGCAGGTGGTGGTTGCAGGCTACGGCGCTGATGATGAGGCCGTTGACCAGGAGGGCAGCCAGGGAGATGCCCAGGAAGAGCCACAAGTGCAGGAGCTGCAGCTGCCGCGTGTCTGCCAATGGCAGGAGGAGGAACTGGCTGATGGAGCTGCTGTTGGGCATTTCCTGCTTCTGGAGGTGGGGCACTGTCCAAGGAGGAAATAACAGTGACAAATCAGATGAGATATTTCTGAGAATAATCACAGCCATATCCCAATACCCCTTTCCCTTCTGCTCACAATCCCCACGTTTCCTTTTTCAGGAAACTTTGCTTCAGTTCCATGGCTGGAGCCCTGCTTGGTGCTCACTACATTTCCCAGGAGGAGCAGCCCCTCTGCCCACTGGCTGTGAGGGTCAGCCCTGCTCTGCTCCAGGGGGGTCAAGGCCATGGTGGGGGCAGGGCCCATCCTGGTGTTCAGCTGTGTCAGATGAAACTGCTCCTAAAGCAAAAGTTCTCATGGGCATCTGCACTCCCAGTTTTGAGAAGATTTCAGGATTCCAGAAGGCAGTTTCAGAGGTTTGGGTGTTTTGTTTCTGACTCCCCTCATCTTCCCTGTGGAGTTTTCCTGGATGGCAGAACCCCTCAGCATTTGTGCTGCCCTGAGGAAGAGCAGAGCAGGGCTTCCCAAACAGGACCATGTCTGTGGCTTAGTGCAGAGTGAGGGGAGCTGCTCTGTCCCTCTGCCTTCTTCCAGCTTCCCTGGACTTCCTCAGACAGAAAGTGGTCACACTCCCATTTTTATCTGAAATTCCACTAGACACTGTTGAGAGCAGAGAGATCCATCACAGACCACTCAGTGTCTCAGCCTGGCTCAAGGTCTCAAGGACACACATGGCTCATCTCACCAACTCAACAGCATTTCCCGGGATGGGCACAGCATCTCTGCCCCTCTGCACTGGGGATTTCAGATAACACAATTGTGCTATGAAGGTGATTTGCATTCTTGAGGGCAGCTCCCAGCTTGGAAGGACATCTCAGAGAAGAGCCAAGTGTCCTGACAATGGGGTTTGATTCTGGGAAACACACCTCATTCTCCAGGCACACAGAATTCACTACTGACAGCCCCACAGGTCAGAGGAAAATTGGAATGTCTCATTCCCAGGGACCCACCTGCCTGAGGGGGATCACAGGATCAGTGATTGACTCTGTAGCTTGAACTCCCATTCCCAGTGAGCCTGACTGAGAGAAGGAGAAAACAACCCCAGTAACAAGGGCAAGTTGAGGAAAAAGGAAATGCACACTGAGGGTCCAGCTGGGAGAATCCAGGGCAGAACCAGGTGGGCACTCAGGGCATTGTCACCCTGAGCCAGCTGTGCCACCTCCCAGACACCAACAATGGCAGGTAATTCTCAGCCCCTGTGCAGCTCCTCAGTGTTCCCTCTGCAACACAAACCACCAGGTATGTGGCTTGAGAGCTTGCTAGAAATCCCTCCTTTCACCTTCTCCTTGAAGTATCCCCTGGAAAATATCCTGGAATGCTCTGCTTCTGTAAGCAGTCCTCACCTATGAAACTCTCACTTGATAGCTGAACAAACCTGCCCTGCCCTGCCCTGCCCTGCCAGGGCTTGCTCTTTCCACCCACAGCCTCTTCCCCAGCACTGAGGGAGCTCCCCAGACCAGCTGAGAGCTGCCTCTGGCAGGTGGCAGAGCTCCTGCCTTGGCACAGCACCCTGGGGTGCAGGACCCTGCTCTGCAGGACAGTTTGGGGCAGCCTGGGTGGCACAGCCTGGATTCAAACCCTGCAGCCATCCCTGGGAGGAGGGAACCCTGCTGGGATGTCCCTGGGATGGTGCAGCAGAGAGTCCCTGCTTTGCAGCTCGTCCTCCTCTTCAGCACCAGAGACACTGTGATATCCCACATTAGAGACACCCCAGGCTGTGGGATGTGCCAGCGTTGGGAGATCTTCCCACAGACTGCACATACATTGCCCTTCATGCAGACTTACCGTGTGAGATCCTGGAAAGATTCCTCTTCTGTGGATCTTCCTCTCAACTTTCCTCACACCCCAGACTGTGTGTAACCTCTCTCTGCCCTGCTTTTCTGCCCTCGGTGTGTGCAGGCAGTGCCCTGAGCCCTGCTGGGCTGTGCACAGGAGCTGCTCCTGGGCAGAGCTGTCTCTCTGCAGCGCTGCCCGCTTGCCAGGAGCTCCCTGTGTGCCAGGAGCCCGGCCCAGCTCAGCAGCACAGCAACAGCCCAGGGCATTTAATGGCCCTCTGGGGGGTTTGGTGCTGAGTCCCTGAACCTCAGACCCTGAGGAAAGGTGCAAAAACCTCTTGAGAAAGAAAAGTCAGAATCAAACTTTAAAGTTTCTTTTGTTGTTAATGGGTCCCTCTGAGGGACATAACTGAGAAAATGTCCCCAGATTCCAGTTAGAAAACAAAGAGACAATGATGACAAATATGGACTAGGAAAGAAAGGTCACTCTGATGCTGAGGAAAGTAAGAAGCCTTTCATTAACCCAAAGGTCCCAGCCCTGGGAAGGGAGATCCTGTCTCTCCCTCCTTCATCGGGGCTCTTCCTTGGACATTGGGTTGTAGGATGTGGAAAACCAGGGGCAGGAGGATGGAGTGGAACCTCCCAGGCTGCTGAGCAGGGATAAGGAGTCAATGAGGCCCCAGGGCTGCAAGGCTCACTTGTCTCCTCATGCCATCAGGGGCACACACAGCAGCCATGGCCAAAGGCCTGCACAACTTGGCTCTCTTGGGGCCTTTCAGCTTCTGCACATCCCTGTCTCCTCTCCAGCCCAGGCTGTCCTACGGTGTCCATGCCCTGCCCCTTTCCCTGCAGGCTGTCGGCATCCCCCAGCTGCCCCACCTCGCTGGCCCCTTCCTGCACTGACATCTCTCCCTCCTCCCTGGCTCTGTCTTGGAGCACAAAGCCTTGGGCTGATCCAGACTCCTTCTGGGTAACACTTTGTATCAGAGCACTTCTCTTGGCGGGAAATTTCTTTCTTCACATGTCCAGTCTGGACCTTCCCAGATGCCATTGGTGACATTATTTCTTTCTCATTCTGTTTCTGACCACAAAAAGAAAATCTCCACCATCTCTGACACCACCACTGGGACACTGTGGAACCTCCTGGAATGAACGGCCCAGTGTGACACTGCAGAGTCTTATTGATACAATGGATTCATTGTCGCTCTGTGGAACCTCATGGAATCAAGGGGTCATTTCAGGAATTATAGAGGGGTGATTGAATCACTTTTCCTCACAGGTTTTAATGATGGCAAATCTGATCTACTTATATAAATTGCATTATATATTATGATAAATGAGCAGGCAGAACAGTAGACAAGTGAACAGATATTTTCTTAAATATTTAATACACTGTGGAAAAGCTAAAGCCTCCTAGTAGAGTATATTATAGCATAAAATAGTGCAGTGCTCTGTATCAAAACAATTATTTTAATGCAGTTGATCAAAAGCAGCAAAAAGAAACAATCATTAAAAAGGGACTGATGTAACTCTCACACAACTAAATAGGGCAGATCTCTCTCCTTCCCTTAACCCCTGGGCAGTGACCATGAAGAGCCATCCCTGCTTCATGGGAGAAGCTCCACATGCTTCAAGGCAGTCTGTGGAAGGATCTGCCATATGGAAGTTGGACTGAGCTTTTATAGTTACACTGTCAGGGATTGCTAGTCACATGTTTCCAGGCCAGTGAGCAGCTTCTCTGTCCAATGGTGCTTCAAAAAGCAGGATGGGCATTTGCAGTTTGGTGAACCAGGCTGGTTTTAGCAGAATTCAACACCAAAACAGCCCCTTGGTGTCAGCAGTAACTCAGCCCAGAGAGCCTGCATTGTTTGCATTCTCTGAGTGGATTCTGGGCCTGATCAGGGCAGAACATCCTGTCATGGTCCATAAGGCTCTGCAGTGTCACAGTGGCCCCTTGGTGCCATGAGGTTCCAAAATGTCCTGAGGTTCATTGATTCCAGGAGTCCCCACACGTCACAAAGGCCCCTTAGTTCCATGAGGTTCCACAGTGCCCCAGGGTCCCTTTGGCTCCACAAGGCTCTTCAGTGTCAAAATGGCCCCTTGATTGCAGGAGGTTCAAGTTTCTCAGGATTCTTTCAGTTCCATTAATCTCTGCAGTATCACAATGGACTTTTGATTCCATGGTGTTCAGCAGCGGTCCCAGGGTAGTTTGGGCTCCATAACCCTCTGCAGTGTCACAAAGGCCCCTTCATTCCTGGATGTTCCAAAATATCTCAGGGTTCCTCTGGATCCATGAGGCCCCATTTGTCACAATTTCCCTATGATTCCATGAGGTTCTGTTGTCTCATAATATCCCTTGAGTTCCAGGAGGTTCTGTGGTGTCACAATGTCCCCTTTGGTTCCAGGAGGTTCCACACTGTCCTTGCTGGAACACACCTGGTTGGATGTTGCCCCACCTGCAGAGCTGCCTCCAGCTCTGGGGTCCCAGCACAGCAAGGACATGGAGCTGTTGGAGCGAGTCCAGAGGAGGCACCAGGGTGATCAGAGGGATGGAGCAGCTCTGCCATGAGGGAAGGCTGAGAGAATTGGGATTGCTCAGCCTGGAGAACAGAAGGCCTTGGGGTGACCTAATTGTGGTGTTCCAGGACCTGAAAGGAGCCAACAAGAAATATGGAGAGAGACTTTAAAAGGGCCTGGAATAACAGGACAAGGGACAATGGCTTCACACTGATAGAGGGAAGGGTTAGATGAGATAGTAGCAAGAAATTCTTTACTGGGAAAGTGGTGAGGCCCTGGCAAAGATTGTTCAGGAAAGTTCTGGCTGCTCTATCATTGCAAGTTCTTCAAGGCCAAGCAGAATGTGGCTCTGAGTAACCTGGTCTAGTCAAAGTTGTTCCTGCCCCTGGGGTTGGAACAAGATGCTCTTTAAGGTCCCTCATGACCCAAAGCATTCTGTGATTCTCTGGCTGGTGGGTGATGTGGTGTTCAGGGCTGCCTTGGGTACAGAGACCATGAAATAATGGGGATTTCCATTGTGGGTGAAGGAAGGAGGGGCACCAGCAGAACTGACACCTTGGACTGACAGCTGACAGACTTTGGCCAGTTTGGGAAACTGATGGATGGAGTCCCTTGGGAGTCAGTCCTGAAGGAGAAAGGAGTGCAGGATGGATGCAGGTGTTTTAAGAAGGACAAGCCAGGGGGCAAGAAGTATGGCCTGGTGAAACACAGACCATGGGCTGAATGTCAGGAAAAAAAAGAGAGTGTGTCACCTCTGGAAAGAGGGGCAGAAAACCTGGGGGGACTACAAGGATATGGTGAAGTTATGGAGGGGGAAAATGTGAAGGGCCAAAGACCCAGCTGGAACTGAATTTGGCCACTGCAGTTAAAGACAGCAAAAAATGTGTCTCTGAATCCATGGGCAGCAAAAGTAGGGCTCAGGAGAGTCTCCATCCTCTCCTGGATGCAGAGGCAGTGCAGGGTCAGGGCAGGAGGGAATTAATGCCTTCCGTGCCTTGGTGTTTAACACCAAAACTTAGTTGTGTTTTGGATACCCAATTCCAGGGTTAGAAGTTAGTGATAAGAGTCTGAGTGAAGCCCCTGCAATCCAGGAGGAAAATGTGAGTGACCTACTGTACCAGTGAGACCAACACAAGTCCCTGGGCCCAGATGGGATGCACCTGAGGGTACTGTGGGAGCTGGAGAAAGAGCTGACCAAGCCACTCTCACTCATTGCCCAGCAGTCCTGGTGAACTGGAGAAGTCCCAGCTGACTGGAAATCAGCAACTGTGATGCCCATTCACAAGAAGGGTTGGAAGGAGGATCTGGACAAGTCCAGACCTGTCAGGCCTGACTTTGGTGCCAGGGAAGTCCATGGAGCAGATCATCCTGAGTGCCATCAGACAGCACAAACATGAAAACCAAGCCACTGTGAGCTTGGGAAAGGCAGATCCTGGTTGACCAACCTGATCTCCTTCTATGACAAAATGACCCACTCAGGAGATGAGGGAAAGGCTGTGGATGTGTCCCTCTGGAATTCAGTAAAGACTTTGGCACCACCTCCCACAGCATCTCCTGCAGAAACTGGCTGCTCATGGCTGGGATGAGGGAACTGTTTGCTGGGTGAAAAACTATCTGATGGCCCAGAGAGTGGTGGGGAATGGAACTAAATCCATGTGGGGCTGGTCACCAGTGGGGTTCCCCAGGGCTCAGTGTTGGGGCTGGTCCTGTTTAACATCATTATTGTTGATCTGAACAAGGGGATGGAGTGCACCCTCAGTAAATTTGTGGAGAACACCAAGGCAGGTGTGATTGTGGGTCTGCTGGAGGGCAGGAAGGCTCTGCAGAGGGATCTGGACAATCTGGATCAATAAGGCCAAGTGTCAGGTCCTGCCCTTGAGTCCCAACAACCCCATGGAATGTTTCAGGCTGTGGGCAGAGTGTCCTGAGAGCTGCTCATCAGGAAGGGACTTGGGATGTCTGCTTGAGAGCAGGTGAATATGAGCCAGAGAGTGCCCATGTGGGCAAGAAGCCCAATGGCATCCTGGCCTGTATGAAAATTAGTAGGGCCAGCAGGACCAGGACAGAGATTGTCCATCTGTACTGGACACTGGTGAGGCCCCACCTCAAGTCATGTGTCCAGTTCTGGGCCCTTCATTTCAAAAAGGACATTGAGGGCCTGGAGTGTGTCCAGTGAAGGGAATGGAGCTTGGGAAGAGACTGGAAATAATGTGTCATGAGGAACGGCTAAAGGAACTGGTGTTCTGGAGTCTGGGGGAGAAGAGGCTCAGAGAGGACCTCATTGCTCTCTGCAAAGACTGAAAATGAGGTTTTAGTGGGGTGGGATTTGTTCTGTTCTATCAAGGCTGTAGTGGCCAAATGAGAGAAAATGACCCTTAATTGCATCAGTTGAGGTTCAGAATAAATATTAATTTTTTTTTCCCTGAGTGTATAGGCTTGAATAAGTAACTCAGTGAAGTGGTGGTGTCTCTGGAAGTGTTCACATGGCACCTGGGTGTTGATGCTGTGAGTGCCCCCCCATAGCAGGACTCTGAGCCACGTTAGTGTAGGGTAAGATAAAATGTAAAGGTCCTTTAATATCACAGGCCTACGGCCCACAGGAATACATGACATGCACGTGCCCTCCAGTTCTAGTTTCCATGGCTTTTATAATAACATCTCTCCAATCATTGCTTTACACATTTCTCAGTCCAGCCCTGGTCCCACTCCTGTTCCACCCCCTGGAATTGGGTCTGGGATGGTCAAGACCCTCTGTCTTCATCCATCTCCTCTTCTTCGGGCACACAAAGGTCTTTTGTAGTTCTTCCAGCCCTGACTTCTGGGTCACTCTGACATGTGTTTATGTTTCGTTCTATAGGCCGTCTGATGTCCTTCAGCTCTTTACCTTGGAAAAGAGACTAAACAGCTAGAGAATCTTGCTGCCTGTTATGGGGCAGGGGTAGAGATAGGAAGACATTAAACTTAAGCTAGAAATATTAACCTACTAAAAATCTATAGCTACTGTGTTCCTAAATCTACAAAATGTGAAAAATCAGAAACCAAAAACCCCTTTGGCATCAATGTAACACTCTGGGAAGTGGTTTAGGGGTGATTATGGTGGTTTTCACTCAGAGTTGGACCAGAGGATCTTGAAGGTCTATTCCAACCCTGACGGTTCTGTGATTCTGTGACCTGTCATTACTCTTTCCAGCTTTGTGATTTTACAAGGTGGTGGAAATGTTTTCTGAGTTTGATTCCTCAGTGGGATCCATTAGCATTACAAGAAAGTTTACATTTTGAATCAGACTTGGGTTTCTCAAGAGGTTTCTGCAACTTTCCTCAGGGTCTGATGTTCAGGGACTCAGCACCAAACCCCCCAGAGGGCCATTAAATGGCCTGGGCTGTTGCTGTGCTGCTGAGCTGGGCCAGGCTCCTGGCACACAGGGAGCTCCTGGCAAGCGGGCAGCGCTGCAGAGAGACAGCTCTGCCCAGGAGCAGCTCCTGTGCACAGCCCAGCAGGGCTCAGGGCACTGCCTGCACACACCGAGGGCACAGCAGAGAAGGGACAGAGATGAGAGGCAGCCTGGGCTGGGAGGGAACTGAGCTCTCATTAAAGGAGAAACCTCCACAGTATTTGAAAGAAGAATTCTCTGGATATAGGAAAGTTAATCTTCCCTTCCTGCAGGGATCTCCTAAAGCTGGGACATCCCACAGCATCCAGGATCTTTCAGAAGGACTCCCACAGTTCTTCAGTAGAGAGGAGGTGACCATATGGCAGAGCAGGGCAGGACGTGCAGGCACCAAGGGCAGACAAGAGAAGTGAGAAAGAGGTTTAAAGTGTCCTGGAGTGGGAGTACAGGTGAGAGCTCATCAGGAGAGGAATCATCACAGCCCTTTGCCAGGGTAAGTCTCTGACTGCAGAGCAGTGCAGGTGAGTTCCTGGAAGTGTCTCTTACACCTGCCAAATGCCAGCACTGAGAAGACCCGTCAGGATGGCTCTCCTGGTTTTCCTGGTGTGCAGCATCAGAGCCACAGGGCATCTCCCAGGGCTGGCTGTTGGGTGTGAGGGTGGGGGTGCAGTCAGGGGTGCCCAGGGCTGTCCTGCAGAGGAGGGTCCTGCAGCCCAGGGCTCTGCGTGCTGGGACAGGGATTCTGCTGCCTGCCAGGGACAGCTCAGCACGGCCAAGGAGCTGCCCCAGCCCTGCAGGGAGAAGGTGTGGGTGGAAAGAGTGAGAGGGAGGTGGCTGCTGGCAGGAACAGCTCCTCCCAGCACAGACAGGCAGGGAGGGAGAGGGAGCTGCTGCCACAAATGCTGGGGAGGGGCATGTGGGCACCTCCCTGCTGGCCCTGTGGCACAGACACCTTCCCCTGACCAACTCCTCCCTGGGCTCCTTTCCCAGGCTAAGAAGAGCCTCTGCCCTCAGGCCCGTGGGGGCTCAGGTTTGCACTGCCCTGCAGCAGCCACAGCCCAGGGAAGGATAAGCCTCTGATTTCCATCTATCTCTGTGTGTCCCTCCTCCCTTGGCAGGAGCATTGTGGCATTTCACTGCCATCCCCTGTTGCCTGTGCTGTCCTTGTTCTCACCATTGGCATTTCTGAGCCAATGCGGGGGATTCAGGGTTGCAGTTTCAGCTTCTGTCCGGACACAAACCCTTTGGGTCCTGCTGTAGTGATGTTTCTGTGGGAGCAAAGTGCCCAGAACCCCTCCAGGCAACTTCAGGATATCCATCTGTTTCCCGGGCTCTCCTGCAGGGTTGCGGGATGCCCTCCAAAGGGGCACAGCTCTCCCACAGTATCTCTGTGCTGTCTAGGAACTCCATAGAGAAATCACCTCAGTGCTAAATCCATGGAAATGCTCTGGGCATCTGCAGTGATTGCTCTGTGTCTCAGACTGGGAGGAGAGAGATGAAAAAGGTGAGGAGTTTGTCTTTCTGCTCTTTGGACTCAGATTTCTGGGTTCCTCTGCTCTCAGCCGTGTGCAGTTTTGTTTTGGGGGAACAGTTGTGTGTGATGCTCATCCAGCTCCAAGCTGCCAGCACAGGGCAGGTGAGAACAGCAGTGATGGACAGAACAGCTCTTCTGTCTCCACTAAGGGACTGTCCCTTTGCCTCTCAGGATGCACAAGACTTGACCTACAGAGCAAATAGATTGTCAGTGATTTCAAGCATCCACAACCATTACTAACTATGGCAGGTGCAACTGGGTGAACAAATAGAAATAATTCCCTCAGCTCAGTTCTTCAGCTGGCAAAGTGCAAACAGCCATGCTGAGAAGCTCTTTGAAGTATCACAAGTGAGGAGAAGAAGGAAGGAGAGGTACTGATCTCTTCTCTGTCACTGGCCAGTGACAAAACCCGAGGGAATGACCGAACATTTCAAGGGAAGTTAAGGTTGCATATTAGAAAAAGGTTCTTCTCCCAGAGAGTGATTGGGCACTTGAAGAGGCTGCCCAGGGCAGTGGTCACAGCACCAAGGCTGACAGAGCTCAGGATGTACTTGTAGAAAGCTCTCAGGGACATGCTGTAATTCTTGGGAATGATTCTCTGCAGGGCTAAGGGTTGGACTCCATGATCCTTGAGGGTCCTTTCCAGCTCAGAATATTCTGTGATTCTGTGAGTACATTTAGAGATCACCCTGTGTTCCGAGTTCCCTCTCACTGATAAACAAGAAGGACTCCTCAGGAGCCCATCACAGAGTTACTGGTTCCAGTGGGCCCCTTATGCAGCAAACCCCAGAGCTCAGGGGAAGGAGCTGCAGGGAAGTCTGACTGTGGGGAGAGAGCCTGAGAGTGGAGTGGCTGTGACATATACAGTGTTTTCCTTGTAGAAATCTGGCCTGAATAATTCCTGTCTTTTCCTCCTCAACAGATCAAAATATTCTGAGGAACAAAATGTCCAACAGCAGCTCCTTCAGCCAGTTCCTCCTCCTGCCATTGGCAGACACGCGGCAGCTGCAGCTCCTGCACTTGTGGCTCTTCCTGGGCATCTCCCTGGCTGCCCTCCTGGGCAACGGCCTCATCATCAGCGCCGTAGCCTGTGACCACCACCTGCACACCCCCATGCACTTCTTCCTGCTCAACCTGTCCCTCACAGACCTGGGCTGCATCTGCACCACTGTCCCCAAAGCCATGCACAACTCCCTCTGGGACACCACAACCATCTCCTACATGGGATGTGCTGCACAGGTCTTCTCCTTTATGCTCTTCATCACAACAGAATTTTGCCTCCTCACCATCAAGTGCTACGACCGCTACGTTGCCATCTGCAAACCCCTGCACTACGGGACCCTCCTGGGCAGCAGAGCTTGTGCCCACATGGCAGCAGCTGCCTGGGCCAGTGGCTTTCTCAATGCTCTGCTGCACACAGTCAATACATTTTCCCTGCCCCTGTGCAAGGGCAATGCCCTGAATCAGTTCTTTTGTGAAATCCCTCAGATCCTCAAGCTCTCCTGCTCACACTCCTACCTCAGGGAACTTGGGCTTGCTGTGGTCAGTGCCTGTTTACTGTTTGCCTGTTTCATTTTCATTATTTTCTCCTATGTGCAGATCTTCAGGGCTGTGCTGAGGATCCCCTCTGAGCAGGGACGGCACAAAGCCTTTTCCATGTGCCTCCCTCACCTGGCCGCGGTCTCCCTCTTTATCAGCACATCATTTTTTGCCTACCTGAAGCCTCCCTCCATCTCCTCCCCATCTCTGGATCTGGCATTCTCAGTTCTGTACTCGGTCGTTCCTCCAGCACTGAACCCCTTCATCTACAGCCTGAGAAATAAGGAACTCAAGGATGCTGTGAGGAAAATAATGAATTGATGCATTTTTAAAGTAAATACCTGCCTGTTTTCATGTGCAAATCACTCATAAAGAAACTCATTACCTGTTCAACCTTCTGTCTCAGGTTTTGGGTGATGATTATGGTGCTTAATTTTCTTTTTTCTTCTTAAGTTGTGTGCAACTAAACTTTATTTTTGATCCTCAGTTTTTATTTAATCCTTAATCTTTTGTGTTTTACTTGGAGATGGTGTAAATGAGAGAATGATCATTTTAATATTTAAAGCAAATAAAAGATATTGGTGCAGTTTGTTTGTTCAAGTTCCTTCTTTTGTGGCCACAGGAAGGCCAGTGGCAGTGCCTGTGTGCAGAGGGAGAGAGTAAGACTATCGCAGAGCAGCAGCATTGCCAGGGAGCACCAGCACTTTGTCTTTTTATATCTGCTCCTTTCCCACTTCCACACTCTTCTTCCAACCCTACTGTTCCTATAAGGCCTTAGTGCTCTTGCAGCTTGGTCACATCCTGCTGCATGTCCGTCCTGGGCTCACAGGCAGGGACAGGCCGTGGGCACTGCTGGGACACAGCTGGGCTGCACAACAGCAGCTCCATCAGGGAAGGGCATCTCCTGAGGGCAGGGCAGGAAGGCTTTCAGCTTTCCCCAAAGTTGCCAATAGGAATGTGCTCAAGGAAGTGTCCTGGTAACGTAAATCCCAGTGCCCAGTTGCAGAATGTGAGTGTGCAGGGTGGGGGCACAAAGCAGTTTCCTTGCACAGCCAGATTTCCTGGGATGGGTCTGAAGCACCAGTCCAATGGGACAAACTGCATTTTCAAATCCTTTCTGTATGATACCAATTTCAGGGAGCCCTTGAGCACCAGCCTTGGTTTAAAGACCAATATTGGAATGGGAACTCCAATAAAATGAACTCACTCCCCTTTTATTCCCCACAAATACACAGAGACAAAATACAAGGAAGTATTAAATGAAGAAAATAAGTTTAGTGACCAGAAATAGAGCAGCAAAAGTACAATACCAAGGGAACAGTTCAAACCAACAACAGAGAGAGAGAGAAATAGCTTTTATTTCTCCCCATCCTTGTCCCAACTCCCTTTTGTGTACAGATAGAAATGCTCATCAACATGTGCTTCCCATTCCCCTTTGCCCCCCTGGAGGAACAAAGAACAAAAAGTAAAACCACAGGAAAGGGGGCAAAGCAAAATCTGGAAAATGTCTCAGATGAGACAAGTTGTGCTGCTGAAGCAAACGCTGACTCCAGAGGGGCCCAAGGGGCGGCAGAGACGCGACTCTGGTTCATGTGGCAGTGGGGGGGAGGCAGCGGGTCTGCTGATCCCATGGAGTTCTGGGGTCCCAGTGGCCCCTTGGGTCCTGAGGTTCTGAAATGACTCAGGGTCCCTTTTCTTCCATGAGGACCAACATGTCACAATGGCCCCTTCATTCCCTGAGATATGTCACTGTCCCCATACTCCTTTGGTTCCATGAGCCCCTGCAGTGGACTCAATGAACCATTGAGTCCATGAGGTTCCACTGTGTCCCAGGGTTCCTTTGATTCAATGAGCCCCTGCAGTGTCACAGTGGCCTCTTGAGTCCATGAGGTTACTCCATGTCACAGGGTCACTCGGGTTCCATGACACCCTGAATTTCCAATGCCCTCTTGGTCCCATGGGCTTCCACATCGTTCCTGGAGTCCTTTGGCTCCATCAGGCCCTGTGGTGCCACAATTGTCCCTTGATTTGAAAAGGCTCCTCAGTGTTCCGGAGTTCCTTTATTTCCATGACACCCAGCAGTGTCAAAATGACCCCTTGATTCCATAAGGTTCTGAAACATTTCAGTTATTTTGTCCATGAGGCCCAGCATGTCACAATGGCCCTTTGACTCCATGAGGTTGCACAGTGTCATCACAAAGCTGAGCCCATCCAGATGGGAGTTCTGGGGAGACTGCGAGGAACTGGGATAACTGGGGAAGGAAAGAGGAGCTTGGACAACAGAGAGGAAACATTTTGATGATGTCAAAATAGGTTCAGGTCATGCAGAGGGTTCTGAAACACTGACTTTGAAAACACTTCTGACAGACCTTTACCCAATTTCTGATCTCAAGCCCCAACCTAAAAGTGCTGCCACTCCCATTCAAAGGAATCCACTGCTGTAATCCCAATCTCAATCTGACCTCGAAGGAAAAGGCCAAACCCAGCACTCCAGACTCTTATTTGTACTCTAATGCCCATCCCAAACCTACACCTGCAGTATTATTATGAAACCCGCAAGCTTTAATCCTAACCCAGACCAAAAATCTTTCCCCCTAATCATGAACCACACTCTGTCAGCAGAACCCCAAACATCCCTAAACTTCTGCCTAATCCCTACCCTGAGCTCTAAACCCCAACCCGTGACCATTAACTACTCCCAAACATGCACTGGGAGCAGGACAAGGACCTTGAGGGCCCAGGGCAGGCACAAGGTTTTGGAGAGGAATGTGAGGTGACCTGGACCTGATCAGCTCATGGCACACAAGGAGCAGATGGGTGGCAATGCTGTGAGGAGTCAGCTGTGCCTCAGCATCTCAGGAGAGCCCATAGCTGGGAAGGGGCTGCCAGGTCACATCTGTCACCTCCCTGACAGGCAGCAGCAGCCTTGGGCACCCAGAGGCAGCTGAGCCACCTGTGCACACACCCTGAGAGCTGCCCCAGCTGAGGGTCCCTCTCAGGGGCCCTGAGGAGCTCTGGGCTCTGGCAACACAAACCTGCTGGAGTTTTGGAAGGCAAAGAGGCCAGTCCTGCCCTGGGGGCACAATGACCCAAAGATAAGGGCAGGGACCTGAACAGCTCTGGAGTGACCCCGAGGAGAAGGGCCTGGGCTGTGTGAGGGATGTCCTGAGGCACAGGGGCTCGGGATCAAAGTTAATAAGGACAACAGAACATGGGGCTGCCTTGAGGAAGTGTGGTCACCCAGACAAGGGAGGTGTCACCCCCTTTGAATGAGCCCTGGGGTAACACATCTGGACTGATGTGTCTGGGTTTGAGGTTCCCCATTGTGGAAGAATGAAGAAGAACTGGTGAAGGCTCAAGGAAGATCTGGTTGGGCATTGAACAGTCACCCTGGGGCACTGGTCACAGCTCCAAGCCTGACAGAGCTCAAGCAGCGCTTGGATGATCCTCACATGGTTTCACTCCTATGGATGGTCCTGTGCAGGGCTAAGTGTTGGACTCAATTATCCTTATAGGCCCCTTCCAACTAAGCATATTCTGTGATTCTGTCAGGATGACAGAGCTTTTCTTGGTACTGGAAAGAGAAGGAAAGTCACAAAGTGCAGCTTGGAAGTTTCTGAGTAGAAGGGAGGAAAAAGATATTTCACTCAGAGAGGAGCCTTGTGGGCCGAGAGGTCACCCAGAGGGTGTCAGTATCATCCCATGGCTTTGTGTTCCAGGGAACAGCCAGAGATGGTGCAGAGACATCAGTGAGGGCACAGAAATGCTGCTGGGAGGGCTGGTGGCAAAGCAGGATGGGTGTGTGCAGCCTGCAAGGCCAGAGGAGCAGCAGGGACAGGGCAGGACAGGCTGCAGGACAGATGGCCAAGGGCTCTGGCAGGGCTGGAAGGCACAAAGGCACCCAGGCCTTTGTCCCCTGGGCTCTGGCAGGTGCCCCTGCCACTGAGAACAGCAGAAGGAACTTTCCTTTGAGGTTCTGTACTTTTTTCTGCCTCAGCCCTCCCTGAGGAGGCTGGGAGGGGTTGCACAGGTTTTGACGTTTGTTGTTCCTCTCCCTCCCATCCCACTGCCCCACAAACAGCCCTGAGCCACCTGTGAGGGACAGGACCTGCTGTCCCAGGGCCTGGGGCTCAGGCCTTGGCCTTTGTGCTTCCTCCAACCAGCCCAGGGTTTTCTCAGCATTGCAGGTGCCTGCACAGAGCCTTTGTCTCCCTGCAATCAGGGCCTCCAGGGATCTGCTCTAAGGAGTCCCTGGGGAGGCTCTGTCAGTGCCTGCCCTCAGTGGGGCCCATTGATGCTTCAGGGGACTTGGAGTTTGGCTTCTGACTTCTTGAGCAGTTTTTCAAATTTTGTCTCACTACTTGAGGATCATGGACTCATCTCCCAAATACACAGTGGGGCTTATTAAAACACAGAAAAACAAATTATTTATCTTCCTTTAATTGTTTTCAAGTCTTCAACGCTTGTACTAATTGGAGTTGTTTTGTAGTTTTGCTAAGGAGGAAATTTCAAAGTGGATGTCACAAAAAATTTATTTTTTTAGTGAAAGGGAATGATTTACACAGAGACATGGGATGGAACAGGATCAGGGTACAAAGGATTTGGATACAAAAGGGAGCAAAAGAAATTAGTAGCACTTAATCTTTGACCAACTCAACAGTTATCAAGTGAATAAGTAGCATTAATTAGCAATATTAACAGTGACTCAATTATAGATACACAACAACAACATTCACACCACACTCAATTCACACACACACAGGCAGAGATGTGTGGACACATCAATATCTGTGTGTGTAAAGGTGCCCATCCACAATTCTCCTGGATGTCAGTGAAACACTCCCATCCCATCCCTTTGTGTTTCCCAAGAGACAAGGGGGGCACCTGGAGGGGTGTGTTTGTTGAGGGGGGATCAGAATTGTCCTGGGCATCAGCGACGCTCTTTGGAGTGTTGCAAACTTGAGGGTTCCCGAGTTCCGAGAGGCTCCCAGAGGTGCCCCCTGAGAGGGAGGTGCTGGGGAGCTCCAGGGACCTCCCTCAGGACCTCTGTTTGTGGGGTCACAGGGTGACTGGCTTTAGTTCTCTGCTGAATTTCCATCCTCATGTCAGTAATTACTGGAGTTTCCAACTGCAGAGTGACTTGGTGGCACCTCTGCCAGGGAGAGCCTGAAACCCCAAATGCATCTTGGCAGCAGCAGGTCCTGCCAGTCCATGGCCAGGAGCCCTCCCTTGCCAGCCCAGCCTGGTGGGCAGCCCTGCAGAGCTGCTGGTTAAGGGTGTTCTTTCTTGCTGGGCTCTGCAAAGCCACTTCTGCTACAGGAGCCTCACGGGGAAGCAATTGGGCCCCAGCAACTTGGAGACAAGATATTAATCAAAACCTGCTCTTGCTGTTGCCAAACCCCTCTGAAATGATTGGGGTAATAAAACCCCCTAACACTGCATGTTTGGTGTTAGAAAGGAAGGCATCACTTTATTCCCAGTGCTCTGTGTGTGAGTCCAACAGAAATCCTTTCACACAGACACCAATGCATCACTTTGTCACCTATTTATAAATTTTTAGCAAACAAATCAATGTTCATTGGTTCTAAATGACATAATTTTATTGAACTAATTTTGAATTAATATTGAATTAATTTTTATCTTCTATTGGTTATGGACTTCTCCCTCTCTATGCTAATTAGTCCATATTTTTAGTCTTTTTCTCCTGGTTGGTACTTTCCATCACATCTACTAAGTCCTTGTTAGCCATCTTCTTTATCTGCTGGTTTCTGCAAATGTCCTTGTGGTCCATAAATTCTGCATTCCAGATGTCCAACATCAACAGTACATCTTTCTATCCCAGGCTTTGTTCATCAAAGCATATCAAGGTTCACTTAACAAAACTTAGAGAATTAGTACTTTTCCCAAGCTGTGTTCTCTCAGTGGTAGGTTAAATTCTGCTGAGTGCTGGCTGAAAGGGATTTAAGGCCCAACACACAACTTGTCTTTAATTCAAGCAGTTCATTAAAAGGCTAATTAAAACCATCATGTTATTAGAAAAGTTATATCATTTCCTACAATCTAAGCACAGACCTGAGGGTGGCAGAGGAAAGAGGAGACTCAGGCCAAGGAGATATGGCTGGAACGTGGTGGTTGTGAGGTCACTTCCACTGCAGCAGCCTGGGTGGCCCTCAGGAGACATTCTGGCCAGGGAGCATTGTGAGGTCATCCAGCACATCAGGGAACCCACACAAGAGAAATTCCATCCTTGGGGAGCTGAAGGAGTGGGGCAGGTGGGAGAGCCCCCCAGGTTCTGATTCTGGGGGCAGCTCTATCACACAACCCCACCAACCCTGGCAGGCAGGAAGGCAGCCTGGACTTGTGGCCACCCTGCTCTGCACTGGCCCTGAAACTGGGGAAAAAGGCTTTTCCTTATCTCCAGGCTGAGTATTCCCTGTTTCCCCCAACACCCCTTGTCTTTCATCCTCTTCACATGCCAGCTCCAGCCAAGCTTTCCCTCCCTCAAAAAGCAAAGTTCCCACATCTAATTTTTTTCTTTGCAAACTGTCCTTGCTGTCACCTCCTGGCAGTGGCTTCATGGCCCCTGTCACAGCCAGCCCTGGCCCTGCACTGACCCAGCTCTGCTGCCCCACAGATGCTGCATCAGGAAGGGAAGGTCCATGGGGGAGGGAAATGCACAGGGACTCATCCTGGAAGTGACCTCGGGAGGTTTCTGGGCCAAACCAAAGCACAGTGAGTGGAGAAAGGGACAAAGGATGGGCTGTTTGTGTGTTCTGCCATGTCAGGAGAAGATGTGGAGCTGCAGAGACACCCAGACAATGTGGATCCCTCCAGGATATGATCTCAGACAGGGGCTCCCAGGCCTCTGCCACTTGCTGGTTGCTCTGGTTTGATGGTCACTGGTGGTTACACCCACTCACCCACCCACACACCCATCAGTGTTCTGTGCACACACACCAGTCTCACCAGTGTCTGGGCCCCCAAAGAACACAAGATCTGATAATTTTGGGGCTCCAGGTCCAGTGGTTGGCACTTGGACCTCCCTTCAAACCCAGAGCACAGAGATCCCTTCTCCCAGAATGTTCTTAGCAGTGGAGGGATTAGGAAAATGGAACAGACTGTGGGATCAGTTACAGGGCACAGCCAGAAAAAGGCACTGACCAGTCACCTGTTTGCACATGCCCAGCTCCTTCATACCCTTTTCTCTCTGCTTTCTGATGCCTGTTCCTCCACAAATCTCTTTGGTCATTTCCTGGACATCCCATGGCAAGTCTTGTACAGTCCCTAAATCCACTTTCTGGCTGCCCACCCTCAGTCTCAGGACCTGAGTGAGAAAACCCCCAACCTCAGCTGCAAGGCCATCCTGGGGGCTGTCACTGATCACTTGGGGAGCCTTTCATGTAGAGATGTTGGAAATCTCTATTAGTTCCTTTATAACTTTTGAGTTTTGAAAGGTTCCTCCAACGTCATTGAAATTCATGTCCCCAAAAGAACAATTTTTCCATTTTCATAAATTGTTGGGGATTAGGTCACATTAAAATGCCAACATGGTGCATGTCAGTATATGCAACCCTGTGGAGAAGGAGTTGGGGATATAGGAAAAAAGAATAATAAACAGTTTGTATTGGAAGAGACCTAAACCAGACACTAGTCCAAGGACCTTTGCATTAGCCACGGACACCTTCCACAAGTTCAGGCTGTACAAAATTCCCAAACTTGGACAGATCCAGGGATGGAGTTTTCAGTTACTTAATAAGCTGGCCCAGGTTCCTGCCACCCTCAGCACAAAATATTTCTTCCTGAGATCCAATGGAAATCTCCCCTCATTCAGTTCCAGTTCCTGTGCCTTGTTTTGCCAATACAACCTTTGGCAAAAAGTGTCACTGTGTCTCTCCTGCACTAAGAGCACAACATTTTCATGGCTAAACATCTTGGAGAGGGACCAGAAACATCCCATGGAGGGGTTTGGAGGCCTCAAGAACAAGTCCTGGACCCAGTGCTGTGAAGACTGAGGAAAGAACAGGAGAAGTTTGAGAGGGCTGAAGGGCAGTAAAAGGGCAAATGGGGAGGTCCAGACTGCACACAAGTAGAAAGGAATTTTCCCCCAAGGGCAGTGCTGTGGTGCAACACATCCCCCTGAAGGAGTCTGGGCCAGCAGAAGGCTTTGTGTTCCAAGGCAGAGCCAGGGAGGAGGGAGAGATGTCAGTGCAGGAAGGGGCCAGCGAGGTGGGGCAGCCGGGGGATGCCGACAGCCTGCAGGGAAACGGGCAGGGCATGGACACTGTAGGACAGCCTGGGCTGGAGAGGAGACAGGGATGTGCAGAAGCTGAAAGGCCCCAAGAGAGCCAAGTTGTGCAGGCCTTTGGCCATGGCTGCTGTGTGTGCCCCTGATGGCATGAGGAGACAAGTGAGCCTTGCAGCCCTGGGACCTCATTGCCTCCTTGTCCCTGCTCAGCAGCCTGGGAGGTGCCACCCCATCCTCCTGCCCCTGATATTCCACATCCCACACCCCTGTGCCCAAGGAAGAGCCTTGAGGAATGAGGGAGAGACAGGATCTCTCTTCCCAGGGCTGGGGGTCATGGCTGTGACCTTTGGGTTAATGAAATGTTTCTTACTTTCCTCAGCATCAGAGCGACCTTTCTTTCCTAGTCCTTATTTGTCATCATTGTCTCTTTGTTTTCTAACTGGAATCTGGGGACACTTTCTCAGTTATGTCCCTCAGAGGGACCCATTAACAACAAAAGAAACGTAAAGTTTGATTCTGACTTTGCTTTCTCATGAGGTTTCTTTAACTTTCCTCATGATCTGATGTTCAGGGACTCAGCACCAAACCCCCCAGAGGGCCATTAAATGCCCTGGGCTGTTGCTGTGCTGCTGAGCTGGGCCGGGCTCCTGGCACACAGGGAGCTCCTGGCAAGCGGGCAGTACTGCAGAGAGACAGCTCTGCCCAGGAGCAGCTCCTGTGCACAGCCCAGCAGGGCTCAGGGCACTGCCTGCACACACCGAGGGCAGAAAAGCAGGGCAGAGAGAGGTTACACACAGTCTGGGGTGTGAGGAAAGTTGAGAGGAAAATCCACAGAACAGGAATCTTTCCAGGCTTTCAGAAGGTAAGTCTGCATGAAGGGCAATGTATGTGCAGTCTGTGGGAAGATCTCCCAACGCTGGCACATCCCACAGCCTGGGGAGTCTCTAATGTGGGATATCACAGTGTCTCTGGTGCTGAAGAGGAGGACTGTCTGCAAAGCAGGGACTCTCTGCTGCACCATCCCAGGGACATCCCAGCAGGGTTCCCTTCTAGGGTGAAAGGTTTGAACTCTGGCTCTGCCACCCAGGCTGCCCCAAACTGTCCTGCAGAGCAGGGTCCTGCACCCCAGGGTGCTGTGCCAGGGCAGGAGCTCTGCCACCTGCCAGGGGCAGCTCTCATCTGGTCTGGGGAGCTCCCTCAGTGCTGGGAGAGAGGCTGTGAGTGGAAAGAGCAAACCCTGGCAGGGCAGGGCAGGGCAGGGCAGGGTAGGGCAGGGCAGGGCAGGTTTGTTCAGCTATCAAGTGAGAGTTTCATAGGTGAGGACTGCTTACAGAACCAGAGCACTCAGGGATATTTTCCAGGGGATACTTCAAGGAGAAGGTGAAAGGAGGGATTTCTATGAAGCTCTCAAGGCACATGCCTGGTGGTTTATTTTGCAGAGGGAACTGTGAGGAGCTGCACAGGGGCTGAGAACTACCTGGTATTGTTGCTGTCTGGGAGGTGGCAGAGCTGGCTCAGGGCGAGGCTGCCCTGATTGACCAGTGCACTCTGCCCTGGCTTCTCCCAGCAGTATTTCCTTGTTTCTCAAGTTGCCCGTGTTACTGGAATTGTTTCCTTGTTCTCTCAGTCAGGTTCACTGGGGATGGGAGTTCAAGCTACAGAGTCAATCACTGATCCTGTGATTCCTCACAGGCAGGTGGGTCCCTGGAAATGAGACATTCCAATTTTCCTCTGACCTGTGGGGCTTTGGCCAGGGAAGTCTTTGGTCCTGGAGAATGAGGTGTGTTTCCCAGAATCAAACCCCATTGTCAGGACACTTGGCTCTTTTCTGAGATGTCCTTCCAAGCTGGGAGCTGCCCTCAAGAATGCAAATCATCTTCATAGCACAATTGTGTTATCTGAAATCCCCAGTGCAGAGGGGCAGAGATGCTGTGCCCATCCCAGGAAATGCTGTTGAGTTGGTGAGATGAGCCATGTGTGTCCCTGAGACCTTGAGCCAGGCTGAGACATTGAGTGGTCTGTGATGGAACTCTCTGCTCTCAACAGTGTCTGGTGGAATTTCAGACAAAAATGGGAGTGTGATCACTCTCTGTCTGAGGAAGGCCCAAGTCCAGGGCAGCTGGAAGAAGGCAGAGGGACAGAGCAACTCCCCTCACCCTGCACTAAGCCACAGACCTGGTCCTGTTCAGGAAGCCCTGCTCTGCTCTTCCTCCGGGTAGTACAAATACTGAGGGGTTCTGCCATCCAGGAAAACTCCACAGGGAAGATGAGGGGAGTCAATAACAAAACACTCAAACCTCTGAAACTGTCTTCTGGAATCCTGAAATCTTCTCAAAACTGGGAGTGCAGATGCCCATGAGATTTTCTGCTTCAGGAGCAGTTTCATCTGACACAGCTGAACACCAGGATGGGCCCTGCCCCCACCATGGCCATGACCCCACTGGAGCAGAGCAGGGCTGACCCTCACAGCCAGTGGGCAGAGGGGCTGCTCCTCATGGGAAATGTAGTGAGCAACAAGCTGGGCTCCAGCCATGGATATGAAGCAAAGTTTCCTGAAAAAGGAAAAGTGGGGAGTGTGAGCAGAAGGGAAAGGGGTATTGGGATATTGCTGTGATTATTCTCAGAAATATCTCATCTGATTTGTCACTGTTATTTCCTCCTTGGACAGTGCCCCACCTCCAGAAGCAACAAATGTCCAACAGCAGCTCCATCAGCCAGTTTCTCCTCCTGCCATTGGCAGACACGCGGCAGCTGCAGCTCCTGCACTTGTGGCTCTTCCTGGGCATCTCCCTGGCTGGCCTCCTGGGCAACGGCCTCATCATCAGCGCCGTAGCCTGCGACCACCACCTGCACACCCCCATGCACTTCTTCCTGCTCAACCTGTCCCTCACAGACCTGGGCACCATCTGCACCATTGTCCCCAAAGCCATGCACAACTCCCTCTGGGACACCACAACCATCTCCTACATGGGATGTGCTGCACATCTCTTTTTCTTTGTCTTCTTCATGTCAGTAGAATTTTATCTTCTCACCATCATGTGCTACGACCGCTACGTTGCCATCTGCAAACCCCTGCACTACGGGACCCTCCTGGGCAGCAGAGCTTGTGCCCACATGGCAGCAGCTGCCTGGGCCAGTGGCTTTCTCTACTCTCTGCTGCACACAGCTAATACATTTTCCCTGCCCCTGTGCCAGGGCAATGCTCTGGGCCAGTTCTTCTGTGAAATCCCCCAGATCCTCAAGCTCTCCTGCTCACACTCCTACCTCAGGGAAGTTGGGCTTCTTGTGGTTAGTGCCTGTTTAGCTTTTGGTTGTTTCATTTTCATAGTTTTCTCCTATGTGCAGATCTTCAGGGCTGTGCTGAGGATCCCCTCTGAGCAGGGACGGCACAAAGCCTTTTCCACGTGCCTCCCTCACCTGGCCGGGGTCTCCCTGTTTGTCAGCACTGGCACATTTTCCTACCTGAAGCCTGACTCTATCTCCTCCCCATCCCTGGATTTGGCCCTGTCAGTTCTGCACTCGGTGGTGCCTCCAGTACTGAACCCCCTCATCTACAGCCTGAGGAACCAGGAGCTCAAGGATGCCCTGAGGAAAATGATGACTGGATGCTTTCCAACAGCAAGAACCTGCCAGTTTTCATCTGCACAGTGTTCACAAGAAAACTCATGACAGGCTCAGTTTGCCTTCCCAGGTTTTCGTTGGTGGTCAGTGGGTTCTTTTTGTCATAATATTGTACTTGATTAAATTATTTTATTCATCCTCTCACCTAATTAAATTTTTATTTTCATTAATTTTACTCTTTTAAATCTGTACTTGATTAATTGTGCTATCTCTATTTTTAAACAAACTCTCCTGCAATAGCCCTGCCTAGCTGGTTAGGGGTTTTCATTTGAGACTTTCAGGCACCTACTGGGCAGTTCCATGTGTGCAGAGAAGGGCAAAGAGTCCCAGCACAGCAGCACTGCCAGGGAGCACCAGCACTGGGCCTTTGCTGACCTGCTCTCTTTCCACTTGTACACTCTCCTGCAGAGCCCCTGGGCTGGACTAAGGCCTTGCTCCTCTGCCAGCTGGGACACAGACCTGCTGCATGTCCATCCTGGGCTCACAGGCAGGGACAGGCCATGGGCACTGCTGGGACACAGCTGGGCTCCACAACAGCAGCTCCATCAGGAAAGGGCTTCTCCTTAGCTCAGGACATGCAGTCTTAGGGCTTTTTGCAAAATCACTCTCAAGAACATGCCAAGGGATAGACTCTATAGAGGCTCCTTGTTTGGCTTGTTCTCCAGGGCCTCATTCAGATGAGATCAGGGTTCCACTGTGGCCTTCAAGGGACTCAGGTCTGTTTCAGGTTTTGCTTGTTGGTGATCAGTGAGCTTGGAGATGGCAAGTCATCATTTCTAAACTCTCATTGCTATAGAGAATGTGACAGAGCTGGCTGCAGGTGAATGTTTAAGTGAAACAAGTTGGGAGCTGCCAGGAGAACACAGGGGACCTACAGGGACAGTGTTTGTCAGTGATCAGCAATAAATGGAGGTCTGTGAGCACAGACCTGTCCAGGGTCATGTCACCCAGAGATTATACTCTAAATCTTTCTGTGAACCAGCAAACAGAGCCCTGTAACTGCAGGGGCTACAGCAGGCACAGGGAAACAGATCCAGTGACTGTTCTGTGCTACCCTCAGTGAACACACTACTGCTACCCATGACAACAACAGCAGTAAGAAAATGAACTCCACATGAGGTGCACAACACCATTGCTCCATTGCTCACCACTCTGTGCCCAATGCCCAGCCCAGCCCAGACACAGATCAGCCCTTCCTGACCAACCCCCCATTAACACCCAGAGCACAGCCCTGCATCAAAGGGAACATCCCTTGGGCCAGTTGGGCTCAGCTGTCCTGGCCCTGCTCCCTCCCACCCCTGTGACCCTGAGGAGATCATTGGAGGTCAAGATTGCACAAACCTCTCACAGATTCCAAGTCAAAACCCAAACCCAAAGCACCTTGAATAACCTGCAGCCTCTGAAGCTTTAAGGATCCCCCAAAGGGCCATTCCTGACAAAGCCTCCACAGGGACTCATCCCAGCAGATCCTTGGAGGCCACGACTGCAGGGAGGCAAAGGCTCTGGGCAGCAGCTCAGGTGCTGAGCAAAGCCTGGCTTGGCTGGAGGCAGGAGAAAGGCCCAGCCCTGACCCCCAGCCCGGGGAAGGCACATCCTGTCCCTCACACCTTGCTCAGGGCTCTGCTGGGGGCACTGGCATGGGGGGTGATGCTGAGAGCAGGACAAGGGGTGACAGTGCCCAGCCTTCCTGGGGCTGTGCCAGGAGGCCACGAGGCCCCAGAGCCTCAGCACAGCAGGTCTGCTCACAGCCCTTGGTGGCACACATGATGCTGTGTCGGAGGGGACAAGGAATTGGGATCTGTTGCACTTCTGGCCCAGTCACTTGATGTCCCTCTGTGAAGGAACAAACCACCTCTCGGAGGTGGGTGACAAACCAGTGCTGGGAATGGTCATTGGGAGGGGCTGGTCTGTGATGAGTGTCCCAGGATTCTTTTGTTCCCATGAGCCTCTGAAGTGCCTCAATGGGCTCCTTGATTCCGGGACATTCTGCAGTGCCCTTGGTCCCTTCTGGCTTACAAAGTTTGTGCCATGTCACAATGTCCCTTTGGTTCCATGAGGTTCTGTGGTGTCACAATGGCCCTTTGGTTCCAGGAGGTTCTGTGGTGTCACATTGTCCCCTTTGGTACCAGGAGGTTCTGTGGTGTCACAATGGCCCTTTGGTTCCAGGAGGTTCTGTGGTGTCACAATGTCCCCTTTGGTTCCAGGAGCTTCCACACTGTCCTTGCTGGAACACACCTGGTTGGATGTTGCCCCACCTGCAGAGCTGCCTCCAGCTCTGGGGTCCCAGCACAGCAAGGACATGGAGCTGTTGGAGCGAGTCCAGAGGAGACCACCAAGATGATCAGAGGGATGGAGCAGCTCTGCCATGAGGGAAGGCTGAGAGAATTGGGCGTTGGGGTGACCTAATTGTGCCCTTCTAGTGCCTGAAAGGAGCCAACATGCAAGATGGAGAGAGACCGTTTACAAGGGCCTGGAGTGACAGGAGAAGGGGCAATGGCTTCACAGTGATAGAAGGAATGGTTAGATGAGATATTAGGAAGAAAATCTTTACTGGGAAAGTGCTGGGGCCCTGGCAGTGGTTCCTCAGAGAAGTTCTGGCTGCCCCTTCCCTGGAAGTTGCTCAAGGCCAGGTTGGATGATCAACCTGGTCTAGTGGAAGGTGTCCCTGCTCATGGCCGGGAATTGGAATTAGATGATCTTTAAGGTCCTTTCCAACCCAAACCATTCTATGATTCTGTGACTGGTTGGTGATGTGGTGGGCAGGGCAATCTTGGGCACAAAGAACATGAATTAATGGAATTTCCAATTCTGAGTGAAGGAAGGAAGGGGCAGCAGAACTGACAGCTTGGACTGATAGCAGGGAGACTTTGCGCTGTTGAAGAGATTGATTGAAGGAGTGTCTTGGGGGTCTGTCCTGAAGCAAAAAGCATTCTCATGGCCAGGCTTTGTGAACAAAGATTTGGGAAGGGCACTACCCACGCTTGCTGCAAGCTGCTGGTGGCTAAAAAGGCCGATACGGGATAGGCACGTCCGGTCACAAAAGGCACAGGGGAACGTCTCCTTTGGCCATATTGGCAAGGAACGGTTCTGTCTGCGTTGTCTTTTCTCCTCCAGACTGACTGTGCTGCGTTCCCAAAGGAAGCAGCAGCGTTGTGAATGGTGTGTCTCCATGAATCCTGATTGGAGGCCACAGTGGACCATTGGGGCAGGCAATATGGCCAAGGCTGAGCTGTTGTTTCAGGCAGTCCTTGTATCTCCTCTTCGGGGCTCCTCTCTTGCGGCAGCCGGTGGCGAGTTCTCCATAGAGCACAATCTTCGGGAGGCAGTGGGTGATCCTCCATCCTGGAGACGTGCCCTGCCCAGCACAGCTGCGTTCTCAGCAGCATGGCCTCCATACTGATGACCCCTGCCTGTTCAGAACAGACACATTGGTCACGTCATCAGATCAGTGGATGTTTAGGATTGAACGGAGGCAGCGCTGATGGAAGCGTTCGAGGAGCCGCAGGTGGTGGCGGTAGATGACCCAGGATTCAGACCCACAGAAAAGAGCAGACAGTACAATGGCTCTGTAGACACTGATCTTTGTACTTTTCTTCAGGTGTTTATTGGACCAGACTCTTTTATGAAGTTTTCAGAAGGCTCTGTAAGCCATTGCTGGCCGGTTGTCTGTCTCTGTCAATCTTACTGTCCGAGGAAATGATGCTTCCCAGGTAGGGGAACTGCTGGACTGACTTAAGCTCTGATTCACAAGAGAAGCGTAGGGAACAGAACAAAGGACTCCATGGAACTTTCATCGACCTCACCAAAGCTTTTGACACTGTGGGCAGAAAAGGCCTGTGACAGATCTTGGAACATTGCTGCTTCTTGCTGACGGTGCCGCCCTTGTTGCTCATACAGAAGCAGCTCTGCAGCGCTTCACATCCTGCTTTGCAGAGGCTGCTGAGCTTTTGGGGCTGGAAGGCAGTTTGAAGAATACAAGCTGCACCTCAGGAAGTCTTCCATCATCCCCACATCACCATAGGCAAATCAGAGCTTAACTCAGTCCAGCAGTTTGTTTTCTCTATTGCAAAATTTAACCCCAGAACTGCTCCAGTAACCCTCTGTGTGAGCATGTCCTGCAGCACTGTGTATTCCTCCTGCAAATCCCCTGGGAGGGAAGTTCTTTGTGATTATTCCATGTCTATTTAGTGGCACACAAACTGCCCACCTTTGTGGCTCTTAGGGCTTAGTTATGTTATTACAAGCCAGTAATAGAGCATAGGATGAACTTGTGTAAAGCAAAGAAACATCAGGGGTGGCCAGTCTTGACTTCCCAAACCTCCTCTTTCCCACCTGTGTCCATCCCTCAAACAGAGATGGGGCTTTTCCCAAGGGCTTGGCTCCAGGCTCCAGCACTGGGACCAGTATGAGGCCAGGCAGGTTTGGGGCTGGGTTTATACTTTTTATGTCCCCACATTTCCCACTCTGGTGCTGGCACAGAGTTCAAGCCCAATTCTCACCAGTTCACCCCTGGTGCTTCTGATGGCCAGTGAAGCTTCCAGGGCCTTGCACCTTTCCTGGCTTGTGGTCCAGTTGCCCTCAGCCTCCGAAAAGTAACAGCATTTTCCTTGGAAACCAGGCCACCTTTCTGGGCACACACAGCAGAATTCCAGTTGAGGGAAATGGCGTCTCCAAGGAATGAAATAGAGAAAGCTGAGGGAGACACATGGGCAGCCCTAAAAAGCAGGAAAATTGGATTAATTTATTGAGGTTTTTCCTTGCAGCTGCAAGAGAGAAACGAGAGTGATATTCTTGTGATGGAGTGAGGAGCAGATGCCTGGGCCACAGTTTAGGGCAAAAAGGGAGTCACCCCAAAGGGTGCTTTGCCTGGGGAGCCTGCCTTGATGCTGGGAAAATCCTGGGATCCTCCCATCCCCTAAAATGGAGGTGCCTGGCCCGGATCCTCCCCACGGGGTGCCTGGGTAGGACTCACCAGTCAGGGCCACAGCCAGGCTGAAGCTGAGGCTTCCCAGGAACACACTCAGAGGGAGGAGAACACGCACCGGGTGGGATGTTTACCAGTCTGAACCTGGGGAAGGGAAGAGCAGAACAAGGCTGGGCTGGGTCCTCTCCCCTCTGCTTTGGCCTCCCTTGCTGGATCCTCAGTCCATCCTGAGTCCCACCCAGGACAGGGACCCTCTTGTGACTCAGGAGGGCAAGAGAGCTGAGGCAAGTCCTTCACAGGCACCAAGGTGTGTCTGAGGACCTGGAGATGGATCTTCAGCCTCCTGAGGTGACCACAGCCTGGAATTTGAGTGCTCCACACCAACCCCAGGGCTCCATCCCCATCCCACTGGTGCTTCCCAAGAGAGAGATGCTCTTCCCAACCCCTGCCCTCCCTCACAGCGTTGGTTTTCCCAACATTGCCCCATCTGGACGGTTCCTCCGGATCACTGCAGGGGTTCAACGCTTCCTCTTGGCCTGAACACTTTGTCTCCTGGGTTTCTTTTCCCTTTGTGGCAGAGAAGCCTCAGAGCCCAGGGCTGGCGTTCCCGGCCCCTGCAGGTGAATCCTCTGGGGCGCCTGTGCCAAGGCAGAGGCTGAGGAGACCTGCAGGCAGCCGAGCCCCCGCGTGTGCCACATCCCATGGAGCCAGCACAGCCTGGCTGGGGCTCTGCAGCCCCTGGGCTGGAGGGGCAAGAGGCACCTCGGGAAGCCCTGGCAGGGCAGGGTTTGTCCTGAGCTGAACAGGCATTGTCGGGAGGAGGTGGCAGAAAGGACAGAGGGAGGGGAAAAGGCAGGGGAGGGAAAGAGAGGGGAGGGAGAAAGATTGAAAGGATCAAGAGGCAAAAAAGACAAATAGAGAAGAGAAAAAGACAAGTTTAAATACATATATAAGTCACTGTCTGCTCACAGTTCAAAGGGAGCTGAAGTGTTTGCGAGGGCACAGGAGCCTGTTCAGGGACAGGAGCTGCTTTTTCCAAGAGGAAGGAAACGCCTGGAAGGATCAGAGCAGAGTTTGTGCTTTGACACTCCTTTCCCAGAACCTGCAGGAGGGAGAGCTGAGCCTGAAATAACAAGTGTTCTCTTGAGCTTTAATGTCTCGTAGCTGCCTGCAAGCTTGTTTAGCTTTGTTTGCCAAGATGCAGAAATGGTAAAAAGCTTTGCCAGTTGGTGCTGGATTTGTGAAGCAGCCCCGGGCCAGCTCTGCAGTAACAAAGAATCGATGTCTGTCCCGAGCGTGTCACTCTCGGCCTGTCACACCCGGGAAGGAACGCGATGTTTGTGGCCACCCCCGAGGCACAAACTCGCTCTGAGCCCGCCGGGGGGTCCGCGGGAAGGAGCGGGCGGTGAGCCGCTCCCTGTGCGGGGTCTGGGGAGGGGACACGGGGGGATACGGCGGAGACACAGGGGGACATGGCCCCTGGGGAGGGGACATGGGGGACTCGGGGGGACACAGCCCCTAGGGAGGGGACACGGGGGGACACTGGGGCCGAGCCCCCCAAGTCCCGCTCCTGCCCCCCCACCTGCAGCGAGCCCCGAGCCCCAGCAGGGCTGCAGCCCCCAAACCAGCTGGAACCTGGGGGTGGGAGGGCAGCCCTGAAGCCAGGCTTGCTATAGTGGGATTTGCTTAGAGCGACTTAGAAGGGTTTGTTTGTAAGGAACTGGCCCGAATCCTGGTAAAAGACAAATGTTTTCTGTTTTTTATCAAAGATAAGCAGGAGACAGGAATTTCTGAACAAACAACAGTAAAACGATAAAACAAATTTTTTTTGACCATACAGAGTTTTAGATAAAGAAAACCTTGAAAGAGTTTAGTCCTGCATTTGTAAAAAATAAATCAAAACACCTCTGTTCCAGAGGCTGCAACCAGCAAACAATGTCTAGTTAGAAAAGAAATGCATAGACACAAGACATTCAGTGTTTTAACCATTTGCCTAAGCCCTAAAAATGTGTGTCTTACGTGATTCACAAGATGTTTGTGTAGCTTGGAAGGATGTGCAGTGATTGATGTCACTCAGATGGATCTGCACCACGGAATGTCCGGTGTCCTCACTGAAATTCCCCTCCTAAACCGGCCCAAATTTGACTCCTGGGGAGCTGCATCGTGTCAGACACAGCCCCTGAGCCTGCCCACGGTGTCAATAAAGGCACTTTGGCTCACAGTGCGGCCCTGGGTGGGTTGCTGTGACTCAGCCCCACAAACCAGGGCTGTGCCCTCGGGCGCTCGGAGCTGCACCAGGGGGATAAAGGCCCCCCGGCCCCCCCGGTGCCCCCAGCAGTGGCTGTGCCCCCCAGAGCGGGGCTGTGTCCCCCAGAGTGGGGCTGTGTCCCAGACCCCACAGCCCATCCCGGGCTTGGGGCTGAGCGCGGAGCAGGCGCTGAGCTGCTGGATCTGTCTCGGGGATCAGAGGGACAAGGGGGTGTCACACCAGTGGCACAAACAAGAGATGAGTGGTGTGTGTCAGTCCCTCCCCCTCGCTCTGTCCCTCCCCACTGCAGCCTTTCTGCCAAAGCCCTGAGGATGCTGTGCCAGGCCCTCCATCCCACGGCCCGGGATAAGGGAGATTCCAGCCCCTCCTGGGCTTTCCTGCACTGAAAGAGCCGCACCGGGGGGGTCTCTGCTGCCCCACGTCACCCAAAGAGCTGCCCCCAGGGCCGCAGTTTGGGGCAGGACTGAGGGCTCAGGGACTGCCAGAGCAGATCTGAGCTGGGAGGGAAGCACAGACAGAGACTCACATGTGGGAGTATCCCAATAGAAACGAATTATCCCAAAATATCCCTGAATTCATTCCACAGTAACTCTGATCCCTCCCCCAATATAGGAATTCTCCCAGAATAACTGAAACCTCCTGGAATACCTGATTTTTCCCCAAATACTCCAAAAATACCCAAGGTCTCCCAGATATTTCTGAATTATTCTAAAATACCCCTGAACTCCCCCCAAATCTCTCAAACAACTCTCAATCCTCCAGAAATACATCAAATCTCACCAGATACTTCTCAATTAGCTGCACCCCCTTAAACTGCCACTAAACATGCAAAGACCCCCCAAACACACTCAGAGCCCACCAAAGTCCCCACCAAACCCCCTTCTGGGGGGACCTTTCAGGGCACTGGTGGTGCTGGGACCCTCCTGGCTGTGGGTGAGGAGTTCTTGGATGAGCAGGGTGGGGGGTGGGACAAGGGGATGGTGGGAAAGGTCTGAGGGGAACGGGATAAAAGGGGTGGTTGGATTCCCACAGTGAGCGGGAGGGGAGTGGGACCCCTCTGAAAACAGAGGGGGCTGGAAACTGAGGACTGGGGACAATGGGAAAAGGGATGGGAGAGGTCAGAAAAGTGGGAAAAAAGGGAGGGTTGGACCCCCAAAACTGATCAGGAGGTGGATGGGCACTGGAGGGATGAGTTGTAAGGGGTGGGAGAAGAGGGAAAGTGTGAGCTGTGACCCCCAAACTGACCTTGGGGGGGGCTGGGGATGGAGGGGACAATGGGAAAGGGGAGGAATAGGCAGAAGGGTGGAAAATGGGGATTGGGCTGACAGGATGGACAGTCCCATGGGGGTCTTTGGGCAGAAGGGGGATTGGAAAAGGGGGCTCTGGGGTGGCTCCCTGAGCTCCCAACCTGTGTGGGGTGCTGGGGCTGCTGGAGGGCGGGGGGGCACCCTGGGGCAGGGGGGAAAATGGAAGGCTTAGGGTTTATTTATTATTACAAGTGATCAGATAAAAGATGTCAATCAAAATCATTTACTACAAAATATAAATGCTAAACCTACCAGCAGTATAGTGTGAGACAGGCCAGTGCACCATCCTAGAGCAACTGATGAAGCAATTCTACTAAAGCTATCACAAAAGAAAGAATTATTAAGTAGAGATCAATGGAACTCACCCAGCCCAAGGGACCTGGGGAGATCTCTGCTCTCAGCCTCAAGGAGTGACCTTGGTGGGGGTTCCCACCCTAAGGGAGGAATCTCCACACACACACCCCAAAAAGGGATATGTTGGAAAAACCTGCCCCTGTGAAAGGGGATTGGATCTTTAGAGTATAAAGCGATTGACTGACAGGCATTTGACTCCTGGGGTTGCCTCACCCATCAGGATGTTAATCTGGGGTTGAAACCAGAGTGGAGTCCCCTCAGCCAACCACTGATACATTTGCAAACAGGGCATTGTTTGCTTGGACATTCCAATGAGGGATGTCCTGCCACAGGCCTAAAGCCATCAAATCCCCTCATCCCAAAGGATTTTCAAGGTCAGCTCTGTGTCCTGATGGATGTTCCTCCCACTCTGTTCACCCAGGTGCCTACAGGGAACCAGGAGGATGAGGAGACCACCAGCCAGGCGTTTTCCCAATGTGAGTCACCAGGAATGTTGGTCACCAAGACTCTACCCAAAGTGGGTTCCCAGGTCTTTACCCAACATGGGTCACCAGGTCTGTGCTCAATGTGGGTCACTGTGGATCATTCAACATTGGTACTCCAATGGGTGATGGAGCTGGAGCAGCAGACGAAGCTCTTCCCGCAGTTGGGGCACTCTGATGGCTTTCCTTATTGGTGGGTTCGTTGGTGTTGGATCAAGTTAGAGCTGTCAGTGAAGCTCTTCCCACACTCGCCACACCTGTAGGGCCTCTCCCCAGTGTGGATGCGCCGGTGGGTGACGAGGTGGGAGTTTTGTTTGAATCTCTTTCTGCAGTGGGTGCAGCAGAAGGGCCTCTCCTCTGTGTGTGTGCGCTGATGTGAGAAGAGTTGTGAGCTGGTCCTAAAATTCTTTCCGCACTCGGAACACTTGTAGGGCTGTTCCCCAGTGTGGATCCTCTGATGGCAGATCAGCTCAGAGCTGCAGCTGCAGCCCTTCCCACATTCCCCACATGTGTAGGCCCATTCCCCACTGTGGATCATTTGGTGGCGGATCAGGTGGGAGCTGAAGCTGAAGCTCTTCCCACATTCTAAGCACTTGTAGCGTTTCTCCCTTGAGTGAAGTCGCTGCTCCATCACTGGGTCAGAGCACCTGCTCAAGCTACAGCCACCTTCGGGGCACTGGGTTGGATTTTCCTCCTCAGAGCACCCAGGTCTAGTTTTGGAGATTCTCCTTCTGGCAGATATCCGTGGATTTTCCTCCCCACTCACTTCCTGCACCCTGGAGCTGTTCAAAACAGCCTCTGCCAGCAGGTTCTGACAGGGGGATTTGTCCTCCGTGCTCTCCGTGCTCAGCTCGGGGCCTGGGGCAGGAAGGAACAAGGACAGGCAGGGCATTTGCCTCCGGCCCACAGGGAAGGCCAAGGACATCCCCCCAAACCCGGCCCCGGCAGGACGGCGTCGGCAGCGGGGTTGTCCTGCAGCCGGGGCCATGCTGGGCTGGAAGATGCAGCACAAGATAGGGGGAAAGAAGCACTGACTTCCTCCTCACCTGCCTGGGGGTCCCGGGGCATCTTCCTCCTCCTCCCAGCCTCCTCCTCCATCCTGACAAGCTTTGGGAAGGAGAAATCATGTTTTCTGGGGAAAAATATGGTGTGAGTGCCTTGGGTTGGGGGTTCCTCCTCCCAAAGACCATCTCTAGAACTCACTGAGCTTCCTGTGTCCAGAAAAATCTCCAAAATTCCAAGATTCAGCCGAGAAAACACTGAAAGGAACTCCTCCTCTCTGGCCTCTCCATTTTGGGGTTCTGGGGGTACCCCCTGTCCTGGCTGCTGGGGTTCTCCTGTCTGTTCAGTGTCCTCCCTCTCCAGGCTGCCGGGGCTCCAGAAACCCCTGCCCGGCCATTCTCAGGTTTCCTGTCCCCACACCCCTTAATTCTGTGACTCCAGGAACACCCTGACCCCCCTTTCCCACCCATCCCACATTCCCTTTTCCTTTAACCTGCCATCCCCTGGACTCCCCTTTTAGGGGCACAGGGACCCCCTGGACCCACCAACTCCCTCTCCCCACCCCAGTCCTGCCTGTCCTTCACCTTGGCACACTCCTGATCGCCCACTCCCCGGCACTGGGATCCCCCTGCACCCCCTTATCCTGCACCAATACTCCCCTGCATACCCTTTCCTGGCCATTCCACCTCTTCCAGGTCCCACACCTCCTGTGCTGTTTTTGTATTTTTCACTCTGGGACCCCTGGAACTCCCACTCCTGAATTTCCCAGACCACAGACTCCCCCTTCCCTTTTTGGAACACTGGGGGACCCTTTCAATCCCTTTCTCTGGACACTCTGGATCTCCCGACCCCATGATTCCCCTTTCCCCGACCCCTGGACCCCCCTTTCCTGGACACAGATTCCCCTGGACTCCCCATTTCCCTTCTCCAAGCTGCTACATCCCCCCTTCCTTGGATCTGTGGCCCCCTGAAAACTCCCTTCCCCACTCTGTGTCCCCCCTGCACAACAAAAGATTCAGCCCCAAAAAAGCCTCCCAGAAGTTCCCCCTCTCTGGTCTCTCCACTTTGGGCTTTGGGGGGTCTCCCCTAATGGGCTTGCTGGGGGTCCTACAGGTATTGGGGGTCCCCCCTCTCCAGGCTCCCTGTTTTACTGTCCCAGGGGGGTCTCTGAGCACCCCGAGCAGAGACTCAGGGCAGAAGCCGCCCCTGGGACCCTCGGCATTCCCTGGAGGGGTTTGGAGGGCCCTGGAGTTGTTTTGGGAGGTCTGCGAGGGAGTTTTAGGGGGATCCTGGGATAGTTGGGGTAGGTCTAGAAGCGGTTTGGGGGACCTGGTGTGGTTTGGAGGGACTGGGAGAAAGAATAGGGGGGGTCCTGAAGAGGTTTAGGAGGGTCTGGGTGGGGGTCTGGGAGGAGGTTGAGAGAGTTTGGGCAGGTGTGGGTGCCCTAGAAGGGGGTTTGGTGAGTCCTGCGATGGTTTCGGGGGTCTGAGAGCTGAATTTAGGTGAGTATGGGGGCATTTTAGGGGTCCTGGGCAGTTTAGACGGTCTGGGAGAGGTTTGGGGGGTCTGGGAGGGGTTTAGGAGATCTCTGGGATGTTTGGGGCGGCCCGGGGTGTTTCAGGGGCTCCGCAGAGTTCAGGACGGGATTTGGGGCATCCTGGGGGTCCGGGGTAGTTTGGGGGGTCCCAGGCGGTGGGTTAGGGGGGTCTCAGGGGTATTTTCGGGGGGGATTTGGGGCGTTCTGAGGCGCATCCCGGGGTGGGGGGAGGGGCTTACCCGGCTCCTTCACCGTCACGGCCAACACGGCCCCGGGGGGGTCCCGGGGGGTCTGTGGGGGTAGGTGGGCCGTGAGGGACCCCCAAAACCCGCCCCGAGTCCCCGAATGCCCCCGAAATGCTTTCAAATTTTCAGAAATTAGCCAAACTCGCCGCCATTGCTCAACTCTCCAGCAGTGCCGTCCAGTCCCGCCCTCCGTCTGCGCCGCCTCTGATTGGGATGCAGCGGGCGGTGGCGGTTCATGGAGTCCAGCACTACATCTCCCGTCAAGCACCGCGCTCCCGCTCTGGCCAATAACAGGCGGGACTACAACTCCCGCCCTCCCCGCGCCCAATCGGGTCGGTCCCACCCCCGTTGCAGCCACCCAAGTGTCCCCCGGACCCCAAACTGCCGCAGAAGGGCCCCAGGACCCCCAAGTGCTCCCCCAATACCCACTCAGGACTCCCAAATCACCTCTCCGGACCCCCAAGTGACCCTCAAGTTCATCCAGGACTTACAAGTGACCCCTAAAATCCTCTTTGGACCCCCAGATTCCGTTGTCGGACACTCGAGTGACCCCCAGGGGTCCCCTCGGACACCCAAGTTCTTTCCCAGTGCCCCAAAAATGCCCCTCAGGCCCCAATGGGACCCCCAAGTGCCCCCCAAGTGCCTTCCAGGCCCCCAAATCCACCCCAACCTCCCCAAAGCCCCCCAGCCCCCCCTTCCCATGGGCCCTTTCCCGGGATTTGGGGCTCCAAAGGGACACTTGGGGGTCGGGGGGATTTGGGGGCACTTGGGGGGCTGGTGAGTTGGGGAAGGGATTTTGTGTGGAATTGAGGGTTATTCAGAGTGGAATTTAGTGGATTTGGGGTGAAATTAGGAGAGGTTGGTGAAAGGAATTTGGGATGTAATTAAATAATCCTTATGTGAAATTAAGGGGATTTCTGTGGAACCTTCAGGATTTGGGATGAATTACTTGGGATTGTAAGAGGGATTAAGGTATTTTTGAGTGGAGGTCAGAGATTTGGGATGGGATTAGGGATATGTTGGGTAAAAATAAGGAAATTTTGCATGTAGTTAAGAAGATTTGAGGTGGAAATAAAGAGAATTGAGAAATTTTAGGTGAAATTCAAGTAATTTTTGGTGAAATATATGGGATTGGGGAGGTTATAGATGGAATTAAGGGAACTCTGGCCAAAAATAATGGAGATCTTCAGGAAAATTAAGTGGATTTGGGGGTAAATGAGAGGAGTTTTATGTGGAATTAATAGAATTTTGGGTGGAAGACACGGGAGATTTGGGGCAAAATCAGCAGGACTTTGATGGGTTTATAGAGATATGAGCTGGAATTAAAGCAACTTGGAGTAGAACCATTGTGGTATGAGGTGAAAATCAGGGTATCTTTCGGTGGAATTAAAGGAATTTTGAGGGTAATTATGGGATTTTGAGTGGAATCCTGGGGATTTGGGGTAAAACTGGGGGGATTTGAGGTGAAAGTCCGAGGAGTGTGTTTGTTTTCAATGGTGAAACATATGAGTTTCAGATTGCTGCAAAAATAGAGGAAAAATCCCTCTTGCCTGTGTTCAGCCAGTTCTCAGAGCAAAGCAGGCCCCAGTTGACTGATGAGAGACATGATGGGGCTGGGGAGGTGTGGAGCAAGGTTGTCCACACTGTCAGACCTCAAGGGATCGCTCTCCAATTAGTCCAAACCTTTTCAGGAGGGAACCTTGGTCAACATCAATCAGAGAATGCTGCAATCACCTCTTCTCTAAAAAGAACAGCAATTATCCATATCATTTAAAATAGAAATGCACATTTGTTAGAAGCTCTTTGAAACCTTCCTTCAAAACTGTATTAGGGAAATTACTTAATTAACTCTCCTTGATTAGAGGACAAACTCAGAAAGAGCCATGATCTGTTAGGTCTTGCTTTATCTTAACAAGCCCCGTGGTGCATTTGGTGCTGAGCCCTTGAACCTCAGGTACTGAGAGGAGATTGCACAAACCTTTCCACCAGTCAAAGTCAGAAGAAAATCACAACGTATCTCAAAGCACTAATGGGTCCCACTGAGGGCCATTCCCAATACAGGCTCTTCACTGACTGGTAGGAGGAGATAATTGGAAGCCTTGATTGAACAAACCTCTCATAGACTCAGTTTCAAAAGGAAAGCAAAAGTACCTTAATAAATATTGAGTCCTTTGAAGCCCTAACAAGCCTCACTGTGGGCTATTACTGTCAAAGCCTCTCAGGGGTCTAAATAAAGCAGATCATTGCAGGCCGTGATTTCACAAACCTCTCACAGACTGGGTGTCAAAAAGAAATACTTCAGTAAGCTTTGAGTAGCTTGAAGCATTATCGAGCCCCACTGAGTGTTGATACTGACTAAGACTCTCAAGGGACTCAATACAGCTGATAATTGGAGGCCTTAATTGAACAAACCTCTCACAGACTCCAAACCAAAAGGAAAACTCAAAGTACTTTGAAAAACCTGCAGTCTCTTGGAGTTTTAAGGAGCCCCCAAGGGCCACTCCTGAAGAATCCTCCCCAGGGACTCGTTCCAGCAGACCCTTGGAGGCCACGACTGCAGGGAGGCAAAGGCTCTGGGCAGCAGCTCAGGTGCTGAGCAAAGCCTGGCTTGGCTGGAGGCAGCAGAAAGGCCCAGCCCTGACCCCCAGCCTGGGGAAGGCACATCCTGTCCCTCACACCTTGTTCAGGGCTCTGCTGGGGACACTGGCATGGGGGGTGATGCTGAGAGCAGGACAAGGGGTGACAGTGCCCAGCCTTCCTGGGGCTGTGCCAGGAGGCCACGAGGCCCCAGAGCCTCAGCACAGCAGGTCTGCTCACAACCCTTGGTGGCACAGACGATGCTGTACCTGAGGGGACAAAGACTTGGGATCTCTTACACTTCTGGCCCAGTCACTTGATGTCCTTCTGTGAAGGAACAAATCACCTCACAGAGGTGGGTGACAAACCAGTGCTGGGAATGGTCATTGGGAGGGGCTGGTCTGTGATGAGTGTCCTGGAGCACCTTGAGCAGAGTGTCCAGAAAACAAGGCCAGTCTGGGCCAGACACAATGTGGGGCTTTTCCCATTTGTCCCCTCCTAAACTCACCTCAGTCTCTAACACAGACAACTCCTGCCATCCCCCTGCCACTCCAGAGATCCAGAGGGTTCTGCACTCCTGTGCCCTGATGCCATCAGTGTGCACTGGGCACCAGTGTCTACTAAAGCTTTACACCTCTGTGGATCTGCTGTGCCAGGCCATCGAATCCACACAGTGCAGTGTGCCTGGTCATCCCTTTCCTCCTCCTGGACAAAGGCAGGGACCCTCTACTCCTGTTCCTGGCCAGAGTATTCACTGTCTGACCTCTGTGATACCAGACCAGAAGTCCCATCACCAGGATCAAAAGAGTTGATTTTAGTCCTTTTATGCCTGGGAGATCCCTGATTGCCTTCTTGTGTCCCTGCAGCAACTCCATGGACATCCTTCTTGGCTGACCCCTTCTCCACAGCTCTCTTCCCTCTCAGTTCACCTCCATGGGCTCCCAGCTCAAAGGTGGGTTCACCATCCCACTTCCTCATGTCTCCCTCTGGCCATGCAGAAAGAACCAGAGATCACCACATGGCCTGTGCTTGGGGCTCCCTTTCCCTCTGGCTGGGGCAGGAGAGGACTGATCTCCTGGGCTGTCCCTGAGAGCTGAGCTGCTGGGCCATGGGGATGAGGAAGTGCCCAGAGTTTCTACTACATTTCAGAGACAGGAGGATGCCATCTCCTGGTGTATCCATTTGGGGGGAATACAATGCCATCAGGCTGTTGGAACGTGACCCAGGAGTGCTTTGAACCTTCTCATGCCCACTGTGCAAGGAACATCCTCTGAGTCTTCAGGGGTGTTTTCACTTTTTAGGTCACTATAGATGATTTCCAGTGCAGGTAATTCCCTGAAGTACTGGATACCTTTGTTTCCAGAGCTTCACTTTCCTGGGGAGTTCACAACATCTTCCTGAAATGGATCTCTTGACCTCACGCTTGAGAAGAGTCATCTCCAGAGACTGTAAATTTCTCCTTCTTTTACAATTCCTCTTTCAATTTCCTAATCTCTAGCAAAGGAATCTCAGCTTTTGGCCTTCATGACCTTGCAACTGCTGACTCTCAGCCCCACTATCCCAGCATGGAAGCAGCCAAATGGAAATCCACTCACCTGGCTGGCAGCTGGAATCTTTTCACAAGTTTGAAAGTTTTGTTGAGTTCAGGGACCAGGTAACTTTGGTTTCCTGTTTTCATTTGTGTCACTCCTTTCAATTTCTTTGTTGAAAGACTGGCTTCTTGATCTGCCCCGTCCCCTCCTGATTCTCTTTCTCTTGTCCTGCCCTCAGCATCCTCCCCCATGCCAATGCCCCCAGCAGAGCCCTGAGCAAGGTGTGAGGGATAGGATGTGCCTTCCCCGGGCTGGGGGTCAGGGCTGGGCCTTTCTGCTGCCTCCAGCCAAGCCAGGCTTTGCTCAGCACCTGAGCTGCTGCCCAGAGCCTTTGCCTCCCTGCAGTCGTGGCCTCCAAGGGTCTGCTGGGATGAGTCCCTGGGGAGGCTTTGTCAGGAATGGCCCTTTGGTGGGGCTTGTTAATGCTCCAAGGGACTCCATTTTTTCAGGTGCTTTGGGTTTTCCTTCCCACACTGAGTGTCTGAGAGGTTTGTTCAATCATGGCCTCCAATGATCTCCTCAGGGTCACAGGACTGGGAGGGAGCAGGGCCAGGACAGCTGAGCCCAACTGGCCCAAGGGATGTTCCCTTTGATGCAGGGCTGTCCTCAGGGTGTTAATGGGGAGTTGGTCAGGAAGGGCTGATCTGTGTCTGGGCTGGGCTGGGCATTGGGCACTGAGTGATGGGCATTGGGGCAATGGTGTTGTGCTCCACATGAGCTTCTTCTGGGGTTTATTGTTATAGTTCCAGCTTTTATTACTGCTATTGTTGTCATGGGTAGCAGTAGTGTGTTCACTGAGGGTAACGCAGAACACTCACCAGATCATTTTCCCTGTTTCCTGCTGTAGCCCCTGCAGTTACAGGGCTCTGTTTGCTGGTTCACAACCAGATTTAGAGTTTTATCTGTGAGTGTCAAGACCCTGGACAGGTCTGTGCTCACAGACCTCCATTTATTGCTGATCCCTGGCACGCAGTGGGCCTGCAGGTCCCCTGTGTTCTCCTGGCAGCTCCCAACTTGGTTCACTTAAACATTCACCTCAAACCAGCTCTGTCACCTTCTCTAAAGCCACTGAGAGGTTAAAAATGATGACTTGCCATCTCCAGGCTCACTGGCCATGAACAAGCAGTACTTGAAGCAGATCTGAGTCTGTTGAAGACCTCACTGGAACCCTGATCTCATCACAATGGGCCCCTGGAGAACAAGCAAACAAGGAGCCTCTACAGAGTCTATCCCTTGGCATGTTCTTGAGAGTGACTTTGCAAAAAGCCCTAAGACTGCATGTCCTGAGCTAAGGAGAAGCCCTTTCCTGATGGAGCTGCTGTTGTGGAGCTCAGCTGTGTCCCAGCAGTGCGCATGGCCTGTCCCTGCCTGTGAGCCCAGGATGGACATGCAGCAGGTCTGTGTCCCAGCTGGCAGAGGACAAAGGCCTTAGTCCAGCCCAGGGGCTCTGCAGGAGAGTGTACAAGTGGAAAGAGAGCAGGTCAGCAAAGGCCCAGTGCTGGTGCTCCCTGGCAGTGCTGCTGTGCTGGGACTCTTTGCCCTTCTCTGCACACATGGAACTGCCCAGTAGGTGCCTGAAAGTCTCAAAGGAAAAAGATCAGATAATCAAGGCTACTGCAAAAGAATTTATTTTGTTTAAATATAAAGATAGCACAATTACTAAAAGATTTAAATATTCAAATTAATGAACTAGAATTCAAATGAGAGGATGAATAAAATAATTTAATCAAGCACAACATTATGACAAAAAGAACCCTCTGACCATGAAGAAAAACCTGGGAAGGCAAACTGAGCCTGTCATGAGTTTTATTGTGAACACTGTACAGAAGAAAACTGGCAGGTTCTTGCTGCTGAAAAACATCCAGTCATCATTTTCCTCAGGGCATCCTTGAGCTCCTGGTTCCTCAGGCTGTAGATGAGGGGGTTCAGTGTTGGAGGAATCACCGAGTACAGAACTGACAATGCCAGGTCCAGAGATGGGGAGGAGATAGTGGGAGGCTTAAGGTAGGCAAAAAATGATGTGCTGACGAACAGGGAGACCACGGCCAGGTGAGGGAGGCACGTGGAAAAGGCTTTGTGCCGTCCCTGCTCAGAGGGGATCCTCAGCACAGCCCTGAAGATCTGCACATAGGAGAAAACTATGAAAATGAAACAGCCAAAAGTTAAACAGATACTAACCACAAGAAGCCCAAGTTCCCTGAGGTAGGAGTGTGAGCAGGAGAGCTTGAGGATGTGGGGGATTTCACAGAAGAACTGGCCCAGAGCATTGCCCTTGCACAGGGGCAGGGAAAATGTATTAGCTGTGTGCAGCAGAGCATTGAGAAAGCCACTGGCCCAGGCAGCTGCTGCCATGTGGGCACAAGCTCTGCTGCCCAGGAGGGTCCCATAGTGCAGGGGTTTGCAGATGGCAACGTAGCGGTCGTAGCACATGAGGGTGAGGAGATAAAATTCTGCTGAAATGAAAAAGGAAAAGAAGAAAACCTGTGCAGCACATCCCATGTAGGAGATGGTTGTGGTGTCCCAGAGGGAGTTGTGCATGGCTTTGGGGACAGTGGTGCAGATGGTGCCCAGGTCTGTGAGGGACAGGTTGAGCAGGAAGAAGTGCATGGGGGTGTGCAGGTGGTGGTCACAGGCTACGGCGCTGATGATGAGGCCGTTGCCCAGGAGGGCAGCCAGGGAGATGCCCAGGAAGAGCCACAAGTGCAGGAGCTGCAGCTGCCGCGTGTCTGCCAATGGCAGGAGGAGGAACTGGCTGATGGAGCTGCTGTTGGACATCTGTTCCCTCAGGGTATGGTTATCTGTGGAGAATGAAAAAGCAGAACTGAGTTAGGCCAGACGTCATCAGCAAAACATATTGCCTGTGTCATGGCAACTCTACATTCAGGGTCTTTTTTTCTTAAGAAACCCTCTCTGCATCCCCCTCTCCTGAGCTCTGGTCTATTCTGCCTGATGGGGACATTGGGAGCAGGGACCAGGTGATGGGCTCCCGAGAAGTCTTTGCTCTGCAAAGAGGGGGAACTTGAAATGCAGAGTGATCTCAAATTAAATGGACTTGGAATTCATCAAAGAGCTGTTCAAATTTTGTCCAAATTTAGAATTGATTTTAAGGAATTCTTTGTATTTGTTGATCTAATTGCACCCACTACATTTAGCAGCTGTTGTGGATGTTTGAAATCACTGAAATTTCTACTGCACTGCAGGTCAAGTCATGTGGGTCCTGAGGGTCAAAGGAAGGCTCCCTTAGGGCAGAGAGAAGAGCTGCTCTGCCTATCAGAGCTGTTCTCAGTTGCCCTGGGCTGACAGCTTGGAGCTGGATGAGCATCATGCTGGACTGTTCTCCTAAAACAAAACTGCACACTGCTGAGAGCAGAGGAGTCCAGGAATCCAGGGTCAAAGAGCAGAATGACAGACTCCTCACGTCTTTCATCCCTCTGCTCCCAAATTGAGACTCAGAGCAATCCTTGCAGTTGCCAATCAGCCTTTCCATGGATTTAGCACAGAGGTGTTTTTGCATGGGGATCAAGGGCAGCACTTTGGGGACCTATGCCCTTCTAGAGTGCACCCTGCAGCCCTGCAGGACACCCAGGGAAGCAGCTGAATGTCCAAAAGTTGCCTGGAGGGCACTTGGGTGCTTTGCTCCCACAGACATATTCCTCCCACAGGTCCAAAAGGGTTTGTGTCTGAACAGGAATCTGCCACCCCCAACCGCCCTATATGGGCTCAGAAAAGCCAATGGTGAGAACAAGGACAGCACAGACAACAGGGGATGGCAGTGAAATGCCACAATGGCCCTGCCAAGGGAGGAGGGACACACAGAGATAGATGGAAATCAGAGGCTTATCCTTCCCTGGGCTGTGGCTGCTGCAGGGCAATGCACACCTGAGCCCCCACGGGCCTGCGGGCAGAGGCTCTGCTTAGGCTGGGAAAGGAGCCCAGGGAGGAGTTGGTCAGGGGAAGGTGTCTGTGCCACAGGGCCAGCAGGGAGGTGCCCACATGCCCCTCCCCAGCATTTGTGGCAGCAGCTCCCTCTCCCTCCCTGCCTGTCTGTGCTGTGAGGAGCTGTTCCTGCCAGCAGCCACCTCCCTGTGCCCAGCTCAGCTCCCTCCAGTGCTCACACAGCCCATGCCCACCCCACTGCCCAGGGGCAGCTCTGCCTGTGCAGGGGCTGCAGAGCAGATCCCAGACAAGCTGAGGTGTCTGGGGAGGGGAAGGTGTTCTGAGTGGATGTGCTTCCTGAAAAGTGCCCTTGGACATGGCAGGAGGTCAGCTGAAGGTGAGAGAAGCCCAGAGCCATTGTAGCTGAAGGACCCTGCCCTGCTCTGCTCAGCCCTGCCCTGCTCATCCCTGCCCTGCCATGAGGGGGTCACTCCTTCCACCCACACCTTCTCCCTGCAGGGCCCTGGGAAGCTCCTTGACCAGGCTGAGCTGTCCCTGGCAGGCAGCAGAGCCCCTGCCCCAGCACACAGAGCCCTGGGCTGCAGGACCCTGCTCTGCAAGACAGCCCTGGGCACCCCTGGCTGCACCCCCACCCTGACACCCAACAGCCATCCCTGGGACAAGGGAACCTTCTTGCCCAGTGCCTCTGATGCTCCACACCAGGAAATCCAGGAGAGCCATCCTGGCAGGTCTTCTCAGTGGTAACATTTGGAAGTTTAAGAGACCCTTCCAGAAACTTACCTGCACTGCTCTGCAGCCAGAGACTTACCCTGGCAAAGGGCTGTGAAGATTCTTCTTCTGAAGAGCTCTCACCTGTCCTCCAACCCCAGGATATCTAAACCTCTTTCTCACTTCCCTTGTGTCTCTACTGCCTGCAGGTCTTGCCCTGTTCTGCCATATGGCCACCTCCTCTCCACTGAAGGTACTGTGGGAGTCCTTCTGAAAGATCCTGGAAGCTGTGGGATGTGCCAGCTTTAGGAGATCCTTGCAGGAAGGGAAGATTATCTCTCCTATAGCCAGAGAATTCTTCATTCAAATACTGTGGAGGTTTCTCCTTTAATGAGATCTCAGTCCCCTCTCAGCCCAGGCTGCCTCTCATCTCTGTCCCTTCTCTGCTGTGCCCTCGGTGTGTGCAGGCAGTGCCCTGAGCCCTGCTGGACTGTGCACAGGAGCTGCTCCTGGGCAGAGCTGTCTCTCTGCAGCGCTGCCCGCTTGCCAGGAGCTCCCTGTGTGCCAGGAGCCCGGCCCAGCTCAGCAGCACAGCAACAGCCCAGGGCATTTAATGGCCCTCTGGGGGGTTTGGTGCTGAGTCCCTGAACATCAGATCATGAGGAAAGGTGCAGGAACCTCATGAGAAGCCAAAGTCAGAATCAAACTGTAAAGTTTCTTGTAGTGCTAATGGGTCCCACGGAGGAATCCAACTGAGAAAACATCTCCAGTATCTCGTAAAACCAGAAAACTGGAGACAGTGATGACAGGTCACAGAATCACAGAACCGTCAGGGTTGGAATAGACCTTCAAGATCCTCTTGTCCAACTCTGAATGAAAACCACCATAATCACCCCTAAACCACATCCCAGAGTGTTACATCCAGATGCCATGTGAACACTCCCAGAGACACCACCACTTCACTGCGCTACTTATTCAAGTACACTCAGTGAAAAAAAAAAATTAATATCTAATCTAAACTTCAACTGACGCAATTAAGGGTCATTTCCTCTCATCTGGTCACTTTAGACTTGATAGAACAGAACAAATCCAACCTCATCAAAACCTCCATTTGGGTCTTTGTAGATAGCAATGGGGTCCTCTCTGAGCCTCTTCTCCCCCAGACTCCAGAACACCACTTCCTTTAGCCATTCCTCATGACACATTATTTCCAGACTCTTCCCAAGCTCCATTCACTTCTCTGGACACACTCCAGGCCCTCAATGTTCTTTTTGCAGTGAGGGGCCCAGAACTGGTCACATGACTTGAGGTGGGACCTCACCAGTGACCAGTGCAGATGGACAATCAGTGTCCTGGTCCTGCTGGCCCCACTATTTGCCATACAGGTCAGGATGCCTTTGGCCTTTGCACCCACCTGGGCACACTCTGATTCATATTCAGCTGCTCTCCAGCAGCACCCCCAAGTCCCTTCCTGCTGAGCAGCTCTCAAAACACTCTGTCCACAGCCTGGAGGATTACATGGGGTTGTTGGGACCCAAGGGCAGGACCTGACACTTGGTCTTATGGATCCAGCCTGTCCAAATCCCTCTGCAGAGCCTTCCTGCCCTCCAGCACATCCACAATTACACCCACCTTGGTGTTGTCCACAAACTTACTGAGGGTGCCCTCGATCCCCTTGTCCAAATCATCAATAACAGGACCAGCCCCAACACTGAGCCCTGGGGAATCCCACTAGTGACCAGCCCCACCTGGATTTAGTTCCATTCCCCACCACTCTCTGGGCCATCAGACAGTTTTTCACCCAGCAAACAGTTCCCTCATCCCAGCCATGAGCAGCCAGTTTCTGCAGGAGATGCTGTGGGAGGTGGTGCCAAAGGCTGTACTGAATTCCAGAGAGACACATCCACAGCCTTTCCCTCATCACCTGAGTGGGTCATTTTGTCATAGAAAGGGATCAGGTTGGTCAGCCAGGACCTGCCTTTCCCAAAACCACACTGACTGGGCCTGATCCCCTGGTTTTCTTGTTTGTGCTGTGTGATGGCACTCAGGATGATTTATTTCCTCCATGGACTTCTCTGGACCCACGCTAAAACTGACAGGCCTGAAGTTGGCTGAAACCCCCATCCAACCCTTCTCATAAATGGGCATCACAGTTGCTGATTTCTTGTCAGCTGGGACTACTCCAGTTCACCAGAACTGCTGGGCAATGAGTGAAAGTGGCTTGGCAAGCTCTTTTTCCAGCTCTCTCAGTACCCTCAGGTGCATCTCATGTGGGCAAGGGACTTGTGGGGTTCTCATTGACACAGCAGGTCACTGACCAATTCTCCCTAGGTTATGGGGGCTTCACTCAGCTCCCCATCACCACCTTCCAGCCCTGGGATCTGGGTATCCTGAGGAAAACTGCATTTGGTGTTAAAAGACTGACGCAAAGAAGTCATTAATTCCCTCAGCCATTTCCTCCTGCCCTGACCCTGCGCTGCCTCTGCATCCAGCAAAGGATGGAGACTCTCCTGAGCCCTCCTGTTGCTGCCCATGGATTCAGAGACACATTTTTTGCTGTCTTTAACTGCAGTGGCCAAATTCAGTTCCAGTTTGTCTTTGGCCCTTCACATTTTCCCCCTCCATAACTTCACCATATCCTTGTAGTTCCCCCAAGATTTCTGCCCCTCTTTCGAGAGGTGACACACTCTCTTTTTCCTTTTGAGTTTTAGCCCATGTTCTCTGTTTAACCAGGCCATAATTTTTGCCCCTGACTTGTCTCAGGCCACGTGGGCACAGGTCCTGGAACTTTGAGATTTCCTTCTTAAAACACCTGCAGCCTGGCCAAAGTCTGTCAGCTGTCAGTCCAAGGTGTCAGTTCTGTTGGTTCCCCTCCCTTCACCCACAATGGAAATCCCCATTATTTCATGGTCTCTGTGCCCAAGACAGCCCTGACCACCACATCACCCACCAGCCACAGAATCACAGAATGCTTTGGGTCATGAGGGACCTTAAAGAACTTCTCGTTCCAAGCCCAGGGGCAGGAACAACTTTCACTAGACCAGGTTGCTCAGAGCCACATTCTGCTTGGCCTTGAACGACTTCCAAGGATGGAGCAGCCAGAACTTCTCTGAGAAACATGTGCCAAAGCCTCACCACCCTCACTATAAAGAATTTCATACCAATATCTCATCTAACCCTTCCCTCTATCAGTGTGAAGCCATTTCCCCCTTGTCCTGTCACTCCATGCCCTTGTAAATACTCTCTCTGCATCTTTCTTCTTCGCTGCCTTCAAGTCCTGGAAGGTCACAATTAGGTCACCCCAAGGCCTTCGCCTCTCCAGGCTCAACAATTCCAATTCTCTCAGCCTTCCCTCATGGCAGAGCTGCTCCATCCCTCTGATCATCTTCGTGGTCTCCTCTGGACTCGCTCCAACAGCTCTGTGTCCTTGCTGTGCTGGGACCCCAGAGCTGGAGGCAGCTCTGCAGGTGGGGCAACATCCAACCAGGTGTGTTCCAGCAAGGACAGTGTGGAACCTCCTGGAACCAAAGGGACACTGTGACACCACAGAACCTCCTGGAACCAAAGGGGACATTGAGACACTTTAGGGCTTCATGGGAACAAAGGAATCCAGGGAGACTGTGGAACCTCATGGAATCAAGAGGTCATTGTGACACTCCAGGGCTTTTGGAACCCAAGGAAACCTGGGACACTGTGGATCCTCATGGAGCCATGGGGAAATTGTGACATGTGGGAACCGAAGGAATCCTCAGATAGTTTGGAACCTTCTGGAATCAAGGGGCCATTGTGACACTTCAGGGCCTCATGGAACCAAAGGAACCCTGGAATATTTTGGAACCTCATGGAATGAAGAGGCCACTGTGACACCTGAGGCCTCATCAAACCAAATGAACTCAGGGACACTGTGGAACCTCTTGGATATGAGGGGCCATTGTGACACTGCAGGGCCTCAGGGAACCCAGGGAACACTGAGACATTTCAGAACCTTATGGAACAAGGGGCTGTTGTTACACTGAGGAGCCTGATGGAATGAAGGGGCTTTGTGACACTGCAGGGCATCATGGAGCCAAAGGGACTCTGGGGCACTGTGGAACCTCATGGAATCAAAGGCCTTTGTGACATTGCAGGGATTAATGGAACCAAAGGAACCCTGGAAGACTGGAACCTCATGGAATCAATGGGACATAGTGAATTGTGAAGAGCCTTGTGGAGCCAAAGGGACCCTGGGGCACTGCGGAATCTCATGGAACCAAGGGGCCATTGTGACTTGTGGGGGCTCCTGGAATCAAATGAACCTCAGGACATTTTGGAACCTCATGGCATCAAGGGGCCATTGTGACACTGCAGACCTTATGGACCATGGCAGGATGTTCTGCCCTGATCAGGCCCAGAATCCACTCAGAGAATGCAAACAATGCAGGCTCTCTGGGCTGAGTTACTGCTGCCACCAAGGGGCTGTTTGGGTGTTGAATTCTGCTAAAACCAGCCTGGTTCACCAAACTGCAAATGCACATCCTGCTTTTTGAGGCATCATTTGACAGGGAAGCTGCTCACTGGCCTGGAAATTCATGACTAGCAATCCCTCACTGTATAACTCTAAAAGCTCTGTCCAACTTTCATATGGCAGATCCTTCCACAGACTGTCTTGAAGCATGTGGAGCTTCTCCCATGAAGCAGGGACGGCTCTTCATGGTCACTGCCCAGGGGTTAAGGGAAGAAGAGAGATCTGCCCTCTTTAGTTGTGTGAGAGTTACATCAATCTCTGCTTAATGATTATTTCTTTTTGCTGGCTTCAACACAACTGTTTTAAAATAACTGCTTTGACACCGTGCACTGCACTATTTTATGCTATAATATACTCTACTAGGAGGTTTTTAGCTTTTCCACACTGTACTGAATATTTAAGTAAATGATTAAAATCTTTCATCTGTTCACTTGTCTGTTCTTTTGTCTGTTCATTTCTCATAACAAATAACTCATTTTATGTATCTGATTTGCCATCATTAAAACCTTTGGGAAAAAAGTGATTCAATCACACCTCTATAATTCCTGAAATTTAAATTGCACAGTAAATCTGAGGCTAAGATTGGATTCAGTCACCCCCAGGCTCCTCTCTGAGAAGGTGTTTAGAAAGCAAGGGGTCCTTTCTGCCCCAACAGCTCAATGAGACATCTTCTCTAATAAACTCTGTCTTAAACTTCTATTACCTCTGTGACACCATGAGCTTCCACACTGTCCTAGGATTCCTTTGGTTCTATGAGGCCCTGCAATGTCGCAGTGATCCCTTCATTCCATGAGGATCTGCAGTGTCCCAGGTTCCCTTCAGTTCCATAAGGTCCCAGAGCATCAAAATGACCCTTTGATTCCATGGGGTTCTGAAGTGTCAGAGTGTCCCTTTTGTTCCATCACTGCAGAGTCACAATGAGCCCTTAATTCCATGAGGTTGCAGAGTTACAATGATCCCATTGTTTCAATAAGACTCTGCAGTGTCACAATTCCATGAGGTTCCACAGTGTCACACTGGTCCCTTCTGCTACTCAAGGCCCTGCACTGAGACAAAGGTCCCTGAAATCCATGAGATTCCACAGTGACCCCGTGATTCCATAAGGTCCTGCAGTGTCAAAGTGGTGGTTTAAGAGGTGGTGGAGCTTTTCTTTTTGTAATTAGAAAGAGAATGAGAAAGAAATAATGTCACCAAGGGCAGCTGGGGGAGGTCCAGACTGCAGTTGTGCAGAAAGGAATTTCACTCCAAGACAAGTGCTCTGATAAAAAGTGTCACCAAGTATGAGTCAGGATCAGCCCAAGGCTTTGTGTGCCAAGGCAGAGCCAGGGAGGAGGGAGAGATGTCAGTGCAGGAAGGGGCCAGTGAGGTGGGGCAGCCGGGGGATGCCGACAGCCTGCAGGGAAAGGGGCAGGACATGGACACTGTAGGACAGCCTGGGCTGGAGAGGAGACAGGGATGTGCAGAAGCTGAAAGGCCCCAAGAGAGCCAAGTTGTGCAGGCCTTTGGCCATGGCTGCTGTGTGTGCCCCTGATGGCATGAGGAGACAAGTGAGCCTTGCAGCCCTGGGGCCTCATTGCCTCCTTGTCCCTGCTCAGCAGCCTGGGAGGTGCCACCCCATCCTCCTGCCCTTGGCATTGCACATCCCACATGTCAGTGCCCCAGGAAGAGGCCTGAGGAATGAGGGAGGGAATGGATCTCCCTTCTCAGGAGCTGGAGGTCAGGGCTAGGACCTTTGAATTCTGTAACACAGCCAGTTTAACTCAGCATGAGAGACATCTTTGACTTGCTTGTCCATAACTGTCATCACTGCCTCCAGTTTTCTGCTCTAAACTGGAATCTGGGGACACTTTCTCAGTCCTGTTCCTCAGTGGGACCCATTAGCACTGCAAGAAACTTCAGTGTTTCAATGTCAATGTGAGTTCTTGAGAAATTGTTTAAACTTCTTCTGATGAACTGAGTCTTATGTAAACAACATCAACCCCCCAGAGGGCCATTAAATGCCCTGGGCTGTTGCTGTGCTGCTGAGCTGGGCTGGGCTCCTGGCACACAGGGAGCTCCTGGCAAGCGGGCAGCGCTGCAGAGAGACAGCTCTGCCCAGGAGCAGCTCCTGTGCACAGCCCAGCAGGGCTCAGGGCACTGCCAGGGCAGCTAAGGGACAACAGCAGGGCACAGACAGAGCTTAAAGGGGCTCAGCACTGGGAGGATGACTCAGAGCTCATGGAGGAGAAATCTTTGCAGTGCTGGACACGGTGAGTCTGTGGGTGCAGGGCAATGCAGGGGCAGCTCCTGGAGGCATCTCCTAAAACTGGCCCAGCCCCAGCTGATGGGATGTGTGAGGAGGGGGCTGTTGGGGGGCACTTTGGAATAGCTGTGGAGCCGGGGGGTGCAGCCAGGGGTGCTCAGGGCTGTGGGGCAGAGCAGGGTCCTGCAGCTCAGGGTGCTGTGCTGGGGCAGGGACTCTGCTGCCTGCCAGGGTCAGCTCTCAGCCGGCCTGGGGAGCTGCTCACAGGGATGGGGAGAAGGGCTGTGGAGAAGGAGCAACGACTTGGAGGTTTGGGTCCCTGTGTCATTATGCTGCTCCCTTAATAGGATCTGCTTGCAGCTTCAAAGCACAAGAGGAGATTTCACAGGAGACTTTCAACAAGCTCAGGAAGGCAGAGGCTGCCTCAGAGGGAATCATGCTGCTCTTTCAGCCTTGTGTTGTTTTTTATCTCATGGACAATGGAAAGTAGAAATTAATTTCTCATTTAAGGGGAGGCACTGCAATTCTAGTTCTCTCCCTTTCAGAGGTGAACAAACCAGGCAGTATAACAAATCAGCACATGGTGTCTTACAGGCAGCAACAGTGTCCGTTTTCTGATCTCCTCAGCGATTTCTGAAATTGCCATCAGAGCCTGCCCAGCCAGAGCTGCCCCTGGGCAGTGCCCTGTGCTGGGAGGGCTCTGGAGGGCAGAGCTGAGCACCCAGGGCTGGGATGGGCTCTGGGAGCACTGCCAGGGCCCAGCCCAAAGCACAGGGAAGCAGTGGCTGGCAGGAACAGCTCCAGGCACCACAGCCCTGGGCAGGTAGTGGGGGGAAGTGCCCCCAAGACACCGCTGGGGGAGGGGGCATTCAGGAAGGTCTGGGGGCCCTTCCCTGCATCTCTGCTGGGCACTGTGTGCTGGGCCATGAAAATGAGGGCTCCTCCAGTGGCAAAGAACCTTCATCCGTTGTCTCTTCTAAGTCATGAGTGCAGAGATGGAACTTTTGCATTCAAGGTGGGTTCAATCTCATGTCCCTTTTGAATATCAGAGCTGCAACAAAAAATTTCCATATCCCCCTGCAGCAGAGTAACACTGAGTCCTTGGCAGCACATTTTGAAATACTTGACATACTGATTTTAGTTAAAAACTGATTGGCTTTGTCAAAAAGCTCTGCCCTTAATAATCCCCATATTTTCCTTTTCTAAATAGAACCACTGCTAAGAAGCAGCAAATGCCCAATAGCAGCTCCATCAGCCAGTTCCTCCTTCTGCCATTGGCAGACACGCGACAGCTGCAGCTCCTGCACTTGTGGCTCTTCCTGGGCATCTCCCTGGCTGCCCTCCTGGGCAACGGCCTCATCATCAGCGCTGTAGCCTGTGACCACCACCTGCACACCCCCATGCACTTCTTCCTGCTCAACCTGTCCCTCACAGACCTGGGCTGCATCTGCACCACTGTCCCCAAAGCCATGCACAACTCCCTCTGGGACACCACAACCATCTTCTTCACTGGATGTGCTGCACAGCTCTTTTTCTTTTTGATCTTCATCGTGACAGAGTTTTCTCTTCTCACCGTCATGTGCTACGACCGCTACGTTGCCATCTGCAAACCCCTGCACTACGGGACCCTCCTGGGCAGCAGAGCTTGTGCCCACATGGCAGCAGCTGCCTGGGCCAGTGGCTTTCTCTACTCTCTGCTGCACACAGCCAATACATTTTCCCTGCCCCTGTGCCATGGCAATGCCCTGGGCCAGTTCTTCTGTGAAATCCCCCACATCCTCAAGCTCTCCTGCTCAGACTCCAAACTCAGGGAAATTGGACTTCTCGTGGTTAGTATCTGTTTAACTTTTGGTTGTTTCATTTTCATGGTTTTCTCCTATGTGCAGATCTTCAGGGCTGTGCTGAGGTTCCCCTCTGAGCAGGGACGGCACAAAGCCTTTTCCACGTGCCTCCCTCACCTGACCGTGGTCTCCCTGTTTGTCAGCACTGGCACATTTTCCTACCTGAAGCCTCCCTCCATCTCATCCCCATCCCTGGATCTGGCCCTGTCAGTTCTGTACTCAGTGGTGCCTCCCACACTGAACCCCCTCATCTACAGCCTGAGGAACCAGGAGCTCAAGGATGCTGTGAGGAAAATTACGACTGGACGTTTTTCAGCAGCAAGAACCTGCACGTTTTCTTCTGTACAGTGTTCCCAATAAAACCCATGACAGGTTCATCTTGCCTTCCCAGGCTTTTCTTCATGGTCAGTAGGTTCTTTTTTGTCATATCATTGAGGTCAATGAAATTATTTTATTCATCCTCTCATCTTAATTCTAATTCATTAATCTGAATGTTTAAATCTTTGAGTAATTGGTCTATCTGTATATTTAAACTAAATAAATTCTCTTGCAGTAGCCTTGATTATCTGATCTTTTTCCTTTGTGGCTTTCAGACAGTCACTGGCCAGTTCCATGTATGCAGAGAAGGGCAAAAGAGTCCCAGCACAGCAGCACTGCCAGGGAGCACCAGCACTGGGCCTTTGCTCACCTGCTCTCTTTCCACTTGTACACTCTCCTGCACAGCCCCTGGGCTGGACTAAGGCCTTGGTCCTCTGCCAGCTGGGACACAGACCTGCTGCATGTCCATCCTGGGCTCACAGGCAGGGGACAGGCCATGGGCACTGCTGGGACACAGCTGGGCTCCACAACAGCAGCTCCATCAGGAAAGGGCTTCTCCTTAGCTCAAGACATGCAGTCTTAGGGCTTTTTGCAAAGTCAGTTGTTGTAGACGGGTCCAATGGAGACCGCAATACACCAATATGATGTTCAGGCAAATCCCAACTTTATTCAAATTAGACAACATTTATAACCTTAGATAAGTTTGCCCTGGGCATAGCACATCTGACTCCATTGGCGAAGGTAAGAATCATGTACTTTTAAGGTAAAGTCCAAACCTTCTTCCAGGTGAGAGGCTGGACTCGTTATTGTTTGACTTCTGTGTCCAGTGTCATGTGGTTCCTCTGGACTCACCAGAGTCAGTGGGCGGCAACATCTCCCCCTCTTGTTTCAAAAAACAAAACAAACATGCAAACAACATAATGCACATAATAACACAATAATTCTAAGTCTTAGCTCCTTAGCTACTTATCCAATGGGGAAATTGTTACCATTAGGATATTACCTAGATTCATGTACACTGCAACTTGAACATCAAAAGCTGAAAAATTGAAAAATGGGAAAAACATTGTGAAAGATCTTAGATTGTGCCAATTCAAGACTTAACAGGGTATTTGCAGGTTACGCATCCCTACCTCCCCCTCTCTTTTCAAAATAGACCTTTGGAAGGAGGTACCGTAACCTTTGTAAACTAACACAAACTAATACATGATCAAAACATGTAGGCTTGGGATTTACAAACTTACAACCAGTACAAAACAAGAAACTTTTCTCTCCCGCGTGAGGTTGGGGTCTTTCTGTGTAGTCGTCACTGCACAAACCACTGTAAACAAAACTACAAATTCTTTTACAATGTCTATTTTGTGCAAAGTGTCTTAAGAATGCAGAGTGACTTTACTTAGCAAAGAAGCAAGTTCAGTCCAGCTGAGCTAAATCTCCTTATGCAATAGTTCAAGGTCAATTCTCAAAAACTTCTGTGTGGCCATCACAGAGGTCTGAGAGTAGCCTTGAGTCTCAGTCACTTTAGACACTCTTGGTACTGCAGTAATGCTGTGTGGAAACAAGTGTGAATTCACGGAGAAAATTCACAGAGAATAAACATAACCAACACTGAAAGAGAGCAAGTACTGATGATCTTACGCTCTTTAGAAAATGTTCAGCAGCTGAGGGGGGCAGGTGCCTTTACCCCTGTAGCTCTGCTGCACAACTTGACAGTGCAATAAGCTTAAAACTGCACTTCAACAGAAAATTAACAGACTTAACAAACTTTCAGACACCTTTGTGCTTTTAGGATTTGTTTGTAACTTGGAGATACAGGCTAAGAAACATGCCCTTGAACTGGACTGTTCTTGTTTGATTGGACAGTTAACGACTAGTTCTGAAAATAAGAGCAATCAAACAAATCATAATAACAATCAGAATTAATACTCCCTGTGTCAGCACTGCTTCTTGCCAGCTGATTAGGCTCAGGGAATGAACCTATTTTTTAAAGGAGAAATGTTAACTTAGCTTGTCCAGATTATTTTTCACCACTTGTATTTTATCATGGACTTCTTTGGAGTGTTTGCTTAATTCTTTGGAACACATCCCTTCAAACTCATCACATTGGTAGCCATGAATCATTAGCAAGAATTTTAGGGCTTCTCTATTTTGTAATACTGCTTGTTATATTTTATCAGCATCTGTTGAAAAATCATCAAGCATTTTGGCAATGATGTTTACTTGTTCTTGCACCCAGCTATTCAGCATTCGTACCAAACGTAATGCTCTGTTTACACCAACTGGGGCAAACACTGATGCTATCAAGTTACTTGTATCACTCCAATGTTCTATGGTGTTTTCCTCAGTTTGAGGACTGAAATCTTTAGACCATCAGACATGCTTTTGCATTGACTGTGTAAATTTGGTCAGCTTGCCTATATAGCACGGGCCACCTCTCACTTGAGTAGGTATTCCAGGCCATGCTCTATTACCACAGATTAAGAAATAGCCAAAAGGCAAAGCTCTTCTTTGGTTACCTTTTGTGTGAACCAATCTCGTTTCTGGGTAACTTGTATTTTGTGAACCAACAACATTCCGACACCAACTGCTATTGGTGTAACTCTTATTATGAAGAGTGACATCTGTGCTTCTCACAGGAAAATATTGCAGTGACCAATGATTTTCTGATCATTCTGATACACTAGAATGCACAGGGTGAAACTCAACACATGATTCATTTCCAGGGAGTGATCCCACTAACTTTAGCTCTTGGGGATCCCTCTCTAAGGAAGTATTTAATTGTTATATGATATCTGCTATGGTTTCTCCAATACCACAGCAGGACCCTTTTGCTTCCTCAATAACAAAAGGAATGAAATCTTTGATGTTATAATAAGGTATTCCTATAAGGCACACTCTGTTTGGTTCTCCTTCTCTAACCATGTTACCTGAACAGAAATTTTCCAGGTCTGCCTATTGAGAAAACATTATTGTTATGGGTTCACCTAGGTGGGCCTAGATTTGAGCTCTGAAGTTTGGATTAAGCTGAAGCTGTCAGCTGACTTGAGCTGGGCTGAGCTAACAGCTGACCTCTTCTAGCCAGTAATTTTGTATTTCATACCACATTATGACATCATCTCCAGGGAAGTAGGAACCAGTGTGGGAGTGGTTAAGGCAGTCGCTTCTCAGCCCTCCTCTTGGGAGGACGCACGATGCTGTCCCAGGCGGGATGGAGAGGACCAGGCCCACCACTGGCTCACTGGGTATCTCAGGAAATTAAAATGTGTTGTCCTGGGTCTCTCCTTTCTGCTTGAGTTTGTCTCCCTGGGGAATAAGTATGTTCTTAAGTAATGTGTAGTTAAGACAGTAGAATTTGTGTGTTCGTTAAGAAGTTGAGGTGGGGAACTTGTTGTTGCAGACTTGTGTGAGTGAATATTTGTACTCTCTTCTAATTGTCTCTTTCTTTCTGTGAAAAATATATGTACATTTAGTATAAATGCAGTTTGAAGTGTTTTTTTTCTTTCCCCTCTCTTTTCCTCCCTTTCCCTGGTGTTAGGAGGGAGGCTTTTCTCTCTGTGCTTGGGGGGGTTGGCAGTTGCTTATCTCAAACCAAGACAGTTACTGTTGCCGAAACCCGGGAGCGACGGAGGACCTTGGCAGGTGTCCCAGAATCTTGGCAGGCTTCCCGGGAGGATTGTTGTAGAAACACAGATTGATAACTGCCTTCTTTAGGTACATCCAGAACAGAAAATGTAAACAACTCTCCCTTACTGCTGAATGCTCATTTTCACTGTTTCACTGTCTTTGTGAGTTCAAACAGCTCGACTGGTGCCTGCTGTGACTGTAGCCACTGCAGAAAAGAGAGGCCCATGTAAGCTGTTCGTGTGTGGCAAGACATGGCTGTTTGATTTGAATCCCTGAGGACTCATCATGTGAATGCTGATGTGCCCAGGAGCCGAGCTGATGAGGAGCATCTCACCTGGACTGGCATGGGGAGGAGGTGTTCCTGGCTCAATGGGCCCATGGTGCCTCAGGCCCCCTGTAGATGGATAAAGTCGAGGGGTGGATTTAACCGTGAACACTGTTCCTAAGGTTATCCACAGTTGTGAAGCGTGTTTGCCATTGTGAGACCCCAGTGAACAAGGAAAAGAGGAGCTGTGGAACCCCCTGCAGAGAACCCGACAGATGCGGCGCCCGGAACCAGCGCCCGCAGTGCTGAGCGACCCGCAGGAGCCAGAGCTGTCACTGGCGGGGCTGCCGCCAGGGCTGCGAGCGAGCCGGGGGAGGCTGCGAGCCGTGAGAGGCTGCAAGCCATGAGAGGCTGCGAGCCGTGAGAGGCCGTGAGCCGTGAGAGGCTGCGAGCTGTGAGAGGCTGTGAGCTGTGAGAGGCTGCAAGCCATGAGAGGCTGTGAGCTGTGAGAGGTTGTGAGCTGTGAGAGGTTGCGACCCATGAGAGACCGTGAGCTGTGAGAGGCCGTGAGCTGTGAGAGGCTGCAAGCCGAGCCAGGGCTGCAAGCGAGCCAGGGCCGGCGAGCCGCCGGGGCTGCCTCTGCCTCTGCTGCTTGCTTGTGCTGCTGTCGGGGCTGCTTCCGAGGCTGCCAAAGCTGATAGGACTGCTGCTAAGGGGGATGGGTCACATGGTGAACTGTAGTACTGCTGTGTGACCGAGGAGAAAGACATGAAGAGAAGCCTGTGTAAGCTTTTGATGTGTGCTGGGACACTGCTGTTTGAGTTGAATCTTTGAAAACTCGTCATGTGAGTGTTGATGTGCCCAAGAGCCGAGCCAATGAAGAACATCACACCCTGGACTGGCTGGGGGAGGGTTGTTCCTGGCTCAATGGGTCTATGATGCCTCAGACCACCTGTAGGTGGATGAGGCCAAGGGGTGGAACTGACTGGGAACACTATTCTAACCCCAACTCCAGTGGGAAACTAGAGACTCCTGAGGAGAGGATGGTAACCCTAGTGAAAGACATGAACCATCAGATAAGATGACCTGAGTGGAACTGCTTTGTTCCCGTCTGAAATATCTACCCCATCCTAATGGACTCTTAGACACATTATGGAGGGGTGGGAAACAGCCCTGGAAAAATAAAGAGTGTTTAAGCATGAGAACCTAAGATATGAGTGACATAATATGGTATGGAATAAGGGGTGGAGAATGTTATGGGTTCACCTAGGTGGGCCTAGATTTGGGCTCTGAAGTGTGGACTAGGCCGAAGCTGTCAGCTGACTTGAGCTGGGCTGAGCTAACAGCTGACCTCTTCTGGCCAGTACTTTTGTATTCCATACCACATTATGACATCATCTCCAGGAAAGTAGGAACCAGTGTGGGAGTGGTTAAGGCAGTCGCTTCTCAGCCCTCCTCTTGGGAGGACGCACGATGCTGTCCCAGGCGGGATGGAGAGGACCAGGCCCACCACTGGCTCACTGGGTATCTCAGGAAAGTAAAATGTGTTGTTCTGGGTCTCTCCTTTCTGCTTGAGTTTGTCTCCCTGGGGAATAAGTCTTTTCTTAAGTAATGTGTAGTTAGGACAGTAGAATTTGTGTGTTCGTTAAGAAGTTGAGGTGGGGAACTTGTTGTTGCAGACTTGTGTGAGTGTATATTTGTACTCTCTTCTAATTGTCTCTTTCTTTCTGTGAAAAATATATGTAGATTTAGTATAAATGCCATTTGAAGTGTTTTTTTTCTTTCCCCTCTCTTTTCCTCCCTTTCCCTGGTGTTAGGAGGGAGGCTTTTCTCTCTGTGCTTGGGGGGGTTGGCAGTTGCTTATCTCAAACCAAGACAGGGGGATTTGTCAGGAATGGCCCTTGGGGGATCCTTAAAGCTCCAACGGACTGCAGGTTTTTCAAAGTACTTTGACTTTTGCTTTTGGTTTGGAGTTTCTGAGAGATTTGTTCAATTAAGGCCTCCAATTATCAGCTGTAACGAGTCCCTTGAGATTCTTCATCAGTAGCAACACTCAGTGGGGCTCATTAATGCTTCAAGGTACTCAAAGCTTATTGAGGTGCTTCTCTTTGACACTGAGTCTATGAGAGGTTTGTGAAATCATGGCCTGCAATTATCTGCTTTAATTAGTCCCTTGAAAAGCTTTGTCAGTAATAGCCCAAGGTGAGGCTTGTTAAAGCCTCAAAGGACTCAATATTTATTAAGGTACTTTTCCTTTCCTTTTGAAACTGAGTCTATGAGAGGTTTGTTCAATCAAGGCTTCCAATTATCTCCTCCTACCAGTCAGTGAAGAGCCTGTATTGGGAATGGCCCTCAGTGGGACCATTAGTGCGTTGAGATACTTTGTGATTTTCTTCTGACTTTGACTTATGGAAAGGTTTGTGCAATCTCCTCTCAGGACCTGAGGTCAAGGGCTCAGCATCAAATGCACCATGGGGCTTGTTAAGATAAAGAAAGTCCCAGCTGATCATGGCTCTTTCTAAGTTTGTCCTCTAATCAAGGAGAGTTAATTAAGAATAATGCCTAATACAGTTTTGGAGAAAGGTTTGAAAGAGTTTCTAATAAATGCGCATTCCTATTTTAAATTATGTGAATAATTACTTTTCTTTTTAGAGAAGAGGTGATTGCAGCATTCTCTGATTGATATTGGCCCAGGTTCACTCCTAAGAAGGTCTGGACTAATTGGAGAGTGATCCTTTGAGGTCGGACAGTGTGGACAACCTTGCTCCACACCTCCCTAGCCCCATCCTGTGTCTCATCAGTCAACTGGGACCTACTTTGCTCTGAGAACTGGCTGAACACAGGCAAGAGGGATTTTTCCTCTATTTTTGCTGCAATCTGAAACTCATACGTTTCACCATTGTAAACAAACACACACCTCAACTCTGTGCCAGGTCTAAGATGCCACCATTGGGCTTCACCTTCCCCAAAGCATAACCATGCATGAAATGTATTAGAGAGAAAATAAATGAAACAAACACAAATAAAAAGCTGGCAGATGACAGAATTAGACCAATTACTGAGGGACAGGAAAGCTTTTCACTCCCTGAAGCTCAAAGCCCAAAGTTGGTCTTTGAGAGGTGTGTGAGTAACCCAAGAGTGAGGGGAAGGGAAATGCAGAGAGCACTGGCAAGTGCTGCTGTGCAGACAGGCTGCTGGGAAGGGGCCTTCAGCCACGGGCAGTTCAGGCAGGACAGGTGGGAAGAGGTGAAAGGTGAGGGAGATGAAATGTGCAGCCCAAAGGAAAGAATGCTGACAGTGCCAAGAGGGTGGGAGGGCAACAGTTCTGCCCTTGCTGTTGATGCACATCCTGAAAACATCTCAGTGTGATCCCATGGGAGAACAGGGACATTTTATGACAAGTGTTCCATTGTTCCAGCTGATCAGGTCATACTCAGACTTTTCAACATGGAACCCTTGAGAAGATCTGACTGGGACCTGACAACAAGGTCACTCAGAAGCAACCAGAACAGGAGTGGGCAGGAACTGTTGGTCAGAGGTCCATCTAGGAGGGGAAGGTGGATGTTTTAATTTTATTTGACACTACAGGGGCAATTTCTGGGGTGGCCTCTGGAATTTTATTCTATTTCAAGAGCACCAGCAACAGGGCTGTGTTTGAGTGCTGGGAATGAGGCCTGTATGGCCCTAATTGTCCTTGACTTAGCGCTCAAGGGCTTGTGGGCATTGCAATGTCTGCTGATCGCTACACCTGAGACAGAAACACTGAGTTCACTGTCACAAATGCACTGTGGGTGGCTGTGATCAAAAGAGGCAATTGCAGTTTTACTGATAAAATTCAGGTGGCAACCAGTAGCCATGGGAAAAAAATGAAAAACTAAATTTATACAGCATAAAGTTTTAATAACAAAAATCAGATCTGTTCCAGAAATGCCTTTGTGCACTGCCTGTTTTAGATGGATGTTCCTGTGGTTCCATGGGAGCCCGAAAATGCTGCTCAGCCCATCATTGTCACACCTGCAGCATCAGGGGCTGCAGGAGTAAAGGGGGCCCTGCAGGGAGGCTTCAGATCCGTTCCCTAAATCCCATTCTGAAAGGAGATTGGATGAGGGAGAGCCCAGCAAGTTCTCAGTGAGAGACAGGCAGCTGCCAGCAGGTCCCACCAGCACACTGGAGTTACACCATCTGATCTCTGCTGGGGGGTCCCTCTGGGCTCTGACACTGCCCCAGACCCCTCTCCCAGCCCCTCGCTGGCCCAGAGGAGCCACTGCCCGTGCTGGGATGCTCAGGGACCACTGGGCTCTTGGCAGTGGCTTCCCTGCCCAGCCAAGCAGAGCTGCCTGAGCTTCTCATCAATCAACACCCCCAAGTCCTTCTCTTCAGGGCTGCTCTCAATCCATTCTCCACCCAGCCTGTGTTTGTGGTCCATAATCATGTGACAAACTGCAATGCATGGAAATAGAACAGACTGGGGCTAAGCCTTATCCTCTCAAACACCAGAAGCAGAGGAAGGTTTGTATTCTGAGGAGGTTTTGTGTCAGGGACCAGAGACGTGTCTGGGCCTGTCATGTTTGGTCTGTGCTTGTGCTTGTTGATTTGGTGTGAGAAAACTCTGCAGAGTTTGCCTGTGGAGAACTCAGGCCTGGAGAAAGAGCCATCAGTGTGAGCTGGAAGTGCTGAGAGCTTGGGCTGTGCCCCAGGGACAATAAAGGGCAAAGCCGTTGTTGTCCCGGAGTCAGCCCTTGAGCTGCTGCAGCCTGGGCTGGTGCGATGGGCACGCAGGGACTGGTGCTGCAGCTGGCAAAGCTGCCCTGCAGAGAGAGGGGACAGGAGGGGTGGGCTGGGCTGGGGGTGAGGAGGCCCAGCTGGGCCTGGTTTGGTGCAGGGCAGGGCCTGAAGGGGCAGTGCCTGCCTGCCCTGGTGCCAGTGCCGCTGCACCTGCTGCTCCTGCCCCGCGGGCTGGGGAGATTGCAGGGCTGGGGATGTGCTGTGTGTGTGCCAAGGAACAGGATCCATTGGCCTGGGGAGATTGCAGGCCTGGGGATGTGCTGTGTGTGTGCCAAGGAACAGGATCCATTGGCCTGGGGAGATTGCAGGGCTGGGGATGTGCTGTGTGTGTGCCAAGGAACAGGATCCATTGGCTTTGCTCACCAATATATCTGCTTTGCTGCCTCAGCTGTGTTTTAGTGTCTTTTATTTTGTGCTGGGAATCCTCCTGAACCTGGAACATTGGGAACAACCTGGTGAGCCACATTCCCAGTGACCCACATTGGTAGCACACCTGGCTGGAGGACTCCACACCCTCCTGGTTCCCTGTGTGCACTTGGGTGAGTGCAGGGGGAGGAACATCCATCAGGACACAGACAGATATTGGGAATTCATTGGGAACAGTGGATTTGTTGACTTTACAACCCAAAAATCTCACCTGCTCGTTCCCATCACTACTTCTGGTGGCATCAAGCCTCCTGATTCCACCCCAGATCCCTTAATTCCACTCAAAAGTCTCTTAATCCCTCCTAGAATCCTTGGACTTTCACCTCAAATCCCCCCAGTTTTACCCCAAATCCCCAGGAATCCACTCAAAATCCCATAATTGCCCTCAAAATTCCTTTAATTCCACCGAAAGATACCCTGATTTTCACCTCATACCGCAATGGTTCTACTCCAAGTTGCTTTAATTCCAACTCATATCTCTATAAACCCATCAAAGTCCTGCTGATTTTGCCCCAAATCTCCCGTGTCTTCCACCCAAACTTCTATTAATTCCACATAAAACTCCTCTGATTTACCCCAAATCCACTTAATTTTCCTGAAGATCTCCATTATTTTTGCCCAGAGTTCCCTTAATTCCATCTATAACCTCCCCAATCCCATATATTTCACCAAAAATTACTTTAATTTCACCTAAAATTTCTCAATTCTCTTTATTTCCACCTCAAATCTTCTTAACTACGTGCAAAATTTCCTTATTTCTACCCAACATATCCCTAATTCCATCCCAAATCTCTGACCTTCACTCAAAAATACCTTGATCCCTCTTACAATCCCAAGTATTTCATCCCAAATCCTGAAGGTTCCACAGAAATCCCCTAATTTCACATAAGGATTATTTAGTTCCATCCCAAATCCCTTTAATTCCACCCAACCTCTTCTAATTTCACCTCAAATCCACTGAATTCCACTCTAAATTCCCTCAATTCCACACAAAATCCCTTCCCCAACTCACCAGCCCCCCAAGTGCCCCCAAATCCCCCCCAACCTCCAAGTGTCCCTTTGCAGCCCCAAATCCCGGGAAGGGCCCATGGGAAGGGGGGGCTGGGGGGCTTTGGGGAGGTTGGGGTGGATTTGGGGGCCTGGAAGGCACTTGGGGGGCACTTGGGGGTCCCATTGGGGTCTGAGGGGCATTTATGGGGCACTGGGAAAGAACTTGGTTGTCTGAGGGGACCCCTGGGGGGTCACTCGAGTGTCCAGGAACAGAATCTGGGGGTCCAACGAGGGTTTTAGGGGTCACTTGTAAGTTCTGAAGGAACTTGGGGGTCACTTGGGGGGTCCTGAGTGGGTATTGGGAGAGCATTTGGGGGTCCTGGGGCCCTTCTGGGGCAGTTTGGGGTCCGGGGGGCACTTGGGGGGCTGCAATGGGAGTGGGACCGACCCGATTGGGCGCGGGGGGGGCGGGAGTTGTAGTCCCGCCTGTGATTGGCCAGAACGGGCCGCGGTGCATGACGGGAGATGTAGTACAGGACAGGCTCAAAATGGCGCGGGACTCCATGTCCCGTCACCGCCCGCTGCATTCCTGAACTTTGATTGGCTGCAGGCGGTGACGGGCATTCTTAGCGCCCAATCAGAGGCGGTGGAACCGGGGGGCGGGACTCGAGGGCGCTGCCGGGAGAGATGAGCACTGGCGGCGCCATAGGGAGGTTTGGAAGATAATTGGGAACATTTAGGAAATATTCCGGGACTCGGGGCGGGCTTTGGGGATCCCTCACGACCCACCCACCCCCCACAGACCCGCGGGACCCCCCCGGGGCCGTGTTGGCCGTGACGGTGAAGGAGCCGGGTAAGCCCCTCCCACCACCCCGGGATCCGCTTCGGGATCCCCCAAAATCACCCAAAAAAATCCCTGAGACCCCCAAACCGCCCACCTAGGACCTCCCAAACTGTCTCGGGCCCCCAGGATGCCCCAAATCCCATTCTGAAGTCTCTGGAGCATTTGAAACACTTCGGACCCCCCCAAACGCCTCAGAGACCCCCTAAACCCCCTCCTAGACCCCCCCAAACCTCTTTCAGAGCGTCTAAACTGCCCAGAACCCACCGAACTACCCTCAGGCTATCCTGTATTTCCTCCCAGACCCCCCAAACCACCGCAGGACCCGCCAAAATCCCTTTCTGAAGCAACCAGACCTGCCAAATTCAATCAACCTCCCCCCAGACTCTCACCCAGACCTCTCCAAACTGCCCCAAGGCCCTCAAACTACTTCCAGAACTCCCCAAACTAGGCCAGGATCCCCCTAAATCCCCTCCCAGAACCCCCATACTGCTCTCAGATCCCCTAAAACCATCTCTGGGTCCCCCAAACCTTTCCCAGGACCCCCACACTGCCCTCAGACCCCCCCCATACCACCCCAGGACCCCCCAAACCCTTCCCTGGCCCTCCAAAGTACTTCTGGACCTCCAAACTGCCATCAGACCCTCCAAAACAACCCTAGGACCCCCCTAAACTCTGTCCCAGGACCCCCAAACTGCCCCAAGAGGCCCCTAAAACACCTCAGGAGCCCCAAACTGGGATCTGGAAGTGAAGCTGAAACAGAGAGAACTGAAGCTGAGTGAGACACGTGGGCAGCCCGAAAAAAACTTGACAATGGGGTTTATTTGTTGTTTTTTTCTGCGAGATCAAAGGGGGAAATTGGGGATGATGCTCTTGGAAAAGGGAATGGTGTGAGCAAGTGAGGAGCGACCTCAGTGTGGGGAACAAAGAGAGTCACCCCCAAAGGGGCTTTGCTTGGGGAGCATCCCTGGATGCTGGAAAATCCTGGGATCCTCCCATCCCCCCAAATGGAGGCACCTGGCACAGATCCCCTGAAACCCTAAACCATCAAGATTTGGCCAAAACCCCCTCCAAAATATGCAGATTAAGGCCAAAGGAATTCAAAGCACCAAAATTCACCTCCATAATGCCCTGTGAAAAATTTACTCTCTCTGATCTCTCCGCTTTGGGGTTTGGGGGTCCCTCCTGTCCAGGCTGTTGGGGGTGCCTTGTGTTTTGGGGGCCCCTCTCTGGGGTTCTGCCTTTTCCAGGCTGCTGGAGATCCCGGGAATGCCAGGGGTCCCCCACTCTGTGATCTGACCCCTTTGGGGTTGTGGGATTCCCCCTCTCCAGGGTCCCAATTAGGAATGCCGAGGGTGCCAGAGGTCCCCTATGCCCTGACTCTCTGCTCGGGGATCCCCCTGGGATCCCAAAAAGGAGACCCCGGAAATGGGGCACCCTCAGGACCCCCGGCATCCTGAGGAACAGAGGGCCCTATCCCCAAACTGGGGGACCCCAGAGAGGAGGGACCCCAAGAAACCCAAAGTGGGGAAACCAGAGAGGAGGGACCCCTTTGATTCCCGGGACCCCCGGCAGCCTGGAGAGGGCAGGGACCCCAGAGAGGGGGAACCCTCAACTGACGTGGGACCCCCAGCGGCCAAGACAGGGGAGACCCCCAGAACCCCAAAGTAAAGAGACCAGAGAGAGGAAACTCCTGAGAGGGGATTTTTTTTACTTAATCTTACTGTTTTGAAGGGTTTTAAGGGCACAAGATGCCTGGTGAATTCCAGAGATGGACTTGGGCAGGAGGATCCCCCAACCTTATTTTTCCCCCCAAACCAGGATTTCTCCTTCCCAAAGCTTATCGGAATGGAGGAAGAGGCTGCGAGGAAGATGTCGCGGGACCCCCAGGCAGGTGAGGAGGAAGTCAGTGCCACTTTGCCCCTCCCTTGTGCTGCATCTTCCAGCCCAGCATGGCCCCGGCTGCAGGACAACCCCGCTGCCGACGCCGTCCTGCCGGGGCCGGGTTTGGGGGGATGTCCTTGGCCTTCCCTGTGGGCCGGAGGCAAATGCCCTGCCTGTCCTTGTTCCTTCCTGCCCCAGGCCCCGAGCTGAGCACGGAGAGCACGGAGGACAAATCCCCCCGGCAGAACCTGCTGGCAGAGGCCGTTTTGAACAGCTCCAGGGAACAGGAAGTCACTGGGGAGGAAAAGCCACGGAGATCTGCCAGGAGGGGCTCCAAACCCAGCCCACTGTGCTCAGAGGAGGAAAGAAGCAGCCAGGGCCAGGAAGGCAGCCAGACATTCAGGCAGTGCTCGAACCTGGTGGTGCAGCAGCATCTTCACACAAAGGAAAAGTGCTACAAGTGCTTGGAATGTGGGAAGAGCTTCAGCAGCAGCTCCGACCTGTTCCGCCACCAGCACATCCACACTGGGGAACGGCCCTACACCTGTGGGGAATGTGGGAAGAGCTTCAGATCCAGCTCCAACCTGATACAGCACAAGATGGTCCACACTGGAGAACGTCCCTACAAGTGTTCCCAGTGTGGGAAGAGGTTTCAGACCAGCTCAGCTCTCCTCCTGCATCAGCGCACACATACGGAGGAGAGGCCCTTCCGCTGCACCCACTGCGGGAAGAGCTTCAACCAGAAGGCCCACCTCATCACCCACCAGAGCATCCACAGTGGGGAGAGGCCCTATGAGTGTGGGGAGTGTGGGAAGAGCTTCAAACGCAACTCCCACCTCATCTCCCACTGGCTTATTCACACAGGGGAGAGGCCTTACAAGTGCTTGGAGTGTGGGAAGAGCTTCATCCGGAGCACTCACTTGACTTTACACCAACGGACCCACCGGTAAGTGAAGCCCTACAAGTGCCCCGACTGCAGGACAAGCTTTATCTGCTGCTCCATCTCCATCATCCATTGGAGGACCCATGTTGGATGATCCACAGTGTCTCATTTTGGGCACAGACCTTGTGACCCATGTTGGGTAAAGATTTGATGACCAACATTCTTGATGAGTCTTGTTTAGGACAGACGTGGATCACGTTCCAGGTGATCCATGCTGGGCACAGCCCTGGTGACCTGTAGGTACAGAAAATTCAGGGGTGAGCAATTCAGACCTGTACAGACCCTGTGAGACTGGGGTAGCTATCAGCTGAGAAGCAGCAAGGAGCACAGCTGCTGGTAGGTGATAGGGAGGAGGTTACTCCCCAGGGATTCACACAGTAGTTTCTCACAGGACTTTGCAGGTGCTTGAAAAGATCGAGGATGAGATAATATAAACATTGGGCTTGTGAGTTATGGGTTATAACCAATTGGGGTTTGCAGGTACATGGTGTGAGGTTCAATTTAGCCAATGGTATGTAGCTTTAGTTCCATATAAAGTGTGTGTGGTGTGTAATAAATCTGCATTCACTTGATCATAATGATCTGTGTGTGGTGTCCAGTTCCTCCGCCTTTTATTTTTTGTTTACTTTAACTGGTGCCCGAATGGCAGTGGATTCTCATAACAGATGAATATTTTCCCTTGGATTGCTGCATCCCTGACCCCTGCATCCTGAAAAAGAAGCAGTAGAATGAGAGGAAGAAAAGTGGAGAAGTTTTCCAACCAAAGAGACCGCTGCCCCGGCGGTCAGCAGGCCTGCAGTGCCCCATGGAGTCTGGAGTTAAGGGGTGCACCTCGGAGTGACGACAAGTCATCTGGAAATCTCGCTCAAAAATTCAGGTGAGCGAGCAGTTGGGGAGGTGATGGGGGTGAGCTCTTCCAATGCATCTGTTCTGAGAAAGGGATTTGCCATAATTTTTGGGCTTTGAAGTATGTTTTAAAGTGGGCACAAAATAGAGACTTTTTCCCCGATGTTAATACAGCATTTAAGTTGTTTACGTGGGAGGCTGTCCTAGTTCAGTAGGAGGGACCAGCTAACCCTGTGTGGGGGTGATCAAAGCTGTGTATTCTACCCCCTCTATTCATTCCCCAAGGTCAATGGGCCATTAGCAGCAGCTGCCCAGAGAGCCATTATCACCTTCACACCCAGCCTGAGGGGGGCGGAGGTGCTAATGGGCCATCAACAGCTCAACATCCCCTGGCTCCCAGAGTTAATCACCCATTGTGTGAGTCCCCACCCAGGGGGAGGGACTGGGTGCTCCCTGAGGGTACATAAGTGGTGGGTAAGAAGACCTCGGGAACCTCTCGTCGGATCCAGAGCAGCAGCAGGACCTTGACAGGAGGAGATCCCCGCTCTCGCCCAGACCACAGCCCTCGCCTGCACCAACAGGTTTTTCTTTTCGTTTTGCTCTGGACTTGGGGGAACCACAGGGGTCTCAGCACAAGGGCAAACAAACCCCCTTGGGTTTGTGCCCCAGGACACTGGGTTATACTGCTGGGGTTTTGTGAGTTGAAAGCAATTTTCCCTTGTGTGTCAGTGTTGTTATTGTAATATTATTATTAAATTTTAGCTCTGACTTATAATCTCTCTCGTGGTGAGTTCATTTCCCCTGCTGGTTCACCTTTAAACCAGCACAGAGGCCATGAGGAGAAGCCTCTGGTACAAGGGATTTGTTGCGGGAAATAAAACCAAAGGGACTGATGTGTTTTCTGTGCTGGCTGAGAACGGCTCCCGCTCCCACCGCCACCCTCACTGCTGGATACTGCCCTGTGGTCACCATTGCTGCAGCTCCAGCCCTGGTCTCTCTGTGGGCTGCCGTCCTGCCCCACCTGCTGCTGACTGCTGCCGCCATACAGCGCCGGTCTCGTCTTCCCCAGCACGGTTCACTGCTCACCCCAAGCACGCCACAGGTCCAGCTTCATTCTCTGTCAGAGCCACCGCCTCCTCCCCCCAGCCCTGGCCAACGCCGCTGCTTCCCAACTCCAGCTCTCCCCCAGCTCGCTGCCTGCTCTGGCTATGCCATTGCTTCCGCTCCTGCTGCCTTGGGAATGCCGCTTCCTCCCCACCTCCTGCTCACCGTTGCTGTTTCTCATAGCCTTGGGAACACCGATTTTACCTCCCCCACCCCCCCACGCCTCCATGTGGGGTCTTCCAGAGTTGGTGATAGAAAGACAGCAAAAAATGGGAAATGGGACACAAATCTGTACTTGCAAGGGACAATATAACGCCAAATGCAGCTGTTGGCCATCTCGCAGCACGTGGGCTTTGTCCTGTTCTGTCTTCAAGCTCCACATTTTCTCCTCAGCCTGCTAAAAAGCCGCAAGTTGCCAAAAATTGCTCTCTTGACTCTGTTTTGCTTTGTTCTTTCCCCTGGGAGGCTGCAAAAGTTTGTTTCCAGCCGTTTTCCAGTTTGCCCATGCGAGAGAATTTTTGCAGCGCAGTTTAAAATTGCAAATTCCCGCTCCGAGCAGGGAGGGGCCAGCCTGCCCTCCGATGGGGAGAGGGCGGCTCCCTCACATTATGTCACCGAACTTTCTGCCATGCACGAGTTTGCAAAGGCTCATGGTTATTGTAGTTCGGACAGGTGGAGCTTTGCACTACATCATCAGGTTCTTGTACAGACTCCTGGGCAATGTAGTCCATTCATAAAGGACTCTGGGTATTGTAGTCAAAACAAACCCAGTCGGACTCACTTTAACAAGCAACAGCCCAGCCTGTCTTCGGCACAGCGAAACACAGACCTGGTGCCCTTCGATCACAGCTCTACAATACATCATGCAAAGACAGAACGCAGCACCTTCCTTGAGCAACGCAGAGAGCAACACAGAAGCCTTGAAGAAATCTCCTGTTGAATTGATTCCTTTGTTAATTTGGCTCTTGTTAAAAAGTTATAGGTATTGTAACCCTTTAATAATTTGGAGAAAAGTTTCTATCCCTCAGATTCAAATCCATAACACCAGATAGTAAATTATGTATTTCCATCTGATGGTATTAGGAACTTTCAAAAAGCTGTTTCTATGAGTACCGAAGTGAATTAAAACAGATAATGGTTTTAGTTATATGGCATTAGAATGGTTAAGATTTGTTCTTTTAGATACAGAAATGCATATTTATTGCAAGAAACACTAGAATTACAAGAATTAGAAGTGTTAAGATCTGTTCTTATGAATGTAGAACTTAATGCAACATAATCAGTTTATAGAAAGGTGTTGTTTGGTGGTGTTATATTTCTGTTAAGGTTTTCAAGCTCTTTGGTGCACCAAAGACAATGCCTGCAGGAATGTTTGTTCATTTGTTAAGAAAATAATGATGTTAAGCAGATAGAACAATGTTTTTTCTTTTGTTCAGAAAATTAAGTTGTTAAGCTAATAGAATAATGTTTGTCATTTCTTAAGCAAATAAGGATGTTCGGTTATTGCAATAATGTTTTTAATTTGTTAAGAGGTTAAGAAGTTAAGGAGAATAATGTTAAGAGTTAAAGTGCCAATTGAGTTGGCAGAGTAATGTGAATTTGGTAAAGGTTTAAATCATTAGAGTAAGGCTACATTTATAGCCTTGAGTGTATTGTTAACTGGTACTGACAGTAAATAGGGTTAAGCTTGCTACATTACAGAACAGAGCAGCAATTAAGTGTCTGTTCCTGGTTCAAAAAATAAAAAGGGGGCGTGAACAGTGGAAAAAGAAAGAATAAGAAAAAAGAGAAAAAGAAAAAATAAAAAAAGGGTTCACAAAAAAACTCCGGGGGAGAACAATACTGAAAAAAAAAAGAGAAAAATAAAATAGAAGTGAAAAAGTAAGTGATGAATGAATGATAGATGAAGTTAGATAAACAAATTGCTTTAAGGATGAACTATAGACAGATTTTTTTGTGCCTTTTGTGAATGTGACAATTGTGCTGCTGTTAACATCAGATGCAGTAGCCTTCTGCTAAGGGCCCATGCTGAAGTGCTGCTACCAATCTTGTGGCACAATTAGAGACAATTGTCAGGTTGTGTGTCTGCGTGTGTCTGCGTGTGTCTGTGTGTGTCTGTGTGTGTCTGTGTGTGTCTGTGTGTGTGTCTGTGTGTGTGTCTGTGTGTGTGTCTGTGTGTGTGTCTGTGTGTGTGCCTGTGTGTGTGCCTGTGTCTGTGTGTGTGCCTGTGTCTGTGTGTGTGCCTGTGTCTGTGTGTGTGCCTGTGTCTGTGTGTGTGTGTGCCTGTGTCTGTGTGTGTGTGTGCCTGTGTGTGTGTGTGCGCCTGTGTGTGTGTGTGCGCCTGTGTGTGTGTGTGCGCCTGTGTGTGTGTGTGCGCCTGTGTGTGTGTGTGCGCCTGTGTGTGTGTGTGCGCCTGTGTGTGTGTGTGCCTGTGTGTGTGCCTGTGTGTGTGTGTGCCTGTGTCTGTGTGTGTGCCTGTGTCTGTGTGTGTGCGCCTGTGTCTGTGTGTGTGCGCCTGTGTGTGTGTGTGCGCCTGTGTGTGTGTGTGCGCCTGTGTGTGTGTGTGCGCCTGTGTGTGTGTGTGCGCCTGTGTGTGTGTGTGTCTGTGTGTGTGCCTGTGTGTGTGTGTGCCTGTGTCTGTGTGTGTGCCTGTGTGTGTGTGTGTCTCCTCTGACGTCTGCAATGACTGATCAATGCATCCTTAAGGACCAAAGAACTACCTGTAGAATGTAGATGCCTTGTCTTGCCACTGATGCAGACAGTATTAGTCGTGCATTACTGCAAAATAGAGTTGCTTTGGGTTGTCTTTGCTTTCAGCACAACTTTTACCTCAAGGCCTTAGTTTTGAGGAATTTCATAGATGTACTGCATGAATTTATCAGACCATTCTGTGTCCATTTATGCACATTTGAGACAGTTGAAGGACAGAATGAAAAAGCTGAGTGTAACAACATCTGCTTTTGATGATTGGTTGAAAAAGTTGGGATTTAATGGTTGGTCATTTGATTTTTTGAAAGAGGGCCTAACAATTGTTGTACTTTTTGTAGCTGCTTTGGTTTTCTTGCCTTGTATATTGCAATGTGTTTTTAATACAGTTCACAAGTCTGTGGAGCAGGCCTGGATCACTCAAAATAAAGAGAGGGGATATGTTGAGGGGTTTCTTTCAGAAAATGGGCTCATGAATGATCCAGCCTGCATCAACCCTGTGAGACTGAAGGCAGCTAAGAATAAACAGTCACAGCTGCTTGGATGAGTTGGCAACTCCCCAGAGGTTTCTCATGGGACTGCCTCGAATTTCACACAGGATTCTGGAGGTGCACCTGAAAACATGGAGGATGAGATAACATAAACATTGGACTTGTGAGATATGGGTTATAACCAATTGGGATTTGCAGTTATATGGTGTGAGGTTCAATGTAGCCAATAGTACGTAGCTTTAGCTCCATATAAACAGTGTGTAGTGTGTAATAAATGGGCATTCACTCGATCACAATGATCCAGTTCCTCTGTGGTTTATTTATTGTTTACTTTAATTCCCCACCCCAGGCCTTTCACAGCCCCCAGAGCCAAACTTGCTCCCCAGGGGAGAGTGAGAGAATTGACCCAGCAGCTCCTCAGGCAGCTCAAGGGACAGGGCAGCCTTCCCAAAGCTGGGACCCACAGCAAAGTGTTTCTCTTTCCACCCTCATGGGCACCCACAGCCTGTCCTGCTCTTCTCCTGGCACATCCCATCTCCCCACAGAGCCTTTCTCCAGGGGAACACGTCTGTACTGGCCTGACCAGCCATTCCTGCAGCCCCTCCCCGTGCTCCCCACAGCCCCTGAGCTGGGGGTGCTGCTCTGCAGGGCACGGGGGCTGTGGTGCCTGGGGCCATGTGGGGACTCTGCTGGGCTGTGCTGGTCAGGCTGGGAGGCAGAGACAACTGATGGTGGTCCCTGCCACTGACCCCCTGCCACACAAGCTCTTGTGTGGTCATGGAGGGTGCTCAGAGGGGCCCTGCCTTGTTCCAGTGCTGGGAGATGGGTCTGGGTACTACACTGGATCCAAAGGTGGAATTTCACTGAGGGTAAGACAGGTCACTTAGACTCCTTTCCCTGTACCTGATGTGTCCCCTGGATCTGCAGAGCTCTTGTTTTTCAGTTTACACCCAGATATAGAATATAATCATGGACTGACCCCACACTTGACAGGCCTGTGCTCACTGGGCTGAATTTCCTGCTGACTCCTTGGCACAAACTGTCCCTGCAGGTCCTTTGAGTTCTCCTGGCTGTTCCCAGGTCTCTTCAATAAAACATTCTCCTGCCATCATTCCTGTCACAAGCTACAGAGACCCAGGAATGTTAATCCCAGATCATTCTCCATCTGCTTGGGCTCTGGCCATCAACAAGCAAAAGCAGATCTAATTTTCTCGAAGGCCACCCTGAGCCCCTGATCTCATCACACTGAGCCCCTGGAGAACAAGCCAAAAAAGGAGCCTCTTTAGTGTCCATTCTCTGTGCATGTTCTTCAGAGTGACTTTAGAAGAAGACCTAAGCCTGCAGGCACTGTGCTGAGGAGATCCCTTTTCATGATGGAACTGCTGTTTGAGGCCAACTCTGCCACAAAAATGCCCATTGTCTGCTGGCAGTCACAGCACTCCCACTGAAGCAGAGCAAGCACAGGACCCAAAGAATTAACACAAAACAGTCTCTGAAGCCAGCCACAGGAAATATAGCTGGATAGAAACCAGGTTTGGGAGCTATCCAAAGATGGTCTTGAGGTCCGTCCAAACCAATACGAAATATGCAGGCAATAACATATAAGGGAGAAGCACAGCCCGAGCACAGGACACGGTGACCTGCAGGATGAGACAAGAAATTTCAAACACAGCATTTTGGCACGATCTATATTAAAATCAGCAAAATTCAGTAGAAGTTGAAAAGTTCACCGAGGATGAGGAGGTGAAATGAGACCCCTACCAGATGAAGTAACAGGAACTCCGACCATAATATTCCTCAAAACGACGACCCCACCCCTGACTCCGCCTGGACTCCGCCTGCTCTATATATTATAACCAAGTGTTACAATAACATGAATATGCATGTAAAAATGATGTAATCTCTCACACAAACTGTATAAATACTCTGGGTTCACACTGTTGACTTCGGAACTCTGTTGTCCAACGAGAATCGGACGGTTCCCCAACGTTGCTTCAATAAATACCTTGCTGCTTAAAGATTAAAACTCTGTCTCTAAGCAGTTTCTTTGTGCCCCTTTGGGCATCACCACACAGAAACAGTCCGACCAAACTGGCAGAGCACTCAGATCTTACACCAACATGGGGTCTTAGAAGGAGAGTGTGAAAGTGGAAAGGGAGCAACTCTAAAAAGTCCTGCTGGTCCCCAGCAGTGCTGCTGTGCTGGACTCTTTCCCCTTCTCCTCTGCACATATGAAATTACCCTGCAGCTTTATGAAGGTCCCACAGTTAGGATCACAGATGAACAAGAACAGTTCAGGATAATTTATTTTCTTTGAATATAAAGAGAGCACAATTCCTCATTTACAGAGATTCTGGGTCACACAGGAAAACAAAGAATGACAAAAGAAATTAATAAAAAAATTTATTGTGCACAACATCCTGACAAGAAGAGCCAATTGACCATCACCAAAAACCTGAGAAGGCATGCTGGGCTTCTAATGAGTTACACTATGAACTCTATAGATCAGAAAACAGACAGGTTATTGTTGCTGAAAAGCATCCAGTCATCATTTTCCTCACAGCATCCTTGAGCTCCTGGTTCCTCAGGCTGTAGATGAGGGGGTTCACTGCTGGAGGCACCACCGAGTACAGAACTGACAATGTCAGATCCAGGGATGGGGAGGACATGGAGGGAGGCTTCAGGTAGGAAAATATGCCAGTGCTGACAAACAGAGAGACCACGGCCAGGTGAGGGAGGCACGTGGAAAAGGCTTTGTGCCGTCCCTGCTCAGAGGGGATCCTCAGCACAGCCCTGAAGATCTGCACATAGGAGAAAACCATGAAAATGAAACAACCAAACACTAAAGAGATACTAACCACAATGAGTCCAAGTTCTCTGCGGTAGTACTGTGAGCAGGAGAGCTTGAGGACCTGAGGCAGATCACAGAAGAACTGGCCCACGGCATTACCCTGGCACAGGGGCAGGGAAAATGTATTGACTGTGTGCAGCAGAGCATTGAGAAAGCCACTGGCCCAGGCAGCTGCTGCCATGTGGGCACAAGCTCTGCTGCCCAGGAGGGTCCCATAGTGCAGGGGTTTGCAGATGGCAACGTAGCGGTCATAGCACATGATGGTGAGGAGGGAAATCTCTGTGACAATGAAGAACAAAAAGAAAAAGAGCTGTGCAGCACATCCCATGTAGGAGATGGTTGTGGTGTCCCAGAGGGAGTTGTGCATGGCTTTGGGGACAGTGGTGCAGATGCAGCCCAGGTCTGTGAGGGACAGGTTGAGCAGGAAGAAGTGCATGGGGGTGTGCAGGTGGTGGTCGCAGGCTACGGCGCTGATGATGAGGCCGTTGCCCAGGAGGGCAGTCAGGGAGATGCCCAGGAAGAGCCAGAAGTGCAGGAGCTGCAGCTGCCGCGTGTCTGCCAATGGCAGGAGGAGGAACTGGGTGATGGAGCTGCTGTTGGACATGAGCTTCTCCTGGGTATAGCACCTGTCCAAGGAGAAAAATATAGTAACAAGTCACAGTACATGTTTCAGAAAAAACCTCTTCCAGTCCTTATGTAACACCCTCAGATCACCTCTTCTTCTTCACAAAAACCCTTCAGCTGGTCCATTTGAGGACTTCTGTTGAGGCCTGGCTCAGAAAGCTCCAGGGAAAAAGGAGCTCTTCTGATGTTCTGGAAGACTCAGTTCCGTCCAACAACAACAGATAAATGGGAACTGAAACTGATGTTAGTTTTAAGGCACCCATGGTACTAAAAAGCTTCTCAACATTGTCACTCCCATTTCACCCCAATGCAGAGCAGAGCTGTGGGGGTATAGTTTTGTTTCTTTCCTTCCATTTGCTACAACACAAGGAGTGAAATTTTTAAGGCAGGAATCCTTGGTATTTATACTCCTGTCTAAGAGAAAACCTGTGTGTCCTGTGAGGCAAAGAGATCATTCCTGCACTGTGGGTCAGACAGCGTTTCCATCAGCCCTGCTCTCATCTGCCCAAGGCTGTCACCTCTCTGATCTGCAGGGCAAAGGCACCCAGGGGTTCCCCTGAGGAGAAACTGGACACTGCTGAGAGCTGGTGACTCCAGTTTCCAAGTGCACATCTTCAAACTCCTCATCCTGTCTCATCCTACAGAAGAGAGATATCTCAGCTCTCCCCTCCCACCAGGGGCACAGAGGGCTCATTGCAGCTGCCTGCACACACCTTGCAGCCCCACTGCCATGGCCTCAGTGCTGAGGGGCTGTGGGGAACACAGAGCTGCAATGGCACAGCTCTGCCCCTCAAGAAGGCATCCTGCTTGACAGCAGGATCATCCAGGGAAAGAACTGAATGTCCTAAAGATGTTACATCCTGACTGGAGAGTTCAGCAGACTCATTGCCCAGAGTTCCCACCTGAACTGGGGGCAAAGGCAGCATGAAGAGGAAGGGAAAATAGAAAAATTCCTTGCCACTCCTTTGGAGGCCCTACAGGGATAATCAGATGGCCAAAGGGAAAGGCTCTACTGGGTGATGGAGCTCAGAGGCTTGTTCTGGGCAGAAATCTGCAGAGCAGGGATGGGCCAGAGCTGCCCTAACCCCCCTCCCGAGGAATTGCAACAGCAGCTCCCTCTCACTCCCTGTCCAGGGCGGCTGCCTGGAGCTGTCCCTGCCAGCAGCTGCTTCCCTGGCAGTGCTCCCAGAGCCCATCCCAGCCCTGGGTGCTCAGCTCTGCCCTGCAGAGCCCTCCCAGCACAGGGCACTGCCCAGGGACAGCTCTGCCTGTGCAGGCTCTGCTGGCAATCTCAAAGCAATCCTGAGGAGAATGGAAAAGAAGCACTGATGATGTGTGTACCTGGCAGATTTCTAATCCTCCCAGGTTTATTCATCAGTAGGTGTAAACGATTTGAAATGGAAGTGCCACCTCCTGAAATGAGAAATTAATTTCTACTTTTTATGGGCCAGATAGCCCACAGAAAAAGAATGTAAGAACAGGATAATTCCCTTTGAGGCAGCTGCTGCCTTTCTGTGCTTCTTGAAAAATATCCTGTGAAATCTCCTGCACTGCTGTCCAGCTCTGAGCACCTTTGAACCACAGAGCACCTTATCCACACAAGGACCCAGATCTCAGCCATTGCTCCTTCCTCACAGCCCTTCTCCCCAGCCCTGTGAGCAGCTCCCCAGGCTGGCTGAGAGCTGACCCTGGCAGGCAGCAGAGTCCCTGCCCCAGCACAGCACCCTGGGCTGCAGGGCCCTACTCTGCCCCACAGCCCTGGGCATCCCTGGCTGCAGCCCCCGGCTCCACAGCTATTCCAAAGTGCCCACCAACAGCCCCCTCCTCACACATCCCATCAGCTGGGGCTGGGACAGCTTTAGGAGATGCCTCCAGGAGCTGCCCCTGCATTGCCCTGCACCCACAGACTCACCGTGTCCAGCACTGCAAAGATTTCTCCTCCAAGAGCTCTGAGTCATCCTCCCAATGCTGAGCCCCTTTAAGCTCTGTCTGTGCCCTGCTGGTGTCCCTGAGCTGCCCTGGCAGTGCCCTGAGCCCTGCTGGGCTGTGCACAGGAGCTGCTCCTGGGCAGAGCTGTCTCTCTGCAGCGCTGCCCGCTTGCCAGGAGCTCCCTGTGTGCCAGGAGCCCGGCCCAGCTCAGCAGCACAGCAACAGCCCAGGGCATTTAATGGCCCTCTGGGGGGTTTGTGTTGTTTACATCAGACTCAGTCCATCAGAGTGAGTTCAAAAAACTTCTCAAGAAGTCAAAGTCATATTGAAACACTGAATTTTCTTGTAGTGCTAATGGGTCCCACTGAGGGGCAAACTGAGAGTGTCCCCAGACTATAGTTAGAGTAGAAAATGGAGGCAGTGATGACAGTTGTGGACAAGCAAAGGAAAGGTGGCTCTGATGGTGAGTTATGCTGAAAGTGTTCCATTAATCCAGAGGGTCAAGCCCTGACACCCAGCACCTGGGAAAGCAGATTCTGTTCCTCCCTCATTCCTCAGGGGTCTTCCTGGGGCAGTGGGATGTGGGATGTGCAATGCCAAGGGCAGGACAATGAGGTGGCGCCTCCCAGGCTGCTGAGCAGGGACAAGGAGGCAATGAGGCCCCAGGGCTGCAAGGCTCACTTGTCTCCTCATGCCATCAGGGGCACACACAGCAGCCATGGCCAAAGGCCTGCACAAGTTGCCTCTCTTGGGGCCTTTCAGCTTCTGCACATCCCTGTTTCCTCTCCAGCCCAGGCTGTCCTACAGTGTCCATGCCCTGCCCCTTTCCCTGCAGGCTGTCGGCATCCCCCGGCTGCCCCACCTCGCTGGCCCCTTCCTGCACTGACATCTCTCCCTCCTCCCTGGATCTGCTTTGGAATATAAAGCCTTGGGCTGATCCAGGCCCTTTCTTTGTGTCACATTGCATCAGAGCATTTCTCTTGGAGTGAAATTCCTTTCCGCACAACTCCAGTCTGGACCTCCAAGGTGCCCTTGGTGACATTATTTCTTTCTCATTCTGTTTGTAACTACAAAAAGAAAAGCTCCACCATCCCTGACACCACCATTGTGACACTGCAGGACCTCATGGAATCACGAGGTCACTGTGGAACCTCATGGATTTCAGGGACCTTTGTCTCAGTGCAGGGCCTTGAGTAGCACAAGGGACCAGTGTGACACTGTGGAACCTCATGGAATTGTGACACTGTAGAGTCTTATTGAAACAATGGGATCATTGTAACTCTGCAACCTCATGGAATTAAGGGCTCATTGTGACTCTGCAGTGATGGAACAAAAGGGACACTCGGACACTTCAGAACTCCATGGAATCAAAGGGTCATTTTGGTGCTCTGGGACCTCATGGAACTGAAGGGAACCTGGGACACTGCAGAATCTCATGGAATGAAGGGATCACTGTGACATTGCAGGGCCTCATAGAACCAAAGGAGTCCTAGGATAGTGTGGAAGCTCATGGTGTCACAGAGGTAACAGAAGTTTTAGACAGAGTTTATTAGAGAAGATGTCTCATTGAGCTGTGGGGACAGAAAGGACCCCTTGCTTTCTAAACTCCTTCGCAGAGAGGAGCCTGGGGGTGACTGAATTCAATCTTAGCCTCAGATTTACTCTGCAATTTAAATTTCAGGAATTATAGAGGTGTGATTGAATCCCTTTTTTCCACAGGTTTTAATGATGGCCAATCAGATCTATAAAATGAGTTATTTGTTATGAGAAATGAACAGACAAAAGAACAGTCAAGTGAATAGATGAAAAATCTTAATAATTTACTTAAATCTTCAGTACACTCTGGAAAAGCTAAAATCCTCCTAGTAGAGTATATTATAGCATAAAATAGTGCAGTGCACTGTGTCAAAGCAGTTATTTTAAAACAGTTGTGTTGAAGCCAGCAAAGAAACTATCATTAAGCAGAGATTGATGTAACTCTCACACAACTAAAGAGGGCAGATCTCTCTCCTTCCCTTAACCCCTGGGCAATGACCATGAAGAGCCATCCCTGCTTCATGGGAGAAGCTCCACATGCTTCAAGACAGTCTGTGAAGGGATCTGCCATATCAAAGTTGGAGTGAGCTTTTAGAGCTATACAGTGAGGGATTGCTAGTCATGAATTTCCAGGCCAGTGAGCAGCTTCTCTGTCAGATCCTGTTCCAAAAAGCAGGATGAGCATTTGCAGTTTGGTGAACCAGGCTGGTTTTAGCAGAATTCAACACCCAAACAGCCCCTTGGTGCCAGCAGTAACTCAGCACAGAGAGCCTGCATTGTTTGCATTCTCTGAGTGGATTCTGGGCCTGATCAGGGCAGAACATCCTGTCATGGTCCATAAGGCTCTGCAGTGCCACAATGGCCCCTTGGTGCCATGAGGTTCCAAAATGTCCTGGTGTTCATTAGATTCCGGGAGTCCCCACAAATCACAAAGGCCCCAGGGTTCCATGAGATTCCACAGTGCCCCAGGGTCCCTTTAGCTCCACAAGGCTCTTCACAAGTCACTATGGCCCGTTGATTCCATGAGGTTCCAGTCTCCCAGAGTTCCTTTGGTTCCATTAATCTCTGCAGTGTCACAATGGCCTTTGATTCCATAAGTCTCCACAGTGCCCCAGAGTCCCTTTGGCTCCATGATGCCCTGCAGTGTCACAAAGCCCCTTCATTCCATCAGGCTCCTCAGTGTAACAACAGCCCCTTGTTCCATAAGGTTTTGAAATGTCTCAGTGTTCCTTGGGTTCCCTGAGGCCCTGCAGTGTCACAGTGGCCCCTCATATCCAAGAGGTTCCACAGTGTCCCTGAGTTCATTTGGTTTGATGAGGCCTCAGGTGTCACAGTGGCCTCTTCATTCCATGAGGTTCCAAAATGTTCCAGGGTTCCTTTGGTTCCATGAGGCTTTGAAGTGTCACAATGGCCCTTGATTCCAAAAGGTTCCAAAATATCTGAGGATTCCTTTGGTTCCCACATGTCACAATTGCCCCATGGCTCCGTGAGGATCCACAGTGTCCCAGGTTTACTTGGGTTCCAAAAGCCCTGGAGTGTCACAATGACCTCTTGATTCCATGAGGTTCCATAGTCTCCCTGGATTCCTTTGTTCCCATGAGGGCCTAAAGTGTCTCAATGTCCCCTTTGGTTCCAGGAGGTTCTGTGATGTCACAATGTCCCATTTAGTTCCAGGAGGTTCTGTGATGTCACAATGTCCCCTTTGGTTCCAGAAGGTTCTGTGGTGTCACAATGTCCCCTTTGGTTCCAGGAGGTTCCACACTGTCCTTGCTGGAACACACCTGGTTGGATGTTGCCTCACCTGCAGAGCTGCCTCCAGCTCTGGGGTCCCAGCACAGCAAGGACATGGAGCTGTTGGAGCGAGTCCAGAGGAGACCACCAAGATGATCAGAGGGATGGAGCAGCTCTGCCATGAGGGAAGGCTGAGAGAATTGGGATCTTTCAGCCTGGAGAAGGGAAGGCCTTGGGGTGACCTAATTGTGGCTGAAGGGAGCCAACAAGAAAGATGAAGAGAGACTGCTTACAAGGATCTGCAGAGACAGGATAAGGGGGAAATGGCTTCACACTGATAGAGAGAAGGGTTAGATGAGATATTGGTAAGAAATTCTTTATGGTGAGGGTGGTGGGGCCCTGGCACAGGTTCTCAGAGAAGTTCTGGCTGCTCCATCATTAGAAGTTGTTCAAGGCCAAGCAGAATGTGGCCCTGAGCCACCTGGTCTAGTGAAAGGTGTTCCTGCCCCTGGGGTTGGAACGAGATGCTCTTTAAGGTCCCTTATGACCCAAAGCATTCTGTGATTCTGTGGCTGGTGGGTGATGTGGTGGTCAGGGCTGTCTTGGGCACAGAGACCATGAAATAATGGGGATTTCCATTGTGGGTGAAGGAAGGGGAACCAACAGAACTGACACCTTGGACTGAGAGCTGACAGACCTTGGCCAGTTTGGGAAACTGATGGACGGAGCGCATTGGGAATCAGCCCTGAAAGATAAAAGAAGTCCAGGAAGGCTGCAGGTGTTTTAAGAAGGAAATCTCAAAGCTCCAGGAGCTGTGCCTCTGTGGCCTGAGACAAGCCAGGGGGCAAAAAGTGTGGCCTGGTGAAACACAGACCATGGGCTGGATGTCAGAAAAAAAAAGAGAGTGTATCACCTCTGGAAAGAGGGGCAGAAAACCTGGGGGGGACACTACAAGGATATGGTGAAGTTATGGAGGGGGAAAATGTGAAGGGCCAAAGACAAACTGGAACTGAATTTGGCCACAGCAAAAAATGTGTCTCTGAATCCATGGGCAGCAAAAGGAGGGCTCAGGAGAGTCTCCATCCTTTGCTGGATGCAGAGGCAGCGCAGGGTCAGGGCAGGAGGAAAAGGCTGAGGAAATTAATGACTTCTTTGCCTCAGTCTTTTAACACCAAATGCAGTTGTGCTCAGGATACCCAGATCCCAGGGCTGGAAGGTGGTGATGGGGAGCTGAGTGAAGCCCCCATAACCCAGAGAGAAATGGTCAGTGACCTGCTGTGTCAATGAGAACCCCACAAGTTCCTGCCCACATGAGATGCACCTGAGGGTACTGTGGGAGCTGGAGAAAGAGCTGGCCAAGCCACTTTCACTCATTGCCCAGCAGTTCTGGTGAACTGGAGTAGTCCCAGCTGAAAAGAAATCAGCAACTGTGATGCCCATTTATGAGAAGGGTTGGATGGAGGTTCCAGCCAACTTGAGGCCTGTCAGGTTGAGCTTGGGTCCAGAGAAGTCCATGGAGCAAATAAATCATCCTTAGTGCCACTGGACAGCACAAACAGGACAACCAGGGGATCAGGCCCAGTCAGTGTGGGTTTGGGAAAGGCAGGTCCTGGCTGACCAACCTGATCCCCTTCCATGACAAAATGACCCACTCAGGAGATGAGGGAAAGGCTGTGGATGTGTCTCTCTGGAATTCAGTCAAGCCTTTGGCACCACCTCCCACAGCATCTCCTGCAGAAACTGGCTGCTCATGGCTGGGATGAGGGAACTGTTTGCTGGGTGAAAAACTGTCTGATGGCCCAAAGAGTCGTGGGGAATGGAACTAAATCCAGGTGGGGCTGGTCACTACTGGGATTCCCCAGGGCTCAGTGTTGGGGCTGGTCCTGTTATTGATGATTTGGACAAGGGGATCGAGGACACCCTCAGTAATTTTGTGGAGAACACCAAGGTGGGTGTGATTGTGGGTCTGCTGGAGGGCAGGAAGGCTCTGCAGAGGGATCTGGACAAGCTGGATCAATAAGACCAAGTGTCAGGTGCTGCCCTTGGGTCACAACAAACCGCATGAAATGCTCTAGGCTGTGGGCAGAGTGTCCTGAGAGCTGCTCATCAGGAAGGGAATTGGGATGTCTGTTTGAGAGCAGGTGAATATGAGCCAGAGAGTGCCCATGTGGGCAAGAAGCCCCATGGTGTCCTGGCCTGTATGAAAATTAGTGTGGCCAGCAGGACCAGGACAGAGATTGTCCATCTGTACTGGACACTGGTGAGGCCCCACCTCAAGTCCTGTGTCCAGTTCTGGGCCCTTCACTGCCAAATGGACTTTGAGGGCCTGGAGTGTGTCCAGAGAAGGGAATGGAGCTTGGGAAGAGTCTGGAAATAATGTGTCATGAGGAATGGCTAAAGGAACTGGTGTTCTGGAGTCTGGGGGAGAAGAGGCTCAGAGAGGACCTCATTGCTCTCTGCAAAGACCGAAAATGAGGTTTTGGTGGGGTGGGATTTGTTCTGTTCTATCGAGGCTGTAGTGACCAGATGAGAGAAAATGACCCTTAATTGCGTCAGTTGAGGTTCAGATTAGATATTAATTTTTTTTTTCCCTGAGTGTATAGGCTTGAATAAGTAACTCAGTGAAGTGTTGGTGTCTCTGGAAGTGTTCACATGGCACCTGGGTGTTGATGCTGTGAGTGCCCCCCCAAAGCAGGACTCTGAGCCATGTTAGTGTAGGGTAAGATAAAATGTAAAGGTCCTTTAATATCACAGGCCTACGGCCCACAGGAATACATGACATGCACGTGCCCTCCAGTTCTAGTTTGCATGGCTTTTATAATAAGATCTCTCCAATCATTGCTTTACACATTTCTCAGTCCAGCCCTGGTTCCACCCTGTTCTACCCCCTGGAACTGGGTCTGGGATGGTCAAGACCCTCTGTCTTTATCCATCTCCTCTTCTTCGGGCACACAAGGGTCTTTTGGAGTTCTTCCAGTCCTGACTTCTGGGTCACTCTGACATGGTTTATGTTTCGTTCTATAGGCCTTCTGATGTCCTTCAGCTCTTTACCTTGGAAAAGAGACTAAACAGCTAGAGAATCTTGCTGCCTATTCTGGGGCAGGGGTAGAGATAGAAAGACATTAAACTTAAGCTAGAAATATTAACCTACTAAAAATCTATAGGTTCTGTGTTCCTAAATCTACAAAATGTGAAAAATCAGAAACCAAAAACCCCTTTGGAATCAATGTAACACTCTGGGAAGTGGTTTAGGGGTGATTATGGTGGTGCTGCATTCAGAGTTGGACCAGAGGATCTTGAAGGTCTATTCCAAGCCTGATGGTTTGGTGATTCTGTGACCTGTCATTACTCTTTCCAGCTTTGTGATTTTACAAGATGCTGGAAATGTTTACTGAGTTTGATTCCTCAATGGGACCCATTAGCATTACAAGAAAGTTTACAGTTTGAATCTGAGCTGGGTTTCTCAAGAGGTTTCTGCAACTTCCCTCATGATCTGATGTTCAGGGACTGCGCACTAAACCCCCCCAGAGGGCCATTAAATGCCCTGGGCTGTTGCTGTGCTGCTGAGCTGGGCCGGGCTCCTGGCACACAGGGAGCTCCTGGCAAGCGGGCAGCGCTGCAGAGAGACAGCTCTGCCCAGGAGCAGCTCCTGTGCACAGCCCAGCAGGGCTCAGGGCACTGCCTGCACACACCGAGGGCACAGCAGAGAAGGGACAGAGGTGAGAGGCAGCCTGGGCTGGGAGGGGACTGAGCTCTCATTAAAGGAGAAAACTGCACAGAATTTGAAAGAAGAATTCTCTGGCTGCAGGAAAGTTAATCTTCCCTCCCTGCAAGGATCTCCTAAAGCTGGCACATCCCACAGCTTCCAGGATCTTTCAGAAGGACTCCCACAGTACCTTCAGTGAAGAGGAGGTGGCCATATGGCAGAGCAAGGCAGGACCTGCAGGCACCAAGGGCAGACAAGAGAAGTGAGAAAGAGGTTTACGTCTTCTGGGGTGGGAGGACAGGTGAGAGCTCATCAGGAGAGGAATCTTCACAGCACTTTTCCAGGGTAAGTCTCTGGCTGCAGAGCAGTGCAGGTGAGTTCCTGGAAGTGTCTCTAATTCCTGCCAAATGCCAGCACTGAGAAGACCTGTCAGGATGGCTCTCCTGGATTTCCTGGTGTGGAGCATCAGAGGCAGAGGGCAAGAAGGTTCCCTTCTCCCAGGGATGGCTGTGGGGAGTGAGGGTGGCAGTGCAGCCAGGGGTGCCCAGGGCTGTCCTGCAGAGCAGGGTCCTGCAGCCCAGGGATCTGTGTGCTGGGACAGGGACTCTGCTGCCTGCCAGAGACAGCTCAGCACGGCCAAGGAGCTGCCCCAGCCCTGCAGGGAGAAGGTGTGGGTGGAAGGAGTGACAGGGAGGTGGCTGCTGGCAGGATCAGCTCCTCCCAGCACAGACAGGCAGGGAGGGAGAGGGAGCTGCTGCCACAAATGCTGGAAAGGGGCATGTGGGCACCTCCCTGCTGGCCCTGTGGCACAGACACCTTCCCCTGACCAACTCCTCCTTGGGCTCCTTTCCCAGCCTAAGCAGAGCCTCTGCCCTCAGGTCCGTGGGGGCTCAGGTGGGCATTGCCCTGCAGCAGCCAGAGCCCAGGGAAGGATAAGCTTCTGATTTCCATCTGTCTCTGTGTGTCCCTCCTCCCTTGGCAGGAGCATTGTGGCATTTCACTGCCATCCCCTGTTGCCTGTGCTGTCCTTGTTCTCACCATTGGCTCTTCTGAGCCAATGAGGGGGATTCAGGGTTGCAGTTTCAGCTTCTGTCGAGACACAAACCCTTTGGGTCCTGCTGTAGTGATGTTTCTGCGGGAGCAAAGTGCCCAGGACCCCTCCAGGCAACTTCAGGATATCCATCTGTTTCCCGGGGTCTCCTGCAGCGTTGCAGGATGCCCTCCAAAGGGGCACAGCTCTCCCACAGTATCTCTGTGCTGTCTAGGAACTCCATGGAGAAATCACCTCAGTGCTAAATCCATGGAAATGCCCTGGGCATATGTAATGATTGCTCTGTGTCTCAGTCTGGGAGGAGAGAGATGAAAAAGGTGAGGAGTTTGTCTTTCTGCTCTTTGGACCCAGATTTCTGGGTTCCTCTGCCCTCAGCAGTGTGCAGTTTTGTTTTGGGGGAACAGTTGTGTGTGATGCTCATCCAGCTCCAAGCTGCCAGCACAGGGCAGGTGAGAACAGCACTGATGGACAGAACAGCTCTTCTGTCTCCACTAAGGGACTGTCCCTTTGCCTCTCAGGATGCACAAGACTTGACCTACAGAGCAAATAGATTGTCAGTGATTTCAAGCATCCACAACCATTACTAACTATGGCAGGTGCAACTGGGTGAACAAATAGAAGTAATTCCCTCAGATCTTCAGCTGGCAAAGTGCAAACAGCCATGCTGAGAAGCTTTTTGAAGTATCACAAGTGAGGACAAGAAGGAAGGAGAGATACTGATCTCTTCTCTGTCACTGGCCAGTGACAAAACCCGAGAGAATGACCGAACATTTCAAGGAAAGTTAAGGTTGGATATTAGAAAAAGGTTCTTCTCCCAGAGAGTGATTGGGCACTTGAAGAGGCTGCCCAGGGCAGTGGTCACAGCACCAAGGCTGACAGAGCTCAGGATGCACTTGTAGAAAGCTCTCAGGGACATGCTGTAATTCTTGGGAATGATTCTCTGCAGGGCTAAGGGTTGGATTCCATGATCCTTGAGGGTCCTTTCCAGCTCAGAATATTCTGTGATTACATTTAGAGATCACCCTGTGTTCTGAGTCCCCCCTCACTGATAAACAAGAAGGACTCCTCAGGAGCCCATCACAGAGTTACTGGTTCCAGTGGGCCCCTTACGCAGCAAACCCCAGAGCTCAGGGGAAGGAGCTGCAGGGAAGTCTGACTGTGGGGAGAGAGCCTGAGAGTGGAGTGGCTGTGACATATGCAGTGTTTTGCTTGTAGAAATCTGGCCTAAATAATTCCTGTCTTTTCCTCCTCAACAGATCAAAATATTCTGAGGAACAAAATGCCCAACAGCAGCTCCATCAGCCACTTCCTCCTCCTGCCATTGGCAGACACGCGGCAGCTGCAGCTCCTGCACTTGTGGCTCTTCCTGGGCATCTCCCTGGCTGCCCTCCTGGGCAACGGCCTCATCATCAGCGCCGTAGCCTGCGACCACCACCTGCACACCCCCATGCACTTCTTCCTGCTCAACCTGTCCCTCACAGACCTGGGCTGCATCTGCACCACTGTCCCCAAAGCCATGCACAACTCTCTCTGGGACACCACAACCATCTCCTACATGGGATGTGCTGCACAGGTCTTTTTCTTTGTCTTCTTCATCGTGATAGAGTTTTCCCTCCTCACCATCATGTGCTACGACCGCTACGTTGCCATCTGCAAACCCCTGCACTACAGGACCCTCCTGGGCAGCAGAGCTTGTGCCCACATGGCAGCAGCTGCCTGGGCCAGTGGCTTTCTTAGTGCTCTGCTGCACACAGTCAATACATTTTCCCTGCCCCTGTGCCAGGGCAATGCCCTGAATCAGTTTTTTTGTGAAATCCCTCAGATTCTCAAGCTCTCCTGCTCACACTCCAACCTCAGGGAAATTGGGCTCATTTTGGTTAGTATCTGTTTACTGTTTGTCTGTTTCATTTTCATAGTTTTCTCCTATGTGCAGATCTTCAGGGCTGTGCTGAGGATCCCCTCTGAGCAGGGACGGCACAAAGCCTTTTCCACGTGCCTCCCTCACCTGGCCGTGGTCTCCCTATTTATCAGCACATCATTTTTTGCCTATCTTAAGCCTCCCTCCATCTCCTCCCCGTCTCTGGATCTGACATTGACAGTTCTGTACTCGGTGGTGCCTCCATCACTGAACCCCCTCATCTACAGCCTGAGAAATAAGGAACTCAAGGATGCTGTGAGGAAAATAATGACTTGATGCATTTTTAAAGTAAATACCTGCCTGTTTTCATGTGCAAATCACTCATAAAGAAACTCATTATCTGTCCAACCTTCTGTTTTGGGTGATGATTATGGTGCTTATTTTTTTCTTTTTTCTTCTTAAGTTGTGTGCAACTAAACTTTATTTTTGATCCTCAGTTTTTATTTAATCCTTAAACTTTTGTGTTTTACTTGGAGATGGTGTAAATGAGAGAATGATCATTTTAATATTTAAAGCAAATAAAAGATATTGGTGCAGTTTGTTTGTTCAAGTTCCTTCTTTTGTGGCCACAGGAAGGCCAGTGGCAGTGCCTGTGTGCAGAGGGAGAGAGTAAGACTATCGCAGAGCAGCAGCATTGCCAGGGAGCACCAGCACTTTGTCTTTTTATATCTGCTCCTTTTCCACTTCCACACTCTTCTTCCAACCCTACTCTTGCTATAAGGCCTCAGTGCTCTTGCAACTTGGTCACATCCTGCTGCATGTCCGTCCTGGGCTCACAGGCAGGGACAGGCCGTGGGCACTGCTGGGACACAGCTGGGCTGCACAACAGCAGCTCCATCAGGGAAGGGCATCTCCTGAGGGCAGGGCAGGAAGGCTTTCAGCTTTCTCCAAAGTTGCCAATAGGAATGTGCTCAAGGAAGTGTCCTGGTAACGTAAATCCCAGTGCCCAGTTGCAGAATGTGAGTGTGCAGGGTGGGGGCACAAAGCACTTCCCTTGCACAGCCAGATTTCCTGGGATGGGTCTGAAGCACCAGCAGAGCAGGGTCTGGCCTGTGTCTTTGTTCCATGGACAGCCTGGGAAGGTCACCCAGAGCAATTCTCACAGACCAGCCCCTGAGAACACAATTCCTGGCATTGGCCTCTCACCCCACCTGCAAGAGGACATTTATCTCTCCACAGAGAGGCATCAAGGGATCAGGTCAGAAGTTCATGTTTGCTCCATACAGAGGGGACTTCAGCAGGTATGTCACGTCTGTGAGGGGACATGAACTTGAGTGAGCACAAACAGCATCAGCTGTTCCTGGGGTGCCATAAATCTGATGGGACAGGCAGTGTCCTGATGTCACTTCCATTTTAGAATCATGTGCCCTGGGAAACCCCCTGGATGCAGCCCTGGGATGTGCTTCTGAGCACAGAGGTCCCCTTGTCCATCCCTTGGGCCGTGGGGCATCTCAGAGAGGGGCAGAGCAGGTGACACCCCACAGGGCTGAGGTGCCTCCAGCCCCTGGCAGTGGCAGCAGGAGCCCAGGGAGACACTGCACCTGCTGCCAGGAACTGTCTGTGTGTGTGCAAGGGAAGGACTCGTGTCTCTGAACAGCCCTGGGTGCGCGAGCAGGGCATGAGCCCAGCTCAGGTGTGGGCATCTGTCAGAGCCCTGACATTCCTCGGTGTGATTCCAAGAACAACTCTGTCTATACCAATAAGATTTCTCCCACTTGCCCCCTCAAATACACTGGACGTTTCCCTGTCTGTTCTGTCCCCTTGCCCTCCCTTCTGGACTGTCCCTTTCCCTGCCCAGCAGGAAACCAGCCTGGCTGGGCAGCATTTCCCCTGTGCAGGCAGAAAGGGCTCTGCAGGCAGGAGCAGCTTTACTCTCCAGCAGGCAGCATTCCTGCCCTTTCCCAGAGCACAGAGCACAGCTGGGCAGTGGGATGCAGCCAGAGGCACACACACCTCCATGGGTCACCCCTCTGAGCTGCCTGAACAGCTTCAGTGAGCACCCAACAGAGAAACAAATGCTCTCAGTCACAGGTGTCCAAGGAGGGCCGAGGGGACATGAAGATTAAAGGAGATAAAGAAGGTAAAGGGAAGAATAAATATTTCCATTGATAAAAGGGACTAGGAAATTCAGACATCATCCATGGAGTTTTTACTCTTTGAAATGAGCACTCTCCACAACCTTCAGAAAATCTTGTTTTCTCCCTCATGACCTGCCCCATGACTCTGTTGGGAACAGCCCCATCATGAGGCTGCAAGAGGAGAACTTTCAAACCTGCCACAGTTCCGTCCCGAGTGTCCCCTGAGTGGGGACAGCAGAGTCTCTTCTCCCAGCACTGTCCCTGCCATTTCCTGTACCTTTGGCACATACAGAGTGTTTCCTGCTGGTGGCCACATCCCCTGACCAGCACTGGGCTGTTTGCCAGCCCTACTCTCTGCAAGACTCATGGACTGGAAGGGTTGTCTCCAGCAGAGCCGCACCCTGGCTCGAGGGAGTTCTGTCATCCACAGTCATGGCATCCTTTTTGTCCCACACACTGTTTGTGGCCCTGACTTTCTGCATCACGTCTTCTGTGGCCTGGTCGAGGTGCTGGAACTCTCCTGCAGTGACACCATGACACTCTTGCTCTGCTTTCCCAGCCTGATTTTTAGCTCCAGTCTTCCTTTTCCATTTACAGGAGCATCCTGTGTGTGCTTCAGAGCTGCCATCCTGGGGCAGCTCCTGCCCAGCACAGGCAGCCACAAGGTCTCACCACCTGCCCCTCTCACCTCACCAGGGCCACTGTTTTCTGCAGAATCCCCATCCTTGCCCAGCACAGCCCTCCTGGGATAGTTTGACACAGCCCTTGCTCTGCATCATCCTCAGGCACCTGCTCACCCCCCTCACCTACAGCCTGGTGGCCAGAAACATTCAGGACAGGGAGGCATCAGGGAAAATGCTCAGGACAGCCATGGAGTGCACAGAGAGACCATTGGAGTGGTGGGTCTGTAGGAAGAAATCCCTGCTGCCTCCCTTTCTGAATGGCTCCAAGGATCTGGCAAGGCATGTATTGTTTTCTGGGCACTAAACTGGAACTGTGGGATATGGAAAAGGTCTTTGGTGCCAGGGATATTGGGAATGATGGGCAGTGTCATTGTGAGACCTCTCTCAACCCCTTGGGAAAGGTCAGATCCATCCCAGAGTTCTCCGGGACTTGGGGAAGGCAGACATGGAAGCAGTTTGCAAACAGGGCAGGAGGGAGGATTGGAAGAGTTCTGGACTAGTCGGGCTCAGCAGGGAAGGGGATATGGCAAGTCCTCCTGCAGCCATTTCCAGGCATGGGAAGGACAAGGGAAGAGATTGCAGAATCCATTTGGGAGGAAAAAGAAAGGGACATTGTGTGCCCAACCTTTAGCAAGGCCTTTGACATGGTCTGCCATAGTCTCCTTACGGCCAGATTGGTGACAGCTGGACTAAAGAAGTGGAACGTGTGATAGGTGGGAATTTGGCTGAAGGAGAAGTGTCAAATAAAAGTAATGGTACAGAGTCGTCTTGGCAGCAACTTCCTGGTGAGATCCCTCAGTGATCAGCCCTTGACCACCAATACAGAACATTTTTATTACCTCTCTGTCCAATGGGACAAACTGCATTTTCAAATCCTTTGTGTATGATACCAATTTCAGGGAGCCCTTGAGCAACCAGCCTTGGTTTAAAGACCAATATTGGAATGGGAACTCCAATAAAATGAACTCTTTCCCCTTTTATTCCCCACAAATACACAGAGACAAAATACAAGGAAGTATTAAATGAAAAAAATAAGTTTAGTGACCAGAAATACAGCAGCAAAAGCAACAATACCAAGGGAACAGTTCAAACCAACAACAGAGAGTGAGAGAAAAAGCTTTTATTTCTCCCCACCCTTGTCCCAACTCCCTTTTTGTACAGATAGAAATGCTGATCAACATGTGCTTCCCATTCCCCTTTGCCCCCCTGGAGGAACAAAGAACAAAAAGTAATACCACAGGAAAGAGGGGGAAAAGCAAAATCTGGAAAATGCCTCATATGAGACAAGTTGTGCTGCTGAAGCAAACGCTGACTCCAGAGGGGCCCAAGGGGCGGCAGAGCCGTGACTCTGGTTCATGTGGCAGTGGGGGGGAGGCAGCGGGTCTGCTGATCCCATGGAGTTCTGGGGTCCCAGTGGCCCCTTGGTTCCTGAGGTTCTGAAATGACTCAGGGTCCCTTTTCTTCCATGAGTTTCCCTGCATGTCACAAGGGCCCCTTGATCCCATGAGGTTCCAAGTGTCCCTATGGCATCTTGATTTCATGAGGCTGAACAGCATCCCTCAGTTCCTTTGGCTCCATCAGGCCCTGTGGTGTTTCAATTGCCCCTTGATTTGAAAAGGCTCCTCAGTGTCCCGGGGTTCCTTTATTTCCATGACACCCAGCAGTGTCAAAATGACCCCTTGATTCCATAAGGTTCTGAAACATTTCAGTTACTTTGTCCATGAGGCCCAGCATGTCACAATGGCCCTTTGACTCCATGAGGTTGCACAGTGTCATCACCAAGCTGAGCCCATCCAGATGGGAGTTCTGGGGAGACTGCGAGGAACTGGGATAACTGGGGAAGGAAAGAAGAGCTTGGACAACAGAGAGGAAACATTTTGATGATGTCAAAACAGGTTCAGGTCATGCTGAGGGTTCTGAAACACTGACTTTGAAAACACTTCTGACAGACCTTTACCCAATTTCTGATCTCAAGCCCCAACCTAAAAGTGCTGCCACTCCCATTCAAAGGAATCCACTGCTCTAATCCCAGTCTCAATCTGACCTCGAAGTAAAAGGCCAAACCCAGCACTCCAGACTCTTATTTGTACTCTAATGCCCATCCCAAACCTACACCTAAAGTATTATTATGAAACCCCCAAGCTTTAATCCTAACCCAGACCAAAAATCTTTCCCCCTAATCATGAACCACACTCTGTCAGCAGAACCCCAAACATCCCTAAACTTCTGCCTAATCCCTACCCTGAGCTCTAAATCCCAACCCTTGACCATTAACTACTCCCAAACAGCCGTGGGAGCAGGACGAGGATCTTGAGGGCCCAGACCAGGCACAAGGTGTTGGGAGAGGAATGTGAGGTGACCTGGACCTGATCAGCTCATGGCACACAAGGAGCAGATGGGTGGCAATGCTGTGAGGAGTCAGCTGGGCCTCAGCATCTCCAGGGGGCCATGGCTGGGAAGGGGCTGCCAGGTCACATCTGTCACCTCCCTGACAGGCAGCAGCAGCCTTGGGCACCCAGAGGCAGCTGAGCCACCTGTGCACACACCCTGAGAGCTGCCCCAGCTGAGAGTCCCTCTCAGGGGCCCTGAGGAGCTCTGGGCTCTGGCAACACAAACCTGCTGGAGTTTTAGAAGGCAAAGAGGCCAGTCCTGCCCTGGGGGCACAATGACCCAGAGATGAGGGCAGGGACCTGAACAGCTCTGGAGTGACCCCGAGGAGAAGGGCCTGGGCTGTGTGAGGGATGTCCTGAGGCACAGGGGCTCAGGATCAAAGTTAATAAGGACAACAGGACATGGGGCTGCCTTGGGGGAGTGTGGCCACCCAGACAAGGGAGGTGTCACCCCCTTGGACTGAGCCCTGGGGTAGCACATCTGGACTGATGTGTCTGGGTTTGAGGTTCCCCATTGTGGAAGAATGAGGAAGAACTGTATCATCCCATGGCTTTGTGTTGCAGGGAACAGCCAGAGATGGTGCAGAGACATCAGTGAGGGTACAGAAATGCTGCTGGGAGGGCTGGTGGCAAAGCAGGATGGGTGTGTGCAGCCTGCAAGGCCAGAGGAGCAGCAGGGACAGGGCAGGACAGGCTGCAGGACAGATGGCCAAGGGCTCTGGCAGGGCTGGAAGGCACAAAGGCCCTCAGGGCTTTCTCCCTTTGGCTCTGGCAGCTGCCTCTGCCACTGAGGCCACCAGGAGGAACTTTCTTTGGAGGTTCTGGACTTTCTTTCTTCCTCCTCCTCCCCAACCAGGTTGGGAGGGGTTGCAGAGATTTTGGCATTTGTTGTTCCACCCCTTCAGATCCCACTGCCCCACAAACATCCCTGAGCCACCTGTGAGGGACAGGGCCTGCTGTCCCAGGGCCTGGGGCTCAGGCCTTGGCCTTTGTGCTTCCTCCAACCAGCCCAGGGTTTTCTCAGCATTGCAGGTGCCTGCACAGAGCCTTTGTCTCCCTGCAATCAGGGCCTCCAGGGATCTGCTCTAAGGAGTCCCTGGGGAGGCTTTGTCAGTGCCTGCCCTCAGTGGGGCCCTTTGGTGCTTCAGGGGACTTGGAGTTTTCCTTCTGACTTCTTGAGCCACTTTTTCAGTCTTCTCTCACTTCCTGAGAATCATGGACTCATCTCCAAATACACAGTGGGGCTCATTAAAACACAAAACAAAAAATTATTTCTCTTCCTTTATTTGTCTTCAAGTCTTGAAGACCTGTAGTAATTGGAGTTTGGTAGTTTAAGTAAGAAGGAAAATTTCAAAGTGGACCTCAAAAAGCCCATATATTTCTGAAGGAAAGGGGATTATTTAAACAGAGACTTGGAATGGAAGAGGGTCAGAAAGCAAAGGGTTTGCATACAAAAGGGGGAAAAAGGGATTAATAGCACTTAATCATTGACCAATGTAACAGTTATCAAGGGATTACACAGAATTTGCTGCAATCTCAACAGTGACTCAGTTATAGATTCACAATAACAACATTCACATCACAGTCAATTCACACACACAAACACAGGCAGAGATGTGTGAACACAACAATATCTGTGTGTGTAAAGGTGCCCACCCAAAATTCTCCTTGTTGTCAGTGAAACACTCCCAGGGACGTGGGATGTGGACCTGGGGACATTGGTGGACTTGGCAGTGCTGGGTTATGGTTGGACTCGGTGACCTTGGAGGGCTTTTCCAACCCAAGTGATTCTATGATGCAATGACTCATCACCTCTATGATTCTGATAAATCCTCTCCTGCAATCAACACACATCCTGAAAATTCACATTCTGACATGGCAGAAATTGTATTGACATTTCATTGAAAGTATTGAATCATTTCAATTGATAGAAAGAGGTTACTGAAAAATCAAGATATTGGAGGACACTGTTTGGGTTTCAGGCTGAGCTGCACTGACTGACCATCAGTACCCAGTGCTGCTGGAGGCTCAGGTGTATTTGAGGTCCTTGCCTGGCACTGGCAGCTGTCACACAGGACCTGCAGGACATCAAGAGCTTTTATGGAGCTGCAGATGGAACCTGGGCAGAGGGTCCCAGGGAACCTACATAAGAGCATCAGGTATTTGTGTCCCTGTAACACAAGGAGGAGAACTAAAAAGAATATTAAGAGCTTAACATTTGTTTCCCTCTGGATGATTTTGGATACATTTCTGCCTAGAAATGTTCTCAGTGCCCCAGTTAAACCTTTCCTGCCCAGCACTGCCCCTGCCCCACCTCACACAAGGAGTTCCCTGAGGTTTCTGAGGTGGAGCTCTCTCACCTGACACAGGGGAGCAGTGACCAGTGTCAGTGACACCCCTGGGGTTTGGATGATCAGCTTTGCACTCATCTCACACATCTGTTACAGTGGCTTCCTAGAAGAGTTCCTAAATCATCAAATCACTTTTCCTTTCCATCCCCTCCAGGGTACAGGATGTGTGACTCTGGTTTAGGAGATGAAATAGGTGGGAATGGTCTCACCTGGAGCTCACAGGAGGCATCGAGCTCACAGGCCCTTGTCCTGCTGAGGGAATTCAATCCTCTGAAAACCTCCTGGGAAAGCAGCATGGAGGGCTCTGGGCACTGCAGGAGACTCCTGGAATGCATGAAGCAAAACTTCCTGACCCACGTAATAGGAGGCCTTTCCAGGGGAGATGTGTTCCAGGATCTTTGGTCACCCAGGCAAGTGGTGACCAGTGGTGTCCTGGGCTGCCTCCAAAGCAGCCTGAGCAGCAGGGGAGGGGGATTCTTCCCCTCTGCCCTCTCAGGTGAGACCCCACCTGCAGAGCTGCCTCCAGCTCCGTAGTCCCAGCACAGCAAGGACATGGACCTGTTGGACTGAGTCCAGAAGAAGTACCAAGATGATCAGAAGGATGGAGCAGCTCTGTCATGAGGGAAGGCTGAGAAAGCTGGGATTGTTCAGCCTGGAGAAGAGAAGGCCTTGGGGTGACCTAATTGTGCCTTCCAGGACCTGAAAGGAGCCAAAAAAGAGATGGAGAGAGACTGTTTACCAGGGCCAGGAGTAAGAAGACAAGGGGGAATGGCTTGACATTGACAAAGAGTAGGTTTAGATGAGACTTTTGGAAGTAATTTTTTCCTCTAAGGGTGCGGAGGAACTTTCACAGGTTTCCCAAAGAAGCTGTGACTGCTTCATCCCTGGAGTGTTCAAGGCCAGATTGGACAGAGCTCTGGGTAACCTGGTCTAGTGGAAGGTTCTTCTGTTCATGTCACTGGGGATGGAACTTGGTGATATTTTAAGGCCCCTGAAATTCAGGACATTTTATGATTCTGAGTTTCTTGAGGCAACTGTGAAAGACCCCAAAGTTTTGATGTCATTGGGGGAAATGTCACCTTCCAAAAAGGGCAATTAAAAGCAGGAATGCAAAAAGACACATAAGATCCAGTCCCATAGAAAGGGAAAGTGATATTTCTTATGCTGTGGGTGCAGAAACAGTAAGTGTTGGGTTGTGCCTCAGAACACTCAAGCAGATCTAATCAATGCACCCACGAGCCAAGGCAAACACTGAGCAGAGTGAGGGGCAGTGAGTGGGGGCCTGACATGCAGAAGGAGCAGATTGCTGGGGGAGGAACTGCCTTTCCTGTGCCAGGACCAGGGCACATCCCACTGCAGGAAAAGCCCCAGGCCAGCCCCAGCACATTGAAGGCCACGGGAACAACTCAGAGTGACTTGGTGGCACCTCTGCCAGGGAGAGCCTGAAAGCCCAAATGCATCTTGGCAGCAGCAGGTCCTGCCAGTCCATGGCCAGGAGCCCTCCCTTGCCAGCCCAGCCTGGTGGGCAGCACTGCAGAGCTGCTGGTTAAGGGTGTTCTTTCTTGCTGGGCTCTGCAAAGCCACTTCTGCTACAGGAGCCTCATTGGGAAGCAATTGGGCCCCAGCAACTTGGAGACAAGATATTAATCAAAACCTGCTCATGCTGTTGCCAAACCCCTCTGAAATGATTGGGGTAATAAAACCCCCTAACACTGCATGTTTGGTGTTAGAAAGGAAGGCATCACTTTATTCCCAGTGCTCTCTGTGTGTGTCCAACAGAAATCTTTTCACACAGACACCAATGCATCACTTTGTCACCTATTTATAAATTTTTAGCAAACAAATCAATGTTCATTGGTTCTAAATGACATATTTTATTGAACTAATTTTGAATTAATATTGAATTAATTTTTATCTTCTATTGGTTATGGACTTCTCCCTCTCTTTGCTAATTAGTCCATATTTTTAGTCTTTTTCTCCTGGTTGGGACTTTCCATCACATCTACTAAGTCCTTGTTAGCCATCTTCTTTATCTGCTGGTTTCTGCAAATCTCCTTGTGGTCCATAAATTCTGCATTCCAGATGTCCAACATCAACAGTCCATCTTTCTATCCCAGGCTTTGTTCATCAAAGCATATCAAGGTTCACTTAACAAAACTTAGAGAATTAGTACTTTTCCCAAGCTGTGTTCTCACAGTGGTAGGTTAAATTCTGCTGAGTGCTGGCTGAAAGAGATTAAAGGCCCAACACACAACTTATCTTTAATTCAAGCAGTTCATTAAAAGGCTAATTAAAACCATTATGATATTAGAAAAGTTATATCATTTTCTACAATCTAAGCACAGACCTGAGGGTGGCAGAGGAAAGAGGAGACTCAGGCCAAGGAGATATGGCTGAAATGTGATGGTTGTGAGGTCACTTCCACTGCAGCAGCCTGGGTGGCCCTCAGGAGACATTCTGGCCAGGGAGCATTGTGAGGTCATCCAGCACATCAGGGAACCCACACAACAGAAATTCCATCTGGGGTAGGTGAAGGAGTGGGGCAGGTGGGAGAGCCCCCCCAGGTTCTGATTCTGGGGGCAGCTCTGTGACACAACCCCACCAACCCTGGCAGGCAGGAAGGCAGCCTGGGCTTGTGGCCACCCTGCTCTGCACTGGCCCTACAACTGGGAGAAAATCTTTTCCTCATCTCCAGGCTGAGCATTCCATTTCCCTCAACACCCCTTGTCTTTCATCCTCTTCACATGCCAGCTCCAGCCAAGCCTTCCTTTCCTCAAAAAACAAAGTCCCAATTTCTATTTTTATTCTCTGCCAGCTGTGCTTGCTGTCACCTCCTGGCAGTGGCTTCATGGCCCCTGTCACAGCCAGCCCTGGCCCTGCACTGACCCAGCTCTGCTGCCCCACAGATGCTGCATCAGGAAGGGAAGGTCCATGGGGGAGGGAAATGCACAGGGACTCATCCTGGAAGGGACCTCGGGCAGGTTCTGGGCCAAACCAAAGCACAGTGAGTGGGGAAAGGGACACAAGGATGGGCTGTTTGTGTGCTCTGCCATGTCAGGAGAAGATTTAGAGCTCCAGAGACACCCAGACAATGTGGATCCCTCAGAAGATGATCTCAGACAGCGGCTCCCAGGCCTCTGCCAATCCCTGTTTGCTCTGGTTTGATGGTCACTGGTGGTTACACCCACTCACCCACCCACATACCCACCAGTGTTCTGTGCACACACACCAGTCTCACCAGTGTCTGGGCCCCCAAAGAACACAAGATCTGATGATTTTGGGGCTCCCACTCCAGTGGTTGGCACTTGGACCTCCCTTCAAACCCAGAGCACAGAGATCCCTTCTCCCAGAAAGTTCTTGGCAGTGGAGGGATTAGGAAAATGGAACAGACTGTGGGATCAGTTACAGGGCACAGCCAGAAAAAGGCACTGACTAGTAACCTCTTTGCACATGCCCAGCTCCTTCATACCCTTTTCGCTCTGTTTTCTCATGCCTGTTCCTCCACAAATCACTTTGGTCATTTCCTGGACATCCCATGGCAAGTCTTGCACAGTCCCTAAATGCACTTTCTGGCTGCCCATCCTGAGTCTCAGGACCTGAGTGAGAAAACCCCCAACCTCAGCTGCAAGGCCATCCTGGGGGGCTGTCACTGATCACTTGGGGAGCCTTTCATGTAGAGATGTTGGAAATCTCTATTAGTTCCTTTGTAACTTTTGAGGTTTGAAAGGTTCCTCCAAAGTCATTGAAATTCATGTCCCTAAAAGGACTGTTTTTCCATTTTCATAAAGTGTTGGGGATTAGGTCACATTAAAATGCCAAAATGGTGCATGTAGGTGTTTGCAACCCTGTGGAGAAGGAGTTGGGGATATATGAAAAAAGAATAATAAACTGTTTGGATTGGAAGAGACCTAAACCAGACACTAGTCCAAGGACCTTTGCATTAGCCACGGACACCTTCCACAAGTTCAGGCTGTACAAAATTCCCAAACTTGGACAGATCCAGGAATGGAGTTTTCAGTTACTTAATAAGCTGGCCCAGGTTCCTGCCACCCTCAGCACAAAATATTTCTTCCTGACATCCAATGGAAATCTCCCCTCATTCAGTTCCAGTTCCTGTGCCTTGTTCTGCCAATACAACCCTTGGCAGAAAGTGTCACTGTGTCTCTCCTGCACTAAGAGCCCTATATTTTCATGGCTAAACATCTTGGAGAGGGACCAGAAACATCCCATGGAGGGGTTTGGAGACCTCAAGAACAAGTCCTGGACCCAGTGCTGTGGAGACTGAGGAAAGAACAGGAGAAGGCTGAGAGGGCTGAAGGGCAGTTAAAGGGCAGCTGGGGAGGTCCAGACTGCACACAAGGAGAAAGGAATTTCCCCACAAGGGCAGTGCTGTGGTGCAACACATCCACCTGAAGGAGTCTGGATCAGCCCAAGGCTTTGTGTTCCAAGGCAGAGCCAGGGAGGAGGGAGAGATGTCAGTGCAGGAAGGGGCCAGCGAGGTGGGGCAGCCGGGGGATGCCGACAGCCTGCAGGGAAAGGGGCAGGGCATGGACACCGTAGGACAGCCTGGGCTGGAGAGGAGACAGGGATGTGCAGAAGCTGAAAGGCCCCAAGAGAGCCAAGTTGTGCAGGCCTTTGGCCATGGCTGCTGTGTGTGCCCCTGATGGCATGAGGAGACAAGTGAGCCTTGCAGCCCTGGGGCCTCATTGCCTCCTTGTCCCTGCTCAGCAGCCTGGGAGGTGCCACCCCATCCTCCTGACCCTGGTATTCCATATCCCAGCAGCCCTGTGCCCAAGGAAGAGCCTTGAGGAATGAGGGAGAGACAGGATCTCTCTTCCCAGGCCTGGGTGTCATGGCTGTGACCTTTGGGTTAATGAAATGCTTCTTACTTTCCTCAGCATCAGAGTGACCTTTCTTTCCTAGTCCGTTTTTGTCATCATTGTCTCTTTGTTTTCTAACTGGAATCTGGGGACACTTTCTTAGTTATGTCCCTCAGAGGGACCCATTAACAACAAAAGAAACGTAAAGTTCGATTCTGACTTTGGTTTCTCAAGAGGTTTCTTTAACTTTCCTCATGATCTGATGTTCAGGGACTCAGCACCAACCCCCCCAGAGGGCCATTAAATGCCCTGGGCTGTTGCTGTGCTGCTGAGCTGGGCCGGGCTCCTGGCACACAGGGAGCTCCTGGCAAGCGGGCAGCGCTGCAGAGAGACAGCTCTGCCCAGGAGCAGCTCCTGTGCACAGCCCAGCAGGGCTCAGGGCACTGCCTGCACACACCGAGGGCAGAAAAGCAGGGCAGAGAGAGGTTATACACAGTCTGGGGTGTGAGGAAAGTTGAGAGGAAGATCCACAGAAGAGGAATCTTTCCAGGCTTTCAGAAGGTAAGTCTGCATGAAGGGCAATGTATGTGCAGTCTGTGGAACGATCTCCCAACGCTGGCACATCCCACAGCCTGGGGGGTCTCTAATGTGGGATATCACAGTTTCTCTGGTGCTGAAGAGGAGGACTGGCTGCAAAGCAGGGACTCTCTGCTGCACCATCCCAGGGACATCCCAGCAGGGTTCCCTTCTCCTAGGGTGAAAGGTTTGAACTCTGGCTGTGCCACCCAGGCTGCCCCAAAGTGTCCTGCAGAGCAGGGTCCTGCACCCCAGGGTGCTGTGCCAGGGCAAGAGCTCTGCCACCTGCCAGGGGCAGCTCTCAGCTGGCCTGGGGAGCTCCCTCAGTGCTGGGGGAGGGGCTGTGGGTGGAAAGAGCAAACCCTGGCAGGGCAGGGCAGGGCAGGGTAGGGCAGGGCAGGGCAGGGCAGATTTATTCAGCTATCAAGTGAGAGTTTCATAGGTGAGGACTGCTTACAGAACCAGAGCACTGCAGGATATTTTCCAGGGGATACTTCAAGGAGAAGGTGAAAGGAGGGATTTCTATGAAGATCTCAAGCCACATGCCTGGTGTTTTATGTTGCAGAGGGAACTGTGAGGAGCTGCACAGGGGCTGAGAACTACCTGGTATTGTTGCTGTCTGGGAGGTGGCATAGCTGGCTCAGGGCGAGGCTGCCCTGAATGTCCAGTGCGCTCTGCCCTGGCTTCTCCCAGCAGTATTTCCTTGTTTCTCAACTTGCCCATGTTACTGGAATTGTTTCCTTGTTCTGTCAGTCAGGTTCACTGGGGATGGGAGTTCAAGCTACAGAGTCAATCACTGATCCTGTGATTCCTCACAGGCAGGTGGGTCCCTGGGAATGAGACATTCCAATTTTCCTCTGACCTATGGGTCTGTCAGTAGTGAATTCTGTGTGCCTGGAGAATGAGGTGTGTTTCCCAGAATCAAACCCCATTGTCAGGACACTTGGCTCTTCTCTGAGATGTCCTTCCAAGCTGGGAGCTGCCCTCAAGAATGCAAATCACCCTCAGCATAATTGTGTTATCTGAAATCCCCAGTGCAGAGGGGCAGAGATGCTGTGCCCATCCCAGGAAATGCTGTTGAGTTGGTGAGATGAGCCATGTGTGTCCTTGAGACCTTGAGCCAGGCTGAGACATTGAGTGGTCTGTGATGGATCTCTCTGCTCTCAACAGTGTCTAGTGGAATTTCAGACAAAAATGGGAGTGTGATCACTCTCTGTCTGAGGAAGGCCCAAGTCCAGCGTAGCTGGAAGGAGGCACAGGAACAGAGCAGCTCCCCTCACTCTGCGCTAAGCCACAGACATGGTCCTGTTTGGGAAGCCCTGCTCTGCTCTTCCTCAGGGCATCACAAATGCTGAGGGGTTCTGACATCCAGGAAAACTCCACAGGGAAGATGAGGGGAGTCAGAAACAAAACACCCAAACCTCTGAAACTGTCTTCTGGAATCCTGAAATCTTCTCAAAACTGGGAGTGCAGATGCCCATGAGAACTTTTGCTTTAGGAGCAGTTTCATCTGACACAGCTGAACACCAGGATAGGCCCTGCCCCCACCATGGGCATGACCCCAATGGAGCAGAGCAGGGCTGACCCTCACAGCCAGTGGGCAGAGGGGCTGCTCCTCATGGGAAATGTAGTGAGCACCAAGCAGGGCTCCAGCCATGCATATGAAGCAGTTTCCTGAAAAAGGAAAAGTGGGGAGTGTGAGCAGAAGGGAAAAGTGTATTTGGAAATGGCTGTGATTATTCTCAGAAATATCTCATCTGATTTGTCACTGTTATTTCCTCTTTGGACAGTGCCCCACCTCCAGAAGTAGCAAATGTCCAACAGCAGCTCCATCAGCCAGTTCCTCCTCCTGCCATTGGCAGACACGCGGCAGCTGCAGCTCCTGCACTTGTGGCTCTTCCTGGGCATCAACCTGGCTGCCCTCCTAGGCAACGGCCTCATCATCAGCGCCGTAGCCTGCGACCACCACCTGCACACCCCCATGCACTTCTTCCTGCTCAACCTGTCCCTCACAGACCTGGGCTGGATCTACACCACTGTCCCCAAAGCCATGTACAACTCCCTCTGGGACACCACAACCATCTCCTACATGGGATGTGCTGCACAGCTCTTTTTCTCTGTCTTCTTCATGTCAGCAGAATTTTCTCTCCTCACCATCATGTGCTACGACCGCTACGTTGCCATCTGCAAACCCCTGCACTACGGGACCCTCCTGGGCAGCAGAGCTTGTGCCCACATGGCAGCAGCTGCCTGGGCCAGTGACTTTGTCTACTCTCTGCTGCACACAGTCAATACATTTTCCCTGCCCCTGTGCCATGGCAATGCTCTGAGCCAGTTCTTCTGTGAAATCCCACAGATCCTCAAGCTCTCCTGCTCACACTCCTACCTCAGGGAAGTTGGGCTTCTTGTGGTTAGTGCCTGTTTAGCTTTTGGCTGTTTCATTTTCATAGTTTTCTCGTATGTGCAGATCTTCAGGGCTGTGCTGAGGATCCCCTCTGAGCAGGGACGGCACAAAGCCTTTTCCACGTGCCTCCCTCACCTGGCCGTGGTCTCCCTGTTTGTCAGCACTGGCACATTTTTGTACCTGAAGCCTGACTCCATCTCATCCCCATCCCTGGATCTGGCCCTGTCAGTTCTGTACTCAGTGGTGCCTCCAGTACTGAACCCCCTCATCTACAGCCTGAGGAACCAGGAGCTCAAGGATGCTGTGAGGAAAATGATGACTGGATGCTTTTCAGCAGCGAGAACCTGTCAGTTTTCTTTTGTACAGTGTTCACAATAAAACTCATGACAGGCTCAGTTTGCCTTCCCAGGTTTTTCTTGGTGGTCAGTGGGTTCTTTTTGTCATAATGTTGTGCTCAATTCAATTATTTTATTCATCCTCTCATCTTAATTATGGTTCATTAATTTGAATATTTAGATCTTTGAGTAATTGTGCTATCTGTATATTTAAACAAAATAAATTCTCTTGCAGTAGCCTTGATTATCTGATCTTTTTCCTTGGTGGCTTTCAGAGAGCCACTGTACAGTTCCATGTGTGCAGAGAAGGGCAAAGAGTCCCAGCACAGCAGCACTACCAGGGAGCACCAGCACTGGGCCTTTGCTGACCTGCTCTCTTTCCACTTGCACACTCTCCTGCAGAGCCCCTGGGCTGGACTAAGGCCTTGGTCCTCTGCCAGCTGGGACACAGACCTGCTGCATGTCCATCCTGGGCTCACAGGCAGGGACAGGCCATGGGCACTGCTGGGACACAGCTGGGCTCCACAACAGCAGCTCCATCAGGAAAGGGCTTCTCCTTAGCTCAGGACATGCAGTCTTAGGGCTTTTTGCAAAGTCACTCTCAAGAACATGCCAAGGCATAGACTCTATAGAGGCTCCTTGTTTGCTTGTTCTCCAGGGGCTCTAAACCTTCGTGTGAACCAGCAAAAAGAGCCCTGTAACTGCAGGGGCTACAGCAGGAAACAGGGAAAATGACCTGGTGAGTATTCTGTGTTACCCTCAGTGAACACACTACTGCTACCCATGACAACAATAGCAATAATAAAACTGGATCTATAACAAATAAACCCCACAAGAAGCACAAGTGGAGCACAACACCATTGCTCCACTGCTCACCACTCATTGCCCAATGCCCAGCCCAGCCCAGACACAGATCAGCCCTTCCTGACCAACCCCCCATTAACACCCTGAGCACGGTCCTGCTTCAAAGGGAACATCCCTTGGGCCAGTTGGGCTCAGCTGTCCTGGCCCTGCTTCCTCCCAGTCCTGTGACCCTCAGGAGATAATTGGAGGCCATGATTGCACAAACCTCTCACAGCTTCCAAGTCAAAACCCAAACCCAAAGCACCATGAAATACCTGCAGCCCCTGAAGCTTTAAGGAGGACCTCAAAGGGCCATTCCTGATAAAGCCTCCCCAGGGACTCGCCCCAGCAGATCCTTGGAGGCCACGACTGCAGGGAGGCAAAGGCTCTGGGCAGCAGCTCAGGTGCTGAGCAAAGCCTGGCTTGGCTGGAGGCAGCAGAAAGGCCCAGCCCTGACCCCCAGCCTGGGGAAGGCACATCCTGTCCCTCACACCTTGCTCAGGGCTCTGCTGGGGGCACTGGCAAGGGGGGTGATGCTGAGGGCAGGACAAGGGGTGACAGTGCCCAGCCTTCCTGGGGCTGTGCCAGGAGGCCACGAGGCCCCAGAACCTCAGCACAGCAGGTCTGCTCACAGCCCTTGGTGGCACAGACGATGCTGTGCCTGAGGGGACAAAGACTTGGGATCTCTTGCACTTCTGGCCCAGGCACTTGATGTCCCTCTGGGAAGGAACAAACCACTTCTCAGGGGTGGGTGACAAACCAGTGCTGGGAATGGTCATTGCGAGGGGCTGGTCTATGACCAGTGTCCCAGGATTCTTTTGTTCCCATGAGCCTCTAAAGTGCCTCAAAAGGCTCCTTGATTCCAGGACATTCTGCAGTGTCCATGGTCCCTTCTTGCTTGCAAAGGTTGTGCCATGTCACAATGTCCCTTTGGTTCCAGGAGGTTCTGTGGTGTCACAATGTCCCCTTTGGTTCCAGGAGGTTCCACACTGTCCTTGCTGGAACACACCTGGTTGGATGTTGCCCCACCCGCAGAGCTGACTCCAGCTCTGTGGTTCCAGCACAGCAAGGACATGGAGCTGTTGGAGCGAGTCCAGAGGAGGCACCAAGATGATCAGAGGGATGGAGCAGCTCTGCCATGAGGGATGGCTGAGAGAATTGGGCGTTGGGGTGACCTAATTGTGCCCTTCTAGTGTCTGAAAGGAGCCAACAAGCAAGATGGAGAGAGACTGTTTACAAGGGCCTGGAGTGACAGGACAAGGGACAATGGCTTCACACTGATAGAGGGAATGGTTAGATGGGATATCAGGAAGAAAATCTTTACTGGGAAAGAGGTAGGACCCTGGCACAGGTTCCTCAGAGAAGTTCTGGTTGCCCCATCCCCGGAAGTTGTTCAAGCCCAGGTTGGATGAGCAACCTGGTCTAGTGGAAGGTGTCCCTGCCCATGGCAGAGGATTGGAATTAGATGATCTTTAAGGTCCTTTCCAACCCAAACCATTCTATGATTCTGTGACTGGTGGGTGATGTGGTGGGCAGGGCCATCTTGGGCACAAAGAATATGAAATAACGGAATTTTCCATTCTGAGTGAAGGAAGGAAGGGGCAGCAGAACTGACAGCTTGAACTGATAGTAGGGAGACTTTGCACTGTTGAAGAGATTGATTGAAGGAATGTCTTGGGGGTCAGCCCTGAAGCAAAAAGCATTCTCATGGCCAGGCTTTGTGAACAAAGATTTGGGAAGGGCACTACCCACGCTTGCTGCAAGCTGCTGGTGGCTAAAAAGGTCGATGCGAGATAGACAAGTCCGGTCACAAAAGGCACAGGGGAACGTCTCCTTTGGCCATATTGGCAAGGAACGGTTCTGTCTGCGTTGTCTTTTCTCCTCCAGACTGACTGTGCTGCGTTCCCAAAGGAAGCAGCAGCGTCGTGAATGGTGTGTCTCCATGAATCCTGATTGGAGGCCAGAGTGGACCATTGGGGCAGGCAATATGGCCAAGGCTGAGGTGTTGTTTCAGGCAGTCCTGTATCTCCTCTTTGGGGCTCCTCTATTGCAGCAGCCGGTGGCGAGTTCTCCATAGAGCACAATCTTCGGGAGGCAGTGGGTGATCCTCCATCCTGGAGACGTGCCCTGCCCAGCACAGCTGTGTTCTCAGCAGCATGGCCTCCATACTGGTGACCCCTGCCTGTTCAGAACAGACACATTGGTCACGTAATCAGACCAGTGGATGTTTAGGATTGAACGGAGGCAGCGCTGATGGAAGCGTTAGAGGAGCCGCAGGTGGTGGCGGTAGATGACCCAGGATTCAGACCCATAGAAAAGAGCAGACAGTACAATGGCTCTGTAGACACTGATCTTTGTACTTTTCTTCAGGTGTTTTTGGACCAGGGTCTTCTATGGAGTTTTCAGAAGGCTCTGTAAGCCATTGCTGGGCTGTTGTCTGTCTCTTTGTCAATCTTACTGTCTGAGGAAATGATGCTTTCTGGTAGGGGAACTGCTGGACTGACTTAAGCTCTGATTCGCAAGAGAAGTGTAGGGAATGGAACAAAGGACTCCATGCAGTTTTCCTTGACCTCACCAAAGCTTTGGACGCTGTGAGCAGAAAAGGCCTGTGGCAGATCTTGGAATGTTTAGGATGTCCCCCCAGGTTTCTCCAAATGATCATTCTGAGGATCCTGAGGATCAGTGTGGACAAGTCAATTCTGGCAATGCACTCTCTGAGCCCTTCCCAATAACCAGTGGTGTGAAACAAGGTTGTGTTCTTGCACCAACTCTATTCACAATCTTCTTCAGCATGATGCTCCAAAGAGCCACGGCAGAGCTCGATGAAGAAAACGGCATCTCCATCCGATATCGTACCGATGGAAGCCCATTCAGCCTGAGGCGACTGAAGGCCCACACCAAGCCCCTGAATCACCTTGTCCAGACCTGCTTTTTGCTGACAGTGCCACCCTCGTTGCTGACACAGAAGCAGCTCTGCAGTGCTTCACATCCTGCTTGGCAGAGGCTGCTGAGCTTTTGGGGCTGGAAGGCAGCTTGAAGAATACAAGCTGCACCTCAGGAAGTCTTCCATCAGCTTTGTGGCTCTTAGGGCTTAGTTATGTTATTACAAGCCAGTAATAGAGCATAGAATGAACTTGTGTAAAGCAAACAAACATCAGGTGTGGCAGGTCTTGCCTTCCCCCCCTCCTCTTTCCCACCTGTGTACATCCCCCTCACAGAGATGGGGCTTTTCCCAAGGGCTTGGCTCCAGGCTCCAGCACTGGGACCAGTTTGGGGCCAGGCAGGTTTGGGGATGGGTTTATTCTCTTTATTTCTCCACATTTCCCACTCTGATGCTGGCACAGAGGCTCAAGCCCAGTCCTCACCAATTCACCCCTGGTGTTTCTGATGGTCAGTGAAGCTTCCAGGGCCTTGCACCTTTCCTGGCTTGTGGTCCAGTTGCCCTCAGCCTCCGAAAAGTAACAGCATTTTCCTTGGAAAGCAGGCCAAATGTCTGGGCACACACAGCAGAATTCCAGGTTAGGGAAATGGCATCTCCAAGGAATGAAATAGAGAAAGCTGAGGGAGACACATGGGCAGCCTGAAAAAGCAGGAAAACGGGATTAATTTATTGTTTTTTTCCTAGCAGCTGCAAGGGAGAAACTGGGAATGATATTCCTGTGATGGAGTGAGGAGCAGACACCTGGACCACAGTTTAGGGCAAAAAGGGAGTCACCCCAAAGGGTGCTTTGCCTGGGGAGCCTGCCTTGATGCTGGGAAAATCCTGGGATCCTCCCATCCCCTAAAATGGAGGTGCCTGGCCCGGATCCTCCCCACGGGGTGCCTGGGTGGGACTCACCAGTCAGGGCCACAGCCAGGCTGAAGCTGAGGCTTCCCGGGAACACACTCAGAGGGAGGAGAACACGCACCAGGTGGGATGTTTGCCAGTCTGAACCTGGGGAAGAGAAGAGCAGAGCAAGGCTGGGCTGGGTCCTCTCCCCTCTGCTTTGGCCTCCCATGCTGGATCCTCAGTCCATCCTGAGCCCCATCCAGGACAGGGAACCTCTTGGGGCTCAGGAGGGCAAAAGAGCTGAGGCAGGTCCTTCACAGGCACCAAGGTGTGTCTGAGGACCTGGAGATGGATCTTCAGCCTCCAGAGGTGACCACAGCCTGGAATTTGAGTGCTCCACACCAACCCCAGGGCTCCATCCCCATCCCACTGGTGCTTCCCAAGAGAGAGATGCTCTTCCCACCCCCTGCCCACACCCAGGGTGTTGGTTTTCCCAGCATTGCCCCATTTGGACTGTTCCTTGAGATCACTGCAGGGGTTCAACACTTCCCCTTGGCCTGAACACTTTGTCTCCTGGGTTTCTTTTCCCTTTGTGGCAGAGAAGCCTCAGAGCCCAGGGCTGGCGTTCCCGGCCCCTGCAGGTGAATCCTCTGGGGCGCCTGTGCCAAGGCAGAGGCTGAGGAGACCTGCAGGCAGCCGAGCCCCCGCGTGTGCCACATCCCATGGAGCCAGCACAGCCTGGCTGGGGCTCTGCAGCCCCTGGGCTGGAGGGGCAAGAGGCACCTCGGGAAGCCCTGGCAGGGCAGGGTTTGCCCTGAGCTGAACAGGCATTGCCGGGAGGAGGTGTCAGAAAGGACAGAGGGAGGGGAAAAGGCAGGGGAGGGAAAGAGAGGGGAGGCAGAAAGACTGAAAAAGATCAAGAGGCAAAAAAGACAAATAGAGAAGAGAAAAAGGCAAGTTTAAATTTTAAAGAAATAGAGAAGTCACTGTCTGCTCACAGTTCAAAGGGAGCTGAAGTTTTTGCGAGGGCACAGGAGCCTGTTCAGGGTCAGGAGCTGCTTCTTCCAAGAGGAAGGAAACGCCTGGAAGGATCAGAGCAGAGTTTGTGCTTTGACACCCCTTTCCCAGAACCTGCAGGAGGGAGAGCTGAGTCTGAAATAACAAGTGTTCTGTTGAGCTTTAATGTCTCATAGCTGCTTCCAAGCTTGTTTAGCTTTGTTTGCCAAGATGTAGAAATGGTAAAAAGCTTTGCCAGTTGGTGCTGGATTTGTGAAGCAGCCCCGGGCCAGCTCTGCAGTAACAAAGAATCGATGTCTGTCCCGAGCGTGTCACTCTCGGCCTGTCACACCCGGGAAGGAACGCGATGTTTGCGGCCACCCCCGAGGCACAAACTCGCTCCGAGCCCGCCGGGGGGTCCGCGGGAAGGAGGAGCCCGTGGGGAGCCGCTCCCTGTGCGGGGTCTGGGGAGGGGACATGGGGGGGCACGGGGGGATACGGGGGGGGGCACGAGGGGGCATGGGAGGATACAGGGGGTCCACGGGGCGACACAGCCCCTAAGGAGCGGACACGGGGGGACACTGGGGCCGAGCCCCCCAGACCCCGCTCCTGCCCCCCCCGCCCGCACCAAGCCCCGAGCCCCGGCAGGGCTGCAGCCCCCAAACCAGCTGGAACCTGGGGGTGGGAGGGCAGCCCTGAAGCCAGGCTTGCTATTATGGGACTTGCTGAGAGCGACTTAGAAGGGTTTGTTCATTAGGAACTGGCCTGAATCCTGGGAAAAGACAAATGTTTTCTGTTTTTCTATCAAAGATAAGCAGGAGACAGGAATTTCTGAACAAACAACAGTAAAACGATAAAACAAATTTTTTTTTAACCATAAAAAATGGTTTAGATAAAGAAAACCTTGAAAGAGTTTAGTCCTGCATTTGGAAGAAATAAATCAAAACACCTCTGTCCCAGAGGCTGCAACCAGCAAACAATGTCTAGATAGAAAAGAAATGCATAGACACAAGACATTCAGTCTTTTAACCATTTGCCTAAGCCCTAAAAATGTGTGTCTCAGGTGATTCACAAGATGTTTGTGTAGCTTGGAAGGATGTGCAGTGATTGATGTCACTCAGATGGATCCGCACCACGGAATGTCCGGTGTCCTCACTGAAATTCCCCTCCTAAACCGGCCCAAATTTGACTCCTGGGGAGCTGCATCGTGTCAGACACAGCCCCTGTGCCTGCCCACGGTGTCAATAAAGGCACTTTGGCTCACAGTGCGGCCCTGGGTGGGTTGCTGTGACTCAGCCCCACAAACCAGGGCTGTGCCCTCGGGCGCTCGGAGCTGCACCAGGGGGATAAAGGCCCCCGGCCCCCCCGGTGCCCCCAGCAGCGGCTCTGCCCCCCAGAGCGGGGCTGTGCCCCCCAGAGCGGGGCTGTGTCCCAGACCCCACGGCCCATCCCGGGCTTGGGGCTGAGCGCGGAGCAGGTGCTGAGCTGCTGGATCTGTCTCGGGGCTCAGAGGGACAAGGGGGTGTCACACCAGTGGCACAAACAAGAGATGAGTGGTGTGTGTCAGTCCCTCCCCCTCGCTCTGTCCCTCCCCACTGCAGCCTTTCTGCCAAAGCCCCGAGGATGCTGTGCCGGGCCCTCCATCCCACGGCCCGGGATAAGGGAGATTCCAGCCCCTCCTGGGCTTTCCTGCACTGAAAGAGCCGCACCGGGGGGTCTCTGCTGCCCCACGTCACTCAAAGAGCTGCCCCCAGGGCTGCAGTTTGGGGCAGGACTGAGGGCTCAGGGACTGCCAGAGCAGATCTGAGCTGGGAGGGAAGCACACACAGAGACTCACATGTGGGAGTATCCCAAAAGAAACGAATTATCCCAAAATATCCCTGAATTCATTCCACAGTAACTCTGATCCCTCCCCCAATATAGGAATTCCCCCAGAATAACTGAAACCTCCTGGAATACCTGATTCTTCACCAAAAATCCTTTGATTCTTCCCCAAATACTCCAAAAATACCTGAGGTCTCCCAGATATTTCTGAATTATTCTAAAATACCACTGAACTCCCCCCAAATCCCCCTGAACTCTCAAACAACTCTCAATCCTCCAGAAACACATCAAATCTCATCAAATACTTCTCAATTAGCTGCACCCCCTTAAACTGCCACAAAACATGCAAAGACCCCCCAAACACACTCAGAGCCCACCAAGGTCCCCACCAAACCCCCTTCTGGGGAGACCTTTCAGGGCACTGGTGGTGCTGGGACCCTCCTGGCTGTGGGTGAGGAGCTCTTGGGTGAGCAGGGTGGGGGGTGGGAAGAGGGGATGGTGGGAAAGGTCTGAGGGGAACGGAATAAAAGGGGTGGTTGGATTCCCACAGTGAGCGGGAGGGAAGTGGGACCCCTCTGAAAACAGAGGGGGCTGGAAACTGAGGACTGGGGACCATGGGAAAAGGAATGGGAGAGGTCAGAAAAGTGGGGAAAAAGGGAGGGTTGGACCTCCAAAACTGATAGGGAGGTGGATGGACACTGGGGGGATGAGTTGTAAGGGGTGGGAGAAGAGGAAAAGTGTGAGCTGTGACCCCCAAACTGATCTTGGGGGGGGGGGCTGGGGATTGAGGGGACAATGGGAAAGGGGAGGAATAGGCAGAAGGGTGGAAAATGGGGATTGGGCTGACAGGATGGACAGTCCCATGGGGGTCTTTGGGCAAAGGGGGGATTGGAAAAGGGGGCTCTGGGGTGGCTCCCTGAGCTCCCAACCTGCTGTGGGGTGCTGGGGCTGCTGGAGAGGGGGAGGCACCCTGGGGCAGGGGGGAAAATGGAAGGCTTAGGGTTTATTTATTATTACAAGTGACCAGATAAAAGATGTCAATCAAAATTATTTACTACACAATATAAGTGCTAAACCTACCAGCAGTATAGTGTGAGACAGGACAGTGCACCATCCTAGAGCAACTGATGAAGCAATTCTACTAAAGCTATCACAAAAGAAGGAATTATTAAGTAGAGATCAATGGAACTCACCCAGCCCAAGGGACCTGGGGAGATCTCTGCTCTCAGCCTTGAGGAGTGACCTTGGTGGGGGTTCCCACCCTAAGGGAGGAATCTCCACACACACACCCCAAAAAGGGATATGTTGGAAGAACCTGCCCCTGTGAAAGGGGATTGGACCTTTAGAGTATAAAGGGATTGACTGACAGTCCTTTGACTCCTGGGGTTGCCTCACCATCAGGATGTTAATCTGGGGTTGAAACCAGAGTGGAGTCCCCTCAGCCAACCACTGACACATCTGCAAACAGGGCATCGTTTGCTTGGACATTCCAATGAGGGATGCCCTGGCACAGGCCTAAAGCCATCAAATCCCCTCATCCCAAAGGATTTTCAAGGTCAGGTCTGTGTCCTGATGGATGTTCCTCCCACTCTGTTCACCCAGGTGCCTACAGGGAACCAGGAGGATGAGGAGACCACCAGCCAGGTGTTTTCCCAATGTGAGTCACCAGGAATGTTGGTCACCAAGACTCTACCCTAAGTGGGTCACCAGGTCTTTACCCAACATGGGTTACCAGGTCTGTGCTCAATGTGGGTCACTGTAGATCATTCAACATTGGTACTCCAATGGGTGATGGAGCTGGAGCAGCAGACGAAGCTCTTCCCGCAGTTGGGGCACTCTGAGGGCTTCCCTTATTGGTGGGTTCGTTGGTGTTTGGTCAAGGTAGAGCTGTCAGTGAAGCTCTTCCCACACTCGTCACACCTGTAGGGCCTCTCCCCAGTGTGGATGCGCCGGTGGGTGACGAGGTAGGATTTGTATTTGAAGCTCTTCCCGCAGTCGGTGCAGCGGAAGGGCCTCTCGTCTGTGTGTGTGCGCTGATGGTTGAGGAGATTGGAGCTGGTGTGAAACCTCTTCCCACACTCGGAACACTCGTAGGGACGTTCCCCGGTGTGGAAGTGCCGGTGGGTGACGAGGTGGGAGTTGAGTTTGAAGCTCTTCCCGCAGTCGGTGCAGCGGAAGGGCCTCTCCCCGGTGTGCGTGCGCTGATGCACCAGGAGATATGAGCTGCTGTGAAACCTCTTCCCACACTCGGAACACTCGTAGCGAGGTTCCCCGGTGTGGATGAGCTGGTGGGCAACGAGGTGGCAGTTGTATTTGAATCTCTCCCCGCAGTCGGTGCAGCAGAAGGGCCTCTCGTCTGTGTGTGTGCGCTGATGCAGGAGCAGATTGGAGCTGGTGGGAAACCTCTTCCCGCACTGGGAACACTCGTAGGGCCTCTCCCCAGTGTGGATGCGCCGGTGGGTGACGAGGTTGCATTTGCGGTCGAACCTCTTCCCGCAGTCGGTGCAGCAGTAGGGCCTCTCCCCGGTGTGTGTGCGCTGATGCACCAGGAGATATGAGTTGGTCTGGAACCTCTTTCCACACTCGGAACACTCGTAGGGCTTCTCCCCAGTGTGGATCTTCTGGTGGCTGATCAGGCTGGAGCTGCATCTGAAGCTCTTCCCACATTTCCTGCACGTATAAGGCCGTTCCCCAGTGTGGATGTGCTGGTGGCAGATCAGGTGGGAGCTCTGGCTGAATCCCTTCCCACATTCCAAACACTTGGAGTGCTTCTCCCTGGTCTGAAGCACCATCAGGTCAGAGCTCTGGCTCAAGCTCTGGCCGCCTTCCAAGAACAGGCTTGGGTGTTCCTCCTCACAGCACACTGGGCTGGGTTTGGAGCTTCTCCTCCTGGGGCATCTCCGTGGCTTTTCCTCCCCACTCACTTCCTGTGCCCTGGAGCTGTTCAAAACGGCCTCTGCCAGCAGGTTCTGCCGGGGGGATTTGTCCTCCGTGCTCTCCGTGCTCAGCTCGGGGCCTGGGGCAGGAAGGAACAAGGACAGGCAGGACATTTGCCTCCGGCCCACAGGGAAGGCCAAGGACATCCCCCCAAACCCGGCCCCGGCAGGACGGCGTCGGCAGCGGGGTTGTCCTGCAGCCGGGACCATGCTGGGCTGGAAGATGCAGCACAAGAGAGAGGCAAAGGGGCACTGACTTCCTCCTCACCTGCCTGGGGGTCCCGGGGCATCTTCCTCTTCCTCGCAGCCTCCTCCTCCATCTGGTCAATGTCTGGGAAGGAGAAATCCTGGTCTGGGGGAAAAACAAGGTGTGAGTGCCTTGGCTTGGGGGATCCTCTTGCCCAAGTCCATCTCTAAAATCACCAGGCATAAAAACCTCCAAAACACCAAAATTCAACCCAAAGCAACCCGTGATTATACTGGGAGACACTGGAAGTGCCTGGGATCATCTGGGGAATGTCTGGAACCATACTGGGGCTGACTGGGACCACAGTGGGAGCAAGTGGGACTACACTGGCAGGAAACTAGGACCATACTGGGGGCAACTGGGAGCAAGGAAGAGTGACTGGATCTATACTGGTGACTACTGGGCATGACTGAGACCATGGAGGGACAGACTGGGATCATACTAGGAATGTTCTGGGGCAACTGAGTGGGATAAAACTGGGAGGACTAGGGAGAAACTGGAACCATGCCGGGGGCAACAGGCATCATACTGGAATCACACTGAGAGCAGCCAGGACCGTGCTGGGGTTGACTGGGAGATACTGGGAGCAAATGGCATCATGTTGGAGGTGACTGGGGTCATACTGCCTTGACTGGGAGCATGCTGGTGGCAACTGGGATATACTGGGACTGACTAGAACCATAGTGGGAGTAAAAGGAAGCAACTGGGAGCATGTGGGGGGCAACTGGGTTAATGTTGGGAGATACTGGATGCAGACTGGGGTCGTACTAGGATCATACTAGGAGTGACTGGAATCATACCGGGAGTATCTGGGAGTGACTGAAAAAAAAACTGGGGGCACCCTGGGAGCTAATGGCATCATACTGGGCTAATACTGGGAGCAAGTGGAACCATGTCGGAGGCAACTGGGATAAGACTGGGAGAACACGAGGGGGAGCTGGGCCCACGCTGGGGCAGACTGGGATCACAGTGAAGGGGATTGGGACCATACTGTGAGTGACTGAGATGAGACCGGGTTGGGGGGAACTGGGATATATTGGGAGCAAGTGAGAATATGCTGGAGGTTACTGGGACAGCACTGAGAGTGACTGGAAGGGGCTATGAGCAACTGGAATAATGCTGCAGGCAACAGAGAAGGAACTGGGAGGAACTGGGACTCACTGGGGGCCATGTACTAAGACCACAACTGGGGCAACTGGAATCGTAGAAAGAAAAACTGGGCCTATATCGGGGTACATAGTGGGAGTGTCTATAACCATACTGGGGGGGACTGGGATTAAATGGTAGTTACTGGGTCTAAACTGGGGCAATCAGGGAGTGACTAGGACCCTCCTGGGAGAAACTGGGATCACACTGGGACTGACTGGCACTATTACTGGGGCCAATTGGGACCATGCTGTGGGCATGTGAGATACAGTGGGAATAGCTGGGCTCATACTGGGAGTAAGTGGGCTCATCCTGGAGGTGACTGGGCACATACTGGGAGTGACTGGGCTCTGGGAAGCACAGAATGGGCAGCAGGGGGAGGACAACCTCCCTCCCACTGCTCTGCATTCCCAAAATCCTTGTTGCCACTTCCTGCTCTGGCCCTGAACACCAGATCTGCTCTGGGATCCCTTTCCCTGGGGATACCTCCCTGCCCTCTCCCCACATTTCTGCCTCTGGAAATTGGCACTTTGGAGCCCCATCCCATTGTTTTCTCCATCCCTTCCCTATTACTTTTGGGATCCTCCTGCACCTCCCTTTCCTGGGCTCTGGGAACCCCCTGTCCAGCAATTCCCAGTTTTCCAGGCCCCAGATCACCCTTTCTTTGACTCCGGGATCCTCCTGCCCCCCCTTTCCTGACCATCTTGCCTTTACCAGCCACTGGATTCCCCTTTTCTTTGGCTCCAGGGACCCCCAGGCCCCCAATCCCAGCCATCCCAGCTCACCTCACCCCACACCCCCTTTCTTTGACTCCAGGACTCCCCTGCCTCACCTTTCCCACCCATCTAACCTCTCCCACAGTCCTTTACCCTGGCACCCCCTGGACTCCCCTTTTCTGGGCACAGAGACCCCCTGCACCCCCCAACCACCTCTCCCCAACCCCAAGTCCTGCATGTTCTTCACTTTGGGATCCTCCTCAGCCCTCATTTCCAGGCACTGGGATGCCCCTGCACCCCCTTATCCTGCATCAATATCCCCCTGCACCCCCTTTCCTGGCCAACCCTTCTCTTACATTCCCACACCCCACTTTTCCTTGACTCTGGGACCCCCAGGACCCCCACTCCTGCATTTCCCAGACATCAGGCACCCCTTTTCTGAACACTTGGGGACATCTTGAACGCATTTTTCTGGCCATTCTGGGTCTCCCTACGCCATGATCCCCCTTTCCTGACATCGGTGACCCCTGGACCCCCATTTTCTAAGCACAAGGTTACCCTGGACCTCCCACCCTGCTTATTCAAGCCCCTTCACCCCCTCTTTTCTTGCCCCTGTGACCCCGTGGAAACTTTTTTCCCCAGCACTGTGTCACCCCTGCACCCCTAAGATTCAGCCCAAAACACCAAGATTCAGCCCCCAAAAAACCTTGCCAGAAGGTCCTCCTCTCTGGTCTCCCCACTTTGGGGTTTGGGGAGTCTTCCCTGTCTGGGCTGTTGGGGGTCCCACATGTATTGGGGGTACCCCCTCCCCAACCTGTCCAAGAAGGGCCTGACCAAGGCACACCAACCCCCCCCAAGGGGGGTCCCCACATCCCCCCGCCCACCAAGGGGCTCTGCTGGGAACCGACACCGGCACCCCTAAAAACACCGCCCGGAGACCCCCCAATAGCCCCCAAGGGGCATTGGCGGCTCAGCTTTGGGGTCCCTCAAGTCCCACCCATCCCCCCGAACACAACCCAACCCCCCAGAGCCCCCCCAGGCTATTCGGGGCTCGGCTCGGGGGTCCCGCAGCACTTTGTCGGGGCCCTTTGCCGTCCCTGTGTGCAGCTCCGGCCCCGCCCCGCGGCAGCCCCAGCGCGGGCTCCAAGGAGCGGCACATCCTGGTGCCCTTGGGGGCTTTGGCCGGGCCCATCCCGGCTCTCGTGTTCCATGGCACAGCCCGCACGGCCCTTGGGGGGGCAGCGGGGGCACTGTGCAGTTTGGGGGTCCCTTTCTCCTTCCCAGCCTGTTCTCCCGCTCACCAGAATACTCCTCGCGTGCAGCTGGAGCGCCGGACAAAGGAGGAAAAGGAGGAGCGTGGGTGTCCCCTCCCCTTGTCCCGGGGGTGTTCCTGGGTCAGCCCCAGCCACCCCATCGGCAGGGCAGGCCCTGGCGGGGCAGCCGGAGTGGGTTTAGGAGCAGGTGTGGGCACCGGGCTGAGAGAGAACAGGTTTACCCACGTGGTCACAGGACTATGAGGGAACAGGTCTACCCGCTGGACTGGGTGAGAACAGGTCTAGAACAGGCTAAAAGAGAACAGGTCTACTCGAGGGATGGCGAGAACCAGTATGCCTGACGGACTGAGAGAGAACAGGTCTACCCGCTGGACAAAGAGAGCAGTCCTTGGTGGACTGGGGAAAGGTGCACCCAACGCAGAGAGCAGGTCTACCCGCCGAGCTGAGAGAGCAGCTCCACCCTCCGGACTCAGCGAGGTCTCCAGGACGTGCTGACAGAACAGGTCTGCCCAACGGACTAGAAGAGAGAACAGGTCTACCCGCCGGACTAGGAGTACCTGCTGGACTCGGGTGTGCTCAACGGAGAGAACAGTCTGTCCGCCAGACTGGGAGCACCTGCTGGACTCGGGTGTACCAAACAAAAAGGTCTCTCCGCCGAGCTGAGAGAGAGAACAGGTCTGCCCGCCGAGCTGAGAGAGAGAACAGGTCTGCCCGCCGAGCTGAGAGAACAGGTCTTCCTGCTGAGCTGAGAGAGAGAACAGGTCTACCCGCCGAGCTGAGAGAGAGAACAGGTCTACCCGCCGAGCTGAGAGAGAGAGAGAACAGGTCTACCCGCCGAGCTGAGAGAGAGAGAGAACAGGTCTACCCGCCGAGCTGAGAGAGAGAGAGAACAGGTCTACCCGCCGAGCTGAGAGAGAGAGAGAACAGGTCTACCCGCCGAGCTGAGACAAGCCTACCAGAAGGACAGACAGAACAGTCTCCCCTCCAGGCTGAAAGAACAGGCCCGTCCTAATACACGTGGGTCCCCCGGCAGCCGAAACAGAACCCTAAAGTGGAAAGACCAAAGAAAGAGAACTTCTGGGAGGGATTGTTTGGTTTTATCTCCATATTTTGGAGTGGGTTTTGGCTGAATCTTGATGTTTTGCAGTTTTGACATCTGTGAGGGATTTTTACCTGACTCTCGGTATTTTGGAGCTTTTCATGGACACCACATGCCTGGTGACTTCTAGAGATGGGGAGCAGAGAGGGGCCATAGCTGAGCTGGGGGACCCCCGGCAGCCTGGAGAGGGGGCAGTGTGGAAAAGGGGGAGCCCCAGGGCCCTGAAGGGGGGCCTGGAGAAGGGGGAGCCTGGACAGCGGGACCCCTGTGCATTCGGGTGGGATGAGATGCCATCATTTTTGGTCCATGACTGGCCTTGCCACCTGCCAAGTGATAGAAAAGAAGAGCTTGTAACTGGGACTTGGGCCTTGAAGGAGAAACATTTTGTGTACACTGAGAAGTTTCCAGCTTGAATGTTACACATTGGCTGGTTTCAGCCTGGAAACCCCATGAACCCTCCCTGAACAACTGGTCAAGGAACTTGGAAGGTAATTAACAATGAACTAATTTTCCAGAAAAAATGCACAATTTTAAAGGCAATTCCCTCAGAGGAGCTGTTATTATACAGTTTAGAAGGCCTTGAACTGACTGAAAATTGCACTGGGCTTTACTTGCATCTCCAAAGAATTAGCAAATAAAGAAAAGAATGTTCTGAAACATGTAGGGGGTGACAAAAGCAGTGGATAAAACAAAGGAAGTGATTTAGAAATTAAAAATAAAATATTGGAAGAGTCTGGTGGGGAAAGAAAATAGTAATTGAATATCCTGAATAAAAAGTACTTAGAGATCTGGGAAAAAAAAGAAAGAAATAAAGAAATAGTAGTTTTTCTCAGTGCAAAAGGTTTTTCCTGGATGTTGTGGGTTACAAATGCTGATTTGGAAGTTATAACAACATATAATTATAGTAACATTGTAAAATACTATAATAAGTCATAAAAAATAATAGAGAAATTAATGCAAAAATTGACTATTTTTGAACAATAAGTTGGTATTTATACAGGCATTGAAAACATTGACACTGATATTTAACAACAAATGTGGTGCCCCAAATTTATCTGGGAGATAAATATCCCTTAACTCTCCCTGAGATCTCTGGGACAAGTCTCAGCACCATCTGCAGTCCCTCAGCTCACCAGTCTGACCTCCCTCGGGACTTCATTGCTTTGGTCCCCAAGCCCAGGGCTGAGGGCAGAGCAGCACCAGAGGAGCAGAAAGTCCCAGCTTGGCCCAGGAAACCAACACAGGGACTTGCCAATCATGCAACATAAATCTCCCATTTTCTACCAGCTTTTAGAATCCAAAAGCTTTGCCTGGGGAACTTTTGTCGGGACCTGTCGGGACCTGGATTGTAATGAACTTTTTAAATTTAATTCTTTTCAATGTTGATGTGGGACTGGGGGAATAACTTGGAGCAGCCAGTGACATCCACACCCTCAGCTGGTCACATTTCCCTGGGATAGAAAAAACTTCTCAGACTCCAAGTCTAAAATTACAGTTCAGGCATCAGCTTTTACCCACTGAGGTTTTCTCTCCTGGTTGTGAGGAGAGTGAAATTGGGTGTGCAGATTGAGAACTGATTAATCCTAATTAATATTTACACCCTGGACCTTCTCATGGCTGGAGCTGCCTGAGACAGAACACACATATTTTTGAGTTTTCTTCCTGTCACCCAGAAGTCAAACTGTGGAACTCAGTCCCTCAAATATCCTTTTCCATTGGCACATCACAGGCCTGAGACACCACCCCAAAATGTGGGGGGGCAGTTTTTAATGCCACACTTTTCAGTGCTTTCAGCTGGGGTGAGGGACTGGAGCAGTTCTAGTAAGAAATAATTATAATAATATTGTCAAATACTATAATAAAGAATATAATAATTCTGATAAATTCATGTGTCAAATTGACTTTTTGAGTGCTGAGAGCACTTGAAAAATAATTTGGTATTTCTACAGATATTGAAAACCAGCCCTAAAACTACACTTAAAACCAGCACTAAACCAGCTCTTCAAATGTACTAAAACCAGCCCTAAACCAGCCCTTAAAGGAGCCCTCAAGGAGAAATAAGTGAGCCCTAAAGCAGCCCCAAACCAGCTCTAAATTAGCTCTAAACCCAACCCTAAACCCAGACCTAAATCCAGCCCTAACCCAGCCCTAAACTGGCAGGGGGTTTGAACTGGATCCAAGGCCAGAGGAGGAGTTTGGTGTTTAACTAATTCCTCAAGCTCAACTCAAAGGATCCCAGGATTGTTTGGGTGGGAAGGGCCCTTAAAGCTCATCCCTTTCCAAGCCCTGCCGTGGGCAGGGACACCTTCCCCTGGCCCAGGTTATTGGCACGTTTTCCTCTTTCCAAGCACTGAAGGATTTACAAGATTTCCAAATCAAACCTCTGACTCTCCAAAGTCTCGGCTCTGACTCTCCAAAAGGTGCCCAAAAGCTGCAGAACTGCAGGGTGTGACCCTTCCCCCCTAACCAGGCAGGGCATTTGGGGTTGGAAATGGTTTGGGGGGTCTGTGCGGTGTTTTGGGGGTCTCTGACAGGTTCTCTGGGGTGTTTTAGGAAGTTCTGGGCTGTTTTGGGAGCCTCTGAGAGAGTCTTGGAGGTTGGGGAGGGGAAATCTGGGGAGTTTTGAGGGGCTCTGGCCGGTCCAGAAGAAGATTTGGGGCATCCTGGGGTAGTTTTGGGGGTCCCAGGTGGGGGGTTCGGGATCTGAGGGTGCTTTGGGGGGTGGGGGCTTGGTGGGAGGGCCCTGAGAGCAGTCCCGGGGTGGCGGGAGGGGCTTACCCGGCTGTTCCACGTTCTCCGTCACGGCCCACACGGCGCTGGGGGTCCCGAGAAGGAGCTGCGGGAGGGACCGGGGAGAGCTCCGGGGAGGGACCGGGGAGAGCTCCGGAACAGGACCGCGGGAAAGGCGAGCAGTGACGGCAGAAATAACCAATAGACTCTCAGGACGGAAGAGTGACAGGCAGAACAGCCAATGGGCGTTCGGCGCTTTCTTCCAGCCCCGCCCCGCTGGGCCCGCCCATCGTTTCCCGGGCGGAACTTCCCCGCCCGCCCCGATCGGCAGAAGAGCCCGGGCAGGGCCGGGCCGGGTTAGATGGGGCCGGGCAGGGCCAGACAGGGCCGGGTAAGGCAGGATCGGTCAGTCCCGCCGCGGTGCCCCGGGCGCTCCCCCCGCCGCAGCCCCCGCTCCGCCGCTGCCGGGCCGGGCCTGGCGCTGGGTCGGGCCCCGCGGGCTCCGCTGCTGCTGTCGAGGGCCGAGGGAGCCGCGAGCGGGGCCGGGCTCGGCGCTCCGAGGGGATGGGCAGGGAGGGGCTGCGGGGGGCACAGGGGAGGCCGGGGGGGTCCCTGGGAGCCCGCAGGGAGCAGCGAGTGCCCTGCGGAGCCGCCGAGATGCTGCCCGGGCTCTGCCAGCAGATGGATCCGGGCCGGCTGAGGAGGGAGCTGCGGGACAGCTCGGGGGGCGCGGGGGCCCTGCCTGGGGGCGGCACCCACGAAAGCCGCTCTCCCTCCCTCTGCCAGCGGGCAGGGCAGGGAAAATCCAACGGAGGGCTCGGCCCTTGGCGTGGGGAGCGGGAGAGATCCCTCCCCGAGCACCAGCGCGGGCAAATCAGACTCCCAGTGGGCGTGGGAATTAAATTGGTACTGCCGGAATGAGAGCAGGAGAAGGAGAACTAAACCCGACCAAGCCCTTCCCCCCACCCCTCCCTCCTTCCCAGTTCTCCTCCTCCCCCCTCAGCGGGGCAGGGAGCTGGGAATGGGGGTCCCAGCCAGTTGTTGGTGCTACTGCTCAGGGAGAGGGGTTGGAGTCCTTGCCCTGCTCCCCTGTGGGTTTGGGATTATCCTCTTTTATCCTCTTTCTTGATGCTGAAACAAACTGCAGAAATTTTCTGATTTTTTTTTCCCGTTTTTTACCCCCAGCTTTTGGATACATGAGAAAATAAATCATTGTACCTCTATGAACAGGAACTGCTGGAAGGTTCCAGGGCCGGCCCAAAACTGGGCTTAACACCCAAAAACATGAAGGAAAAGGAGAGGACAAGGTTGGGAATTGGTGGTTGTTTCATGAAATGGTCCAAGTGTCTCAAATCTGGGGAAAATGTGAGTTTGGGGGGTGGAAAATGACCTGGGGATGGAGCCCCTGTGGCTTTTTCCATCATGTGGTTGGGTTTGGTTTCCTTATTAAACTGTCCCAGCTGAGCCCGTGGGGATTGGCATTTCCCCCTTGGATTGTGTCCCCCAGCCCAGGGTGGAGCAGAGTGTGTGAGCAGCTGGGAGGGATCAGCTGCCCCCGGGGTTAAACCAGGCCAGGGTGGGGGGTGGGGGGTGCTGAGCACGGGGCTGGGACCCTCCCAGCTGCTCCTGCCCTGGGGACACCCTCAGCACCAGCCTGGCTGTGCTCCCGTCCAGGGCACCCTGGGCAAGGCAGAGCCCGGGGGGATGAACGTGCCCCGGGGTCCCAGCGCTGCTCCGGAGCAGGAGGCAGTGCCAGCCCCTCCCGGGGCCAGCCAGGCCTGGAGCCACAGCCTGGCAGCTGGGCAAGGCCAGCCCGCAGGGAGGAAGGGCTGGGGAAGGCGCTGCCACCCCTGGGGGGGCACAGAGGGGACAGGGGCACCCTCAGCTCCTCCTGCCACCACCTCAGCTCGGACAACACCCCGAGCTCCCGGGGCCTGCACAGCTCCTGCTCCAGCCCAGGGCTTTGCCAGGATGCTCCTGTGCTCCTAAAATAAAGCACAGAGAGCTGATAATGCCCCCAGGCACTCACAGCTCTCCTCAGCAAAGCAAACTGATGCCATAGGAGTTATCCTTGTAATATGTGTAAGGAAAAATAAAATTACAATAAAACAGAACAAGGATCAACTGACACAGAGCAGAAATACCTGTGGATGCTGCTGTCGAGTCAGTGGCAACTGCAAAGGGTTTCTGTACTTATTAAAACTCTATAAACCCCCCACATCAATGCCCAGCAGGTGTTCTTACAATCACCACAGTAAATAAAATTATTCCCAGCCCCTGCACCTGGTACTTCCCCCACAGGTAAAGAGTTTCCAGGTGAGGACACCCTGCCTGTGTTTGCAAAGGGAAGACCCAAAAGGATGTTTTTCCCTGTCCAAATGCTGGAATTTTCAATAAGGGTTTCACTGATGCGGCATTTTGTTCCTGTCCCCCATCCCCAAATCCCTCCTGCTCCAGGCTGCAGCTTGGGGCATTTTGGAGGGAAAACCAAGTGCGGGGGGGGGGGGGGGAGTGGGTGGAAGAGGTGGGAAAATGGTGCTGGAGACACAGAAATGTCTCTCCCTCACAGATTTCCCCTCCTTTCCTCTCTCTCAGATTTGTTGACTCTCACCCACCCCCAGGCCTGTTTTGGATCAAAGCTCCAGGAGATTCCTCTGGGTGGGGGCACAGCAGCTCCCAAACCCCTCCCAAGGGCCCCTCCAGCCCTTCCCCCACCGGCCCCCAGTGGGTCAGGGGGGGATGGAACCCACCAGCCTTCCCCACCCAGAACCATTTCCCAGCCCTGGGCAGGGCCTCTGCTCCAGGGAAAGGCTCCTTCTCTCTCCCAGCACAAGAGGGCAAAGAAAAGCAGCCCCAGCGCAGCCCCAGCTGTGGGTGCTGAGCAGCAGCTGCAGCTCCAAAGCTGTTCCTGGGCTGGGAAGCAGGAGGGGGATGCAGATGTTTCCTGTGCCCTCTGCCCAGTGCAGAGGGAGGGGCAGGAGGGGCAGAGCTGGGGAGGGCAGAGGTGGTGCTGGGGCCGGGGGTCTGTCCCTGCAGCAGGGCGGGGACACCCCTGGCTGTGCTCAGGGGGGCTTTGCTCACCTGGGGCTGCATCCGGGGCTCTCAGGGCCCCCTAACCCTGACCCCCCAAAGGTGCTGCTGCAGCAGCCCTGGAAGCAGCTGTGGGACACACCCCACGGGGGTGGGGGGTGGGGGGTGGGAAGAAACACCCGGGAAGGGACGTGGGAGGGTGTCAGGGGATTTTGCTCCCTGTTCATGAGGTGCTTGAGGCCACCAGAGATCAGAGCCAGGAAAGGGCCTCGTTCATTTGTGCAGGTGATTGTTGGACAGGGATGGCAGCGCTGGTTCCCACATCCCCTTACTCAGCTCCCACATCCACCCCCTTTGGCTCCCACATCCCCCCTGAGCGTCTGTCCCAGCCCCATTTTCTCCGGGCTCCGTGTGACCCTGAGCTCTCCCTGGGCTGTCACACCCTGTCCCTGCCTTGAGGGGACCCCGGGGGGGTGGGTGACCTGGCAGGGGACACAGGATCCTGCGCAGCTCCCGGAGATGCCATTCAGGCTGGGACAAGCGGGCTGTCCCCTCTGTGCCACCCACCAGGACACTGCAGAGGGGGATGCCGAGCCCCGTCAGGGACATCAGGGATCGGGTGGGAAGGGGCACCATCCCCCCAAATAGCCCCTGGGGGCAACTCCTCTCCCAGCACAAGGGATAGTTTGGGGGTGGCCATCCGGGCCCCGAGGGGACAGTTGGGAGGGGCTGCGGTGAAGACCCCCCCATGTTCTGGAATGCCAGATCCTGTTCAAGGAAGGGGCATGGAAAAAGAGGGTACTCAAGAGCACCCATCATCCCCCCACCCCCAGAGCCCAAGGCAGGGTGTCCTGGGGTAAAGCTCCCTGGTGACACCCGACACGTCCCTGCAGACCCCTCTGCACAGGAGCAGAAGGAACTCAGTGTCCCCTAAAAACCCTCTCCTCTCCCCTTTGGGGGTCCCAGTGTGGGACCCCCAATCAGAGCCTCGAGAAAAGCCCCCCCAGCCCCTCCTCCCTCAGTCCGGGCCTCAGTTTGCCCACCCTGAGCAGCCCTTGGGGACCCGAGGGGTGGCATCACCCCACCCCCATCAGCACCCCCTCCAGTTCCTCTCCCCCACCAATCTGGGGGCCCAGCAGACACGACCCCCCAGTCCCTGCACCCCGGGGGCACGGGGGGCTCCCCGCAGGCCCCGCCTGCCCCGTCGGGCTCAGACCCTGCAGCCGTCCTGGTCCTGCATGTGGCGGCACAGCCGGGGGGGCACAGGGTGGGGACACAGACCCGGGCTGGGGACACGGGGCTGGGACACGGGGGAGGGCATAGGGAGCCAAAGCCCCGCTGACCCCGCGCTGGCCCGGCCTGGGGGGAACTGGCAGCGGGGCCCGAGCTCCCTGCCCAGCCACAGCCCCACAGTGCGGGGGGACTCGCCCTGACGGCCCGGGGAGGGCACCGAGGGGCCGGTCTGGGCTTTGTGTGCACAGGGAGGAAAACCGGGGCAGGGACAAGGAGCTGCAGCACAAGAGACTGAGAGGGAAAAAACCCTCCTCGCTCCCCAAGAATGGGGAAAATGAAAGAGCAAGATGTTGATACTGATCTCTAAGAGAGTCAAAAATATGTCATTAAAAGAATCATAAAATATCAAGAATTAATGAATGAAATGCCAGATCGATTTAGAAATAGACACAAATACCGTGTTGTGGGGTTCCTGTCCGGCTGGACAGCACTGGTTCAGCAGAAGCCCTGGGGCCTCTTTTCTTCTACCCCCTAATTAGAAGCAATTTATTTCTCCAATTAACCACTGATTCGTTAGTTCCTGACCTGCTTTGGTCCACTACCAGGCTCAGGCCAGCACAGACTTCACAGGCTCCTGCCAGGACTCAGGGCATTGGTTTTATTCGCCCCAAAATGGGAAAACAGCCCCAAATCCCTTTGGCCGAGCGGAGGAGGGAACAGATTTGCGTAAGAAAGGACCATAAATCGTTTTCCCCAGCTTGGGAAGAACAAACCAAAGAGAAATGAGGCGAGACTCCCTCAGTCCGGCCCTGGAGCGCGGGGAAGTTCCGTCGCAGCCGCTCCGGCTCCGGCAGCGGCACCGCCGGGTCGTGCCGGCGAGCGGTGGGAGGGGGAGCCGGGCAGGAACGAGGGGGAGGCGAAAGGGAAATGGAAGGGAAAGGGGAAGGGGAAGGGCCCTGGGGGAGCCGCTCCGAGGGGTCCCCGCCAGGCCGTGGCACTGAATGAGCCGCCCCGCGGGACGGGCCCTGTCGGGAGTCACCGGAGATGGGGGCGAGGTCGGAACAGAATAAAATGCAGAGGACAAAACAAAGTAAAACCCAAGAGCCGCACCGGGGGAGTCTCCGCCGCCCGATAACTAAAAGAACTGCACGGCGAGACGGGCGAGGAGGAGCGGCGGTGAAATAGTCGCCCTGGGTGGGGTGCGGGAATAAAATGGAATGGAATAAAATAGAGAGAGTAGAATAAAATGCACTCAAAGAGCCTTCCCGAGTCACCGAAAGAGCTGCCCCGAGGGACCCGCTGTCGGGTGGTGTCAAAGGGCTGCACCGTGGGGAGGGCGAGGAGTGACTGAAATTAAGCAGAGAGAATAAAATCAATAGAATCAAAAGCCGCGCTCGGGGGGTCCCCGCCGCCCCGGATCTAAAAGAGCTGCCCCGAGGGAGCGGGGAGTGTGAGGGGCTGGGGACCGGCACGGAGGGGTCCCGGCCGTCCCGTGTCACTGAAGGAGCTGCACAGCGGGACAGGCGAGCTGTGAATACAATCGATTAGAGACAATAAAATAAATCGAATAAAAACCTGCGCCGAGCGGTCTCCGCTCCGTATCTAAAAAGAGCTGCCCCGAGGGAGCGGCGGGGATGGCACCGTGGAGGTCGGACGGTGTTCGGTGTCCCCGAAAAAGCCGCATCACTGGGCGGGGACAGAAGGGCGGCACCGAGGGACGGGAAGTGTGAACGGAATACAAAACATTGAATAAAGTACAATAAAAGAACCGCACCGGGGAGTCTCCAGTGCCCCGTGTCACCGAAGGAGCCGCACAGCAGGACATACAGAATAAAATATAGCGAAAAAATATACGGAATAAAACATCTGAGACAAGGGGTTTGTGCCGCCCGGTACCTCAAAGAGCTGCCCCGAGCGATCAGCGGGGCGGCCCCGGGGGGTGTGAGGGGGCGATGAGCGGCACCGAGGGGTCCCCGCCGGCCTGTGACACCCAAAGAGCCGCCCCGAGGGAGCGGCCGGGGCCGAGTGGCGGCTGAGCCGGAGCCGGGAAGCGGCTGGAGCGGCGGAAACGAGCGGGGTGTTCCCAGCCGGGTCCCCTCAGCCCTCGGGCACCGGGGGGACATCGGGGGGTTGTTCCGAGCCGGCTCCGCTCAGCCCGAGGGCACCGGGGGGGCATCGGGGGGTTGTTCCCAGCCGGCCCCGCTCACCCCGAGGGCACCGCGCTGGGGCCACCCCGCAGTTCCCAACCAGCTCCCCCCGCACGGCCCGGGCCCCGCCGAGCCGAGACACGCCGGGAAATCGCCTCCATGCACTAAAACCCCTTTTAATAAACTGTTTATCCCGTGACCTGCCCGGCCGAGCAGCCGCATCTCAGTGCCACAGCCCGGGCGGGGATTGGAGCAGCGGGGGAACCGCTGGCGGTAAATTCGGGGCACAACAGCGGGTTTGGATCCACTTGGGCAGATTCGAGCTGGGAGGGAAGCGCGGACAGAGACCCACGCGTGTCTCGAGAGCCCTGAAGAATTCCTCCAAAATACACCCGAATAGATCTGAATTTCTCCCTCTCCGCTATCTCTGAATTCTCACTAAATAACAGAAACCTCCTCAAATACTTGTGAGTGCTCCAAAATACTTGAAAGCTCCCGAGGTACTTCGGAATTCTCCCAAAATACCCCTGAATTCTTCCCAAAGCCGTCTGAGCTCCGCACAGGCTCCCACAGAGGCTCCTGTGTCTCTACGAGCGGGATTCGAGGGAGAATAAACGTGTGAAATTTCCTCCGAACGATTAAATTTACCCCCCGCCCCGAAATTAAAGTTTCATTATAATGATCAAACTTCCTCATTAAATTTTCTGCCTCCAATTAAACGTTTCGTCCCATAATTAACGTTTTCTCGCTCAAACTTTTTTTCTCCAATAATGTTTCCCCCCCGAAATAAAATTTCCTTTCTAATTACAACTAACTGAAAATTAAACTTTCTCCCCATAATTAAAGGGTCCTCCCCAATCTTACTTTTCTTTCCCAATTAAAATCTTCTCTCTCCGAGTAAAGCTTTATCCCCTCATGACAGTTTTCTGCCCCAATTAAATTTCCTGTCCAGTCAGAATAATCTTCCTGCATTAAAATCCCGTCAATTAAATTTTCTCCTTAATATTAAGTATTTCTCCCCCAATTAAATTTTGTCTTTCTAACCCCTCTTCTGGCTCCTCCTGGCCCCGACGAGCTGCAAAACCAAACCGAGAAGTATTCAAAGAATTAATAATTATTTCGATTTACTCTAAATGGAGTATTTTCCCTGGGGAATTTTCCTGCAGCTCCACCCTCCAGCTCCAGCTGCTTTTCAGCCCTTTCCCAACTTTTCCAGCTTTTCTCCTCAGCTGGGGAGGGCAGATTATCCAAAAATGTAGATTTGGGGGTGCAGGAGGGGGTCGCTCTGCTCGGAGGGTCCCCGAGGTGACCCCAGAGCGGCCACGAGGACCCAGCGCGGTTCCCTCCAGCCCTTTTGATCATTTCCTTAATGTAAACCCTTCAAAAATAAGTGTTTTGTAACTAAACCACCCACTGCGGGGTTTAACCACAAAGTCTCATTTATTTTAAATAGTTTTTGAGGTTTTTCTTGCAATCCGTGGCCTGACAGCACCAAAGAAAGGCTGTGGGAAGGGCAGGTCAGCACAGCATCTTCTGTAAGGGTGTAAAGGTGACTGTGAGTGAAAGAAGAATAAGAATAAACTTGAGAGTATGGAAAAAAATAGAAACTAAAAAAGGAAAAAAATGAAAAAATCAGAAAAGTAAAAACTAGAATGAAATATAAAGACATAATAAAAAGAAATTATAATAGACTTTAAAAAAAAAGTAATGGCAAATTTTTTCCTACTGGGATTTTGGGGTTATCCTCTTTTATCGTCTTTCCTGCTACTGGAAGAAACTGGGGCAAATTCCTACTTTTTTTTTTTCCCTTTTCTGTTTTTTTTTTTTTTTTTTCAGGTTTTGGATACATGAGGGAAAAAAATAAAAGTATTTTTACCTCTATAAAAAGATGGTGCTGGGCGTTCTGGGACTGGCCCTAAACTGGGATTACCACCCAAAAACACGAAGAAAAAGGAGGGGACAAGGTTAGGAATTGGTCATAAAATGGTCCAAGTGTCCCATGGATTTGGGATTCACATTTACTCTGTGGCTTTGCATCCCACAAAACTCTCCCCAGAGAGATTTTTGGAACAACTGGTCACCTCCATTCCCAGGAGAACCCCAAGGCTGTTCCAGGCAGGAACCTGCAGCCAGTGTGGGTTGGAGTGAGGGCAGGGCAGGAGTGGAGATGGGTGAACAACACACCCAGCACCCCCCAGGGGGGACTGTCCCAGTCCTGTTGGGATTAAAAACAGCTTTGCTTCATTTCAGACCCATTTTGTGCCCTGATCCCTCTCCCTGAGTTTGTGGGGTCTGTGCAAAGGTTTCTGTTCCTCTGGCAACGCTCTGCAGACCAAGGGCTGGGGGCACAGGGCACAGTGGGGTTGGTTATTTGGCATATGGGGGGCACAGGGCACAGTGGGGTTGGTTATTTGGCATATGGGGGGCACAGGGCACAGTGGGGTTGGTTATTTGGCATATGGGGGGCACAGGGCACAGTGGGATAATAATTAATCAACAAAAATTTAAAAATGCATAATTTAATTAAAAATACATTTAATAAGTCGCAAGTAAAGAAATTATAGATTGGATTTATCTGTGAATAAAAATGAATTATTAAAATAAAGAAATTAATTAAATAAAATATATAAATATATGAAAGGTATAAAAATATATAAATAACTAGGAAAATAAGTAAATAACTAATAAAAAATCACATACTGAAAAGATAATCAAATACTTAGAATTAAAGTATTAGTAAAACTAGAATTTTATTTTATATATATTAAATTATATAAATAAATAAAGCAAATTATGGAATGACAATATAATCAAATAATTAGAATTAAACTATATTTTAAATAGTATTTTAGTAATATTCTAATACAATAACAATATTTTAGTAAGTATAATAATTATAGAATAATATGTAATATATTTACATCATAATGTCTATATTACTCCATGTCACTGAAAAGGAGGAGGAAGAAGAAGTCGAGGAGGAGGAGGAGAAGAATTTGGGGATGTACCTCCAGGAGCCCTTTCAGCACCTTCCTCTCTCCCCCCACAGCCCCTTCACACCCCTCGGAGCAGCTTCACCCTCGGCAGTGGCTCTTTGTGGCTCCTGCAGCCGCGGTGACACAAGGACAGCGACTCAGAGCCTGGAGGGACACGAGCCCACCCCCCTGCCGGGCTCTGCTCCTGCTCCAGAGGGGCCAAACCCCCCGTTATCCCGGATCCCAATGTCCCGGGGGCAGGGACAGGGCACTGACCCCCATCTGTGCCAGCCCTGCTGTGCCCTGGAGGGGCCCCGGTGAGTGACATCCCTCGGACCCTCTGCCCCATCCCAGGGGGGCTCTGCTTGGGGGGGCGGGTTCGGAGGGGCCAATGTCCCTGATGGGGCTGGATCCCTTCCCTGCAGGAAATGCTGGGGAAGAAAAGGACCTTCTGTGTCTTTTCCTGAGCTGCTGGTGGCCAAACCCCAATGCTTTGCCCTCCAGAGGGTTTGCTGCCCACCCGCAGCCTGGGGCACAGTGTTGGCACCAGCAGGTTTTGTTCTTCTCACCCCATTTCCTTGGGAAGGATGGAAAATACAGCCAGTGCCCACGGACACCGTGCAGGGCTTCACCTGCTCAGCAGGGCTGGGGGGCCCTGCAGCCCCCTCTGGGATCACTCCAAACATCCCCAGGGCTTGGCTTGGGGGTCTTCCCCTCCCCAGGACACCTCTGGGGGCAGCTCAGGGCAGGAGAGGGAGGGACTGAGCTCTGAGGCTCAGCAGCTTTGCTGGGACAAGTGAACAAAGAGGCACCTTGTGGCTTTTCTGGGCTCCCAGAGAGCCTTGGGAGGTTTCCTCGCTGAGCAGAGGGATGTTGAGGACCTTCAGCTGAGGCAGAGCATTAAAAGCAGAGCAGGGAGCACAGAGGAAGAAGAGCTGCTTCCTCCCTCGCTCCCAGTATGGTCCCATTGCAGGTCCTCTCTGGTTCTGGGCTCTGCTGGGAGCTGGAGGGGTTGGGACACTGGTCCTGGTGGGCATCGTGGTGTGGCTGCTGCAGGGACAAGGTGAGGCATCCAAAAGGGATAAACCCCCCTTGAGTCCATGGTAATACTCCCCCAAATCCATGAGAGCCCAGCTCCAGGCAGGGACTGGAGCAGATTCCCCCTGAATTTCCAGCAGGGAGCAGCTCCTGGGCAGTGGCAATTCCTGATGGGCAGGAGGGGAGAGCTGCCAGCAGGGGCTGATTGATGTGGGTTTGGGTGCTGAGCCACTGCAGGTCCCTCTCTCCACCCTGATGGTGCCTGAAAATACCCAGGGACTCCCTCTGTGTTGTCGCCAGGAGGAGTTTCCAGTGCTCCAAATTAAAATTTAAATATAAACCAGAGGGACACTCATGGTTGTGTGAGATTAAGGGCAGCTGGTGGTGGATCTTTGTCAAGAGGGAAGTTTCAGGTGGAATTCTGGGTTCCTGGATCCTTCCAAACCCCACTGGGGCTCCTCTAGGGGTGGCTGCAGATGGAGAATTTCCTCTGGGAGCACCAGTCTCTGCTGATCCCATGGGAGTTGGTGTAGGCACATTGGCCATCGCCCTGGATGCCAAATCTGCACCCAGAGCACAGCCATAGCTCAGGGAAGGATTCCCAATCCCAGGGAGTGCTGCAGGAGCAGGGACCACCCTCCCCAGCAAACCTCCCACAGGCAGAGCAAACTGCCTCCCACCCCTCAAAGGAGGGGATATTCCCATGGGCTTCATCCTGGCATGGCCTCAACCTCCACCAGCACCTGCATCCCACAAATCCATGGGCTGTGTCCCAGGGCTTTGGCACAACCAGGAAAAGCAGTTCCCACCTCCTTAGATCTGGATCTACCTGTGCCTTCCTGCACTCAGCCCCAGCCCAGCTCAACATTTTGCTCTCCAGAAGATGGAATGTACAGGGCATTGAAGAGGGACCCATTGAACCATTCCCAAGGTTTGGAACCTGCCCTCTGGAGACCAATCCAGTGGTGCACAGACCTCCTGTAGCACAAGAGGAGAACCAGAGAGAACCAGAGAACCAGGACTTGCTTTGTTTTCCCAGCTCACCCTTGGCTCTGCCATCTCTGTGTGCCGTGGAAAGGTTTTGTCTCAAGGGCTTGCACAGCTGTGAGGTCTCGTCTCCCCCAGCACCGTTCTCTGCTCGCCCCGGGCACACCGCAGGTCCGGCTCCGTTCTCTGTCAGAGCCACCGCCTCCTCCCCCCAGCCCTGGCCAACGCCGCCGCTTCCCCACTCCCACTCTCCACGGGCTCGCCGCCTGCTCCAGCCATGCCATGGCTTCGGCTCCTGCTGCCTTGGGAATGTTGCTTCCTCCCCACCTCCCGCTTGCCATTGCTGTTTCTCATAGCCTTGGGAACGCCGATTTTTGCCCCCCAACCCCCCTACAGCCGTGCAGGGGCTTCCAGAGTTGGCAATAGAAAGACAGACATCAAAAAACGGGATATGGGACACAAATCTGTACTTGCAAGGGACAATATAACCCTGAATGCAGCTGTTGGCCATCTCGCAGCACGTGGGCTGTGTCACATTCTGTCTTCAAGCTCCACATTTTCTCCTCAGCCTGCTAAAAGGCCGCAAGTTGCCAAAAATTGCTCTCTTGACTCTGTTTTGCTTTGTTCTTTCCCCTGGGAGGCTGCAAAAGTTTGTTTCCAGCCGTTTTCCAATTTGCCCATGCGAGAGAATTTTTGTAGCGCAGTTTAAAATGGCAAATTCTTGCTCTGAGGAGGGCGGGGCCAGCCTGCCCTCCGATGGGGAGAGGGCGGCTCCCTCGCATTATGTCACCGAGCTTTCTGCCATGCACGAGTCTTGCAAAGGCTCATGGTTATTGTAGTTCGGACAGGTGGAGCTTTGCACTACATCATCAGGTTCTTGTACAGACTCCTGGGCAATGTAGTCCATTCATAAAGGACTCTGGGTATTGTAGTCAAAACAAACCTCGGTTGGACTCACTTTAACAAAGAGCCCAGCCTGTCTT